>NC_136065.1:431857996-432457996 GCF_964261635.1 Lissotriton helveticus
TGTATGGCAAACTGGGCAGCTCAAGTCAACGCCATGTGGCTGTGGGACCTTGCTGACTGCTCTCTCTGGCCTACACTGCAGACAGCAGTGTTCACAATTCAGATTGCGTTGCTATTGGAGATGATACAGCACGCATCATCATCTGTGCACATGCTGAATGCTTTTGATGTGGCTATATGAGTGCACTAGAACTGATGGACCCTTTATGATACAATCTTTTTGTGTCTTATTTCAGATCTATTGCTTGTGTCTCAGTTTATCACAAGTTGTGGTTCTTTTACAATAGAATTTTTTCTGTATTATTTCGCATCTACTGTCCCTACCTTACTGCAGCACAAACTATTGACTCTTTTATTCTTTTAGTATTGAATCTCTGTATGTGATCCAATGATTACTGTTGTAGTTGATGCTAGCAGCAACCATTCTCTGAGGGCTGGTTTACACTCACCCTACACGCATCCATCACAGATGTCACTGGATATGTGATCCTGGTAATAAAAAGGTGTTGAGCGCACAGGCCCGTACCCACTTCCACTATCTACCTGTGTCCTTGTGTTCATTATCTATGCATGATACTGCCTCCGGGCCGTACCACATTATATTATGCTGTGGACAGCGTATGCACCCTTGTTACCTCTGGCAGTGGGAAAAACTTTGGTTATGTAACTTCTAGGTGCATGGCTATCACAGGTGGAAGGCTAATTTACAGACCATGAATATTGATGAAGATGATGGCTGTATGTTGTGTGTAGTGTAAGATACGTGTACATGGCAAAAAGTTTTCAAAAAAGCTCTCTAAGCAGAAGAGGTGTGACTCATCAAATACTGTACAGAGAATGACTCAAATGGGTGGCGTTAACCAACTTCTACAAAGGGAAATGTTAGGAACTAATCAAATGCTTCTTTTAAGGTCACATGGCAATCGTGCACTCAGCGCGCAAGGAGACCGCACCAACGGCATTTTGAGAAAATATATTTACTATAATATAAGTTTATTACACTTAGAAATATATAAATGTTTAAAATATTTTAGATTATCGCTTGCTCTCATATACACTTTAAAGTTATTTGGATATAGTTTTGAGACATACAAAAAATAAGGGAATGGCGTAGCCTGCGCAACACCATACATCTATGACATAACACAGGTCCTGGCAGTGGGCCCTCGTCGCATACGCAACGCGCAGCGGGCCAGACACCATACGTACATGACGTACCGTGTGGCTTGGTACTGCGTACCCGTCGGATACCAAAGTAGCAGCTAGCGCGATCTCATACGTATATGTTGTTATGCGGGATGCGGTGCCACAAACCCATCGGATACAAAATGCTCATCATTTACGAGTTTAGCAATATGGCGGATAGGAATAAAAAAAATTGAACAAATATAGGTTTTATAAATATTAAAATATGAAATTAACATTTAAAAAACCTTCGAAATTTACTGAAAAAACCATAGGTATTACAGACGTTATGGTTAGGAATTAGCATTTAAAAAACCTTTGAAATTCACAGAAAAAAACATAGGTTTCAGGGACGTTATATTTAGTTGGACATTTCACTTATAGAAAACCATAGAAATTCCTAAGTTATAGTTAGTTGAGCTAACTATAACTCGCGCCCCTGCAATGCATTGCTGATGACGTCACATATTACATCATTCATGACATGGTAAGTGACATCACTGATGACATCACTGATGACAAATCAAATGACATCACTGATGAAAAATCAAATGACATCACTGATGACATCACTGATGACATCATCCATGTGACAATCTAATGCATCTCATCATACCCTAATATAACACCTGATATATATATATATATATATATTCACTGAAAAAACCATAGGTTATAGACCATATATAGTTAGGAATTAGCATTTACAAAACCTTGAAAATTCACTGAAAAAACCATAGGTTATAGACCATATATAGTTAGGAATTAGCATTTAAAAAACCTTATTTTACTCACACAAAACCATTGAAATTCCATATATAGTTAGTTGCACTAACTATATATTGCGCACCCGCAATCCACTGCTGATGATGTCACATATTACATCATTCATGACATGGTCAGTGACATCACTGATGACATCACTGATGACATCTCAAATGACATCACTGATGACATCACTGATGACATCTCATTTGACATCAATGACCACATCACTGATGATATCATTCATGTGACAATACAATGCATCTCCTCACATTTTAATATAACCTGTTTCACCCAGTGTTAAAAACAGAGTATAATTTTTGAAACCATTGACACACCAATACTAGTTACTACATACGTACTCACTGATTCCTACGTCTACACACACATTCACTCATTCACCCATACAATCATTCATACATACAATCACTCATGTTTACAACACAATCATATGCACTCATACACCTATACAGACACTCACACTCTGCCACTCATCCATGGAGTTACTCACACACCTAGTCAGTCCTGTAAAGAATCAATCACACTTCCATTTTCTACTCTATACAGTTAAACATAGAGCACCTTACGTTTTCAACCATATACTAACACATACTTACTCTCTTATACAATCATTGATACAAGTACACATTGATCTGTACAGAGTCACACACATCCCATCCAGCCACACACACACTCAGTCTCCCATGCAAATACTTGGGCAATCAATCAATAACCCATATAGTTACTCATATAGCTACTGATCAACACATGCAGCAGTTTACAGAACAACAGACATAATGATGCACAAATTAAGACAGTTTAGTCACTAACCCATGCACTCAGTGAGACACATTTAATCACTCACTCATACATTCAGTCATGCACCTACTAAATCCTTCGTCCAGACACTTATACATCCACTCATTCTTCAATATGTAAGACATATTTTAACTTTAGAGAAACATAGTCACTGGATGTTGTCATCAGTGATGTCATCAGTGATGTCATTTGAGATGTCATCAGTGATGTCATCAGTGATGTCACTGACCATGTCATGAATGATGTAATATGTGACATCATCAGCAGTGGATTGCGGGTGCGCAATATATAGTTAGTGCAACTAACTATATATGGAATTTCAATGGTTTTGTGTGAGTAAAATAAGGTTTTTTAAATGCTAATTCCTAACTATATATGGTCTATAACCTATGGTTTTTTCAGTGAATTTTCAAGGTTTTGTAAATGCTAATTCCTAACTATATATGGTCTATAACCTATGGTTTTTTCAGTGAATTTCAATGGTTTTTTAATAGCAAATATCATAAGCTGTCGAATGTCAAGTACGTGGTAAGAATTTTTTTTTTCGTGTTTATGCACACTGATCTGCTTTGATTGCTGCCCCCCACCCCTCATTTCTATTAGGAGTACTCTCTCTTTGCAGATAGTGAAGGGTAGTTAACGCAGCCCATTCCCCCTTTGTAATCCGTCGTGCCTGCTTCTCTCTCCATTTGATTGATTGTTCTCTTTGGTTCATTCTCTATTTACAAACAAGCACAGAGTCGCAATACTCTGTTTAGTCTTTGCAGATAGCGAAAAATCGTGTAAAAAAACAAAAGGAATCGAGCAAAATCAGTAGGCCACTAATGGGATCTCTTTTGACCTCGCTAAAATAGAAACATTAGGAACAACCTGTTGAAAATAGCAATGCGTATGTATATAAGCGGCGTTCATTTGTGTTCACAGTACCCCTTGTTGATTGTTTCAATCGAGCATTGAATTGTTCGAAGTTAATTCTCTTAACGATCTTCTCTACCTGCAAACGAGGAAGAATAGGAATATTCTATCTCCCTTTGCAGATAGTGAAGGGTAGGTAACGCAAGCCTTTAACACGTCGTACCTATTTCATTCCTCATTGATTGATTGATTGTCCGAACATTGACTGTTTGGGAATTAGTTCTTTTTGGAGGTATTCCCTGTTTGCAAATAAACGTAGGAAAATCTTTGCAAGTAGTGAAAGGGTACGTAATGCGGACCGTTCTCCCCCGTTGTAATCTGTCATGCCTATCTACTCCCCACTGATTGATGCACCTTTTTCACCCGGACCATTTACTAGAGATACGTCATCTGGCCCGACCAGAGAGCACCCCTAGTGAAAAGGACATATGCAATAATAACAAAGTGATCACTGTATCCTGTTAACAGAAACTTTACCATGAAACAACCTGGAAAGAAAAAAATAGGAAAACGAAAATCAGTAGGCCACTGATGAACATGAACTTTTATTAAACAACGAACAAAGAAACGATAACATAACGTAATGATAAAACCTATTAATGTCCTAGAAACAAGAAAACGTTAAAATATGCCAGTGGTGAGAGACCAGAAAAACAGTAAGAGAAACCAAATCACCCCTCGCTGTCCCACCGCCTGCCACGCCAAAAAAATCGATAGACTAGGGAAAATGCAAGTCAGTAGAACATCCACCCCCACTCTGGAAACTTCCAAGGTGGGGCAGGGTTCCGGCTACGCCCAGCCGGGAGCAGCCCATATAAGGCAGGTCCTGCTGCCACGCCTCGGCCATTAGATCCTAACGTAGGGTGTAGCCGGAGGAGAGGCCGAGACCAGCGGGACCCGGCCAGGGGATTGCCTTTACAACGCTGAACAGTTGCAGGGGGGGGGAATGTCTCCTCGACCCTCCCCTCTCTCTCCCAGTCCGGCCGCGGTGGCCCTTGAGAGTTGCAGGTAGTCCCGCCACATGCTCTTCCGGTCCGGCCACCAACGGTCGGGGGGCCGAGGCCGACGGGATCCGGCTGCAGCCGATAAACCAAGAAACCCGTTCATGGGGCCAGAGCCAGGGGCGTCCGGCCGACATCCACCGGAAGCCCGGCCCGAAGACGGACGGGACACTTCTTTCTTTTATAATGGCTGCGACAACACTGGAGGGGGATGTCTTGCACATGCCTCCGACCCCCCCCTCGTCCTCATCGCCTGGTCCGGCCATAACAAATCTCAAGCGAGACGCCGTGGGGTGCACTGGGAGGGAGAGACGGTGCGAACAGGCCTCTCCCGCCTCCCCAGGTGGAGGCTTCCCAGCTGCACCCTCAGCGCTCCAGGCGGTGGCATCCTAACAACTACAGTGCTGCACAGTTTCGGAACGACCTAGATAACGGTTCTTCCACTGTGGCCATGCTGCAACGTCTCGCCCGGCAGGGTGGAGCCCGTCCGCTCATGTGACCCCGCGATCGCCGGTAGCTGCCGAACTCTCAAAATGGCGGTCGACCTGGCAAGAGCGGGCCCAACATAAAGAAATGGCCCGGTCACTGGTTGACTCCACCACCGTAGTCCTCCACGACCTTGAAGATTCTAGAGGAGCCGCGGGAGTCTCCGACCCCCGATGGGGAATGACTGCCATGATCGCCCGTGGAGTGACGAAACTGTATCCGCGGGACGTCGGCGCTCCCATGCTGGCGCCAGCCTCACTTTGAATTACTACAATCCTGCAGACCTCACTTCCGGTGAAAGCACAGTGTGACCCGGTAGGAAAAATTATTGCACCCTCTCCCCTTTTTGACTGATAGTTCAAACCACCGATCCTTTCCTTTGCCCTTTTAACGGAACTTTGGACTGCCTCCCCCTCTTTTACATTTTCTAGAGAAAACAAAACATTAACCACTACATTAGCATAGCATTTGACACCAGAACTGTTTTCAAATTGAAAACCAACAACATCTTCAACAGAATCCTTTTTGTTTCTGCTGTGACCCTGCTACAGCACAGGCATTGTCCCCAGCAGTAATTCTGCAATGCCGGTAAGAATAGCTGTGGTGCCTACTGGACTCACTCACCCCCGCGGCGCCCCACGCCGTTATTTGCTGGGCGGCAACTTGCTAGACATCACTTTCGTGCCATCTAGATTTCAGCGCGTTCTGCTGCCTTGGAACTATTCGCACAACAGACCGCTACTGACAAGAATATTTCATTATTGGTGCTGTCAATTTCAATAAATCTATTGGATAATTCAAAAGAAATTGCCACGGTCTCTTCGTTGTTTAAATGTTTTTACTGTTTTTGTTTTGTTGTATATATTTATATGTTATTAAAGTTTTATATTCCTACTACTTTGTTGGAGTGCTATATATTTTTAATGTGACACATAATTGTAAAAACTTTGATGTACAAAGAGTCATTCCTGGAATCTTCCGCTTCAGGCTCGGTCCCCTCCCCAATCACAATACAGGATGGTTTTCAGATAGTAGGAACGCGTGTGCTGTGACGGATCACATCGGGTGTGGGCCTTGATCTACTATAACTCCTTTGAAGAGGGGTGATTCTTTACAGCTGGGGCCATAAACTACATCTGCAGGGCTAGCTGATAGCCTAGGACCGGCCTGGACATTCGGACACAGAGGAAGAGGAGTGTCAGAGGGTGCGGTAGTGAATAGGGCGAAAGGGAGGTGTCGGGCGGGCACAGAGTGTGATTCTCAGGGAAGAGCAGCGCAGATGGGGGAAGGTTTATTGCCCATGCATAAGACAGAGAGCGGTGGTGACCAGTGCCTGGGGGAGATGCTTACGAGGGTGAGGAGCCATGCTACGAATCGACAGCGTGCAGAGAGTGGGTCTGGTCAAGACATCTAAAATGGCTGCCGTGCACGACAAAAGTGTGGCATTTCAAAAAAGGCAAGATGGCGCAGACAATGTTTTTCAACACTTCCTCATTTCCTTCGAATCGAACGTTAACAGACGTTGGGGCATATTACCAAAGTTAAGCGATATTTATCGCTAACGATGCTTACCAACCAATTTTTTACCACTAAGCATCGTCAGAAATTATCGAAGATAAACCTTACTATTATCAAGGTTTATCGCAAATGCGATAATAAACGGCCGCAATGCATGAATATCGCTAAAAACTCAGCGATATTCATGCATTACCGAGCTAATACTCTTAGCCATGTTATCCACCTCCCATTGGATAACATGGCTAAGAACTGCTCAGGGCAGGTGTTACTTTTTGGAGATATTCGCGCTTAGCGCGAATATCTCCAAAAGTTGGTAATAGGAGATAGATATCTTGCATGTTGTAATGCAAGTTATTGTGGTATATGGAACTCATACCATAATCTCTCAGGAAAGCAGAAACTGATCCTTTTGGGAACGCCTAAAAAGGCCTAGGGGGTGAGGAGTACTCTACTTTGCCCCCTTTTCACGTTCCGAACTATTTTATTTTACTCTCTTCTGTAATTACACAAAATACCAGCGATAAGATGCATCGGAGACACACAGTGAGAGAAAGGAGGCCGGAGATGAAGAAGACATGTCAAATACACATTGGAGATAATATAGTGGCAGAAGGGAAGTAAATATGAGTAAACTTACCATGTAACATAAAAATGTTGCACTCTATACTATAAGTCTCATTTTATACTACAATCACTTCGCTACAACCTCATAAATTAAAAATAAAAATAAATAATGTCTCAAACAATTTTTGATTTCTAAATATAAATTTATTCTTCAGAATTTTCTAAATTTGAAACAACTAGTAACATGTCCTCATCAGTAATTTCCTCTTCAATCATCTCATCTGGAATCTCCTCATTAAAAGTCTGCAATGATGATTCTTGTAACTCTATGGTCTCCAAACACTCGATAAATTCGCCATCAAGAGATTGATCAAAAAAATCATTCAAGTCATCTCCTCCTTCTGACAATATTTCATTATTGGTGCTGTCAATTTCAATCAATGTAGTGGAATCATTCAAGTCATCTCCTCGTGACAATATTTCATTATTGGTGCTCTCAATTTCAATCAATGTAGTGGAATCATTCAAGTCATCTCCTCCTTGTGACAATATTTCATTATTGGTGCTGTCCATTTCAATCAATCTAATGGAATCATACAAGCCATCTCCTCCTTGTGACAATATTTCATTATTGGTGCTCTCAATTTCAATCAATGTAGTGGAATCATTCAAGTCATCTCCTTGTGACAATATTTCATTCTTGGTGCTGTCCATTTCAATCAATCTAATGGAATCATACAAGTCATGTCCTCCTTGTGACAATATTTCATTATTGGTGCTCTCAATTTCAATCAATGTAGTGGACAATTCAAAAGAAATTGCCACGGTCTCTTCATTGTGAGCCATTTTATTTTGAAATTGCTTGCTGTAAATTGCAGAAAAAAATAATCACTTTCATTTATCGTTTTTAGTAATACATAATATAAAACTAACTTCATCAATTATTTAGTATAACAGAAGGACTGCAAATAAATAACAGAAAACATTTTTCAAATTATCTTCAAGTGTACAACATAGTTCCCCTTACAAATTAACAACTCACCTTTTTAAAAGTAGCAGAAGTGTTAGTACTGTGTAAATCAAACACCAGAAATTCACCACCAAAAATTCCTCACAAATGTACCTCAGACAGTAGTATCACAAAATGGCTGTGGTTTCCTCTCATTTGACATATATACATAACCAATTAACTTTCATCACACACAAATACAAAACCAAAGTAACATTTTAATTGGTTCTAAATTTCAACACTTTCAAATGTGTTTTCCCCATGCAATTTTCCATAGGACATTTACATACGTCTACAGCCTGAATGGCTGAACGGAATTACACCAAACTTGGCAAAATGGTACATCAAACCTAAGAGGTCAGGAAGGATCTACTATGCCCCCTTATGGTCATTTCCCCCTTCGCTTTGGCCTCCTCTTGTCTCTCAATCCTACCGAGGGACAAGATGGCGGCCGCTACGGACTGTTTGGAATGTTGACAGACGCCGGAGAACCAATCAGCTTCGCAAAGCTCCGTAACGCGAAAAGTACGCGAAGCGGAGCGCTGTTACAGATATATATCTTTTTTTCAACGTTAATTTCTCAAAATCCACTGGAGCACATATATTGAGACCTAGCAAAGGCACATCGGGCTACCAGTCCCTAATATTTTGCCAAGTTTCGTGCAAATCCATTCAGCCGTTCGATTATTATTATTTAGTTTTTTTTTTGCCCCGCGGGGCCCTTTTAAAACCTCCACATCAAACCTAGGGGGTCAGCGAGGATCTACTATGCCCCCTTATAGTTATTTCCCCCTTTGTTTTGACCTCCTCTTGTCTCTCGATCCTACCGAGAGACAAGATGGCGGCCGCTACGGACTGTTTGGAATGTTGACAGACGCCGGAGAACCAATCAGCTTCGCTTCACAAAGCTCCGTTGCGCGAAAAGTCCGCGAACCAGAGCGCTAACCGGTCCGCTGTTACAGATATATATCTTTTTTTAAACGTTAATTTCTCAAAATCCACTGGAGCACATATATTGAGACCTACAAAAGGCACATCGGGCTACCAGTCCCTACAATTTTGCCAAGTTTCGTGCAAATCCATTCAGCCGTTCGGGCTAAAAGTGAGGCCAACCGCCCTATGGAAAACTCAATGTTAAAAACACGTTTTGGGACCCCCCTTTTTTCTCGGCCCCCACTGGACGAACCCCCCCCAAATTTTCAAGGGCTGCTCAGAAACAAAATGTGCCATTTTCCTGAAAATTTCAGCCGATTCCGTCCACAAACGCCAAAGTTATTAGACATAGAATTTTCAAAAAACCCATAGAGAAAAAATCCTAACTATATATACCTACTGGCGACCGCCAGTAGGTAATATATATATATATATATATATATATATATATATATATATATATATATATATAAAACATATTTACTTTGTATAGAAACACATAGTCACTGGATGATGTCATCATATCTATATATATTTATACACACATACATATATATGTATATGTATATGTATGTATATATATGTATATACTAGCAGCCCGCCCCAGCGTTGCCTGGGGCAGAAAGGGGCTGGGGGCAGTACACCCGCTCCCGCCCGACCCCGTCCCGTCTCCCTCCCGCCCCCACTCCTCCCACCTGTCCCTCTGTGCACCCTCTCCCGCCTCCCGCCGCCGACCCCCTCCCGTCCCGACTCCCTCCCGCCCCCACCTCCGCCTGTCCCTCTGTGCACACCCGCCCGCCTCCCGCCTCCCGCCTCAATTTCAATAAATTACCTGAGCTGCGATCTTCACTTCACCGCCGCTCCTCTTCGCCATGACGTGCCCGCGCTCCTCACTTCACACGGCAGCTCCATGTCTCTCCTCCTCGTCATCACGCACGTCCTCATCACGCAGGTCGCGGCCAGCGCTACGTCACGGCCAGAGCAGCGTCGCGGCCGGCGCTACTTCCAGGGCACTACTTTGTTTTGAAACTTAATTTTTGTAATTTACTTTTTTTTTTAATTTATATAGCCTATGTCCATCTACACCCCCTGACATTTTCATAGATGTATCGGGTGTGTAGTTTGGCACTGTGGTTCCCGAGTTTACCTGGCCAAAAGGTGCAAGTTCTCTCTTTATAATAGTAGTATAGATGTATACACGAATAATGTTTAGATAAATATATATTAATGTAAAGTAACAAATAGTAGTGGGGTTTAATTTATATTATATTAAATTTATGTATTAAAGTATTTACCATACACTCCCAGCCTCCGCTTGGAGCCGGCAGAACCTATCTTCCGTCGAATGCTGAAAACCTATCTGTTCTCCTCATAGGTTTCTCTGTGTTTTTTCCCTCGTTTTCCGACCACCCTCGGACGAGTCTTCTTTCCTCTCCTGTTTTTAGCGCGGGGACACGCCGGGATGGCGTAATCCATGCGCTCTACAAATGTCCTTATTATTACCTTAAACTCTATTTATATTTAAAAAGACGATATTTTTTTTTATTTTTGGACTATGTTAGTGCAAATGATATTTTTCCAATATTTTAGAACTTTCCATAATAAGTGTTGGACTTGGCCCTTTTGGCAGGTTCACCCCGAAATTTTTCGCATTGTCCTAGCCTTTTTCTGTACCCTGATGTTGGTGATTTAAGGCCTCTGGGCACTTCAGCACTGTAGCTCAGTGTGAAGTGCGTGCACTCTCTGAGTGTGTGTGGCGAGATTGGCCTGCCCTCCCATAGGAATGCATGGAGGATATGTGTGTCCATGGTAATTCCTGGCATGAGAGGAGTGCAGGGGCAAGTGTATTATTTATAAACTCTTGAGAATAAATGCTGTGCAATGGTGTGCGCTGATTTATGGTGACTGGTGGATAAATGCCACTTTTAGAAGTTGGCATTTCTGTGTGCTATGTGTCTGACTGCCTGATTTTAATTGCCTGTCTGGCTTGTGAATGACATGAGCTGAGTGGTGTGGGTGGCTCCAGGAGACAGGGTGAGTCAGCCCAGTGATGAATAGAGAGATCTGCATGTAGATGGGAGGGAGGAGTTGCACCTGGGACCTGAATAGTGTTGTGCCTTCCCTCCAAAAGGATGGCTCAACCCCCTGTGGCGTGTCTGATCACTGAGCCCCCACCTGACAAAGGGGAGAGGAGCTGGGCAAAACAAAGTGCTCCAAATCCCCCCTAAACCAGTTCTGACTGGTATCCCCAAGCCCTGTGCTGTGACACAAGGGAATTTCCTAATATAAATATAAGGGCTGTGACCCCATGAAAATGTTCACTTCTTGTTTCAGAGGGTCCAGGGGGGGCTGCCATGAGGGCTTGCCTCCTTGGGCCCCGCATTGCCCCTTGATGCCAAGGAGGACTTTTGGGACCCATTTCTTCTGCTCATGGCATCCCAGGACCTTCAGAACTTTGGGCAGCCTTTTTGCGCACTGGGAGTGCTTTGCTTGGATTCCCCTGTTGAGCACTTTGTTTCCATAGCTGCAGAGCACTTGGTTTGCCCTGAGGAGGGGCACTTCTGTTCTCCCCTTGCAGCGCTGGGTTGCGGTCATCCTCGAGGGAATCCTGCTTTTTCTGATGTCATGGCGGGTGCCCATCTGGCGTCACGGCTGCATTGAATTTTTTGGAGAGCGGGTGCCCATCCCACTCTTCTGCTATCCTTCAATGGCGGGTGCGCACCCCGCATGTTGCCTGGTTTTGTTTTGTTTGAATGGATGTGGGAGCCCACACCGCGCCTCACCATCACGGCCCGAGCAGCCACAAACGGAAGTCAGGCGCACCTGCCTGACTCAGGGCGGGACCTCGCGGACGTCATTTCCGCCTTCCTCCGGCGGGGGAAGGTGACGCTGAAGTCTGGAGCCCGCAACCTGTGGTGATGGAGGCAGAGGGGGCGCGAGGCACAGTCCGCCTTAGTGGAAGCACAGCTGAAGCCTTCCCAGCGTGAGGAGAGCCTCCCAAAGACCAGTCCGGTGAGTGTGGGCTCCGGGGGCGCATTGTTTGTGCCGATTGCGGCACTGTGATGGTGTTGGTACTAAGTGGTCACGCAAGAGAGCAGGCCACTCCAACGAAGAGGTCATATTTGTTTACAAGGGCCCCGAGGAGCCCGTGCTGTTCCCCATACAACTTACAGGTCTGCCATGGCCACAGCTACCCCACCTGTTAGAGGGCAGCTGCGATGAAGAGGGCAACTATGTTAAGAGTCCCGGAAAGGGGGCTTAGCGGGCACGTGTGGTGCCAGTACCTTGTCTGCAGCATTTTGAGGGCAATTCGGCTGAGAGAAGCCCAGTGGGGCTGAAGAGGCACAGATGTGCCAGGGCCCCTTTATTTTGTTGGTCTTCAGCTGTACCGCACCAGCGCGGGCAGCTGCAAGTTTTGTCCAATAATTCAGAAGGCACATTGAGTGCCCAGGCCTTTTCTTCATTTACAGCTGCGCAGCAATTAGTGCCAGCTGCACCGTTTAGGCTATTCTTTCTTTGGGGCATGTTGTGAGTTAGGATTGAGAGTGATTACTGGTTGTACGTTTATGCTATGTCCTACTTGTACTAAGTTCGCTTTGTGATGGTTCTGACAGTGTTACAGTGGGCCCTGTCAGGTGTATATAATCCCTTGTAGATACGACCTAGTGCCAGGTGGCACCATGTATATTATGTTGGTCTAATGTGTTATGAGAATACAAAGGCTATTTTTAATATAACCTTGTGTGGCGTTACTTTTGTAGTGTGCCTGGGATGGTATCTCTGTGTGCGTGCGCAAATGCTTTACACATGGCCTCCGGAATAAGCCTGACTGCTCGTGCCAAGCTACCAAGGGGGTGAGCAGGGGTTATCTTCGGCGTGTAACTCCCTTGCCCTGACTGGAGTGGTGGTTTCTGCCTGGCTTTGGCGCAAGCCTTAGCCAACCAGAAATCCCATTTCTAACAATAAATATATGAGCACAATATTGTAGCGAGGAACATTTTTGACTCAATATTTTTGTCAACGATATTGTTCACTATAATATTGTGTCAGTCATCCCAAATTTCACCCAAGCCTACATGTGAACCTACAGACCAGTTCAGTCTCCAAATGTACTCATAGTATATAGGGGCTTATTAGGATAGCGGATTTTCCGCATCCTCTGGGCCGGCGGAAGCCACCGCCGGCCCGGAGAATGCGGAAAATCCGCTGCGGACCCACCAAAGACCCACCGCCACATTAGGATGGCTGGTGGGTCCTGGTTTCCGTCCGCTGCTTTTCCGCCGCGGTTGGCTTACAACCGCGGCGGAAAAGCTCTAATATGGTGACGGTGTCTCTCAGACACCGTCAGCCAGATTAGGATGGGATGTGAAACATGCTTTTCCGCGGCGGCTTTTCTGCCATGGAAAAGCATGTGTAACTTCACCGGGGGGCCCGTTGCGGGCCCCCTAGGTGAAGGGGGGGTGGGGGTGCACATGGGGGGTACCTATGGTACCCCCCTGCATTTGTATGCGGAAAGCGGCAGGCACCGACTGGTGCCTGCCTCTTTCTGCATACAAATGCAACACCTGCATTTTGTACATTGCTGCGGGTGCAGCTTGAAGCCGCACCCGCCGCAATGTTAGTAATAGAGGATGTGACCGCCAGGGTGCCGGTCACATCCTAATCGCACAGGAGGGAACACCGCAGCCCATGCGGACGTTCCCTCCTCCTCAGTGATCGCGGATGGACGAAAATCCGTCCGCGATCATAATCGGCCCCATAGTACCTATTCTGAATGTTGCCACATATTCTTATATGTTTATGGCAGTCATGCTATCCAATGACCATATGTGTCTCCCCCCAAAAAATAATTCAGAATTGTTAAGGCAGTTATGACTCTCATAAACCACTTCTTTAGCTACCAGACATCAATCCATGTTGCGGCTCAACTCTGCAAGCAATGAAAAAACAGGATTTCCCCATTATTACAAGTGTTGTTTTTTAGCCATTATAAAAACTTGATCCATGAACAGCCTCTGATATGTAGACATGTCTTTTACATCCCAGGCCCCCAGTATCACAGCTGGCACTATTACATTTACATCTACCCCAGTGGTTTCCTCAAATTCTCACCCTGTGTACAAATATTTTGCAAACTGTGAGCTACTAAACATGTTGTGGAGTAAAGCCCCCTTATGTCCACTTCCCTTCAAAAATTAATCATCAGTAGTCTGTCCTTAATTTAGCAATGCTGTGTTGCATGCATAATTTTAAGTAATGCTAGTCTAAAGATATGTCTTTTTCCCATGTACTTTTTAGATTTGTTAGGTTCATTAGTGTATTGGTCATGAGGATAGTATAAGTCAGGCAAACTCCTTTTACAGCCATAAATGTTTCTGATGGTCTTCCTTTCAATCCTTCTTAATGCTGCATTATTAATGTTTAATTAATTAATCAACAATTTAAATAAATACATACATTTTCATAAATCTGCCCCAACAAATATATTAATTAGCAAAAGTCTATTTTATGATCCTAAGTATTATACATTACGCTATTAATATTGCATGTTTTTAGGATGTGTAAATTTCTTTAAAAACATAAAAATATATTAAACTGATTTGCAATATTTAATAGCAGTGAAGCACTATAATAGCAGTTTTCTTTTATAAAGCATGGTTATTTATGTTTAAATGGATATTTTGTTTAAAATATATTGTTCAAAACAATTTGATGTACAAAATGTCTGATACAAGTTTTGAATTATAATTCTCCTATGGTTATTGGTTTGAATTCTTTTAATTACACAAAATGTTCTGTATGAATATATTTTAAATATTTAAAATGTTTTTTTATCCATTTACTGTTGGAATTCCAATGTCACAAGTTTAATAATTTTGGGGATGTGCAAATTAAATATTGTACCTCAAAAACCAACAAACAGCAATGTAACACAAATTTTTTGAAGTCCTGCAAATTTACTATTTTACCTTCGGGCCTTCATACAAGGACTAACACTATAAATCTAGTAGACTGCATATTTACTATTACAACTCCAAGGCATAGAGACATTCAGGTGCTACAGCATGATTGGGGACTGCAGATTTAGTATTATAACTCAAGATCCTGCAAAATGTGAGATAGCAGCATAATTGGGGGAGAGCAGATTTACTATTCTAACTCCAAGGAGTACACATTTTTGGGTAATACAACTAAAATGGGAAAGGGCAGATTTACTATTCTAACTCCAAGGCATACAAATACTGGGGTAAGTTACTATATTTGGAGGAGTGCAGATTTACTATTCTACTTTCAAGCTATACAAACATGGAAGTAACACTACATATTTGGGGTAGAGTTGTTTTACTATTTTAGCTCTATGATCTACAAACATGGGGCAAGACAATAACATTATGGGATAACTTATTTACCATTCTACCTGCAAAACATAAAACATTAGTGTGGCAGAGCATAATTAGAGGGGAACAAAGCTACCATTCTAACTCCATGGCATAGAAACATTGGGGTAACGTAAAACATTTGTGGGTTTGGATATTTACTAATCTAACCCCAAGACATATAAATATTCAGGTAAAACAGCCTAACTCAGGTGCAGCAGATTTACTATCCTAACTCGAGGGTGTACACACATTTGTTCAACACAGCATAACTAGGGGAGAGTGGATTTACTATTTTAATTTCCGAGCATACAAACAATGGGGTAACACAACATTTGTAGAATTGAGGTTAACAGCTCTAATTTCTCCCTTAGGGCCTGATTATAATGCTGGTCGGACCGTTAAAAACAGACGGTCGGTGACAGTATGACCGATTGACAGCAATTCATTCTGACCGCCGAATTACAATCCAGGAGGTTAGCCCCTATGCAGTCAGGGGGAAGACCTCCACTTTTGACGGGATCGCTGTGGCGGCTGGAATCTCAATCGCGAAGGGAGGCGGTGCCGAGTCAGGCACCACCTTTGGGATTACGATATCCCTTTCTGACAGCCTTTCATGTTCAAAAGACTGACATTTATTTATTTATTTAAATCTTTATTTCGGCCCAATAGGCCCATAAAAGATGCATGAAAACAACAGTACATAGCACATTTGTAAATAGAAGAATAAGTAGATTTACATACAGATGGATGGGGTTAGGAAATGAGTACGATAAAATCCATAATTTAGTTAAAAAGGCAATATTATAAAAACATGTACATTACAAAATCAATTTTGACAGTTCCTTTTTTTATTGAGAATTTTTTCCCCATTTTTAACATGGGCAGGGCACATTTAAATACAGAACATTGAAACGTAGGATTGTAATTATACACAAAAAATTCAGACAATAAGAGCAAAATCTAAATGCTTTCTTGATCCTTTAAGAGTCTTCTCCAAACTTCCATCGTATGAAGGGCTCCCAGATTTGCATACCCAACTTCCTACCCTTTTTTCCCTTTCTAGCATATATGGCTGTTTCTAATTTTTGTATTGACATTACTTTTCCTAACCATTGGTGATATGATGGTGAGTAGGGCTCTAGCCAAAGAGAAGCCACTAACAATCTCAAGATCGCCATTGCCACAAATATAACATTTTTACAATTCGACTGTTCAACGGCTCTTATCCCCAATAACATAGTGGCTGGTGTTAACTCTATTGTTATTGACATTGCTACTTGAAAGAAGTTCACAATATCCTGTTTTAATTTATCTAGGTGGGGACAACTTGCAAAAATATGTATCAGACCAGCATCTATACTTCCACATCTGAAGCAAGTAATACCTGATGTACCACCCCATTGAGCAATCTTTGAGGGCGTATAATATAGATGGTATAACGTCTTATAATGCTGGGCCTGAAGGGACGATGAGCATAGCATTTTTCTCCCCATTTCCAATGACTCGGTAAAGATGTCCCCACCTATTTCCATATCTAAAGACCATTTGTCTGCCCATTTCTCTAAATCATCTTTCTTTAGGATTGTCATTTCTAGATAGAACCTTTTAATAGTGCAGTCAAAACCACTTTCTATAAGATCCAACAATGTACTTCTTTCAAAGCCCAATGCACCACCTTGTTTTTTCAGAAGACAGCTTCTTATTTGGAGATATTTAAAAAAGTGTTTGGTATCCAGAGTGAAGCTATTTTGCAGATCCACAAATTGAAGCATACCTTGAGAACCCATCATATCACCAACTTTTCTTACCCCCTTTCTATCCCACTCTTTAAAGACA
Organism: Lissotriton helveticus; assembly: GCF_964261635.1. Lineage (NCBI taxonomy): Eukaryota > Metazoa > Chordata > Amphibia > Caudata > Salamandridae > Lissotriton > Lissotriton helveticus. The sequence continues at coordinate 431,875,407 of NC_136065.1, forward strand.
GTTCCCGAGAAAACCTCACTCGATAAGGAAGGGTTATCCTTTAATCTGGTATATAAGTTAAACTTCCCAATTCCCACCTTCTTTGATATCCCTTTCCATATGTTATATGCAGCCATTACTGTCTTAAAGCGTGTTCTTTTAAAGTAGCTACCTTCCGTGAATCTTAAAAATACATTTTCAGCATTTATACCAAGAACCAAACCATAAATTGCAAGCGACCCAAACTCATCCCAACCCTCCATTTCAGCCCCTCCAATCAAGCCTACCATACATTGCAATGCTGCTGCCCAGTAATATTGCTTTAAGTCAGGTAATGACCAACCTCCTCTCTCCCGTGGGAGCGACATAAATCTCAATGCCCTCCGCGTCTTGCCTTTCGCCCAAATAAAACGATTGATCATCTGTTCACAAATTTTAAACCACTTATTGTCAAAAAATAATGGAATTGCTCTAAAGATGTATAAAAATTTCGGCAAAATCAGCATTTTAATGATATTGACTCGTCCTACTAATGACAAGTGGAGATTCTCGTATCGGTCAAGATCTTTCTTTACTTTGTCTATTATTGGGGCAATGTTTTTTTCCACCAAGTTATCAAGGTCGGCTGTTATATTAATACCTAAATAAGGCCCTTCCTGGACCACTCGGTTGTCACCACAGATTATCACAGAGTTTTTGATTATCTGCGTCTTTGTAGTATTCAAGGCGTAGCCCGAGACATGCCCAAATTTAAGAGCCTCCGCTTCTAACAACCCTATCGCCTCTGTGGGGTTTGGTGTTATAACCGCCACGTCATCAGCGTAAGCAAGTATCTTACAAGGACCCAATAATGTATTTAGCGGGGGGATATCTGGGCATAGCTCTATCCTACGGATTAGTGGGTCCATATACATAGCAAATAGGAGAGGCGAACAGGGACACCCCTGCCGTGTGCCTCTCTTAATATGAAATTGTCCCGTGATCCCCCCCATTAATTCTTAAGGCTGCGACCGGTTCCCTATACAGAGTCTGTAGGGCTTTCACGAAGCCCCCCTTTATGCCAGCGCTTATTAGGATGTACCACAGATAGTCCCAGGAGACCCGATCGAACGCCTTCTCTGCGTCTAATAACATTACAGCCATCGGGTCTCCTGTGATCTCGGCAGCATCGAGCAGGGTTTCCGGGTATGATGGGTCGCCCCTCTACCAGGGATCAAGCCATGTTGGTTATTACTGACCAAAGCACCCATTACCCCTGCAAATCTTGTTGCGAGTACTTTCGAATATATTTTAGTATCATTGTTTATTAGTGTAATTGGTCTATAAGACCCTGGCTCAGTCGCCATTTTCCCTTTTTTTAATATTAAGACAATATCTGCAGCGCCCCAGGATTTGGGGATAGACTCCCCAGTTTGCGCAGTTTGAAGCGTTCTAATTAGGTCCTGACCTAGGCTCCCCCAAAAAGTTTTATAAAACTCTAGAGGAAGTTGATCCGGGCCGGCTGCTTTTCCAGAAGGGAGATTGCTCATAGCGTCTTGGACTCCCATTTGATCCAACGGCTTCTCCAACCCTTCTGCGTCTTCCATAGAAACTCTTTCAACTGGGATATTCTGAAGATATTCACTCATCTCTTTCTCGTTGCTAAAATATTGTTGGTCATATAGTTTCTGATAAAACTTCCTGAAGACTTCCCTTATTTCCTCTGAATCTGAATGTATGTTTCCATATTCATCCCATATCTCCCTAACAGTACCAGATGCTGCAATCTGTCTAGTCCGCATAGCTAGAACATGTCCAACTTTTTCGTTGTATTCGTAGCATCTTTCCCTTTTTATAGTATAATACTGTGCGGCTTTATTCGCTAATTCCTCCTCAACTTCGCTTTTTACCTTCATTAATTCTAAACTTGATTGTTCAGTTGATTCGCCCCTTATTACACAATTATGGAGCTGTTCCTCCGCCTCAAATACGGCCCTCTCTAAATTACTGTCTCTAAGTCGTGCTACTTTCCGTTTATATACACTGAAGCTACATGTCTCTCCGCGGGCACCAGCCTTAAAGGCATCCCATACAACTCCTACTGGGGCACTCCCTCTATTATTCTCAAAGAACTCACTAATCCATTTGGACATGTGTTGTACATAATTATCGTCCAAGAGGAGTGCTCTTTCGAAAGTCCAGGTCCTACTTAATCTGGTTCTCCCTTCTGCCTTCATCGTTAAGAGTAAAGGATTGTGATCGCTAAAGATCCGTGGGAGCCTTTCAATATCTACTCTAGTCAATAAATCGTTAGAGATTAAAAAATAATCTAATCGAACACATATACGATGTGGTGCAGAATAATATGTGAATCCTGTTTGGTCCGTTCTGATGCTACCCCAGACATCATACAAAATATTATTCTCTAAAAGTTTAATCAGTGCCTTATGCACTCTTTTCTTTCTCCCTTTATAGGACCCTATCCCCAACCCATCTGCCCCATTGATGTTTAGGTCGCCTCCTATGATGACCTGTGGTGGCCATCCTGCTAATTCTGCATCTAAAAACTGCAGAATCTCTGGATCATCCTGGGTCGAACCATATACTGCCACCAAAGTTGTCCATACTCCATCTATTAAGACCTCCGTTATTGCCCATCTGCCCCATTGATCTTCTAATTTTTTTCCGACTACCACGTTTTTATTTCTTGAGAGAATAGCCACCCCTCTATTTTTCGCCCCGAGCTTGGATCTTGCTATTAAATGGAACCCTAGCTGATTAAGACAGAACTCCTGAGTACTCATTACGTGAGTTTCCTGTAAGAACATGAAATCTACATTCATCTGGCGCAGTCAGATCGCTATCTTCTGTCTTTTTTGGGCATCGTTTAACCCACAAACATTCCATGTTACAAATCTAAGTGTCATGGCTGAGTTTAGTAAAGCTATCAACCGGGTACCAACTAATAGTAATTAACTTTACAATTTTGTTCTTCACTATTTTATTTTCCAAAACTATCGTAGCGTTCTTTTGCCTTTCAATCCAGAACATATACTCATAATTCCAACCTATGTTAAATTTTCCTTCTCCAACACTCATGTGCCCTGCCCTTTTCCCCACCCTCCCCCACCCCTGACTACCCTCCCACAGACACCCACCCCCCCTACGGGCAAATAGGTCAACAAGACCTATGTCTGACCAACGATGCCGTCAGGGTGTCGCAACCTCCCTCCTCCTGATAATCATGTACCATAAACTTCTTGCATGGTGCCCCCCTTATACTACTAATAAAGCTCCACATATTTCCCCACAATGTCTCCTATTCCAAACAACAAACCAATCAACAAACCCCAATACACCTCCCATACTACCAATACCAATGTGCTACAATATACACCATGACTCTGATGTATATCAATCCCTATCCTAAATCCATCAGTTAAGTAAGGGGACAATACATCAAAGAATTCTTTGCTTACAAGGTATACAGAAAAGATAATAAATGTATTCTAATAAGCACTACTGTTGCCTAATATAATGTTATTGTCTCTTCCCTCTCTACTTTTTCCGAGGAATGTCTCTTCTGGCCACCACTTGAAGATCATGCTCTACAGCCTCATTGTCTTGTGCCTTATGTTTACTCCTAGTCTCGCGCAAAAAACTTAGGTACTCGTTGGCCAAAATTTCGGAGTGGAAGATCCTAAAGTTTCCATTTAGCCCAACCTTCAGTCGTGCTGGAAATAGGAGGTAGGCCTCACAGCCCATGTTCTGGAAGGGAGTTATCATTTGCCTCATCCGCCATCGCCTTTCCACCGTAGTATGACAAAAGTCAGGGCGGGTAAAAAAGACAATATCCTTATATGTACGTCTAGCCTGTGGTTTTGCCTTGGCGATGATCTCTTCACGGAGTAAAAAGTTTCCCACATAGATCAATATTGCACGAGGCTTACCCTGTGACTCTTTCCGTGTCATCGGGAACCGATGTGCCCGCTGGACCTCGTGTTCCCAGTCCCATGAGGCCATCTCAGGGAAAGCACCCTTCAATAACTCAATCACAAAACCCCGTACATCCCCCCCTTCTTTCCTTCCTGTACGGCAAGTAACCTGACGTTATTACGTCTCTGTCTATTTTCAGATTCCTCCAATTTCCAAAGTATGTCGGTTGTAGTCTTGACATCCTGTAGTTTCACCACATCCTCCTCCAATTTGCCCGTTCTGGCCTCTACCTCAGACACCCTCCCAACCACTTCCTCGTACATTTTATTTATCTTTTGGAATGAGGTTTGAATTTTTTTTGTTAGCATGTCTGACTCTTCTTCTTGCCCTTTGGCTCTCTATTCGAGCCTCCTCCTGTATTTGTTTTAGGGTAGATAATAGGACTTCAAAGTTCGAAGCGTTTCCCTCAGGGCCCTGAGGATTAACTTCATTCATACACATATCTGTACTGATAGTCTCCGCCATAGATGGTGTATGGAATTCTAATGTATTATATTCAAGTTTTTTCGCAACTGATTTCTCCGGACCCCCGTGAGTTGCTCTAACCGGGTGTTTTCGCTTAGAGTTATTTCTTTTGTTCTTACTCCTGTGCTTGGTTTTACTCTTAAGTGCGGGTTTGGCCGATTCCCTGAGAGCGAGATTTTGAATCACCTTAGGGCCCTTTTGTACTGTCTCATATTCCATATCAGTGGAGTCCATTTCCTTGGCCACAGGGAATGAAGCACTGCCCTCTTCTGACTCTTTATCCATATCTGAGTCATCACCAGATTCAGAATTCACAGATGTTTCCAAGTCTGAATCTGAGTTTGAGGCTGACATAATATCCGGGTTAGTGCTCGCACTCTCGTCCTCATCATCCGCCTCATCATTGCCTGTGTAGAAGCTATCCTCGCCAGGTGAAGCCAAGTTTGATCCCAATAAAGCTGGCTTATTTTTGTCAGGGTTATGAGTTACATTAAATTCATAATTGTACAGCCATTTCATAAATTGGAACACCACATGGGATACAGAGTACTCAAACACATTTCTGATCGCTTATAAGTCCAGACCCGTTTTTTTACGTTCAAAGCTTACTGCCAAAAGGAATCTACTGATACCAAAGACAATCACTTGTCTGGTGTCCGTTTTCATAATCCTATATGCTTCATTATATGAGCGTACGCCTATAGCGTTGCACAGTGGCTTAATCCATCTTTTCCTGGCCGTCACGTATGCTGCACAGAAAAGGAGGATATGGTTGTCATCTTCTTTAGTACAGTTCTGACACCACATGCATGTCTCACTTGTTGTCGGTCCCATGGACTTAGACCACCTTGCTAGAGTTACATTAGTTTTCAGCATTCCATACCTGAATTTCAAATATAGGCTTTTGGCAAAAGGTGGACGGACCTCATCTAAGAAGACTGACATGAAAATGCTATTTGAAATTGATTTTAGGGCCCCAAACAGAGCCTCCTTTTATTGTGGGCTACTGTAAAGTGGCCCAGGGGGCACATGCAATTCCCCCATGCATCTCCATGCCCTGCATGGTCTATGGTATATGGTGCATGAATGTGCAGGAGGTGCTGCTTTACATGGCAACTTTTGCTGCGGCCCTTTTCCTGGGCCACAGCATAAGCTGCTTTGTAAAGAAGCACTTTGTGACTGCACTCCCGACAATCGCATCCTAATGCGGCGATGGGATCACTGACTGTTTGTCACGGCAATATCAGTTAGTGGTTCAACCAATCGCTATCATAATAACCCCCTTAGAGTATTCATTTTGAAATAATTCAATTATTAAATGAAAAATGTTTAATCTATATTGTCTTGTTTGTTTAAAACACAAATATGAATATTATTTTCTATATGTTCTAACTAATTATTGTACCAAAGTTTGTAATTAATAAAACTTTTTATAAAACATTGATCTATTTTTAAATGTAATAATACAAATGTAATTTTTATTAAAGTTCCAATATTTTGCATTAGTAAATTTTATATGCATATTTCAATTTTCAAACAAATACAATAAATTAATGAATCTTATTTTTTTAAAGTAAATGTGTAAAAAGTACAGAACTAAAACAAAAAAGTATGAACCCAGTAATATTTAAAAACATTAATGGTGTTTATTGTTTAAAAATATGATCACACTTAATTAATAATATTATTAATATTAAATAACAGCCACCATATTCTCCTACAAAATTCATAATTTCATTGAAAAACACTTTCCAACTTTTTTATTTCCTTAATAAAGTACATTAAAACCACACCAATAACATCTTGCAATTAAAAAAAACAGTTTTCTTCAAAAATACTCACCTAAAACCATAATAATTCTCACCCACTCAAACACTTTTTTTAAAACCTCAAAAATGTAAATACTCAGTTTTTGGAAAAAGACAGTAGTGTATATAATGATATTTAATTAAATTATAATTCAAACTTCAATATTATTGTACCTGGAAACAAACCCACTTGCCATTCATAATTTCAGCTTCGATATTTAAGTAACCATGATATGTCTAGCATGATATTAAGGTCCTTCAATATTCTGGAATTAATATTCTCCATATTTTCCTTGGGATAAATTCAGTCCATATTAAACACGACCCCCCCCTACAATCACACCTTTGTGTCTTAAAATTAAAATCCATTTTCATTTGCTTTATTAGTGTCAAACCTGACAGTTGAACCAAATCATTTTTGCCTACATGGATAACTAACATATCTGGACACCCTCTGACGGAGCAAACTTCAGCTTAAGTATTCAATAAGCTCCTCCAATGCATTGCGCTTTTCTCTTTCCATAACACCTTGTATTTGACACTTGGGAGTCCAAGAGATCGGCCATAAATGTGTTGTTCTGTATGAACAACTGCCCATTTTATGAATGAATATCCCATTAACCACATGCTCATTTATTCAGACAAAGGACCATGAACACAACCTAAATGAAAGGAGAACAGGAGTTAGTTCAAGATTTGTAAAACAAGTCAAGCTTATTTACGCACATATCTTTGAAAACTTCTTGATTTCCATCTACCAATCCTTCTTATGTCTGACCATGACCAACCCAAACGTGCAGCTTCTGTAGCTGCCCCAATATGAAAACAGTGTGTCAATCAATTTTTAGGGTCTTTCCCCAGCCTACCTAAAAATGTTCTCAATACGGCTAGTAGGTTTGAAATTGTGAACTGAATGCTGTTAGCGTGGCAGAAAATGTCATTAGTGTGACTCCCCTAGGAGGTCTGAAAATTCCTCCATTCTTCCACAGGGCAACAACCTTCAACTCCACTATTATTTAGATATACCCATTTTCCTCTACCCAACTGATATGTTTTAGACTTCTGTAGCGAAATCCTTATCCTAAGTTGGTCCAGGAATATCTCACCCCTTCCAGTTCCTGGATGCCCCTTCAAACCCAACAACTCAGATGCTCTGAAAGTGCCAAAAAATAGCCACATCATGCACAACTGAACCCTAAAACATTCAAAATCATAACAGCAAAAGGGGAGTTGTAATAACAGTTGTTGTAACAAGATAGAGGTCACAGGTTCTCTCAACGATTTTTAAACATTTCGCACCAAAAAATATTTAGTGGGTCATGTCCCCGCCATGGTTGACCATAAAAAGAAACCCCTTCTAATTTTCCTGAAATAGTGTTGTGAGACAAACCTTTTGAATTAAAAACAGTACAAATCTCAGAATATTCAGTTCTTTGTCAACAGGGTTCCGTCCCTAGACTGAATGTTACCATAACTTAAGAATTCTCTCCAGGCTGGTTGATAACTTCATCTTGTGGATGGAGCTAAATAATTATCTAAAAGCTGGACTATCCTCAATCCCCTTAGGTCCAAAAGGTTCTGTGGGAACTGTGTCTTGTTGCTGTCTGCACCCGAAGCCAAGCAGCAAAACCTCTGCCAATGAAATTGAGATAGAGCATCAGCTATAGTATTTCTTGCTATAGGAACATGCCTAGGTCTAAAAATAACATTTAATTGCAAACATTTCAACATGAAGGCTCGTAGTAGGCACAATACTCTCAGGTCTCTCACCTTTTGTTTATTTACCAATTGGACAACAGCCATGTTATTCACATGAAAACGAACTGATCTATTTCTGACTTCATCGCCCCATACATAAGGTGCAGCCACCAATGGGATTAGCTCTAAAAAGGCTATGCTGCGCCCTTGTCTCAACCATTGATCAGGCCAACTCTCGGCACACCAACCACCCACCCAAAAAAGACCAAAGCCTTTGGAGCCCGATGCATCCGAAACAATTTGAATTTGCCAAATCATGTCTTCTTCAATAAAGTATGAAGAAACTCCATTGAACTCATCCAGAAACTTTAGCCAGATATGCAAGTCAGCCCTGATGGCCATGGTGATCCTTATCCTGTGATGAGAAAGGTAAGCTCCAGACATGGACAAACCCAGGCATCTGCAGAATGTTCTTCCAGCCCTAACCACTCTGCATGCAAAGTTCAAATAGAATAGCCTAGCAATTTCTGCACTTCCCTAAATTTCAATTTCCTTTCATTCATAACTGACTGCAAAAAAGGCCTTATTTCCTGCACTTTAGTCACGGGGAGTCTGGCTAATATTTCTACTGTGTCTATTTCAATACCCAGAAATGTTAACCTGGTGCTAGGGCCCTCTGTCTTTTCAGGGACCAATGGCACCCAAGCTCATTAGCCATTTCTTGAAACTTCTGCATAGCTTTACCACATGTATCGTGTTCTTTGCACCAATAAACATACGGTCATCCAGATAGTGACAAACCAAATTATACCCACTGAACTCGATGAATGCCCATTGCAAAAAGGTGCTAAATGACTCAAAGAGGGCATACAAGATTGAGCACCCCATGGGAAGAACCTTGTCTAAGTAAAAAGCTCCTCTAAATTGCATGCCAAGTAATTCAAAATCCAAGGGGTGTATAGGGAAGAGTCTAAACGCTGATTTTATATCACTTTTCACAAGCTCTGCATCTTAACCAACCATTCAAACCAATTTCAGAGCATCATCAACTGACTCATAGGAAGCACTAGAATCTGCCTGTGAAATAAAGTCATTGACAGAGTGGCTCTCTGGCCAGGACAAATGGTGTATACATCTGTACTCCCCAGGTGCTTTCTTTGGTACCACTCCTAAAGGGGAAACAATTACATTCTCAAATGGGCACTGTAAAAAGAGGCCTGCAATCCTGCCTGCTTGTAACTCTGCATTTAGCTTTTGTCAACAATTTGTGGCAATTCCTTAGCTGATTTGAGGTTATCAGCCCATCTCCTCTGCCTTAGTCCCTGGTAAGCAATTTTAAAACCATCTTGAAAACCTCACAGTAATTTAGATGCTGCCTCTCTATTGGGATAAAAGCTTAACCAATATGGAACCTGCAAAAACTGTGTATTTTGATGGTTCCCATCACATTGTGAGCATTCATGTTTGTAACGGCAAAATTGCCTGATACAAAAGCCTCTGTTGAAATTCCAACACACTCCTGTAGACGGAGTTGGCCCCCTCCCATACCACCCCACCCCAGATTGGGTGAGACGATTCAGTAAAAACCAATACATAATAGGTAAGCCACTTGCTCTATGAGTCATGGCTGAAGGGTGCGTGGAGGACATCCACTGGAGCCATAACTCAGAGTCAACATCCCCCCAAGGTTTGTCATTGAACAAACTGACTCTGGCCCTTAACTTAGCCAGGCATAACCACCAAAATGCTGTTGGGCTTTACGAATTATGTCTATATATTTGAAAAGAGCAACTGCCCTATCATGATGCTTCTAGCAATAAATGCTTGCATAAATGAAAAATGCATATGTACAATTCTCTTTGGTTTTGGGGACTTTAGGCCTTCTAGGCAATTCCCACTCATCTCTTTTTGCCTGGACATCTCTATGCAATAACTTCAATACATCTACAAATGTATGCTTCCATATTCTATTCTTGGTTTTTTCTGATAAAGGAGAACCCAAAGGCATAGCAAATCCCATATAAGTTAATTTTTCATGAATACTCTTATACTCTTGATCCTCCTCAGAACTGTCAATTACTTTGTCTTTTTTAACGTCCTCATTATTTGGCAACTGTTTATTGCACTTCGGCTTTGTCACATCCTTTTCTTTAGTTTTCCCTTGTTGATCATTGTTTGCTTTGTTATCCCCCGTCATAGCTGTCCCACAATATTTTAACAGCTTACCTTCACCTATTCCAATAGATCTTGTGCTATTTGTATTAAAATTATCCGACTTTTCCACAGCCGACCACCCGATGCCTTACGTTTTGGCAATTGTGATGATCTTCTCTGAAACTCCGTGGCTTCACTTGATTGTTTTAACAATTTCTGGCCATCCTGTGCGATTTGTTTTCCCCGTTATTCCCCTCTTAACCTCACCCTTTGCAATCATACCTTTCTCATTCATACAACATACCCATTCTCTCAACTCACCCTCCTCTAGCTTCTCACCGTCTTCCTCGTAATCCAAGATATTTTCATATTCAAGTTGACAATCGTTCCCACTTACCCCATGTCTCTCTCCATTGCCCACACTCCCGTCATATACCTTCCATTTTGATGTAAACATGTGTTCAAAGTGTTCCTTTGAGGAAGGAAGATCCGCTAATTATCTACCTATTTCTTCAGATCAATGTAAAAGAGCCACTTCCTGCTCTGTTGGTGGCTGTTCCATTCTGCACAATACCGCCGGTTTCTCTTTAGAAGGCTTCTTAACTAGGCCGCACCTGCCCGGCCGAGCAACAGTGCCCAGGGCCCTGACTGAAATGTCATCCTTAACCTTTCCTAAAGACAAATCTGAATTCTCCACCCACACCCATTGTCCTGATTTGCCACGAAACGCTTTCTGTTGAATACACAATGTCTGGGAAATCCCTTCTTTTCATCTCTCCTCCCTCAGTCAATCTCTGCTCTGGATTCATTTCCATTTCTAAATTCCTGAAATGCGGATCCAAATAAAAAGCACCACCTGTGTAACAGTTAGACTTTGTTACTCCTTTCATAGCAGGTGTTTTGCCCTATATTCACCTCTTGAATCACTTGGTTCCATAAAATATGTGTTGTTCATAGCAGTCTTAAATTCACAACCAACTGCTGATTCCACATACATATTGTGATAAAAGCTTACACCCTTGTCAGCAAATAGGGGCAATTGTATGCAGGGGGAGTCAGGGTTCCCTTCCTGCACCATAAAGACTTCCGCTGCCCCTCCTTTCGCAGAGGCTGCTGCTGCTAGTTCCCCCGTTGAACTTTTGAACTCGGTTCACTAGAGCCAAACAGCACAATAACAGGTAGCTTGTTCTCTTCACCGCCATCAACTGGCACGCTGTTAAGGGCAAGCCCATTTACAATGGGTGCTTCCCTCACAAGCTGTCAAGCGTTGGAAACTCTGCACATTACGCCCCTGGCCTGCTTCACAGCTCAGCGTGTGTCCAACGTAAGAAACCCCTGTTTTCACGCTCTGCCCCTGCGCCTTCCTGCTCCCACTATGGCTCACTTCACGATTGGGTACAATGCTTGAAACTATTACCTCAATTCATTACAATTAGAGCATCCAAAGATACTCCTTCCTTTTTACAAATTGGTTAATCACCCAACTTGGAGGTCAGTAACATTTCAAAGGTTTGTCACCACTACTTTGTATTACGTAGGGCTAGGAATCCCACTTTGGAAGTGAATCCCAGAAAAGGCACCTTCCAAATTGTAATTCGCAACCGATATCTAAAACCATCTTAGGAGCTGGTAACAGTTTATAAACTCCTAAAATGGGTTTAGTACACAGTACAAACTTTTTTAGGAGTCACAAACCTAGTGAATCACAGGGTTTTCAGCCGCTAAAAGTTTACTACATCTCCCCTCTAGGCCATGCATTCCTTAGTAACAAAAACAAATGCATTTCTACCACTAGTGTCTGTTTTTGAGCTCAACTCCTAGACCATTGCTTTGGTTGATTTTGCTCCCAAACGGTTTTTTCTTCAATTAGAATTCAAATTTGTTGAAACACCGTTTCATCCTTAATTCAGATTCCTACATTTTTTGTATCATTTCATCAAATAAACTCTTATGATTTTACTTAGATGATTTATTATTTTTTCCTAACTGTATTGCTATTTTGGACAGTTGCCACATGTGAAAAGCACATTTGCTTTCCATAGCATGAGTATGATGGGGGGAGCTATGCGCATAGATTTCCCCTTTCATGCCATGATCATGTGACCTTTTTCTCTCTCCACCCACCAACCTTACCCACTTCACACCTCGAGAAACATCTTAAGCCTGCAGGCGGGTTGCAATGACACATTATAAATTGTAACCTCCAGTATGTTGAGGCATTAAACCATCAATATCCCTGCCATAGTCATTTTAAGTCACAATATGAAAGGAAAATGTTGATCTCGTCAGCATCTCTATTCCTTCTGCTCCACATGGGACTCTGCACAACAAAACAGAAATAGAAGTATTTATTTAGAGATATTTATATAACACAAAATTATAAAACTGGGAAGTGGAGTGTGTCCCTTAAAACAATGTGCAGTAAAATAGAATAACAACAAAATAAGGGGAAACCTATAAGGTATGTCGTTTTTCAGTCTTTAGGTGTGGTTCAATTAGGTGAAAAGGCCGCAGATTCTAGATGAACCTGCAAACCTCACGAATAAGATTCCAAATTTTGGGAGCATCCAAAATGCTTAAATAATCTCAGGGTCTCTCAGTTGAGAGATTATAGAAGCCCTGAAATATAGGTAAAAGTAAAACTCATAAGTGGGACAGAGGAGTATTCCCCTGGGTACAGTTTGTATTTACATTACGAAAGGGCCAGGAAACCACCATGCATGTGGTTGCTTATAAATGTAGAAAATATTTTTTTTAAGGTCAGTGAGAATTCCTGCACCACTGCCTACTTCCCTTGAAACTTTAACCTCAATTCATTAGAAGGAAAGCATCCAAAGATACTCCTTCCTTTTTACAAATTGGTTAATCACCCAACTTGGAGGTCAGTAACATTTCAATGGTTTGTCACCACTACTTAGTATTCCGCATGGCTAGGAATCTCACTTTGGAAGCGAATCCCACAAAAGGCACCTTCCAAATTGCAATTTGCAACCCATATCTAAACCCATTTTAGGAGCTGGTAAAAGTTTATAAATGGGTTTAGTACACAGTACAAAATTTTTTAGTAGTCACAAACTTATTGAATCACAGGGTTTACAGACGCTAAAAGTTTACTACATCTCCCCTCTACGCCATGCATTCCTCGGTAACAAAAATAAATGCATTTCTACCACTAGTGTCTGTTTTTGAGATCCACTCCTAGACCATTGCTTTGGCTGATTTTGCTCCCAAAATAGTTTTTTCTTCAATTTGAATTAAAATGTGTTGAAAAACCTTTCATCCTTAATTCGGATTTCTACATTTTTTGTAGCATTTAATCAAATAAACTCTTATGATTTTGTTTAGTTGATTTAAACATTTTACATTCTTTTCTTAACTATATTGCTATTCTGGGCGATTGTCACATATGCAAAGCACACATTACTCTGAGAGAAGCTGTGTTCTTGAGCCAGCTACCAACGGTGAGCCAGGTTTCCTTCAAATCTGTAGTTCTATAGTGTTGTCAATCTGTAAGCTATTCATGGTCATGTCGTGTATTTCTATAGGTTCTGATTCGATCCCCCTATTCCTGACCCTATTCTGGTTAAACTTACTAGCTAGTTAACTAACAGTCAGCCCATGAGGCAAGAAATCCCCCATGATGCAGATACCGTTATCTGACGCAGTCACACTACGGCACAGGAACGTGTTATCTGATTAGGTCATAACGCTTGAGATCTAATTAGACAAGCGATATTCCTCCAGCCCCTGATAAGGCATACGACGTTCTCATAACAAATCAAACCTATGACAACCTGGATAATCCGTGCGGCCATTGTTTTGATTTCACAGAGAACTTTAGTAAAGAATGTGCTAACGAGCAAGTCGTATGACATCTTTATTGACGTACCTATGTCCATCCTTACGTCAATCTCGGCACCTTTAAGGTATAAATATTGCCGACCTTGCCCTATGCAAACACACGCGTGGTGACAAGACGGAGCAGCCATACTTGCCGAAGCCGAGAGCAGAAGCAGACCCCGCAGGCAGCAGCCCCGCCTTCCTGACGCGCTGAGAGACGCGCTGCTATCTCAAGCCGAGAGACCCAGCACCGGCGCTTCTGGGCAGCCCTCGCAGGCAGCCTGGAATATCGAGAGCAGAGAAAGAGATACCATTCCTCATTCATCCTAAATTCCAGGTACAGAACTGAATAACCCCTCCTAGAGAATTCTTTAGTTATTCACTTGGCAAAAACAAACTTAAACTAAACTGTAACTTTCTATTCCCGCCCACGCATTAGACTTAGGTCAGGTACACGGGGTAGGCGTATTTAGAAACACCAGTTGAGTACGTTTAGTCAAATGTATATGTGTATGTAAATATATTTTAATCATTTTAAACATCATATGGCTCAGAAACCATATCAATGTTTTTACAGTATTATTTTATACTATTGCTTCTAATGTATGCACTTTACTTAACTATAAGTATTGCAATAATATCGATCCATTTCTCTTGTACGAGAAAAGAGACTGATCAATAAATAACATCTTTTATTGAACACGCCCGTCTCTTCCTTTTCTCTACATTCTGATGAGACTAAGAATGCACGTACTGACTGAGTAAAATAATTGCCTTGTGCTCACACGACTCTCGAGATTGACTCTTGATTAGGGGAGAGCAAAGTTGTCATGTTCTATGGTTGTCAGAAACTAAATCCCTTCTTGTCTAATCAGGGGAGTTCATCCTTCCTTGAACATTCGAGAAAGTTTCTAGCGAACTCTGAGCTTAGCTGGCAAACCCAAAAATTAAGTCTAGTTTCGACAGTAGTAGACCTAGTTAACGTCTGGCCTAGGTCTTTACTGCTGTAGGTACTATTCCAATGCGCAGAGCCTATTGGGAAAATAGGAGCTACACTACATGGCGCCCAACGCGTTTGGAAAGGGCGATAAAACTAACGTAAGACATTTAGAGTAACTCAGTCGTGCTTTCTCACTCAGACCCCTTTTCCCAAATACTCCAAAGACGTCTGGAGTGGGTGAAAGGTTATTATATCCTCCAAAACCTCGCAGGAGGGAACTCCTATGTATGGTTCTTGGTCTAGTCAACGTTGAAGGATAAAACAGTTCCAAAATATTGTGCACCTAATCTCTATTTCCATAAAGAAACCTGATCTGCAAATAAAAATAATACCATCCTGTCAGTAAAATGGGAGACAGTGATGGAGAAAGAGAGGCAATTAGATTAGCTACTGAAATAGCAGATGCTGATGCTACCATGCAAACAGCAGACCCGGATATAATACTCATCCAGGTCGCCAAAAGGAGATCTATAACCTTAAAACTTATAGAAAATGGACTGACACCTAGAGGTGGCACAGTCATATTCGTAATTGAGGCACACGAATATCGGCAGACAGAGGTATACTATACATGGATACATTTTCCAGCAGCAAATGCTGTAACAAAGTACTTCCACTATTACAAAGTAGAGGAACCTCCTGAAACGTACACTCCTTTCGAGGAGGTGGAAGTACCACTCAAATTCCAAGAGCATTTGCTCTTATTTGATGGCGCCCTAAAACATAATAATCACATTACAAGGCTCGGTCCTTTAGGAAGACCAGGAGCAACGTGGCCGGTCTTAGCCGGATACACACCACATCCAGACATCGACGAGATGACTGCACCAGAGCTATTAATACAGCTAAAACAACTACTAAAAATTCACAGACAATTAGTTCAGTATGTAATGCGGACTTCAACAATTCAGCCAGCGATTAAAATTCCACAGCTGACCCCTCACCAGGGGAACACAAATAAAATCACACCACAGAACATCCAATCCTGCCTAGGTAAAGTTCCAGCTAAACGGGAACAGATACCATTCTGGTTGGCACAGAAAATCACCCAAATAGAGGCGGTGTTTCCTGACACCACCCCATTAGAAAAGCACAGGATTCTGACTATATGTCTCCCAATGGGAATCGCACCACACATTGAGGACTGTGACACTTGGGGTACGGTCTTTGCTTCAATCTACACAAAAACGCACGGTGTTCCATCCATTTCGGTAATACCAGATGTGCTAAAACAAATTCAAGATGAATACGGTCCAGAACCTGCTTTAACTCTTGGTATGAAATTACTGAAAGACTTCAAGCAGGTCTCGGCTATATTACTAGCCAACATAAAGGGTGAAGCAGCAAACGTGGCGATCCGCCAGAGGTTAAAAGAGACAGATATAGCAGACCAACCAGCTGAAATTGCCAGAATCATAGAAAAATCCTATGAAGAACTAGGCAGAGATAGTCTAGGTGGAATACCAGTAAAACCGCAACTGACTACAAGTCCAGAAAAAATATTTTTTAATAATAATTCACCAAAAAAGAACTGGGATGGAAATAAACAATCCAATCCTAAAGAAAAGAAATTCCAGTCCAGAGGAAGGTCTCCTAGGCGAAGAGAGAAATCTCCAAACCCGAGACAAAGGTCACCTCAGAGTGAACCCTCTGGGAATAGATATAACCTTAGAAATAGGGATAATATTAAAAAACCTGATAGATATCAAGACATTGATACACGTCCGTCTCAATCTTTTCAGAATTCCTCGCAGAAATCGGAAAGAAGAGGACGATCAGAAGAGCACGCCAAGTCCAAAGACAAGGAACCTGCTCAACTGAAAAAGAAATCACAATTTCCAAAAAAGAAGGTAGCCAGTATCAAGGTAGTTAACAATGCCGAGAATACTGAGGACACAACTGAAAAACGGAGAATGGGCTCAGACAATGCTAGACAGCGCAGCAGAGGTGAGCATAGCTCGCAAAGTCCTTATGAATCATCTGGAGACAGTGGACACGAATGAATACCTTCAAGTGGAAACTGCAGATACCAGAGTTAGCAAGCCCCACAAAATATACGAGATAACATTACGTATAGAGGGAGATAAGACTAGGAAAATAAGGGGACTATTTTGGGATAACCTATCCAAGGGCTATGACATCCTTCTAGCTGAAAAAGACTGGCCACCGGAGTTTGTCAGGGAGTGCCCTCATGGCGAAGAAGTAATTATGCCTGCCTTCTCGAATCAAATACCGATTCATAAAAAATACACACTTGCTAGAAAGTGGGCAGTGGCCTTAGCACCTGCTTTATATAAAAATCACGTACGATGGGATGAGGATTCTCCTCCTCACAAAGTCCAGTTAAAATCACAACCTACTGCACAAAGGCAGTACCCAATTAAGCAAGAAGCTAAAAAACAAGTAAATGAAATACTAGATCAGCTAGAATACCAGGGGGTGATTGAAACTTGCACCTCACAAATGAACAATCCTTTGTTTCCGGTCTCCAAACCAGACAATTCGTACCGTCTAGTTTTGGATTACCGACATCTTAACACATGTTGCAAAACTTTTGCAGTGCAAAACTCACACAGTGCTGCACTAATGAATAACATAGTGCGCAAAAAATACAAAACAACCTTGGACATCTCCAACGGATTCCTTTGTCAAAACATAGCACCAGAGAGCAGATATTTAACTGCATTTTCAGTAAATGGCACTCAAAAACAATTCTGTCGGTTAGCCCAGGGGTACAAGAACAGCCCGGGGGTATTCTCAGCGAGAGTAACAGAATTACTACAACTATATGATGATGAAGCATTATCTTATGTCGATGACATTTACTTAACAGATGATGACTTGGAAACTCACTTGAAAAGAGTGAACACCATAATACTTGGTTTCGCTGCAGAGGGTTACAAATTCAACTTCAAAAAGTCCAGAATTGCCCATCTGAAAATCCAGTACGGAGGATATGAATTATCAAGTATTGCCTGGTTAACAGTCTTTTAAGAACTAGAAGAATTAAAAAATCTAAAATATGAAAAAACGTATCCTCTGCCAATCGACATTCTGCCTCTACGACATTACGCCTGTGTAATCTATACAGACGGACATGCTCAACCCTCCGTTTGGGGAGAACATGCATACAATCCCACATGTGAGATTACAAAAGAAGTGTGGCACGGAGGTAAACTAAGACCTCTATTAACAAAATCACACTCAGTAGAAACTAATTCAGAACTACAAACTGAAATATTAGCTTTGAAAATGGCGCTAGATAATGCGGATCGCGAATTCCCGACACTTATAGTGTCAGATTCATATTTCTGCGTCAAAGCATATAACAAGGATTTGCAGACCTGGATTCAGAACGATTACAAAGATGACACGGATGCACCAATAAAGCAGAGACTGCTCTGGGAACAGGTAGCTCTTTTGAAAAAAGAACTACCAAAGACTCACGTGACACACTCACTGAGTCACCAGCGTGATGGCGTTCACGTTGTAGGGAATTCATTGGCTGAAACAGCCGCAGCGGCAGCCAGTAAACCGGCTCCCGTAGATCGAAAAAAGCGTACATTAAAATACATTGACGGCGAAACAGTGCTGGCAGTAAAAACGTCATCAAAAGGCGACTGCTCGGCGTTACCGATCAACTATCCACTCAATTACACATACATCATAGATGCAAACTCCATTCCTTTTGCTCGAATCCCTGGAGTGGGGGATAGAGTGATTCCAAACATGGACAGGAGAAACTTGTTAATCGCAGACGCACACATGGGCGAGGGTCTCAGACACCTTAAATTAAAAGATTCTCTGGAAGAATTACAATCACGGTACTGGTGGCCAGGCATGAGCCTGCACTACACCATGTTTGTAAAAAACTGCCCAAACTGCAACAGAGATCGCAGTGGGGAGAGAAGCAGTTTAATACCTCGTCGTATCAAGGCAGATAACATCACCACTAAAAAGAATGGCTTGCGATTAACATATACAGGCTAGTTTCCACTTATAATGTAGATCCACAGCACTCGGCTGACGTCCGGACTGTTATACAAGATTTGCGAGTCTAAATGGCATATACGCTAAGAGCATGCTACGTTCGACCATTTTTTTTCTTTTTCTCAGGCAATCCAGCCTGGGGGGGGGAAAGAATGGCCAAATGAGCACAGCCCAGCGGGAATCTTCTCACTTCCTTCCTGAGGGTATGGGATGGTGTAAAGAAAAAACCAAGACAGAAAGCAATCTATAATAGAAAGGATATTAGGTTCGGGAGCTGGGTGGGTCAAACATCTAATAAGTGTCCAACGTAGTCTAAATAACTTGCCAAGAAATTCTCTGAAGGGATTCAGTCCGTACGAATTATTATTCGGAACTAGGATGTTGATCTCTGACCTTGATAGTCAGACTTCAGTGGTAACAGAAAAAAGCTTTGATGTCAAAGACCGTTTGGCTATTTTGCAGGACTTAAACAAAACAAGAAAAGACCTGAGCAACATACAGTTGAAAGAACAGCCAACGACCACTGAAGAATCACCACCTGTCCCAGCAAGACCTGTCTGGATTCCAAAAGTCGGGGATCTAGTCAGGGAGAAGATCGCGGTAAAGAAGGAATTTGGGCCTTCTTACAGAAAAGCAGTTCCTGTATTGTCTGTCAACGGGACAAGATCAGTTGTACTACCGCCACTTGCTGGAAAAAAGGAGAACCGAGTTGTATCCATCGACCTGGTAAAACCACAACATGTGGCCGATAACCAACAGTAGGCCAAGTGGACTCCCAATAAGTAGCAGAACACCAAGGTTTGCTACCAGTACAGAGGTCCTATCAAAGAGGCTCATCACATTCGAAACGCCTACAGAAGAACAACAAGGACTATGCAACAATGCAATAGAACTTAGACCTCTGAAAACCCAAATAAAGACATTTAGCAGAGACACACCAATCTATACAGAAGTACCAAGTGAAAATGCAAGAAACAAAAATCCTGAACCAATTGGAACAATTGACAGAACTGCATCCGGTTACTTCATCAACTTCGATGATTCCTCTGAAGGCTTCAGCGAACAAAAGACACAGCCATCATCAAAATCCTTTAAAGACAAAGCGAAGGAACTTTTGAAACAACTAAAAGAAACATATCTGATTTCTCCATGGATTGAATTTTGGGTGGGTTTTGGTGCATTTATCCTCATACTTTGGCTCATCATGGTATTTACTTTGGGGCGCTTCATTGAGGGAAAATATGCTAAAATGGACACAGCAAGTCAGAACATCAACTTGGTCCTCAAACCACACACATCTTCAGAGAAACGAGAACTTTCTTCAGAACTTTCTTCAGCCAACTTCACAGCAATTCCAATACCTGGTGGGGTAGCCTGGGACAACACTGACTATGAAATTTATGGTCCGGTCGAGATCCTGAAATATCCACACCAAATTAAGATCTCTTTGAGTGACTTTGCAAAACCAAACTCATTTGCTGATGATTGGGACTTTGAAAGTATAAACAATATGATGTCTGACTTAGTAATGTCTGCTAAATTTACAAAACATGATTATTTGCAGGGTTCTACAAATTATGACAGCATGTACTGCTATAACCATTATGGTAACCATTTCTTGCATAAATCTGCACAACCTAGAAATGTTTTAAATTTTAATCAATGGGAACATTGTGCTACACCTCCAAAAGGGAGCTCTAGAACCGTGTATGGCAAATATTCATATTTTTCAGGTTTTAACATAACAAATGCTGAAACATTTTATTACAAATTGTCAAACAAGACAGGGATGAAAACCATGATAACCAACACAAAATTGATATATTCAGATTCTTTCTTTGAAAAAATGAATACTTTTGGATTTGATTATTGGGACAAACATGTTGATTTGAAAAGTGTTTGGGGTACAAAAGAATGGCAAGTACAGGGTATAGAAGCTTTGTTTAGAGCCTGCATGATCCCAGAACAAATGATATTTTTAAATGACACCGTTCAACAAACCACCTGTCTTGGCTTAGCCAAAATCAAAGATTTAAATAACCTGTCTATTCCAAAGCCAACAATGTTTAGCAATAACTCTGAAACAGATGAAGAAATAGACATAAACCATATACTTAACCAAAACAGAACACATCCTGATTGGAAACAATGGTTGATCTGGCCCACAGATACAAATAACTGTCAAGATAGATTCCTGAATAAAACACAGGGTTTCAAAATGACCAGGCCAGACCCTAGATATCCCCAAAGACATCACCCAGGGATAATTACAACCTACAGTGTGGGCAAATTATGCCTTCAATGGCTACAAACTTCCACACTGCCTGAAATTAAGCAACACCTAACTTTACTTACTGATGGTGCTGACTTGCGTGATTTCATAATGGGACCACGCAAACAGCGTCAAAAGCGTTTCATAGCAGCCTCTGTATATGCAGCATACAATGAGGCCTGGAAGGTTACTCAAATTGAGACAGCAGAAAGAATACGGGAAATTGACCGTATTAATTTGGAAAAATCACTTTCTGTAGTGGACAATGGGTTAATGACTCTGTCCTCCAGAATTTTTTCATTGGACAGCATTGTGTCTTCAGCAATCGATATATTATCGCAAGACTTACTGTTATTACAACATGGTCAGTCACAATTGCGTTCTATTGTACAGCTTGGCTGGACGTTACAAAATCTGCGTTCAGGCTATGTGCCTTGGCGTTTAATCAACACAACGTCACTATTTCAAATCTTTAACCTTACTGATAGACAAATCGGTATGGCGCAGAAGGGTGCTGATTATACAATCTTGAGCATTGAAAAACTAGAAAGATTACCGTTGACAATGTCAGAACGACCTGTCAGTGAATGGATAATCCACGGAATCATAAATATTCCAATCTCAACCTTCAGGTTTCAATACTGCCAAAAATATATACAGGCTGGCATGTACGAGAAATTGGGAAAGGGGTACCTTAAAACAACATGGAACCTGCCCTATTCACATGCATGTATCAGTAACAAAGGACAGAAAGTGTTTCTTAGTGGCATCAATTGTGCTATGTCACTAAGCGGCACGCTTCTGTGTAACGGTATTAGTTTGCACGGAGCCTGTGAAGGGAATTCATACAACCTTTCATGTCACCAGCAAGGCGCACCTGCAACTGAAATAGAACCATTCTTTCAAAGACTCTATAATGGGAGTTACATTCTTATTGTAGACCGCAGATGCTGTAGTCTTATGCCCGGGACTCCTTATCTCGTCACTACGACGGCGAAGGTCAAGTGCTGTGGACGTTCTTTGTTCCCCAGCTCCTTTCCAGACAGGGAGGCGAGGGCATGGCCCAGTTTGAAAATTACTTCTATTCGAATAGACACTTTAAGCAGAATGAAAACAGTGCTTCTTCAGACGCCTACAAGGCTCACGTCATCTAAAGAAACGTATGATCTACAAGTCGCAAGGACGACTGCAGAGATACATACATTATTATCAACTAATTCCCCCGTACATTTCGCGGAAATCCTGAGCGAAATCTTAAATATTTCTGATACCACAGGGGTCTCAAAGGTATTTAAGACAGTATTTTCGATGGCATTAACACCATTCAAAGCCATACTGGGTATTTTTCCAGACTTCGTCCATTCGATTTTTGGCGGACTTCCCCTGATCCTAGGACTAATTGCAGGAATCCTATTCCTAGTCCTTATTTTTCGTTATGGCAACCCATGTCACAGATCAAACTCTCGCGACAATGGAAGATACGATCCTAGCCATTGGATACCGGGACCGGATATCAAAAATCCTGGGACTATCCCGGCTTAGAGACCTAAACATGACTTGGTTTCTATCATTTCGACCAATGTGGCAGAGGTGTGTTTTACCTGTACTAAGGTGTCTGCTATGCGGAGAAGAATGCGTGTTAGACACCTGTCTGACGCTACAATCGGATGCGCCGGTGGATGCAGATACACTGTTGGTTCCTAAATAGGAGCTACACTACAGTCATCTCTCAGCCTAGCAAGTGATGAAGGCAATGAAGTCCTCATGCTTGCCGGAGTTTCCGCCTTGTGTCTTCATGTCAGACTCCTCGTGTAACATAAATGGCAATCAGCTGTTGAGGAAAATACAAAAATATTTTTTGTAGTGTAGATTTATGGTGGTGAATCAGTGCAGTCGTCCAGGAAAACGGCAAATGACAAATGTCTTTAAAGCATTTTGAAAGGACAGGCATTCAAAAGTCAATGGCAGCTAGGAGTGAGAAAAGTGTCTTTCGTTTGAGCATGGATAAGCTCGAAGCATGAGGGGATTTTGCTTTCAGATCGTAATCCACACTCTATATACAAGTGTGGCTGAGTAGTGTCTGTCTATACAAGCAAGGCAGGCAATCTCATTGGATGCTTTCAATTAGTATGCCCAGGAAGACAATGAGATTTGAAAGTGCAGTGACTTATGAAAGTCCCCTGTAATCTATATATATATTAGTTGCCAATACACATTTGAAAATATGCCTTTTAGCCTGATTGGAGGAATTAGAGCCAAAATGAAGATGTTTTAGAGTCCCAGGCGTTAGGAGGTGTGAAATGGCTCATGGCTCCAAATGCTTAGCTGGATTCTAAATGGCTTAAAGCGGCTAGGAAATTTACATCGAGTGGCAAAAGCAAATCTTCCATAGTAAAGATAGATGGTTTACTTGCCTACCTTTAGGCTTTGATATCTGGTGAATTGGTCTCTAATCACAACTTTTGCACCTCATCAAAATCATTGGATTCTGGGTAGAAACTGAAGCTCTCTGTCCCTCAAACTGCAAATATGTGAATTATTGATGTTAAAATTCATAATGTAAATATTAACTGCGCAGAGGGATATATTCCACAGTCCTAATTATGAGTTCACACCTCCTTTTACTATCTATCACAGCTTTTACATGCTCCTCTCAACTGAACCCCTTAAAATAACTCAAAGTTCTATGTATTCTACCTCAAATCTGAGATTTCAACCCTATAGTAAATTCATTCTCAATACAGCTACTTGTAATTAGGTCAGTGTTGTATCAGATTCAATGTGATTTTAGGATGATAGGTTTGGGAAACAGGTCCTGTTAACCCAGTCTCTTTGAAAATTCCAGGATAAATGGCATTATCTACATTAAAATTGGTGATTTTTGTTTTCTATTGGAAATTTATGGTAACGTTTTTTCTTAACAATTACAATTTTCATTTTCTTTCATCTACTTTGTTGTTTTTTCTTCTCCTCCCTCTTTCATCTTTCTCCATGTTTTTAAGTTTGTTCTTTTCTTCTCTGTCAAGGAACCTCTTCTCATGTGTTCCTTTTGTTACCTGGCCCCTAATGTTATTCACTCCAACATTCTCTCTCTATTCTTTTTCTTCTTTTCCTAACACTGCCCTTAAAATCCACATTCCCCGGTTCTCTTTTGCCCTAATCCTGACAACTTCTACATTTCTTACCTTTTGAAGGTGCTGTTGTCAATCTACTGCACTCCTTAACTGCTTTTGCTCTCTCAACGGGGTTGTGGTAGAACTAGAAAAAAACTTCCTTGACCCAAAACTCGTTATTTTTCACTACAAAACTCTTCTTGTTTTTTGTAATATTTAATCACTTTATTTTTGAAAATTGTTGACATTTCTATTTTTAATGCATTTTAAATATCCTGTTCATCTACACCCAGGATTCGATACAAGATCCGTAATGATTATGCCTTTGTCTGTTATGTCTGTTAAATGTGGATATTGATGTGTGAACTATTTGGAATCCTGATTGTCAGGAGCTGAAGCATTTCTGGGTCCCAGGTCTAGCTTAAGTGTTTGATCTTGGCGATTAGTGAAAGAATGTAAATAACCAGTAGTTTCTCATGAATATCCTGAGATATATTAGGTAGCCTGGAATCTTGTTTTTTGAAGAGTTGAGAAACCCTACCCCGAGGGAAGAACGCTCGATAATAATGATCAGGCTTGTAAACGAATGCACTGAAAGTTAACCAAAAGCTCCACCAGATTTAGCTGGACGGTGCTGCTTTGGGAACTTGGATCAATTTATGTGTATCCTCCTAAACTAGGGGAGTGAACCTTGTGGGGTGAGCAGTTCGGACCATTGCCTTAGACAGAGATAAGCTTGAAAGGAACATCGATTGAGTTTAATGTTTTTTAATCTTGTTTTTAGTGGTTTCAGAGATTATCTGAGAGTGTTCAGCCAGAGGAGAGAACTACATTAGAAGTCAAGTCAAGTCAAGTAAGCTTTATTTCGACAATAGTCATAAAAGCATGTTCCACATATAAAAGTACATGTATAAACTTCTAATAATAATAAACCATTTTAAGAACAAAATATCAATTTCATGAATAAATACTTAAAAAAAAGATCATTTAAAAACTGTACAAATGAGCAAAATATTGTTCTTACAAGAGGTATCCGGCCGACAGCGTTAAGTACTGTATTATTCCTTCAGGAGTCGGGCTCTAATCGTCCATGCCCAACCTAGGTATTTTGCCACCGCAGTATACACAGACATATTAGGACTGGTACGGATGACTCTAACTGCAGTCATTCCTTCCCTTGTTCCCAATAACCTACACATCGGCTTTAGCCACTTTCGCCTTGGTGCTACATACATTGGGCACTCAAAGAGAAAATGGCCTACGGTTTCAGGAACACTTGGGCAAGTTGGACAGTCCACCATGCCTCCACTAGACCATCTATTTGAGAACGACCTTACAGGTAGGCTTCCCACTCTTAACTGAAAATAGAGCTTGCGGTCAAGGGGCTTTGTAATGACATCCCAGAATTCCTCAAGTTTGGGACAATCTTTGATTTCCAAAAATGAACCAGCAAGGGATTGTGAAGGTGTGGTACTAAAAATCTTTGTAGCCACCATGTTCCAGTACAATGCCTTAAGTGTCTTCTTCGGTGGGAACCTTGCGTGCAATGGATCCTTCCACAATTCACCTAATCCTAATTCCTTCAGAAGATTTTGAATATGACCCAACCATTTGACTTTACGGGAGCCATCACTTTTAATCACATCCATCAGCCCTCTAGTGTATGTTTCCAGTTCCGGTGTGGTCCAAATTTGCCGCCAGTATAGTATTGGGCGCAAAAATGCAATTAGGGCTATAGGTGTTATACCCAAATCATAGAACAGAGGATACAATGGGGTGCTTTGAGGTAGCCTTATAAGTTTTCTAAGAAATGTGTTTTCAGAGACAGTCATCTCCCTTAGCTTTTCACTTCCCCACATTTCCACACCATACAAAGTAGAGCTAACTACCTTACCATTGTAAACCTCTAGCACCGGACTTACTGGTCTAGTCAGAGACCTAGAATGCTCTACTGTCAAAGCCCCTGATAATTGTCGATGCTTCAGGGTGGCCAAATCAATCTGTTGTCTCCAGGAGAAATCCTGTTGAATACAGATACCCAGGTAGCTAAATGCCTCAACCTTCTCAAGAGGGCCGGAACTCATATGTACAGTACCCCTACTTACTTTGGGTGCATTAAAAGACATGTACTTAGATTTAAGAACATTAACTTCCAGACCACGGGCGGCACAGAAGTCCTCGAAAATTGTCAGAGCCTTCTGTAACCCGCTCGGGGTCTTTGAAACTATAAGACAATCGTCTGCAAACATTAATATGGGGATTTTACCTCCAGCAAGAATAGGAGCGTCAACATTAGAATCAATTAAAAATTTTGCAACGTCGTTTATATATAAAGAAAATAATGTTGGCGCCAGGACACATCCCTGACGGACTCCTGTTTCTACAGGGAACTGTGGTGTAACATTGCGAGGACTACCCCACCTAATCTGGGCAAAGTTCTCCTGGTGGAGCCTAACTATCAAGGACAAAAGATCCCCTGACATTCCCATCTCAGTGAGTACTTTCCATAATGTGTGGCGAGGGACCAAATCAAATGCCGCCCTTAAATCTATAAAGGCGGCATAAAGGCTGCCTTTGCCAATTAGAACGGTCTTCCAATATAGCATAGTGAAATGCATAATTTGGTCGACCGTGCTAACGCAACTTCTGAAGCCCGCCTGCAAGTGGGACAAAATGCTGTACTCCCTTTCCCAAACCTGGACCTTATTTAAAATAAGCCTACCTATGATCTTCTGGGTAGTGTCGATCAAACTAATTGGTCGATAGTTTCCAGGCAGGGATCTGTCCCCCTTCTTGTAGACAGGGATTATTTCAGCCCCTTTCCATGATTTTGGGACCGGTAGTCCCCTTGCCACTGCATTTGCCAATAATAATATATATGCTCCCCAGGAATCTCTATCTTGTAGGAATAAATCAGCAGGGATACCGTCAATTCCTGGCGCTCTACCAGGAACAACGTTATCCAATGCCAGTTGAACGTTCCCCAAGGTAAAGGGGTCTTCCAAAAAGGGCGTACAGGACACCTCAACAGGAGAGTCTTGCCCTGTTGCCTTCGCAAACTGCGGTTTGAAGTGGGATACCCATTTATCCTGTGGGACCCAATTCTGAGGTTTATCAGAGTTGCTATCCACACCTCTCCTATAGGTGTTCCAGAACTTTCGAGGATCTTTGTGATGTCCTGCTTCCAGCAAGTCTGCCCACCTCTGCTCATCCCACAGGCGCTTGGATTTAAAAATGGCTGATTTATACGCTGCCCTAGCTACACAAACATCTAAACTCGAACCATTTTTAAGGGCTCTGCCTAGCTCCAAGCGAGCCTGCCTGCAGTCTGCTGAATACCAGCGTGGAGAAACTTGTATACAAGGACCACTTTTTTGGGAGGGCTTTATAAAGACTGTTCGTAGGTCCTTAAAAAAGCCTCGTGAATCCTGGTTGCATATTCATTATTAGCAGTTGGGCACTCCACTACCAGTGCTTCCTTCATATCATTTGTTGCCTGCGTGAGCTTACCAGCTATAAAATCAACGTTCTCCTGATCGACCGCAACCTTAGCCCAGCGGACGTGACGCACATCATTAGTGATAACGACGTCCACTGGAATAACAGCATCAGTCGCCCTAATTAAAGCTACTGGTGAATCCCAATAGGATATTTTGGCCGATAGAGGATTATGATCACTCTCTAGTCTATCCATAACTTGCATATCCTGCATATACCTGCACAGGCTCAAGCTAACAAGAATGTAATCTATTCTGCTCTGCCGGGGGCCGGTCTTATAGGTATTTGCCCCACTTTTGTCACCCACTGTTCTACCATTGGCAGATCTAACTCCTTTGTTTAGACAAAAAGAGTTCAGTTGGATAGCAATTTGCGTCCATCTTTTAATGGGTGTTAAGTCCAGTTTGGGGACCCCCCATATCCTGTCTTCTTCATCTGAGAGGTCCCAGTTATCATTCAGGAGAGGTTCAAAGGTTACATTAAAATCTCCTCCTATAATAATATTATTGGTATGGAGAGAATTGCTTTCTAGGAGATCCTCCAAGAATGTTAAAATTTCGAATTCTTACCCCCGGTACTTCTAGCGTATACATTGTATAGATAAATAGGGTCTCGCTTTGGGAACTCAAGCAGGAGTGCCTGTAGATCCCTGTGCCTGGTGGGAATTACCTTAACTGTTACATCGATATCTTGCCTAATCCAAACCGCCAGGCCGCCTGATGGTCGGCCTTTCCCTTTCTTTTCCACCAGGATTCCATAGTTCAGGTACCCTGGGAAATGTAACTGATCCTGGAATAGACATATATCATGTCTATTGATAAAGGAGGCCCACTCCGGGGAGTCCATTTTCGCTCTAAGTCCTGCGATGTTCCAGGAAAGAAGAGCCCCTGTAGTAGCAGGGAAATTTACAGAATTGTTAATATCCTGGATGGTACCTGCTACTCTATTCTGTACACTTATCATCCCTAAGGGCGGTAATTCTGAGATAGAGAAAGTGGGGTTCGTTACAACAAGTGCAAGATTTGGAGCCTCATTGCTACTTATCTTCCTGGGTAATACTTCTCTAAGCCTGAGTCAATCGTTAGAATTCAAACCTGAAGAAGCATCACCAAAAATCCTCTCTGACATTACACTAGTTTGTGTCATTCTTTGGTAGGGTTGAGATCTCAATTGGATCCGGGAGTTATCTGGGGAGCAGGTCCTGTATTCCAGGGCTATCAAGCCCTCTGCTATCTTTGGGTTTTTTAAGACTACCTCGATACAGTCATAGGTGTCACCAGGAGTTGTAAATCTTGTAGTTTTTGAGATATCCTCCCTGATAACAGACCTACACCCCCTGATATACCTAATCCAATGGATTGTCTTATTCGTTAGGGTGTCCGGAGATTCATGGGCTCGCCCCTCAGGTATTTTAGGAACATTCACCATATAAACAGCCCTAGTGTAGTTAGGGTAGTCACTATGGTGAAGACTGAAAGGTTTGAGGGAACTCAATCCTGGATCTTGCAGGCACCCCTCCTTTCTATTCTCACCCCTTCTACTTCCTCCATCTACTTGTGAAGTTTTAGGTATGGTATTAGATTTTGTGGGCACGCTTTTGGGCAAGATTGTCATAGTTTTTCCCTTAGCCTGCAAATTGCCTACCGGTTGTGTATTTCCCCTTTCTTTCCTAATAGACAAGGAAGGTGTCAGTGGAATAGCAGTTAGCGGGGCAGGTGGAACACAGCTCTTCCCTCTAGCCGTGATGTTGTTCGTAGGGTCTTTCAATCTC
Source organism: Lissotriton helveticus (assembly GCF_964261635.1). NCBI lineage: Eukaryota > Metazoa > Chordata > Amphibia > Caudata > Salamandridae > Lissotriton > Lissotriton helveticus. The sequence goes on from NC_136065.1 coordinate 431,904,970, forward strand.
GCTTTTATTGGGTTAAGGGTGTTAAGTCCAGGAGTAATCTTTTTGGGATTAGCTAGGGCCCTCAAGTGATCCACTTTTACTTGCAATGCCTCCACCAACCCACACAAATGTTTAATAATTACCCACAAGGGATCAGATGAATGATCGGGGGACATCGGAACGTTAATAGGACCAGGCACAGATATAAGTTTTTCACTAACAGTGGGCATCATCAAGTCTCCCACTGAATCCGCACATCCTATCTGAGACAAAACTGAGAACCTGTTACTACTAAATAACGGTTCTAGGTCCACCACGCTACCATCTAGATCCAAGGGTGGGGTCGATTGATCTACACGTGATTCTTTCTCAACATTTGGTACAGTGTTAACCTCTGACCCCAACACGGATTTACACAAGAACATGTCAGGAATTTTTACCGCCCCCTTGTCTAGCCTTTTGTGCAACCCAGACCCTGTTTGCATAGACCCCTCGTCTGGTATCTCAACAGTTTTGGGTGCTTGGGACAGAATGTCTCCACAGTCTTGTATCAGATCATCTATTCGGTCCATGACACAGTTTGCTCCGGCGTTAGGCATCCGTTTAGCCGATTGCTTAGTTTTGCATTTTTTGGCTTTTTTCCCACCCTTTGATACACCCCCTACTATGTCACCTGATTCTTCAACCAGCTTCCGTTTTCCCATGGCTCCGGAACAATTGCCAAAACTGGAAAGATAAACGACTCACAAAGTACCTTAATTGAAGATCCAGGGGGGTTGACCCAACCCAGTCCCTGCCTGTCCCGGACTGTCACAGACTGTCCGCCCTTTGTCCGGGCTTCGTCCGGCGTTGGTCCCGCGCTGCATCAGCCTGACGTTGTTGTGAACACCGGAGGGGGTGGGCGTGGCTCCGCTCCGAGCTGGACACGCACGGGCTCCTGGGCTATGGAGTCCCCTTGCGGTGCTCTGGCGGGTGGTGCGGGTGGTGCAGTGCTCCTCCGGGAGCAGAAACTGCCTCCTGGCGATGTTCTCTGCTGGCGCTGCGGGACCCCATTGGAAGTCAGATCTTTGAAGATGTTATACTGATCAGCTGTTTAGTCCTTAGCAACCATCATTTCTTTGAATGGAGCATTTTTTTTTACAGCATGGTAGCATTGTATTTGATGTCTCGAAGGCGAGCCTTTCATTATCCAATTTTTGTTATAGCTCTTGCCCTTAGCTGGGCCCTTTAATCTGAAAACTGTGTTCGCTAGCTTGCAGCATTGTAAAGGTCAAATAAAACCATATCAAATACATATATGGAGTAGGCTACATATAGATAGCAATATGGTGACTCACTGTGAACCCAGGCAGTAAAATTCCCAAATACAATTTCATGGCAGACCGAACAAATACATGTCTCACGGATCTCTGCGAGCCTGTGCCTTCCTGCAGACATTTCAGCTTTTTATGTATTTCAAAATATACATGATCGGGGCCCTGGACTGTATACAGACAAGGCAGACTTGAAATATTTCAAGAACATAGCTTGAAGCAATTATTTAGATTTTAAATATAGTTATTACTACAATGTTTGGATTTTCAAAAATGTATAAGCGCAGGTCACAGTACTTTTTTCCATTCACAGTTATTCAATCTCATGTTATCCCTACATTGCAACCACATCTGCCTGGGGCTTCTATAGAAATATAAGCATACGGTGTTTTTGCAACAACACTCTGTGGCAGCGTACCTTACATTTCGTTTACGTAGTGTCATGGCTGAGTTCCAAATTCAGTAAAGGCTGCCCCTATGATAATGCATTGTTCAGTGCCACGAGTATTGAGAACAGGAGGCTGGAGTTGATGGCGGGAATATTTTTAATTTTATGCATTACAGAGTTCGAATTGAAATGTGACTGTAATGGGCATTAGTACGGCTCACAATTTGAAATGGGCTGATAACCTAATCAGATGAATTAACAACTAATTTTAATACTTTTGAGTACATTCGAAGAACATTGCACTGGGAAGCATCTACACTCACTCAAGCTTCGACTTTCAAATTTTATAAAGGAAAGACTTCATATGACTTGAAATTGCAGCGAATGTGTACAAATTCACACCTATTCCTACCAGTCATATCTTACTGGTTACGAGCTGAATTTAAGTGTTCTTTACAAGTTCCTACAATTCAAAATCGACCTTCACATTACATGAACTCACACTTTCAATGTATTATGAAAGGTGACATTTTTCACTGCTAAATCATCCTTAGGGGCGTCAGGTGCGCATTAGTGTGTCTACCAATGAAGTAATGTTATGAGAATGCTTCAAGTTTATGAATCATTGTTAAAAAAAATCATTAATGTATTTTCTAAATTAAAAAGCCGAGACTACATTTTATAAAGTTATGAATAATTTTACGTTGTTTGAATAAATTGACGAGTTCGAAAACGAACTCATAAGTTTAAAACAAGGGTTGTCATTGTGTGCTAAAAATACACCTGTAAAATGTTAGTGAAAGTGTTAGGATTACTTTTTTAAATGACAAATATATTTTATAGTTTTAGAACTGCTTGTTTTAAAGCTATAAATATCGTTTGTAACCAATGAGCTCTTGCAAAAAATGTAAACTTTTTTAATACTCATAATTAAATGTTGGCCACGATCACCAAGGTGAATTTTCCAGTCTTCACCCGAATTCTAAGGTCTCAGGGAAATCTTCGCCCATTCCGTTTGTTTGTCACCCCTTTGTTTGAAATGACCTCTGACAACCTTTCTCTTTCTTGGAATTGTTTCTCCATATGTTTTAAATCCTTCTTCCATTTCTAGCATCTTTTGTAGCTTACTTTAATGTTCACCAGTTCTAATTATCTAATCATCGAAACTAAGTGATTCAATAATCATGTCTTCAGGTAACATCCTTAGCTCTGTTGCATCACCTTTCTTAACCAGTTCATGCATGTTCTTGTGTTGTTGTAGCATGCTACATAATTGGCCCTCTTTTGGATATAAGGTTCCGCATTGCATTGCTTCAAGTGCTCTCTTGTACAGCTTTCCATGACTGGACAGACCTTCCTACTCCCAGCTTTCAAACCATTCGCACCACTTTCATGGGGAGAGGGTCTTCTAATACTGTGGGTGACTGAGAGTGAGGCGGGTCGTTTTGTATTAAAACTAGGCCCAAATTCTTCAGTGACTGGGATCCTGATATATAGACCCCCAGGACCCTTAGGCAACTTCAGGGTGAGTTTGCTGGAGGGTATAGCCCACCTCGCGATTAGACGTGACAAGCTCTTGATTTTGAGTGACCTTAATGTCCATTTTGAGGATCCTTTGCATAAGGAGGCTGCTGAGTTGCGCCAGGACTTGCAGTCAATGCAGCTGGACCTAAAATCGTGCTCCCCAACACATCAGCAAGGACACCTGTTAGACCCGGTGTTTGCAAGCTGGGAGAATGTGGAGGTACTGACTCCGTTACCAGTTCCTTGGTCGGATCACTTTCTGATACCGTTCAGCATAGATATGACTACAGAGGAGAGTCAGAAGGGGGTAATGAATAGCTATCCATGTAGGAAGTGGAAACATTTTACTCAGGATAACTTTTTTAAAGAGCTGAGAATAGGGGGCCCCCCAGGAGGTTCTCACAGTGAGATTGCGAGTGAGAACCTGGAGAGGCGTATCCTTAATGCCCTTAATAAAGTGGCACCGTTGCTCCTGAATAAAATTGAGAACAGAGAGCAGAAATCCGCTCCTTGGTTTACCCCCACCCTACAGCTGGCGAAGGCAGGCTGTAAGCGACTGGAGAGGAAATGGAGAAAGGGATTTCGAGCACGGGATAGACTGTTATATAGAGAAGGACAGAGGAAATATCAAAGCCTACTCCGAGGGGCTAAAGCCACACACTATAAAGCCAGAATTGGGAAAGCTGAGAATTCCACAAAAGAACTTTTTAGAATCTATAAGGAAATTTCCACCCTGGCTAGTTTGACAACATCTAGCAATGACTCGGTGGAAGAATGTAATAGGGTGGCACATTACTTCTCACAGAAGGTGAGGAACATCTACTCATCGTTTTCCGGTAGCCCTGTGAGTGGAGTTGATTTTGAGGAACATGCGGGAGATTGTAAGACGGGATTGAGACTGCATCACTTCACAGTCCCCCCTCCCGAGAATCTAAGGAGTATCTGTCTCAGTGTAAAATCTGGCTCCCCAAGAGACCCTGCTCCTGCTAAGGTAATGGGGGAAAGCCTGGAGATTCTTGAGCCCCATATCAGACAAAGTCAAAGTCAAAAAAGGCTTTATTTCGATAAAAAGTTATCATAAAAGCTTCACATAAAACGCAAATACATCAAGTTTAAAAGCAAAAGTATAAGCAAGCATAAACAACAAGAGTTTATATACAAAAGAAGAAAAATTTGCTAAAAGGTTGTAATATTTTAAGAAAATTCATTTTGGTGATCAATTTAAAAAATAATTAAACAGTTAATTTTAGCCTTTTAGTTCTAATGGACCAAGCCCATGATAAAAATTTGGCAGGGCGCAAGCATAGGTGGCACGACTATCAGACATTAATATGCAAATTGCGTCCATGTGGCTCCTGGTGCCCAGCTGGCGGCATACATTTTTAAGCCATACCCTCCTGGGTAGGGCATACTCTCCACATTCAAACATGAAGTGTGCCACTGTCTCTGGTCTAACTATGCATGCTGGGCAAAGCTCTGTAGTTTGTGCAGGAAATTTCCATCGTGAGGTAAAAGAATGTAAGGGAAGAGTTCCTGCTCTAACTTTAAAATACAGGGCTCTATCAAAAGGTTTTTCAATAGTGTCAAGGTACAGTTCCTGTTTTGGTAGGTCCTTGAACCTCAAAAAATCTTCAGCAAGTCTGCCCAGGGAAGTACTGGTATTCCTTTGTAGTGAAATCCAGTTCCAATAAAGTTTCTTGAGGATTGATTTTGGGGGTGAAGATCTATTTACCCACGCATCGTTTAAGCCCAGGTTTAGTAACAATGTTTTCATATCTTTCAACCATTTGATTTTGTGCCACCCTGGTAATGACATGATTTCTGAAAGACCTTGCGCGTATTTCCCAAGTTCCTCCACTCGCCACAGGCGTGCCCATAGCAAAAGAGGGCGGAATCTTGCAAGATCATCAATTGGGCAACAACCTAGGTCCAACATTAGCGGGACCATAGGAGTACCCTGTGGAAGTGACATAATCGCTCTAAAAAAAATGTTCTCTGATCTTGATAGGTCGGTAGAAATAGATGAGCCCCAAAGTTCCGCCCCGTAGAGGGCTGAACTAACCCCTTTGGCTGAGTAGATTTCGAGAACAACCGCTATCGGTCTGGTTGAGCAGGAGCGTTGTTCTTTCAGAAGGGCTCCTGTTATCCTCTTATGGGTTAATAGCATTTTGTCCAGGTGTGGGGTCCATTGCATTTTGTGTGATAGGCGAATGCCAAGGTAATCGAAAGCTTCCACCCTCTCCAAGGGTTCCATGTTCAGGGTAGGGGGGCGGGCTGGTTTTTTTGGAGGATTCAACACAAGGTATTTTGTCTTGCTCATGTTAATTACCAGGCCTCGTTTGGAACAAAAGAATTGAAAGTTGTTTAGGAGCCTTTGGAGGCCTATTGGGGTTTTTGATATTAAAAGCATATCATCCGCGAAGAGGAGGGTAGGTATACGTTCGCCAGCCAGGGATGGTTCATCTGAAGGATGTTCCCGGAGACGCTCAACCACCTCATTGATGTAAAGGGAAAAGAGGGTGGGAGCTAACACACATCCCTGGCGGACCCCTCTCTCAACCGGGATACTACTTGTTTTCTCCCCTCCTGTGCCCCACCTAATCTGGGCAAAGCTATTTTCATGTAGCCTGACTAGTAGTGAGAGTAGGTAGTGGGGCATCCCCATATCGGCCAAAACACTCCATAGGGTCTCCCTCGGTACAAGGTCAAAGGCAGTCTTTAAATCGATGAACGCGAGATAAAGACTGCCCTTGCCTATAACCACAACTTTACAATACACCATCATTAATCTAAAAGCTTGTTCTATTGTCCCGGTGCCCACTCTAAAGCCCGCCTGGTAGTCAGAAAGGATTCTATTTTCATCTATCCAATCTAGTATTCTGACCAGTAGAACCTTGCCAACTACTTTTTGGCTAATGTCCAACAAGCTAATGGGTCTATACTTTGATGGATCTTCTCTGGCACCTTTTTTAAAAATAGGGACCACCTCCGCCCCTTTCCACGAGGAGGGGATAGGGGCGCCCCTACAAATGGCAGCAAGTAGGGAGTGAATCAATTTTCCCCACTTTGGGATTTCAGATCGCAAAAGGTCGCCAGGAATACCATCCGGGCCAGCAGCCTTTTGGGGCATGATAGTGCCTATCGCATATTCCACTTCTTTAATTGTGAAGTCGAAGTCTTCAGGGAGGGTGTCCCAATTTAGTGGGAACGATGTTGAAACCACTGCCCCCCCTTCAAGGTCATTGTGAGCAGTGGAAGTAAAATAATCATCTTGGCGAGAATAAAGCTTTGAAAAGTGTTTAACCCCAGCCTGACTTGGAATATTACATGTTATCAGGTCGCTATCTGGCCTATTTTTAGCTCTGATAGTATTCCAGAAATATTTAGAATCTTTCTTGGAACTGGCTTCTTTAAGAGTACACCAGTAGGCCTCTTCCCACTCCTTTTTTGCTTGTATCAATACTCTCTTGTGCTCTTTCCTGGCTATCTGAATCTGGGGTTGGGATTTGCTTTTAACAGCCTCAATTAAATGAGTCTTAGCCCTCCTACATGCTGCGGTGTACCAGTCGTGCTTTCCCTTTATTTTGTCCTGGGACATATTCCTCCCTGCGGAGCCCTTTACCCAAAAAACTTCGCCTATGTTCTTAACGGCTGCTTCAAAAATGGGTGTTGCCTTATCAGCTAGTATGACTGAATTAATATTATCTAGCTCTATTTGTGAGGCCATAAGAACCTCATCTATGCTTAAAAGTTTGACAGCATCATTGGCAACTTTGTTCCACTTTAAGCGTCTTCCACAGGAAGAAACAGTGATCTTATGTGTGGAATTGGGTGGTACTATCGATACATTACTAAGCCAGGGATTCGTTATGGATAGGGAAAGTGAATTGTGGTAACTCTCCACAGTAGGTATAACTGCCATATCTTCGACCAGAATCCAGAGTTTTAAGTCCAACAAGATATAGTCAATCCTCGAAGTGTGACCGACTCTGTTGAACGTAGGAGCACCCATCCGATCTGAAATTGTGCGGCCATTCGTGGCTCTTAGTCCAAACTCTAGTGTCAGTGCATTTAACTGCACTGCGCTACGGGACCAACGTTTTATCGGGGGGATGGTAAGTATGGGAATACCCCATCTACTATCTTCCTCACCTAAATCAGGAATGCCCTCCATAGGTAGCGGCTCGTAAGTGCAGTTAAAATCACCTGCTACTAAGATGTGATTAGCTTCCTTATGGTCTCTAAGCTGCACCTCAAGGTCAGATATTACCGATGAGATGCACCCATTTTTTGTGCCTCTAGCATAGATGTTATATAAGACTAGGGATAAGCCTCTACAAGGGCTGGTCAGTAGAATTCCTAAGATATCTGGGCTGTTTACCTGCTTAGATGTTTTTCGGCAGTTAAGGGAAATGCTTACCCAGATAAGGAGACCCCCGAGGGACGCCCCTTCCCATACCTGGGTTTCTCAGCTGGAACAAAGTAGGTTACAAATCCAACCCGGTGGAGTGGTTCAGTGCTCCAGGTCTCCTGGAACATGCAGATCTTATGTGCTTCAACCAAATCGCTCCACTCGGGCAGGCCCAACTTTCTATGAATGCCCGCAAGGTTCCAGCTAAGGATTTTTATCTTTTCCTTAGCGATTTTACTTTTAGTACTGATAGTATCACTATGGCTTTTGAATTCTGAACATTGCCTTTCTAAATCAGAGGATGTTATCTGGGTCTGACTAGTGGCTATTATAATTGGAGGATTGGGGCATGTCGAATGTGGTATAATTAATGGGCCCTCCTCCTCTCCCCTATGCAGGTCCAGATGTGAGCAGGTAGTTTCCACAAAAGTGAGTCAATCTACCTCATCGAGGGCACAAAATCTATTCCAGTGAGCAAACTGAGATAAAAAGGGGTCGGCTACAGGTGGTCCTTGCCATGGTTGCTGCCACTGGTGGATAGTATGTTGCGGAGCGTGTGTATACCCTCTGTTGATTGGATAACTAAATCTTGGGGGTTGTTGTCTTGGTGGCATAGGTAAAAAGTAGGATAGAGGAAGTGGATGGATTTGGGTGGCTGATCCACTACTAGGTCCGTTGCATATATAATTCACTACCCCTGTATCCCTGAAGTTGACAGTTACAACGTCTCCTGCTATAGTCTTAGTATTCCTTCCCACCCATTCTCCTCTTCTAACTGAAAGTATATCACCACACATATGCAGTGGTAGCGGTTTATGCAGCTGAAGCCACTGGGCACATTTGTTTTTCAATTCAACAAAGGTTTCTCTTCTTCCCTCCTTCAGTGGTGGTACGCCCGTCAGTACAACCACAAAGGGCGAGGCTTCCGGTGGCAAGTTGATTGTCTTAAAGCGAGTCGGCCTAGTTTTTGGTTCTTGTGTCTTGTTTGGAGAGGAGGTTGATGTTAGGTTGGTATCCAAACTTTTAGAGCCCTTTACTGGTTGATTGAGCCCTTTTTTAGGGCCTGAATCTGTTTGGGTCTCCGGGGTAGGGCCAGTAGCACTAGGAGTTAAGGGAGCAGCAACAGATTTTTCCCTCATTTGAGACTGATGTTGAGTTACTACTCCTGAGTTTGTTGGTAATATTTTGGCCTTGACGGTAACATCTTTTGAGGGTTTGCTACTAGTGGTATTTCCCAGGGACACTTCTTTTGTTTTTCCGTGTGCCTGTATTGGCACGTTTCCACTTGCTTTACTAGAACCAGTCCATTTGGTGTTGATTAGCAATGTCAGTCTATCAATTTTGGACATTAGGGGCTTGATATGAGCAGTTATCGTAGCTTCAAGATCCGATTTTAAATCAGCTACCATATTTTCGACCCAACAAGGTATGCCTGATACAGAGTTTGGGGCTGGTGACACTAAGTTATGGTTCCGAGTATTATTTTTAGGCTTTTTCTTCGGCTTAATTTCGCTCTTAGTAGGACCTGTATTCCCTAGTCCTGGCGATGCACCAATTGTCGTTCCATCGGCCCTTAGAGGAACTGAATTAGGTGACAAATTATGAGGGTTTCCCTGCTGTTCAGTAGAGGGCTGACCGCATGGAAGATCAACGAAAGAGGCGGTGACTCCGAGGCTTAGGTCTAGATCATCAATAGCATCTTGTGGAGGACCCACAAGATCAATTGACGCCTCCTGAGTGTCGGACAAAAATATTGTAGGCGGCAAGGATAGCCTCCTTTCGGTATTTGCAATGGCAGAAGATACAGCCCCTAAAGTTTGTTTAAGCATGATATCAATTGCTGTGAGGGTAGGGACCGGTTGCGGGGCAATTTCTTTTTGTCTTGTTTTGGAACGTAGAACAGGCATTCTACCGGTTTTCAGACCTTTCTTCATGTTTAGATTAGAGCAATGGAGTAGTATCCGAATGTATTCAAAAACTAAAGGACTGAAGTTCCTGACCTTAAAACACTCGTTGGTCGACAGGAAAGAGATGTGGCCCGGCCCGGCCTCCTCTGGCCGCTGAGGGCCGTAGAGGGCCCGCCCTTTGCCCGGGCTTCGCCCGGCGCTCCCGCGCAGCGAGAGTATACTAATAAAATAGGTGTGGCGTCCAGGGGGGCGGGGCAGTCAGGGGGCGCAGACCAGATGCCAGAGGTCAAGCAGGGACTCCTGGGAATACGAGTCCCTGCAGCGCTCCACCCCTGATTCGCCCTTACCTCCTCCCCAGGCAAACTGTAGTCCAAAGGCAAAGGGTTGAGGCGGTGTCAGTTACACCGCGCAGCGGCACCCGCGGAGCGGGTGCGGCAAGTCGTTGAGCGTGATTTGGCAGCAGACTTGGCAGCAGGGTGACAGCGTCCCAGGTACAGCGGCGTGTGTGCTATTCTTTAAAGTTCCCGCCTGGCTCCAGGGTCCGGTGACTTTTGAAGTTGTTTGCCGTCCGGGGGGCGGGGCAGTCAGGGGGCGCAGACCAGATGCCAGAGGTCAAGCAGGGACTCCTGGGAATACAAGTCCCTGCAGCGCTCCACCCCTGATTCGCCCTTACCTCGTCCCCAGGCAAACTGTAGTCCAAAGGCAAAGGGTTGAGGCGGTGTCAGTTACACCGCGCAGCGGCACCCGAGGAGCGGGTGCGGCAAGTCGTTGAGCGTGATTTGGCAGCAGACTTGGCAGCAGGGTGACAGCGTCCCAGGTACAGCGGCGTGTGTGCTATTCTTTAAAGTTCCCGCCAGGCTCCAGGGTCCGGTGACTTTTGAAGTGGTTTGCCGTCCGGGGGGCGGGGCAGTCAGGGGGCGCAGACCAGATGCCAGAGGTCAAGCAGGGACTCCTGGGAATACGAGTCCCTGCAGCGCTCCACCCCTGATTTGCCCTTACCTCCTCCCCAGGCAAACTGTAGTCCAAAGACAAAGGGTTGAGGCGGTGTCAGTTACACCGCGCAGCGGCACCCGCGGAGCGGGTGCGGCAAGTCGTTGAGCGTGATTTGGCAGCAGACTTGGCAGCAGGGTGACAGCGTCCCAGGTACAGCGGCGTGTGTGCTATTCTTTAAAGTTCCCCCAGACATCAGACATGTCCTTGATATCTCATTCTCCTCATCTACGCTGCCAGTCAATTGGAAAAGAGCTGTGGTTCTGCCTATTAGGCAGAAACCGAATGTTAGCCAGGACATCCTAGAAAACCTGCAACCCATCTCGTTGCTGCCTTATTTAGCTAAGGTAGCAGAGAAAGTGTTCAAAAAACAACTTATGGCGCATTTGGAAGATGCTAATCGCCTACACCCCTCTCAATCGGGATTTCGGGCAGGCTATTCCACAGAAACTGCTCTACTAAGGGCCAGGGAGACCATCAGGCAGGGAGCTGATGCGGGACACACCATGGCACTGATAATGTTATATCTCAGTGCAGCGTTCAACACTGTGGCGCATTACACCTTGCTGCAGAGTCTGAACAGAGGTGGTGTCTCAGGTTCAGCTCTGAGGTGGCTAAAATCTTTCTTAGTAGGGCGTAGTTTCCAGGTCAGACGAGGGGCCTACTACTCTGAGGATATTGTACTGGAACAGGGGGTACCTCAGGGCTCGGCCCTGAGCCCCACCCTGTTCAATCTATACATGTCTCCGCTGGCAGAGATTGTACAGGCTTTTGGGGTAGAGGTAGTCTCATATGCTGACAACACCCAGCTGTTGATCTCCCTATCCCAGGCACCTGGGGCCGCGGCATCCAACTTTAGAGCATGTATGCAGGAGCTTGCCTCCTGGATGGATACGAACTGCCTAAAGCTGAATGGTAGCAAGACCGAGGTGCTAGTGGTAGGTGGAGATAGGTCCAGCTGGACCTCAGAATGGTGGCCGCCGAGTTTGGGTCTTACCCCCACACCTTGCACTGAGGCAAAAAATCTGGGGATCTGGGTGGACCCTTCCCTCTCTTACGACAGTCACATCCGTCGTTTAGTGGGGAAATGTTTTGGAGTCTTAAAAACTCTACGTAAAACATTGGATCTTCTCCCTTTGGAGGCCAGACAGACGATGATACATGCTCTTATTACATCCCGTCTTGACTACGGGAATTTACTCTATCTGGGAGTTTCAGTCAAGAACCTGGGAAGGTTACAAGTTCTGCAGAATGCGACAGCTCAGCTGGTTCTGATGCTGCCCAGAAGAGCGGCGTCGAAGCCAGCCCTTGAGTTTCTGCACTGGCTCCCTGTCAAAAAAAGAGTGTTGTTTATGTCACTACTCACTTGTCATCGTATCCTTCAAAATGTGGCCCCGGCATATCTGGGGAATTTGGTCACCAAATATGTACCAGGAAGGACCCTTAGATCCTGTGGGACTGGGCAGCTGGTAATTCCTAACACAAAGAAGGCGAGAATGGGTGGTCGCTCTTTTCGTTTTCTAGCAGCACAAAACTGGAACAAACTTCCTCTATCTCTTAGGCTTGAAATGTCGGAACCTAACTTTAGGAAACTACTTAAAACTTATTTGTTCACTGCCTAGTTTTTTTTGCTTTCTGCTGGTGTATTGCTCCTCTGTTCGTCCTCTCTCCCAGCGTGGGGACACGCCGAGATGGCGCAGCCAAGCACTTTATAAATTTCCTTCATTATTATTATTACTGTATGAAGCATGCTTGATCTGGGGTAACTAACTTTGGTATTGAGTTCTCTTATCCAATTGTTATGGCCTGCTTGCCTCTCATTGAAATTCATACTCCTACACCATACAGTTTGTAGGTGCATCCTGGATAGCCTTTCACTGCTTTTAGAGACTCCTCATGCTGTGCGGGACACGTGTCAAATGCAAGTGCATTGCTTTATGTTATATATAGTTTTAGAGGCCGATTCTGATGCAAGCAGGAAGGCTCCGAGCGTCAGTAGGAGCCCTCCTGCCCACATAGGAATGTGAGCAGGTGGTCGTTTCGGTTACAGTTCCTGACCGACTCTGGTCCGTCCGACAACTGAATCAGGCCCTTAGATGTGGAGCTAAATCCTTGTAAAATTATATTGCTTTAGTCTTTATTTTTTAAGATGCTAAATGATGTTCTTTAAGATCAATATTGTGTGGTTAGCCTTTCATGGACTGTTTGTTTCTGCTATAGTAGGCCATTCTTTCCTAGAAGTGCTTACCTTGCCTGTAATTCTATTTTTCGTTCCCTCTCCCCTCGCTCTGTCATCCTCAAAGTCATTTACTCTTTTGGGTGACCTTCATCTAACACACGGATTAATCCCTTTAACTCATTTTTTTCAATAGAGAGTTCATGTAGATCCGTCTGACAATTAGCTGATTTCCAGCATTCTAATCTGAAGGGGTACAACAAGTCGGCAAAAATTTGCAATCCAGATCACAGCTATTTGGTCACTATTTGTTTATTATTTTTTTGTTATGACAAATATTCATGTGCTATGAGGACGTTTAACCTCTTGACCAGTGTTGATCTTACTTCTGTATTTGGAGTGATGTGTTGTTGCAGTGGAGCATGTTCCATTGAAAAGATGTTGACACTCCAGCAGAAAATGTTCCACTTTGCAACTGTTCATAGTGTATGTAAAGTAAATCATTCATAAACCTTCACCTGCACCACAGTTTAGCAGTGTGCCCATATCTCCTTCCTTGACATAGAATTTTGACTGAACTTGCCTGTCCCCATGATTAACTATTGTTTCATATATGCTTTCTAGAGGAAGTGGTAGGAGGCATCCATAAGCCTACTTGCAAGTTTTCATCTCCAATAGCTAGGAATGAGGCTTCAACCAGATAAATTGTTCTATATTCATGACATATACCAATGCCCAGGTTCAATGAATACTGTTCTACGGCATGCTCTACGGCATGGCTCTGCTTTTTGGCTGTGACGTCTTCAGCTTTGTGGTTTGGTCAATGAAAATAACATGAATATTCCTTTATTCTCTTCTTACCTATTGAAGTCAGCCACAAGGAACGTTGAAGCTCAGGTCCATTCATCACCCTCTGTAACCACTGCCTGGACTCTATGGTGCGGCAGGCAAGAATTACAGTTTCGTCCACCCTGGCTGCAAAGGTACAAGTTTGGTGTCCATAGTCCATAGTGTGATGCATGATGGTAGAGCATTTTCCAACATCCTTATCTCACCAGGATTCCCCTCTCATACCAGGATTCCCCTCTCAATTGACTCCTCTTCACAGGGTGTACACAGGACTGTGAGGACTATGCCATGTTGCTCCAACGCCATATGGAGGAATAGCTACAAGTCCCACTTTCAAGTCACTCACTCTGCCTCATTGGTAGTTGTTTCCAGGTTGGGGTACTCCTGCCATTCTGACTCTATTGCACCAGCATTGACAGGAAAGTCTTTGGGGTAACCAGCTTTAGACAAGTGATCTTCGTGCATCCTGGTACCTGCGGGGAGCTGCTGAAGACGCATCGCTCATGTTGGGATTCCTCTCTCACCTAAATTCCCAGAGGCCTTTGCCCCAGGATTGCCACAACCCAGTGTGGATTGCTCAGATCCTCTTCTAAACCCCACGACAGCGGACATCTGAAAAGACCATAACCCAGTCTCACGTGCAACTCCAAAGGTGGATGTTCCAATTGGCCCAGCTTGCTCTTCCGCAGGCTTCCGGTTCGCTTGGTCTTGACGAGGATTTCTGGGCAGCCAGCCTCTCATGGTGCCAAAGATGTCTCATCGACCTCTGGCTGTTTCAGAGGTACAGTGCTTTATTGTAGATGTCCATGGCTCCTGAGATGTTCCTGGGAATGCGTGTGATTTTAACAAAACTCATAGTTGCCAGATGCCTACTTCACACCCTTCTCTTCTTTACTCCTTCTTCCTCTTGATTTACTCTGGTGGCACTGTGCAAATTCTCCCCTTTTTCATCATCTTTGCCTTGATTTAGACTTGTTTTAGGTGAAAAGAGGGAAAAGGGAACAGTTTTGGCACTAAACAATGGGCTACAATTTCTAGCAACAAGCTGGTTGCAATGATTTTTTTTCAGGTCTAAGGCACTTAGAGGTTAAGGGCTACCCATTGGACACATGGTACCCACTGGCAACCACGATATGCTACTTATGTGGACAGTGAAACCTTTGACTGCTACAACGTAGATCACAAAAGCATAATTCTCACAGTAAAGTTTTAAAATGTGTGATATGGCACCCAGAGAGCAGCAAACTTTGCCTCTACTCTATTGTTTGAGAGATGTAGACCAAATGTAAAGTTTATCAGCCAGAGGTGCTGAGGAATGACACAGGCATCAATACACGTTATTATAATTAAGCTAGATTCCAAATATGCAAAACCTAAGGGAAAAGGTTGTATAAGACAATGGGGGCCTTATTCTCTAGCTGCTAGATTCCTATTACCTTGCACCAGCCTGGGGAAACAAACCTGACATTTATGAACGTTTCAAGATGAGGCTGGCAGGTCATGGAATCAGTGTTGCCTAGTTTGTCTGCCTATACAGATATCACTGAGCTTAGTCATATTGAAGTGGCTCTCTACTCTTGGCTGATCTTGTGAGAGCTATGCAAGGCAAGGACATCTGAGCAGGACCTTGCTTTCAAAGCATCTTGTATGACGGCAGATATAGGTCCCACCAGGAACGCACTCAAAACTAAAATTTATGCCCTGATGGTAGGTCTTGGACTATTAAAAGATGACCAAAGGAAAATGTCAGACTGCATCCATCAGGTTGAGATGGGACTATCATAGAGGGGCCCTGCGTCCAAAGCACACATCAGTGATCGGACTACACTTATGGGCAGAGTATATGGTCTCAGTGTACCGAATAGAGGACCAGGAAGGCAGGGCTTTGTGAAACAATATTTGAGTGGTGGGATGTCGGAACGGATTGAGTGCTTTTCAAGATCGCTTTTCTGGAGGATTGGCTACTGGATATGGTGGCCCGAGGGAATGTCCAAGCACATCTCCTCCACACCCAGTACTGGTTCGGCTATTCCATTATAGAGACTATGATTTCTTCCCGCGCCAGGCACAAACCAATGGTTCTTACCAGGTGGGCAACACCCATGTATCGCTTTTCCCTGACTTCATAGCCATTGCACAAAAACATAAGGCATCATTCAATTCTTCTTGGCAAAGAGAAGACTCCAGAAGATGGGGATCCACTATATACTATTATTCATGGCTAAACTACAGGTATCCCGGGACACGAAGTCCTTCTTCTTCACCATTTCGGAGGAACCATGACAGTGGATTGACAACTGTGATGTGGGGAACTGACGCCAGCCAGAAACTTCCTCTCCAGTGCCCCATATAAGTACTAGAAATCCCACCTACACTAGGGATAGACACAAGGCCTACACAGCATCAGTCTGGAAATGGTGGCAACAAGGCAACATCAGGGGCAGCCATGATCACCCAGCCAGTGAAGGGAGCCGAGGAGATGTCGGGTTTCACATGATCACCACATCCAACGCTGGAAGTAGCACCAATTCAGACACTGGCAGGCTCCTGCCCAAAGTCACACTAGGCACAGTGAATGAAGTCATACAACTGTTCCTTTATTATGAGGAATCTCCCTTTCATGCTGCTATCCCTTTTTCTTCTACATGCCTCCCATCACATAGCACATGGAGGGTGACAGGATTGGCATAGGAATATTGACAGACTACTCTGGGGCCAGAAGAGAGAGGCTCGTTCTTGCTTGCCTTGTTCCCTCTCTCTCCCCCTGCTTGGCTCCATGTGAAGATGGCAATGCAACCTATCCCCAGAGGGTGCCTGAAACAAATTCAGTTGGACCAGTTTGGACAATATGCATTGGTGTAGTTGTCCTCTGTGTGATCAGTTGGGGGTTTGTTTATAAAGCTTTTACCATGATCACTGGGGTCGGGGGATGGGATGGTGGGGGAACCCCAAAGACTGGCTGCGTTGTAAAGACCGAGGACTAATGCCTGATCTGAGATCAAACTCAACCTGGAATGTAAGGGACCTTAACTCCCTCATCAATAGATACAGGTAGCGAACCCCTCTCCCCCAAGCGCCTTGAGACCCTCTGGGTAAGTAGTGCGCTATACAAATTTTTACTTGACTTGACTTGAGGGTACAGTCATATATAAAATGGCGTAAGGTTCAAGTCACTTTCTTACAGGAAACACATCTGACCATGGCGGAGGGGCTTGCATAACAAAATCGATGGTGGGGTTGCATATACTACACGTCCTACTCTGCCTTCTGCAGGGGAGCCCTTATTTGGATTTTTCCTGGAGTACCCTTTCTCCTGCATATGGAGCTCAAAGACCAGGAAAGTAGATTTGTAGTATTTGGGGGTAAATTAGAGGGGAAGGATATTGCCCTGATGGAAATCTATATGCCCCAAAAACAGATTAACAGACTTTCCTCACCTCATCTCTCCACACTACTATGCTACTTACTCATTATAGGGGGTGACTTTAATTGCATCACAGACACACACATATACAGATCACACCTGCCATTACCTGCCTCCGACCCAAGCCACAGCCAACTTACTCGACGGCTGGATGCAGTACAGGGGGCTGGTGGATACCTGGTGGGAGAAAAACCTGCTACCCTGAAAATATTCATATCACTCCGGGCTACATGATCTATACGTATGCCTCCACACATTGCTTTGTAACCAACTTTCATGTGATGGAACGGTCCATTCAGAGCATCTAGATAAGACACACTCGGACCACAACCCCTTCTTCTTGACCCTGGGTAGGGACACCCCCAAAACCCCATGCTGACCTGGAGACTGATCACAGCCTCCTTGGAGGATCTGGCCTTCCAGGTCTCTTTAGTGACCACTCTCCGCTATTACATCGTGGAGAACGTGGGCCCTGCATCCTGATGCGTAAAAGAGTAGGAAGTGCTCAAGCTAGTCATCACAGAAAATTGTTTAGCCACACCATTGGGGATCTAGGCAGAATTACACCATGAGATCCTACAGCACAAGATATAACCCTATGACCCTGAGGCACGAAGACAGGCTGAAATAGAGAGGGAAAATGTGAGTACTGCTTAAAGGATTGGGGGCTACCCCCACCAGTAATATGCCTCTAGGGAGCACAATGAACAAAATCAAATGGGACACTTACTCACACGGCACGCCAACCTCCATAGGTATTAAGCACATATACTCTCCCATGGAATCAGACAGTACAGAAGGTGTAGACACAAGTTGCCATGAACACAGTTTTTGACAATTACTATGCATACATTTACTCCACAAAAACCTTGCTCTAGTCAACAAGAACCTCATTCCATGTCATTACAGCTGCGACCAACAGATTGACTCACAAGTTAGCTGCCCTGATAGGAGGAGACATACAGCTCCAGGAGGTAATGGAAGCCATTAAATATCTGGCACAGGGAAAGGTTCTCTGCAACAGATGGACTACTGATAGAGTTTCAATCAACTTTCATTGACATACTGCCCCACCATCCCCCAATTACTAAACTCTATGATGGCGTACAAGAATGTGTGTCCCTCCCTCCCCTGATATGCAAAGTCCTATTTGTACCTCTATTCAAGAAGGGCAAAGAGGAAGATCAGGCATCTTCATACATGCCCCTATCATTCCAAAATATCGACTATAAAATGGTAAGATGTTGGTCACCAGATTCACGAACCAACTCCAGCACTCAATACACCTAAATCAGTCAGGATTCATTCCGACACGCAGCGTATCCACATTTTATGCTCTTTCCTAAGTGACTACCCCAAGGCAACCATCCTGGCTGTTGATATAGAAAAACATTTAGATTTCCTTCTGTAGGAAAGTGTAATAGTGTGTGGTGTAGCTGAGTACCCTTACCATGCAATATTTTCACAATGCCTCAAAGATGGTCTTTGGATCCACAACAATAATCCTTAGCTCAGTCCTGGTAGTGTGGCAAAGAGCAGTTAGGCATTGCTGGAGGAACATGTATTAAGTATTTTACAGTAATTTAAGGGTTCATACGCAATTGACAAGACTTGAGTCAAATCCAACACCAACTTATAAAGTAAGTTTAGACACCATTGAACTAAATAGCATACATTCAACCGAAGTTATGGATTTTCACAGCATTCAAAAATAAATCCATTAACTACTGCAGACTTTTAACATTACGGTCAATGGGAAAATCTACTACTAACAATCGGTCACTTAGGGGTTGAGTTACATTGTACCCTTGGTAGAGATCTTTTGGGTCCCAGGACCAGGGCCCAACAATTGGTTCAATTTTACCTGGCCAGTGGAGTCTGGGTGCAGCCATCTTTACCAGGAGTTGCGCCAAAGCTACTTTTACCATAGGGACAACACCACCAGAAAGGGATGCAAATACCCAAAAGCAGGGTCATTTATGACATCAGTTGCAGGTGTTGTGAAGTGCTCTCCTAATGCAGCATCGAGTTAAGGGGTTTGTTACTCAACTGGTAACCAACAAGTCTTGGTAGAGGTAAAAGTAACTAAAAGTACCTTTGAAGTCTTGCAATTCAGCGGAGTCCAGTAGCAGCTTGAAACTTCGGTGAAAGTCAGACTATAACTCCCAGAATGCACTTCATATGCACTTCAAAATTTACATTTGGGAGACCCCCCTTAGAGGTCCCAATAGCCACCAATTCTTTAGATGCAGACTGCAGAGCATTGTTTTACCAGCACTGGTCCCACCAATTCAGGGAAGCCTGAAGGTGCTTCAGTCTTCCACAATATCCCTCTCTTCGGGAGTGTCTGGTTTTAGCCAATGGCAAAAGTCATTCACTCAGTTCCAAAGCTGTTGCCTCAGGGCCACAAAATCCCTCTTTTGCTTTTTGCCGGTGAGCAAAGTACTGTTGTTAGTGGCACAGGTCTCCTCTTGGTCCTTCTTTGAAGTAAATGGTTCATATCTGATGTTCTGGTGTCGGGGGCTTAAATCCTAGATTTAGGGGAGTTAGGGGTGTGGGAGCTAGTTGCCAATGGACAGCTCATTCCTGCAGCTAGTCCGCTCTGAAGTGACCACATCTGATGGTGCAGGTCACCTTTTCCACCCAGAGCCCACTATTCTGCCCTCCTTAAGATGGTAGAAGTTACCTTTAGGTGTACAGATCAGGCTGCTCATCATGGAGGCGTGGTTAGCCTTCCTGGAGGTGTACACCTCCTGAATACCTGATTTTCCACCTTGCCAGGGGCCAAGTACACCTTGGGTAAGGGTAGGGCTGTGTCTTCCTTAGGGGGCCAACCCAGATTCATACCAGAGGTGGTGCAGCCTTTGAAGCTCACCGTTATGATGTGTCACTTCACGAACCCACTCTGGACAGGGGGGATGTGACCTCCTTCCTCTCCAAGCCTTTGCTTTGTCTCCTGGGAGTGCTAACACTACCTGGCTTGAGGTCAGAAACATCCTTGCTGGCAACTGAGGCAGGAAAACCCGGGCTTGCCCACCAAATCACATGTCAGCTAGCATAACCGATTGGGCAACCACTAGGTAGCCACCTGAGTGCATATCAGCTTTCCCTTGTCACCAGATTTGTGTCAGGGAAGAGAAGGCATGTTGTTTGATACCAAACTAGACATATTTAGGTGATACTGTAATGGAACTAGCACCCTGTGTATGCCTGGGTTCAATCCCATGTTATCTTATGGACTGCGTATTAATTATAGTGTACGTTAGTGGTAAAGCCACTATAGTGTCATATAAGCTTGCACTTACATGTCTATACTCTTAATAAACTTCACCATGCCTCCTGGGAACACGAGACGTTCCTTAGGGGTGACTGTCATATACTAAGGAGCAGTGCTGTGACCCGCTCACACATGGTGAGGACAAAGTCAAAATAGAGCAGTGAACACTATTCCTGCAGTCTGTAATGGCAGGCCTGCTGTCATCTGTTTTCCTGGGTCACTCGGTGCGGCACAGACAGTGCTGTAGGCCCTGAGTACTCCTTTACCACCCATGTCCTGAGTACCGCAGTACCACTTACCACGGACTTAGAAGGGGGTCTCTGTCAATTGGGGATTCCAATTACATATGTCAGTTTTAGGGAGAGTACACTAGCACTTTATCCTGGTTAGCGACTTTTGTGCACTGTCAGAGTTTAAAACCAGCATCTACTAGTCCAAATGAGGGGCAAAAAGTGGGGGGACATCTCCAAAAAACCCTGTTTTCTTACACCTTCATCGAGACTTCCTGTATGTCATCATGATCAATATGGGGCTCGGCCGGGGGTCCCTTACTTCGACAAAACTATTATAAATCTCCCCTATTGTGAGAGCTAAGACTGGCCATTTTAACTCAGCCACCTGTAGAGTAGATAGGGGTACTCAACAGTTATGCCTTCTCTACATGGTACTGTTCCCCACCACAATGGAACCTCTGGCATCCACACTTCGGCAGGGTGGATCCTTTTAGGGATTACACCTGGGAGGGATACTCCTATACATATCTCTCTACAATATGCTTCTGTACCTCCAGGGCAACATTCTGACATGCAAGGCACTTACACAGTGCTTGCTGAGTTTGTCGAGTGTCTGGACTTGTAGTGAACTTGAATAAGCCAAGTGACTACCCATTATCTGAGCTTGGTCCAAAGGACAGGCCACCGGAGCTAGTAGCAGAGATACATTGGGAACCACACACCTTCTTCTACTTAGGGGTGCAAATGCATTGCTCTGAAGCCCAGTTGATTGAGGGCAACATATGGGCATCGCTCACCTCCATCAGGCAGTTTATTGCCTTTTGGCAAACGTTACCCCTGTCACGGCCAAGCTTCCTCAGGATCAGGATGATGCTTAAAAGGGGTCCACCTCCAGATTGCCCTACACTCTGACTGTATACCAACACAGAGCATATAGGAAATCAGGGTAGGGAAAAGGTAGGGAAGGGACTGGAATGGGAAAGGGAGGCTGAAACGAGAAGAAAAAGAGAAAACACAATGATAAGTGCATAAAAGTCTAACTACTCTCAGTAATTTCTCGCTAGAGCCCCACCTACCAAATCCGCTAGCTGTAGGCTGTTCTTCTCCCTTCTTGATAGGTATCAGATAAGTACCTCTATACCCTATTTGTGCTTCTGCAAAACATAAACAAGAAGAAGCGATCATACAGGCGGTTCAACACCCCATACACCACTACTCAGAACGCTCTATATTCCATGCATACCTTCCAGCCTTCCCAAAACAAAAGCAAATGTAATCCATCTCCAGGTTAAACCAAAAATAGAATAGAAATGGCCAAAAACAAAACGATGAATAAGGATTCAGGAGATTACTACAGTCTTGGACCCTATAATCCAATAATACTGAAGATTGTCAAGTCTTTACAATCCACAGGCTAAATAAAGTCACAATCTTTTCAATCCCGGATAAGAAAGTGTCAATTCCTTTTAAAACACAGTCAAAGGAGAAACTGAAGCGCGTCTCAGCCGAGAACGCGATTACTCACAACCTCCGGAATGCTCCTCTCCGGCAGTGGTCTGCCAAAGGTCAAGGGATTCCGGAAAAGATTGGCATTTTTAGATTCCTGAGCGAAAATGCCAAAGTTCATTAAAGAAGTACTAAAATGGTATCTCAGCAGAGAACACGTTATTTCTTTATCGCTCCAACTCCTTTTCTTTTTCGACCATCGAAGCTGATCCCAGTAAGGTGCTTGGCAGCCACCGCACACAAAGAACAAACAGCAGAGAGAACACAGCCTCACTCATGCCTCAGCCGAGACACGAGAATCTCTGCTAACAAACGCTCCTTCACTTTTTAGAAGCAATTCACTCCCAGAAAAGGCGCTCGGCAGCCACCGAACACATAACTCCACGCACTGCAGAACACTGCTGAGCAAACTACTCAGCCAGGAACGAGTACAATGGTTACAAGAACTCGGGTCCAGATTTCGAATAACAAATCACGTACAACCAGCCGCGCAATGATGGCGGCCCTTATAGATTATCCAACTCCTCCCAGTCACCTGGCATTGTGGGACATGTAGTCACCAAAGCGCATTCAGCAATCGCTATGCCCTGCAGAACTTATATCCATGTAGGCGCTTTAGGCAGGTCATAGGAAGATCATGACAACCCCTGTCCATGATGGTCCACGATGCCCTTGCGAAAATGGTGATCCTTCCATGATTGTTGTATTTTTTGGCACACTACCTGACAGAATTCCCAAGGCCATTTTCCAGGAAATCAATGGATCATCATTTCCCATGTTCTGGCATAACACAAGACATAGGTTTTTTGGGCCAATCTGTAGCTCCCAAACCTCTGGGGTGGCTAGCAGTCTCTGACTGCGAGATTTTTTATTGGCCTCACAGCGGGCCTGAACCTTTATGAGAGGAGCATGTTTAAAGACCTACAGATACTCATAGGTACATTCAATCTCTCTCCCCTCCACTTTCTACTTTATAGATCTGTTAGGGCTGAGATTTGAGCCCGTTGGTGACTCTGCGCTGATGAGTCCCCAGAGCACACTGCATTACAGCTTCTGTATACAACTTCAGGGAAGATCAGATGTAGCACTATTTTATAATGCACTAATGCAACAACCTACTATACACCTACAGGACCTCTGTTCCCACTGGACGAAAGATATTGCCACTCCAATTTCTGATAAAGACTACAATAATATTCAGAAGGCTGTACTATGGGTCTCACATGGAAATGCCAGATTTGAGCTTATCCAGTTTTATTTCCTTCATAGAGCCTACATTATCTTGAAGAAGATTAATGAAATCTCTCCATTTGTGCACATGTCTTGCCGCAGATGCAATGAGGAGAGAGCAGACGTTTTCCACATGGTATGGGCCTGCCTAGGACTCTCTTACTACAGGGACTCTGTCACATGCTACGTGGCTACGGCCACACGACTACATAGCCTTAAAACACCGCGCTACTGCCTATTCCGCCTACTACCCCCGACCAAGGGGCAAACTAATTACAACTAATTGTATATCTTTAGTGTTGATCCTGGCACGTCGCCAGCTATTGATGGGTTAGAAGGCCTTCAGGGGACTGAATATTAGGCACTGGCACACAGAGTTCCTTTTGTGGTCAGAGTACAATGGGGAAAACCTATGTAGGGTAGTGAGCCGAGGGCTGCGATATCCAGAGCATGCATAAGCATTGCACACCTGAGAGAGCACAAGTCTGAAAAATGTATAAGTGCACCATATTTACAAGCACGTAGTTAGTTTAAACATGTTTACACACGAGTGTTTTATATTTAGAAGTGAAATACACAGAGTGTCTTATGTTCAGTAGTGAAATGTATAGAATGTTTAAGTAGAGTAACAATAATCATACTGTGTGAGATTAATGTAGAAATGTTGGAATGAATATGAAAACCTCACGTTCTCATGTTAAAAGAATCATGTCAGAATTAAATGTAACTCTGAAATCCAGTTAAATGTGTAGGCCTCAGGGCAATTCACAGCAAACCTAAACGTGCTGCTAAAATAATGTGAGATGGGGTTAACCTGGTTCTTCCACAAATGTATTATCGAATTAAGTTGAAATATATGTTTTATAGATGTGTTGTTTTAGAAACGTATGCTAGTTAAGAATGTTGCTGTTTAAATCAAGTTAATGTTTTAGAGTGCAGGGACTTGCTTCATGTAAATCAAGTAGGCCTGAACTGATAATGTCATATCGTTTGAACTGCCATGTGCTCGTTAGGGAAGAAGTCGAGAGGTGTCCAGCACAGAGCTTTGAGTGTGTTTTACGACCTAAAGATATGGTGGAGTCTGGAATTTGAGGCCCACTGCAGGACGAACTGTATGCAGGTGCGAGGGTCCTAATCAGCTCGAATGAAAGGGACTTTGTTCAGTGGCGCTTGGCGCAGGCCTGTAGGAGTCTCCAGGAATTTCAGGGGGTATCGGCGCACTGGAGAAGAAGCCTGGGAACCAAGGTCAACTTTAACGAGGGTCTTGAAGAGTACCATCATGGAGTTTACCGCGCAAAGATGTACCACGTGAGGGGCGTCCCAAGGGGCGTTCCTATCCGAAATGTGATTTGGTATTAGGGAAAGAGACCCGGGAGGAGAGCAGAGCAGATGATTTTGGCAGATAGACTGATCAGGAGAGACCCATTATCAGAGAGAAGAGACAAAGAGAAGTGAGTGATCTTCTTAGGAAGTCATCACGGCTGACACCTAGAGGGGTAAAGATCTTGTTAAGTAGGGATGTCACTTAGTATAGTGTAGGGACAGACTAACCTTAATTTTCTTTTCTGTAATGACTTTGAGGTTGCAACTTGTATCCATTTTTGCAACGCTTATGTTATTGGAAGTTGTACTCATTATTCTGTTTTTCAGACTCAGACTATTCAAAAAGTTCATGTTCATAGTGATACCCATTTATCTTTTGAATCTCATTTTGAGAAGTTTGTATCTTCAGTTATCTTTGACTTTATATTAAATCTTTGAAACTTAAATTTGGTCAGTGGTCATTTAGAGTGGTGTAAGTTCTTAAATTGATTGACTTATTGTTAGATTACCTTTTACTCAATGACAGGTACCAACGATTCAGTCGACTTAGTTTGGGATTTGGTAAGGTAACTAGTAACCAGTAATCCTGCGTTAGCAGTTGGTAGCAGAGTGAGGATGGTTATCTTCTTGAGGAAGGTAATCTAGAGAGGTTAGTTTACCCCAAGGCCCCTAGACGTCGAGAGACGAGCAGCGGAAGAATCGTGTGCCGAAAGGTGCAGACGGTGCGAGAAAAGCAGCAGTATCAGAGGAGAGTGAGTATAAAAAGGGTCATGCGTGAGCAGATTGCGGTGTTTTGTGTTGTATTTGTATTGTAATGTCTTGCGGAGTTGAATGCCTGTAGTGTGAATGAGAGAAGGTTGTGAGCGCGCGCAACCTGGTAAACTGGTTACCTGGTAAACGGGTGAACTGGTGAAATCTTAAGTTCAGGCCAGAGCTTAAGTGGTTTTGGGTGTATCGAACATCCAGGGTAGTTGTCGACCATAGTACGGAGGTCACGAGGTACCATTGACCACCGTGGATCCAAGATAGGGGGAGTGTAAGAGTGAGTGTATGAGTAACGGACGCTGGTCGAAAGTTACTGCGTGTGAGTAACCTATCGGAGAAGGCGATTGTCTGGAAGTAAACGGAAAGACATTTCGCCAAGTTAAGGTGACAACTACAGAAAGACTGTGGGCGTACAGTCAAGAAAGGTGATCGCTTGGACGGAAGTAATCATTTTTCAGAGTATGAATGGGACGCGTGCATGACCGAGGAGACGAGCTGAGAAAGGAGGGGAACTGCTGCGAAGGGGGACGGGTGACGTCGGCTAGAGCCGCGCTGTGATTGAGCGGTTGGTGTGACGTTAGCTAGAGCCGCGCTCTGGTTGGGCGGCTAGAGTGACGTCGGAGGAAAGTCGCGTACGGATAGGCCAGTTAGTGAGAACGGGGCTGAGATTGGTGGAATACCATCAGGAAGTAAACACCCGCGGAGGAAGAGCGAAATCATGAAGTGTTTTAAGTGTTTGAAAGGGATTTTTAAACGAAAACGAAGTGAACATTATTATGGGGAAGAGGCTCCGCCGGAGGGTACACCAGCTCATTATATGGCAACGAATGTTGGGCTGCATACGATATTATGGATTGGGGCTTGGAATAAGCTTACGGAAGGGAATGAGGAAATGCAGTTCCCGAGGTACGGGACGTTTAAGTTAGAGGTGTTACATCGGCTAAAAGCAACCATGTCCTCATTGAAACCCTCGCCCAGACCAACACAGTTTGAGGCCCTTAATGCATGGATTAGGGCTGCACACGACAGAAATTTAAACAGGCGTCAACAAAGACTGACGCGATCGGTAAGAGCAGTGCGAGATTCTAAATGGGATGAGGAAGCAAAGCGGTGGAGGGTACAGGTTATTGAGGTGGAAAAAATGTATCCGATGAGGGAGGTGGCAGGAGGAGGAGGAAACCTCATGGAAGAAGACGAGGAAAGCGAGTCGGAGGACAATCTGATAAACAGATTGTTAATGGATAGACCACCTCCGAGAGTGGGGGTGATAGAAGATAGGGGGCTCGCAAGGGAAGATGGGAATGCCATTGAGGGGTATACACCACTCCCTATATCGGAATGGACACCTACCAAAGGTGGGGAGACACCTCAACCCAGCACAGTACAGAGTGTAGTGGGAAGGTTTGTGGTGCAGAAAACGCCAGCCACCGAAAGGGTTGAGTCCTTTGGATTGCCAGATGCTCTTCAAGTGCCTGTTACCATAGGACCTATAGTATCGATCTATAACCCAGAGAGAGATAGAGAGGAAGAACAGAGGCAAGTGGATAGAGAAAGGATCGAGATGGAAAGGAGGAATAACGTGACAAATGCATGGAAGCAATTGCCAGGTTCGGTAACGTGGAACACCCCATTAGATACATCTGTAGGTCCCAACACAGGACAGGGAGGTCAGAGAGGACCGATGGACCTAAGGGGACCGCGGCCAAGGCCCTATTCAGAATTAAGAGCTGATTTGAGGGAGTGGGACGGGTCCGCAATATCCCCGAGCAACAGGACAAGAACAGAACCAGAGTGGGAAACCAGAGGTAACGGGACTGTATCTCATTGTGGGGCCAGCGAAAGCAGTCAGGGGCGGGAAGGCCAAAGTCAAGAGAATAGAGGAGTTATACGTCCTACGGATGAGAGGGAGCAGCAGGAACAAAATAGTAGGAGTGTAGAGTGTGAAGAGATGTCCCGTCTCTGGGAGAAAGGAGGAGATGAGATGGTACGAGCTTTTCAGAATAGGTTTAGGTGCCTTCATCATGTACTCGGAGAAGACGTTCAACATTGGAGAAAGGAGAACAGTGATAGGTCCCGCCACGCCTCGAATAATCAGGAATCACAGGGAAGTAGTGAAGAAAGAGGGAGTAATGGAATATCTTACCCTGCATCCCGTGAAACTAGCCAGGATGGGGAGAGAGGGGCTATGAGGCGTGAAGGAGTGTTCCACCACCCACCCCGAGAAGATGGAAAGGCATGGGACCTAGAGAGATGGGAACAGGGGAGGACTCCCTATAACTCACCAGTACCTAAACGTAGATCTCGGAGCTGGGATGGGAGAGATGCGGATGGAGGAGCTAAATTGAGTGTCTTGAAAGCTGAAATTAAGGCAAAGAGGCTCGATGTTACTAGTTTAAAATCGGATGTTGATGAGATAATAGATGGAACATTGCCTTTGGAAAGGATAGAATTGTATGAACAGGATGAGTTATTGTTCATGGCAAAGGATATTACTAGGAAAGCTAGAGCGTTTCATGAGAAACTGACTGATTTGGCAGACAGGTATGACGTGGATTTATCTAGGACAAGGGCATTACAGAGTAACCACAGATTACAGTACGCAGACCAAGATCTAGATGAGAAGAGAACAACTGGACTAAAAACACATATAAGAGAGCTGGTATCAGGGATAAGAGTGTGGAGAGAATTGGACAAATGGGAAGAAAGGTGGTCGAAAAAGGGCACAGTTAGACGAAGTGCAAATGTGATGACCCCCGAGGGAAGGGTAATGCATATGGAGGCATTCCCTTTGCGAGAAATATCAAATGGAAATTATGTACATGTGCCCTGGAGTAGAGGAGACTTAGCTGCATTTACCAACTCATTTCCGAAGTTAAGGGACAATCCAGTTGAGTGGTATAAGCAGGTAGAAAGGTTTGTCAAGATCTCGAAAGTATTGTGGATTGATTTGAACACGTTGTTTGACATCGTGGTCCCATCTGATTTGTGGACCCCGTGCAAGACTAGTGTTGAATGGCCAAATACTGAACCAGTGAGGGATGCTCGGACTAATGGACCGTCCGAGATTGTCATGCGAAAGTATGAAAGGGTAATAGCTTGGTTGAAAGATAAGGTACCACCACAGGATATAGATTGGGTGAAAATAGACCGAACGAGGCAGGAACCCAAGGAGACAGTTCACGAGTTTTATGAAAGATTATTGAAAACATTCAAGCAATACAGTGGACTAGATGTAATGGATCCCAAAGATATAGGGCAGTTTGTGTCAAAGTTTGTTTTGGGGTTGAGACCTGATATTTGTTTGATGATACAGCAACATTTAATCTGTTGGCAGAACAAACCACTAGATGAGATTCTACGTTATGCGAGATACTGTAGTGACGAAATAGATTCTAAAGCTAAGAATTTAAAGGAGAAATTAATGGTGGTGCAAATGCAGTCCGCTGGGAAGGGTGGCCAGCAGAAGCAGGGGATGGGACGAAAACCAAACGGTCAGAACAAAGATAATGAAGAAGGGCAGAGACCTAGGATAGACTTTGCCACTTTAAAGAAAACGACGAAGTGCCATCAGTGTCACCAGGTGGGGCATTGGCGACGCGAGTGTCCCTTTAACCCTGAAAATGGAGAGCTAGAAGTAGAAGAGCAGGTTCAAGAAGTCCCAACTCCAAAGGTGACAGTTCCAGGCAGCAAGGTGGCCAAAGGGGGGACTTCGGCTCCACAGGCCCAGTTCCCACAGCCACCGAAGGTAGCGACAGGGGGAAAGGTCTTTAAACAAATGCCTCTATTCATCGAGGAAGAAAAGTGTTATTACATTGATCCATTGACAGGACAACGTGTGAGCAGTGAAGAGGACTGTACCCTCGGGGCAGTCCTAGAGGTGGATCAAAGAGGGCCATTTGTTGAGGCAGAAGTGGCAAGGTGTCCCACAACGTTCTTGGTGGATACTGGGGCTACCCGATCAACACTGAGATCGGCGGTGGTTCCAGACTTGCCGATGTCAGGGGAAACAATTCAGGTGGTAGGAGTCGCGAACAAAAGAATGACTAGCCCCTTGACAGAACCAGTGTCTGTGAAGATAGGAAACCATATGAACGAACATCAGTTTGTGGTTTGTGACTCGAGTCCGGTATGTCTGTTAGGAAGGGACTTGTTGTGCAAATTGAACTGCACTATATACTGCACCCCGCAAGGAGTGGAGGTACAGACTACCGATGAAGATGCTACTTTTAAGGTGGCCAATTCAAAATCCTGTGTAGAACTATATCCTACTCTGACAGTAGAAGATCTTCCCCAAGACCTACGAGATGCAGTGGCGTCAGAGGTATGGGATTTCACCGGAGATGAAATAGGATTGATTAAAGGGGTAGAACCGGTAAAAATACTGGTAAAACCAAATGCTGAGTTTCCAAGAACGCCTCAATACAAATTGTCCCAGGAAAC
Source organism: Lissotriton helveticus (assembly GCF_964261635.1). NCBI lineage: Eukaryota > Metazoa > Chordata > Amphibia > Caudata > Salamandridae > Lissotriton > Lissotriton helveticus. The sequence goes on from NC_136065.1 coordinate 431,934,705, forward strand.
GATTGCAGGAATAAAACCTGTGATCGAGTCAATGATACAACAGGGAATACTGAAAGAAATCGTGGGTAGTCCTTGTAACTCCCCGATTATGGGTTTGCAGAAACCTAGTGGGAAATTCAGGATAGTGCAGGATTTGCGAAAAATTAACAATATAGTCGTTTCATGTTGTCCCGTGGTACCGAATCCTTCAGTGATACTGTTTCAAATACCATGTCAAGCAGAATGGTTCACAGTGATAGATCTTTGCCAGGCCTTCTTTTCAATCCCATTGGATGAAGAGAGCAGGTATCTTTTTGCTTTTAAAATGGAAGATCGCGTTTTAACATGGTGTCGAATCCCACAAGGATTCACAGACAGTCCATCCATCTTCAACCAGTTGTTGAAGAAGAATCTCGAAAATCTAGTACTGCCGCAGAACTCGGTTCTGGTACAGTACATAGATGACCTACTTGTTGCGTCAGAGACAGAGGAAGCCTGTAAAGCAGACTCAATTGCCTTACTGAACCATTTAGCCGAAAATGGACATAAGGTATCTCCGAGCAAGTTGCAGTATTGTCTGACAGAAGTACAGTATTTAGGGCACCGGTTAGAGAAAGGAAAACGTAAGGTGTCACCAGAGAGGATTGAGGCGATAATGAAGATGAATGCGCCTACAACACAGAGGGAAGTTAGAATGTTCCTAGGAATGGTGGGTTACTGCCGACAGTGGATAGTTAACTTTTCACTGAAAGCAAAGCCCTTACAGAAACTGAAGCACAAGGAGGTGAGTGATCCGGTACCATGGGACGAAGAATGCTTGGTGGCGTTCTTGCAGCTGAGGGACGATTTATGTCGTGCTCCGGCTCTGGGAATGCCCGATTATGAGAAATCATTTTCACTCTATTGCTGTGAGAGAGAGGGATGTGCTTTGTCAGTCTTGGCACAGACCCACGGAAATGCCCGTAGACCAGTTGCATATTTTTCGGCTACATTAGATCCAGTAGCCGCAGCGTTGCCCGGATGTCTCAAATCCGTTGCTGCAACGGGTGTCAGCATTGAAAGGAGCGAGAGTATTGTGATGGGACATCCAGTGGTGGTGTATGTACCACATTCAGTTGAATTGCTAATGACCAGGACGAAGACGCAGCATCTGACTAATAGTAGGCTCACGCGCTACGAGCAAGTTATTCTTGCCGCGGAGAACGTGACTCTCAGGAGATGCTCTGTCTTGAATCCTGCTACTTTAATGCCATTACCTACTGTAATAGAAGGCGAAGGATGTGAAGACCACGATTGCCTTGATGTGACTGAACTATGCACGAAACCCAGACCAGATATTGTGGATGAGCCGTTGTCTGACCCCGATGAAATCTATTTTGTTGATGGCTCATGTTTAAGAGACGATACTGGTCGATTGAGAGCAGCGTATGCTGTTTGTACCATTACTGGAGTTGTGTAAGCCGCTTGCCTGGAAGGAGTACATTCCGCACAGGTAGCAGAAATCATTGCCCTAACTCGTGCCTGCATAGCAGGAAACGGAAAGAGAGTCACCATATACACTGACAGCCAATATGGTTTCGGTGTGGTTCATGATTTCGGGCAGTTGTGGTCTCAGAGGGGTTACATGACCTCCTCTGGTTCGCCCATTCGAAACGGAGAATTTGTGAGATTGTTGTTAGAAGCATTACAAGGTCCAGTCGACATTGCAATCGTAAAGTGTGTAGCTCATACTAAGAATACAGATTTTGTGTCACAAGGCAACAGATACGCTGATGAAGTCGCACGTTATTGTGCGGAACAAGATTATTCATTTTCAAAAGTGGAAATAGATGGTGCTGAAGAAAAAATTGAATTAAGCATGATGTTAGAAACTGTAGACACTTGGGAGGATTTAAGAATGATGCAGGAGAACGCACCTGAAACAGAGAAAAAGGCATGGGAAATAGCAGGTTGCGTGCGAAGCGAAATGGATTTTTGGGTTTCAGCAGATGGGAGGGCTGTGTTACCTGAAGAATTAGCAAATCCCATGGCGAGAGAAATACATGGTCCAGTACATCTAGGAAGGGATGCTATGATGAGAGTGTTTAGGCAAACTTGGTATTGCCCCAAATTTAGAATAGCAGCAGAATCAGTATGTAAGCGATGTGTTACCTGCCAACAACTGAACGTAGGCAAACGAACACCAGTCACACTGAGTCACATTGGGAGGTCGGGGGGGCCTTTCAATAGGATGCAACTAGATTTCATCGAAATGCCAAGAGTAAATCGCCTTCGGTATGTGTTGGTGATTGTATGCGTATTTTCCAGATGGGTTGAAGCGTACCCTACACGTAGGTGCGATACACTCACAGTGGCTAAATTGTTGCTCAGGGAGTTGATACCGCGCTTCGGGGTGCCTGCCTCTTTGGAATCGGACAGAGGAAAACATTTTAACAGCGAAATAGTGAAGATGTTGTGCTCCACACTGAATATCGACCAAATGCTGCATTGTAGTTATCGACCAGAAGCTTCAGGAATTGTGGAACAAGTGAACGGCACTTTGAAGAATAGATTGGCCAAAGTAGTGGCATCCACATCTTTGAGTTGGCCAGATGCTCTTCCTTTAGTGCTTATGAGCATGCGCAGCACCCCTGACAGGAGGACAGGTCTCTCTCCACACGAGATTCTGATGGGGAGGGCCATGAGACTTCCCACAGTTCCAACTGCTGCCCTATTGAATATTACAGATGATCTGATCTTGGATTATTGTAAAGGACTGTCTGACGCCATCCATTCTGTGTCCCTTCAGGTGCATGCGGCTGAAGTTCCAGCATCGAGGAACCTGTGTCATGACCTGAACCCAGGGGACTGGGTGTTGGTTAAAAAACACGTCCGGAAGAACTGCCTAGATGTTCGCTGGCGTGGGCCCTTTCAGGTAATCCTGATAACGAACACCGCGGTGAAGTGCGGGGGGCTGCCAAATTGGATCCATGCATCCCATACTCGAAGAGTTCCAGCACCTCTAGAAGGAACAGCTCCTATCCCAGACGAAAGCCCGGAAGTGGAAGAAGAGTCACAAGAAGGGATTGAGGCAGCTGAGGGGGTGTCGGAAGAAGTTGGGAACGCATCGGATTCAGAAGAAGAGCGAAGGCAGGACGGCAGTGAGACTGAAGACGCAACTGAAGGAGAGAGCAGCAGTGAATACGAAACAGACACGGATCAGTACCAACGTGATCAAGAACCGAGTGTGAGGACGAGATATAGGAGAACAAGGTGTGAGGCTGCCACTTGGCCGGGAAGAGACAGGAGGCTAAGTTTGAGGTCGGCCCAGGAAGAAACACTTGTTCCTATAACCGAAGACTCGGATCAAGAGGAAGATACCCAAGAGGGAACCGAGGAGGGCCCTAGAAGATCAAGGAGGGTGCGAGTGCCTAGTAGAAGATACTCTACTCCTGATTGGACCTACCTCGTTGCAGATGTCGGTGGGGCACAGAACCGGGAGGGTCAGGGAAGTGAACCTGATCAGAACTGACCCAATCATCACTGTACAAATTCTGTTCCTGCTACCGGGGGCGGAGACTGAAAGGTTGCTGACACTCAACATCGTCTATCCTCCTCTCCTAAGCGGAATAAGAAAATTGATTTTAGAAACAGTTGAATTTCCAGTTTGCTGTTCACGATATCCAGTGTTGGAGGGAACTCTCCTTCGGTTAGAAATGCTTGAGCGAGTAGTGGAAGCTCTTGGAATGCTCATTGTTTTGGACTAACACTTTGATTGCAAAAAGACTTTCTGAAAGGACTTTGAAAAATTACTGCAAGATAACCTAGCGCCGAGTGGAAGAAGAAAATTGGTAGGGGTTTCCTTTTAGCGGATGGAGAAGGGCTAGGGTTGTCTGTTTTCTACAGGACTTTAAACTGTTTTGCGGAGTAAATTGTCGGCTTCCAAGTGTTCCAAAGAGGGACAATATGTAAAAGAAAGACTTTGTACAGAGAGAAGAAGAAGCGAATGCTGGAAGAAAGTCAAGAACTACACTGTTTGAGAACATGGAGGCTGGCAACCCGAACCGCAGGGCAAAATGTATAGTTGGCACATTGTTGGGAGTGGTGATTTCCCTGATAGTTTTAGTGGTTACTGTCTCATACATAGTGGGACACGAGAGAGATGCAACTGCAGTCAAGGAGGTCAAGGGAGTGTCAACACCGAGAACCACTATTGTTAATGATAAGGGAAACATCAATGATAAAGACAAAGCGTTGTTAGATGCAGAAATAAAAAGGTTACACACAGATGAGTCACAGGGAAATTTCAGGTCAAATGCTTATGCTAAATTGCTATATGAATACGTTGATGTCATGGAGGTGAAGAATTGCTACGTTTGTATGCAATTACCAGCTTCGGTAGAGGAGGGTATCAGATACCATCATCTTCCGTTGACATATGGAATCACGTGCAGTTTGCTGTTGAGCATATTTTATGGACGAGAAGGATTTGAGTATTATTTCTCGAATTTCGACTCGACATTGCCAGAGGTCCCGAATTTGAAGCATTTGAACAAATGGGACTACTACAAAAGCGAAGACAGATTACACAAATGGTTTATTCCATGGAAAACGTTAGATACTTCACATGCTCGAAGAAACAATCTGACTTGTCAAGTGTCAGAAATTGAGAAAAAGTTTATAGGGCAGGTAGATACTAGATACAGGAGGCAGAAGATTCTGAAGGCCTCAGGACAATGGGAAACAGATTGGACCAAGGAGGAAAGGGCACATCAAAGAAAGGGTAGTATTGGTCCAATTGCTTTAGATAAGGAGAAACGGGGGAAACTGTGCATCCACAGGAGTTACTCCTATTATGAGAATTTTTATGTAGGTCAAGTCAATTGTGAACATGCCTTTCAACTGGAGTATTACTCTAAGGATTTTTTGAAAGGGATGCAAGCAATTCCAAATGTATATTTTGTATGTGGAAGAAATGCCTATGTGAAGCTACCAGATAATTGGTATGGATCATGCTATCTGGCTGTTGTCTTCCCTAAAATATATCATGTTGAGAATTTAGAAACGACAAAGAAAGAAATACCAACTAGGTGGAAGAGAGGGCTGGGTGCAGCAGAAGTAGTTGGAGATGTACTCGGTGCTGCATTCCCTATCTTAGGACTGATATTGAATGACATTAGGATCAGGAGGTTAGCTACAGTCGTAGATAGGCTATCTGCCAGTACTGCTAGATCATTGATGCTGATAGAAGGTGAGATGCAATCGATTAGGGCAATGGTTCTTCAGAACCGACTTGCTTTAGACGTTCTGTTAGCTAAAGAGGGAGGAGTCTGTAAGGCTTTGAAGGTCCAGGAGTGCTGCACTTACATTCCAGACAATTCAAAACCTCTAGAGAAGTACATACGAAACATCACTGCCATACACTACGAAATCGAGGATCTGACAAAGATAAACGTGTGGGAAAAAGTAGGTCATGGAATGGGTAAAGTTGGAGGTTGGTTTGCAAACTTAGGAAAGGGTATCGTTTGGTACATACTGAAACCCATCATCATAATTGTGATTTGTGTAATCACTTTGTGGGGATTGGTGCGTTTGTATCAGTGGTATAGAGCAAATAGGTTACAGAGAACTATGAGGAAACAGGAGGAAAAGTTGACAGCGATGCAGGACACCCAATACAGGAGTCTAAAGGCATTAGAGACAATGAAAAGAGGTGGCACTGCCACGACTTCACTTTGAAGGGTTCTACATTTTGTGATGGTGTCTTGATGGTGATGACCCCAGAAGGTCATCAAAGGGGGGATTGAGAGAGCACAAGTCTGAAAAATGTATAAGTGCACCATATTTACAAGCACGTAGTTAGTTTAAACATGTTTACACACGAGTGTTTTATATTTAGAAGTGAAATACACAGAGTGTCTTATGTTCAGTAGTGAAATGTATAGAATGTTTAAGTAGAGTAACAATAATCATAACTGTGTGAGATTAATGTAGAAATGTTGGAATGAATATGAAAACCTCACGTTCTCATGTTAAAAGAATCATGTCAGAATTAAATGTAACTCTGAAATCCAGTTAAATGTGTAGGCCTCAGGGCAATTCACAGCAAACCTAAACGTGCTGCTAAAATAATGTGAGATGGGGTTAACCTGGTTCTTCCACAAATGTATTATCGAATTAAGTTGAAATATATGTTTTATAGATGTGTTGTTTTAGAAACGTATGCTAGTTAAGAATGTTGCTGTTTAAATCAAGTTAATGTTTTAGAGTGCAGGGACTTGCTTCATGTAAATCAAGTAGGCCTGAACTGATAATGTCATATCGTTTGAACTGCCATGTGCTCGTTAGGGAAGAAGTCGAGAGGTGTCCAGCACAGAGCTTTGAGTGTGTTTTACGACCTAAAGATATGGTGGAGTCTGGAATTTGAGGCCCACTGCAGGACGAACTGTATGCAGGTGCGAGGGTCCTAATCAGCTCGAATGAAAGGGACTTTGTTCAGTGGCGCTTGGCGCAGGCCTGTAGGAGTCTCCAGGAATTTCAGGGGGTATCGGCGCACTGGAGAAGAAGCCTGGGAACCAAGGTCAACTTTAACGAGGGTCTTGAAGAGTACCATCATGGAGTTTACCGCGCAAAGATGTACCACGTGAGGGGCGTCCCAAGGGGCGTTCCTATGCGAAATGTGATTTGGTATTAGGGAAAGAGACCCGGGAGGAGAGCAGAGCAGATGATTTTGGGAGCCTAAGGAAGCGGATGGGTAGGCAGATAGACTGATCAGGAGAGACCCATTATCAGAGAGAAGAGACAAAGAGAAGTGAGTGATCTTCTTAGGAAGTCATCACGGCTGACACCTAGAGGGGTAAAGATCTTGTTAAGTAGGGATGTCACTTAGTATAGTGTAGGGACAGACTAACCTTAATTTTCTTTTCTGTAATGACTTTGAGGTTGCAACTTGTATCCATTTTTGCAACGCTTATGTTATTGGAAGTTGTACTCATTATTCTGTTTTTCAGACTCAGACTATTCAAAAAGTTCATGTTCATAGTGATACCCATTTATCTTCTGAATCTCATTTTGAGAAGTTTGTATCTTCAGTTATCTTTGACTTTATATTAAATCTTTGAAACTTAAATTTGGTCAGTGGTCATTTAGAGTGGTGTAAGTTCTTAAATTGATTGACTTATTGTTAGATTACCTTTTACTCAATGACAGGTACCAACGATTCAGTCGACTTAGTTTGGGATTTGGTAAGGTAACTAGTAACCAGTAATCCCGCGTTAGCACACCAATCTTTGGGACTGCCCCATATGGATGAGTCTGTTGCTCTTCTATCGGCCACAGACAGCGCAAATGATGAGTCAGATATATATTATGTCCCCTCTGCCTACAAACACCCCATTCCAAGATACATCACCCGCTTGGCTGGGCTACTCCTCCCCTCTCAACCCCCCCTCCCAACATGAACCCTGGAATGGGCAAAGCAAGCTGCCTGGCAGCTCCTCCTCCGACCCACAGACTCTCCGAATCTCAACTTTATTCTGACTCCAGCAGGTCAATACATTTGTTAAGATTGTGTCAGAAGTTGCTGTTTTCACTTGAGAATTTACTTGTGATATGGGAAAGTTCTTACCTGTTGAACCAATATGGACTATACGATGCAACCATTTCTATCTTCTCAAGAACTTACCTGTGATAAGCCCCCTCTCACCCTCTACCATAAGATCTTATCCTGTGTGAGATATTGCGAGGAGTCTCCTATGCAGGTGTCCCTCTTCTAAAGTACCCCGTCTGTAAATTCCCCCCACAGTCCCTGTTGCACATACATATGCAGTAGAAGCCGTCCACCCGCCAATGCCATCTGCAGGCTCTGCTGCACATGTGAATACACATGCTTATCTTTGCAGGGTATAAAATCCTTTTGCATGTAGCTCCACTGAACCCCAGGGAGCAGCAGATACTCCATCCCTGGGGCTGCAGTCCACAGATAAGGATGAGCCTTATTCTCTATCCCATCTGTTCAAGGCATTCCCAGTTGCAATCTCTTCGGCTACCTGAGTCATTCCTTGTTCAACCCTTTCCTCCAGTGACTCATTTCCCCCTTTCCATCCAGTAACTTTCTTTTTACCACACTCCTGCATAAAGCTACTGAGGTGCTGATCTGCCCCACGCGTACCGGTCAGGTACAGAAGCTGGGAGCAGCCATGTGAGGGGAAAATGGGGCAGCCAGAGCACCAAAGTGTCTCAGGGTGGAGCGGAAAGGACACATATCAAAAACAAGTGTTTGTGCTTGTGCAAGTATGTGTCCATGAGAGAGAGGGTGTGTTTGTGTGTGTGTGTGTGTGTGTGTGTGTGTGATTGTGTTTCTTTCAGAGTGTGCATGAGTGGTGTGTGGACTACTAACCCTGGTAACATTTTGGCCCTAACACAATGGTGGTAAAAACTGGTAACTTGTGGGCATCTATGTGATGGTTGGTGCTAATTGACCATCCTTGCTGGCCTTCACATACTGTAGGTGTTTCTTGCCAACTTGTGGGCAGCCATGGGAGAAATGCCCATTACCCATCCCCGGTGAAATGCTTGACCTCACATAATGGTGTCTTTTGTTTGCACCATCTGGGCATGCATGACATATTTCCCACTATTGGCAAACTGCTTGACCTTGGCATAATGGTAGCAAGTTGTTGAATATTTCAGGGCTCCATGGTAAGATGGTGTGTATTTCTGGCATAATGCCCAACTTGAGATAAAGGTTGTCCTTCTTGACATATTGTGTTTATCCAAGGCACAATGGTGCCCACTCGTGATATAACCGTTTTCCTTGCTGTATGCTGGTAATTCTTGGCATACCGTGGGAAGTTGTGGGAGACGTTGATGGGTCACACTATTCCTAGAAACTTGTTGAGCCAAATACAACTTTTTCACACGGCAAACTGGGCTCGGATTATTTTAGACACAGATGGGATTAAAAGAAATGTAATGGAATTTATGGAGAAAAATCTGAAAGGCCGGTTTAAAGGCATTTTTAGCTATGGTACCTTCGCAATGTCTATATGGGGCGGAGTTATTGTTTTTGGGCGGTAAACATGGTTGGGACGCCGAGGAGGGAAAAGCTTTGAAAAATCTATTTTCACTCCCCAAATGCTCAATGGTGCAAGCTGTAAGGTTAGAAACATGTGTAACCTCATGGAAAATAACAGTCTGTATGGCCTTAGTTAGATTCTGGCAGCGCCTGGGCTTTGAGAAAGATCATAAAGACTCGCAATGTGCAGGAGGGAAGCCATGATGAGTGAACTATCATGGGCTAAAGGGGTTAGAAATTCCCTAAGGTTAGTTAACAAACTGCTGAGACTGGATGTAAGCCCAGTGACCTTCCAAATGGAGGTTGCGAGGAGGGCTCTTAGGGAAGTTGGAAATGAAGTATCCCGAGCCGAGGACCAAGATTACCTGGCGACAAAAAAGTTGGTACATTTTATGAACCAATCCTGGCTAAAAGATGTACATTTTCCTTATATTGATAGACTACCAAACAGATGGCTGATGAGAGAAGTCCTAAGATTAAGAATTGGATTGAATCTTTGCTATTGTAATACTAGAGTAATAAAAGAGATGATAGATAGCATTGGGAATTGTAAGTGTATAGCGGGAACTACATGCGATATGATGCATATTTTATTGGACTGTTCAAAGTTTTTAGAACTACGAAAAGAGATCTTACGCCCCATTTTTAAAAAATACAGTACACATAATAGACTTTCTGCAAGTGTCCTCCTAACAGAAATGCTGAATTTAGATATTGCCTGTGCCTTAGGGAGATTTATGCAAAAAGTAAAAAAAAAATTGAATTGTGATTAGTTTAAGTCGTGTGTGATCTATTTTAATGAGATACAAGTCATTCACTGTTTTAAAGTTTTTATGGAAAAAATATTGCTTTGATGATGTGTTTATCTGTTTAAGGACAATCGTCCAAATAAACTTATATTTTCAACTGAAAAATTCTTGGCATATGTTTAGCATCCATTGCACACTGGCTATCCAGCCGTAGCTTGATATTCAATTTAGGAGTATGGTGATGTTTTCAATCAAATTGTGAACATTCATTGCAGAATTTTGATAATGCATATCATATGTGTGGCATTATGATGGTTCCTACCCTAGCACAATGTTGACCCTGGACTTAATGTTGGCAATTCCTGACATATTGTGAGGGGCGAAGTAATGATAGAGCCAAGAAACAATTGTAAATAATGTTGTATATATTAATGTTTCCGAATCTCGCAAAAGGGGAAGCAGTGCAAGTAAACATATGTAACATACACGCTAGTATATATGCTAAGCCATATGCTAAGAAGTATCTACCCTAAATATAGCACAGATACACCCTTGGCCAATGTCCAGATTTGGAGACACGACAGGGCAACACAAACCGATTGCACTTGTAAATGTTTGTTCATTTTTGTTACCCATTCCGTTTCTTTCTTTGAGGGTAGTGCTTATTTTTCTGGGTGTTCTCTGTTTTTTTTATTTGTTGTGACTTTTAACCCATGTTTTTCTCCCTTTTCTTATGTACTTAGCGGCTGCTACCGACAGCTAAGCACTACCTCTTTGCATGCCCCTTTCTGTGCCTTGGCACCATACAGTGATCATGCCTTATGTTTTAGCAAGGAATGTGGAAATAGAAATATAGCTTTCAAACTTGAGTTTTGTAGCTATTTTCCAGGCTCGGACAAAGAAGAAATTACTTCCAACCCCGCTAAACTTTCCTTTGCGTCTTGGCTTCTCTCATCACATGTTTTCTGAACATAATAAAGGGAAATTGTGAGCAGAGAATAGGGGTCACCAAATAAGCGAGTAAGAGGCTTCTGCGACGAAAAAGGGCAGGCATTCCTGTGCATGATATGCATTCCCTGCTGGGCTTTAATCATCAAAATTACTTTCCATAATGAATACAGATCCCCCATGTTGTTTAAATGACCAAACCTTTTTGCAGAGGCATATTATATCCATTTATCTTCATTCGACCTTGTGCGCACTGTGTGCGGCCCTAAAAGGCAGTGAATGATTTTACTCATTACCAAAGGCAACACTTTACACATGTCCCAGGTGCTGTGCTTCAAACACTAACCAAAACCATTGTTGTAGTGAGATCCGCCTCTCCTAGAGGAGCCCACGTCAGCACGGATTGCGGAAACCGGAATACTCGTGACGAATAGAAGGTTCGAACCAGCCCGTTCCACACAGAGTGACGCAGGTGATTTCCACAGGGTACGGTTTTTTTTCAGCCAAATTCTTCGGTCTGCAGATAAGCTGCACTGAAAACTACTTTTCATCACAAACGTTCTGTATTGCTTGCAGAAATTTCAGAAAACATACACAGCACGTTGTTTTCGACTTGGGGCTTTGCAAGAAAATCACGACTTTTGCAGGTGTAATTATGATACCTTCCCAGTGCTGTTAAGTCAGTCATGAGAAAGAGTGAAGGCATACATTTGCCCACAAAATCCTCGCTAGATTGTGGTGCAATGCTGAGAATGCCTATGAGTAACAGCTAGGTGAGGTATGCACCTCCGAACAGTATACTGGAGACTAGTTAGGCCTGTTCAGTTTTTTCTAAGAATTCTGCGATTTGTAGTCCTATTTAACTCTGTATAAAACCAGGGCTACAAGTCCCAGAATTCTAAGAAAAAATTGGGACTGGGCCAACTAGTCAGGCATTGTCCTAGGATACTTGGCAGCAATATGGAGTGTTAGCAGTAAGCCACTTTCTAGCTCTGTAGTTAGAAAAAGATAAGGTATACCTCAATGGCAAACAACAAAAGCAAGAACATAGCTACATTCTGCTGTAGGCAAAGGGAAATAAGGAAACTTTGCAAACTATAACTACATGAAGGCTATTAATCTAAAACTACGCGAAAGTTTGCTAGTCTAATCAAACACTGCACACTCCCACCTTAAATATCCTGGGTCCTTTGGATCTAAAATTATAACAGGAAAACGGAAACTACAAGAGCCAGCATGCTTTGGCTTGTGCATATTGGCTAAAAAGAGGACTGGCTGATAATTATCCCAATGGCAGAGGGCTCGTTCGCGACTATGATACAAGGGAAAACAAACCTTTAACAATAACGGTGTATCAAAAGTGTTTAAATAAATTGCATAAAGGAGAGGTTGCCAACCAGAATCACAATGCACTTATTGAGCACAAATATATGTTTTCATAAGACCTATTTCTATTTTATGCTTCCCTTTCAGCAAAGAGGTAGAAAATAGGGGAATATTTGTCAGAGGCCTCGAAATCCCAACATCTTCAGAATCCGAATATACAAAAGAGGCGGTTTAATGTTGTGATGGAAGAGATAACTTACAAAAGCATTCTCAAACAGTAAGCAACATTATTATCTGTTGAAGTTTATCCTGTCTCCGGCTTACCTCTTCTCTATCTGCCTTCTTGGCCCAACAGCCAGTCAGTGAAGGCTGGTTACCCTTTGTGAACTGCCATTCCACCACTTAGTGTAGTACCAATGTTTTGGAAAAGGCTTTTCTACTCCCAAAGTTCCACTCGTATTCCTTTTCCCCTTATCCCTCCTTTCCCCTCTCTGCCTCCAAGCAATTTCTGCCTTGCATGGTAAGTAGTGCACTACACCAGTACAGAGAATTAAATAAGTGAAATGAGGAATCATATAAATTTTTTAAGATCCAGCATCTCCACCATCTTAGGAACAGGCATTGCCATATTTTATTTTTTAAACAATTGAAATACATAGCGAAAAGCAACATTATTATTAATAATATCCCTGTACTTGACTTTCTTTTCGTTTTCAGCGAAAATAGATTTTACACTGTGTAACAGTATTTCTATCCACAAGGTTCTGATCTGCTTTCTGTTACTTCTACCGCAAAACCGGTTCATGGTCGAATGTTTTGGGTCATAGACATGATGATAGAGTGTGCAGTCTCGTCTATGGAAGGAACTTGCTCATTAGGAAGTTCTTTGCTTCCTTCTTGAATGTTGCTATGTTTGGAATTTTTCTAATGTTTGGAGGCAGTGAGTTCCAGATTCTGGGTGCTTCTCCGGAGAACACTCTGTCATACGTTCTCTTCTTTCGAAAGATGGGTGGTTTCAACAGCAGATCTCTGTCACTCCTAGCTGGTCTGCTTCCCCCTGAGAGCCCTATTTTCTGAGCTAAATATCTTGGAGTTTTGTAGTGGAGCGCTTTGTGTGTAGTACATGCCAGTTTGAATTGAATTCTAGCTTCATATGGTAGCCAGTTTAATGCTTTCAGGTGAGTGGAGATATGGTCGTATTTTCTTGTTCCAGTAATGAGTCTTGCTGCCGCATTTAGAAATGCTTTTAGTGGAGCTGTGGAAATTTTCGATAGACCTGCTAGAGTTGTACATCCATATTTGATCCTTGAAATAACTAATGACTGAACTGCCAGTTTGAGGTCAGCCATAGAGATGAGTGGTTTCATTTTTCTAATATAGTTCAGGTGAAACGGGCACTTTTTGTCATTGACTTGATGTGGGCTTTCATGTCAAGGTTCTTATCAAGCGTGATTCCTAGTGATTTTGCTTATTCGACTAATGTAGGGGTGCAATTTAGTGCTGTGATCAATTTGGCTCATTCCTTAACTTCTGTGGGTTTTTTAGGTGGTGAAATTAATAGGAATTCTGTTTTTGTGCGTTTAGTTTCAGATGATGGCTAGTTAACCAGTGTAGTGACATTCTCAAGGCCTCATTCATTTTATTTATGTCTTCCAGTGACATTATCTTGATGTAGATCTGAGTGTCATCTGCGTACATGTGAAAAGATATGCAAGAGTCTCGGAAAATTTCTGTGAGGAGTTCAACATAGAGGTTGAAGAGTGAAGGGGATAGTGTAGATCCTTGAGGGACTCCAATCAAATTCGGGCAAGATGGGGAAAGTGACTGGTTGACTAAGAATCTTTGAGTTCTGTTCTGGAGAAAGGATTCAAACCATTTCAGAACAATTCCAGATAGTCCCATCCTGTCTTGAAGTCTGGCTAGCAATTTTTCATGGTTTACCGTGTCAAAGGCAGATGACAGGTCAAGAAGGACTAGTAGGCAAGGTTGATTGTGATCTAGGGCCTGCAGCACATCATCCACCATGTGTAAGATTACTGATTCTGTACTGTGGCCTGATCTGAATCCGGATTGGCAGTTGTCTAGCAGCTTGAAATTGGCGATGTGTTTGCTCAGTTGATTTTGTACACATTTCTCGATTAGTTTGGCAAGTATTGGAATATTGGTTACTGGACGAAATTTATTCGGCTCTGTTGGGTCCGCTGTAGGTTTTTTGATGATGGGGAGGACTTGTCCAGTTTTTAGACATTCAGGAAGGATACCTTGTGATAGTGAGGCATTTATTATCTATGTCCATACTGGGACGACAATATAATTGATTCTTTTCAGGCATTCAGAGGGAAGGGGGTCATTGTAGTGGTTATTAGGTTTGATATCCGATAGCGTTTTGTCAATGGTATTGTGCTTATATAGCTCGAAGGTTGCCCATTGTGCGTTGTTTTTCAATCTATCATGATCATTTGTCGTGGTAACAATGTTTTGTGTTGGTGGTTGTCTAGTAAGGTTGTCTGCTGCCAACCTGATCTCTCTTTCTAGCGTGATGGCCTTATCAGTGAAGAAAGTTGAGAGTTCTTTGCAGCTCAATTGAGTTTTAGTGGTTTCTTGTCCAGATTTAGCCAATTTGTTTGATTGTTGTTTTAATATCTCAAATAGTTTCTGAGGTCTGTTCTTGGCACTGTCTAGTTCCGATCTAAAGAATTCCTTCTTGTAATTGAGTACTTTTTTGTTGTACTCGTTTCTGATCTTTCTGAGTGTTTCTTTCTGCCAGTCTCAGTTTAGGCCTATCTTCATTCAAAGACTCATTAAACCATGGATTGTTATCCTTCTCAGATATTCTTTTTAGTTTTAGCGGCAAGGTGGAGTTGACTAAATTCATCATTGACTTAGTGTAGTGCTCAGTGAGTTTGTTAGCGTTCAGTAAGCTGTTAGGCGGATTATGGGCCAGATGTAGGTATCCAAATACCGGTCGGTAACGGCCGAAAATACAGATTTTCGGCCGTTACCGACCGGTATTTGGATACTGAGATGTAGGGCATGAAAAAATACAGATTCAGTAATTTTACCGAATCGGTAAAATTACAGATTCGGTAAAATTACCGAATCTGTATTTTGAAATGTAGGTAGCACTGTAAACAGTGCTACAGGGCTTAAAGGATTTGTTATTTACCACCAACTATTAGTTGGGGGTAAATCAGAAATTCCTATGTAAATGCAAATATGGCATTTATACCTGTGTCATGTGGCACACATACATGCCCTTAGGGCTATAGGTTAGTTGGGTATTTTATGATAAAAGAGTTTTTGCCTGCTGGTTCTAAATTGGTTCCTGCCATAATAAAAAAAATATATACAACAAACCTCCGAGGAGGTAGAAGCCGCACTTCCACAGTATTCTTTTACCAAAGGTTAATTTACTCTTGAATCATTTATCAGCTACCAGCACAGAATTAACCCACGCGATCCGGTATATCCATATACCTTGAACACGGGCGCGTATAAATCAAAGCTTCAAGGTTCCCACCTGTTGGAGACGCACTCTGACATCCACTGCAGCATGTTGTGCATATAATTGCGGCTTAGTTCAGCCACGGGAGCAACACACTTTGCATGTAGCGCCGTCAAGCCGGAAAAAGGAACCACCTTTGTTTTCGGATGTATACATGTATATATATATATTACCTACTGGCGGTCGCCAGTAGGTATATATAGTTAGGATTTTTTCTCTATGGGATTTTTGAAAATTCTATGTCTAATAACTTTGGCGTTTGTGGACGGAATTGGCTGAAATTTTCAGGAAAATGGCACATTTTGTTTCTGAGCAGCCCCTGAAAATTTGGGGGGGGGTTCGTCAAGGGGGGGCCGAGAAAAAAGGGGGGTCCCAAAACATGTTTTTAACATTGAGTTTTCCATAGGACGGTTGGCCTCACTTTTAGCCCGAACGGCTGAATGGATTTGCACGAAACTTGGCAAAATTGTAGGGACTGGTAGCCCGATGTGCCTTTTGTAGGTCTCAATATATGTGCTCCAGTGGATTTTGAGAAATTAACGTTTAAAAAAAGATATATATCTGTAACAGCGGACCGGGCAGCGCTCTGGTTCGCGGACTTTTCGCGCAACGGAGCTTTGTGAAGCGAAGCTGATTGGTTCTCCGGCGTCTGTCAACATTCCAAACAGTCCGTAGCGGCCGCCATCTTGTCTCTCGGTAGGATCGAGAGACAAGAGGAGGCCAAAGCGAAGGGGCAAATGACCATAAGGGGGCATAGTACATTGTCGCTCACCCCCTAGGTTTGATGTGGAGGTTTTAAAAGGGCCCTGCGGGGCAAAAAAAAATAAAAATAATAATAATCGAACAGCTGAATGGATTTGCACGAAACTTGGCAAAATTGTAGGGACTGGTAGCCCGATGTGCCTTTGCTAGATCTCAATATATGTGCTCCAGTGGATTTTGAGAAATTAACGTTCAAAAAAAGGTATATATCTGTAACAGCGCACCGCTTCGCGTACTTTTCGCGTTACGGAGCTTTGCGAAGCGAAGCTGATTGGCTCTCCGGTGTCTGTAAACATTCCAAACAGTCCGTAGCGGCCGCCATCTTGTCTCTCGGTAGGATCGAACAGCTGAATGGATTTGCACGAAACTTGGCAAAATTGTAGGGACTGGTAGCCCGATGTGCGTTTGCTAGGTCTCAATATATGTGCTTCAGTGCATTTTGAGAAATTAACGTTCAGAAACAAGATATATATCTGTAACAGCGCTCCGCTTCGCGGAGATAAAATTATATGTGTATTACCTAGCTGTTGCTAACACCAGTTAGCGACGGCTAGTAGAAGATAGCGACCATCTTGGGCCCCACTTTGCATGTGAGTGATATTTATCACTAATGACATGCAAAGTGGGCATGCCAAGATGTTAGCGACTGGAAACAGTCGCTAACATCGCTATCTCCTATTATCAACTTTTGGAAATATTCGAGATAAGGGCGAATATCTCCAAAAGCTACCACCTGCCCTGAACAGTTCTTAGCCATGTTATCCAATGGGAGGTGGATAACATGGCTAAGAGCATTAGCTCGGTAATGCATGAATATCGCTGAGTTTTCAGCGATATTAATGCATTGCGGTCGTTTTTTATCGTATTTCCGATAAACCTTGATAATAGCAAGGTTTATCTGCGATAATTTCTGACGGTAAAAAAATCGTTGCTAAGCATCGTTAGGGATAAATATCGCTTAACTTTGGTAATATGCCCCAACGTCTGTTAACGTTCGATTCGAAGGAAATCAGGAAGTGTTGAAAAACATTGTCTGCGCCATCTTGTCTTTTTTCAAATGCCACACTTTTGTCGTGCACGGCAGCCATTTTAGATGCCTTGACCAGACCCACTCTGTGCACGCTGTCGATCCTTAGCATGGCTCCCCACCCTCGCAAGCATCTCCCCCAGGCAGTGGTCACCCCCGCTCTCTGTCTTATGCATGGGTAATAAACCTCCCCCATCTGCGCTGCTGTTCCCTGAGAATCACACCCTGTGCCCGCCCGACACCTCCCTTTCGCCCTATTCACTACCGCACCCTCTGACACTCCTTTTCCTCTGTGTCCGATTGTCCAGGCTGGTCCTAGGGTATCAGCTAGCCCTGCAGATGTAGTTTATGGCCACAGCTGTAAAGAATCACCCCTCTTCAAAGGAGTTATAGTAGATCAAGGCCCACACTCGATGAGATCCGTCACAGCAGAAGCGTTGCTATTATCTGAAAACCATCCTGTATTGTGATTGGGGAGGGGACCGAGCCTGAAGCGGAAGATTCCAGGGATGACTCTTTGTACATCAAAGTTTTTACAATTATGTGTCACATTAAAAATATATAGCACTCCGACAAAGTAGTAAGATTATAAAACTTTAATAATTTATAAATATATACAAGAAAACAAAAATAGTAATAACATATAAACATTTTTAGGGAAAAACAACGAAGTAGCGGTCGGCTGTGCGAATAGTCCCAACGCAGCACAACGTCCAGATTTCCGGCGTGGGGCGTCGCGGGGGGTGGGTCATCAGTAGCAAACTGTTGTGCGAATAGTTCCAAGGCAGCAGAACGCGCCGAAATCTAGATGACACGAAAGTGATGTCTAGTAAGTTGCCACCCAGCAAATAACGGCATGGGGCGTCACGGGGGGTGGGTCATCAGTAGCAAACTGTTGCGCGAATAGTTCCAAGGCAGCAGAACGATGGCACCAAGGTGATGTCCAGTAAGTTGCCGCACTGGTTTTGGTATCCTACAATGCTGCTCCGAATAACGGCGTGGAGCGCCCCGGGGGAGGCGGCGTGAACGGGCCTCTCCAGGTGGAGTCTCGTCTGTTGTAGTGGGGCGCCCCTTTACCGTTTCAGTTGCCATTCCGTCCGTTTTTGGTCCACTGTGTCAAAAGCCGCAATTCAGCTGAGTTGCGCCCACTCTTGCGGTGCAGCGATAGGCGGCTGTCACAGGACTCTCAAAATGGCGGCAGGCTGTTTCCTTTTTGGGCCTGGTCCACTGAAATGGCCCTGGGACACCTTGGAAATCGGACGCTTGTCTGCTAGGTCTTGGACCTCATTCTCGAAAGCGTCCCCTCCGCCTTGAGAATTCATCAAAAGTTTTGGGGGCTCCGACTCCTGCAGGCTTCTGGTGGGGAGCGGCTGCCATGATTGCTCGCGGAATGACCACGACTGAGCTACGAGATGGTGGTGCTTTCATGCTGACGCCAGCTTCAGTCTGAAACATCCAGAAACAAGGTGGGGCTTTCATCGTTTGGGGAAAAAAAAAAGTTTTCATCCTATGAAAAGTGTTGTTTTTAGGTCACATGATCAAGCCTTCCATCATTAGGAAACCAAAAGTAAAATGAACCAATGAAAAGTTTTATAAACAAGTCACATGACCTGTTATGCGGCATAGGGTGTAAAATTAGGAGAAAATACGTTGGCACGTGAGGCGGCGTCAGTAGCGGACCGATGTGCGAATAGGCCGAAGGCAACACAACGCGCCAAGATCCGGATGGCACCGAGGTGGTGTCCAGCAAGTTGCAGCACTGGTGTGGCCATCCTACAATGCTGAAAGTCGGCGTGGGGCGCCCCGTTGGCTTGTGAGTTTGTGTCAGTAGCGGACCGATGTGCGAATAGGCCGAAGGCAGCACAACGCGCCAAGATCCGGATGGCACCGAGGTGGTGTCTAGTAAGTTGCCGCACTGGTGTGGCTATCCAACAATGCTGAAAGTCGGCGTGGGGCGCCCCGTTGGCCTGTGAGTTTGCGTCAGTAGCGGACCGATGTGCGAATAGGCCGAAGGCAGCACAACGCGCCAAGATCCGGATGGCACCGAGGTGGTGTCTAGTAAGTTGCCGCACTGGTGTGGCCATCCTACAATGCTGAAAGTCGGCGTGGGGCGCCCCGTTGGCCTGTGAGTTTGCGTCAGTAGCGGACCGATGTGCGAATAGGCCGAAGGCAGCACAACGCGCCAAGATCCGGATGGCACCGAGGTGGTGTCTAGTAAGTTGCCGCACTGGTGTGGCCATCCTACAATGCTGAAAGTCGGCGTGGGGCGCCCCGTTGGCCTGTGAGATGGCATCAGTAGCGGACCGATGTGCGAATGGGGCCAAAGGCAGCGCAACAATATTTTCTGATTTGAAGACACCACAAGGCGCTGAGATGCCAAGATCCGGATGGCACCGAGGTGGTGTCTAGCAAGTTGTGGCACTGGTGTGGCCATCGTACAATGGTAAAAGTCGGCGTGGGGCGCCCTGTTGGCCTGTGAGATGGTGTCAGTAGCGGACTGATGTGTGAATGGGGCCAAAGGCAGCGCAACAATATTTTCTACTATATTTTCGGAGTAGAAGACACCACAAGGCGCTGAGATGCCAAGATCCGGATGGCACCGAGGTGATGTGTAAGTTGCGGACCGATGTGCGAATGGGGCCAAAGGCAGCTCAACAATATTTTCTGAAGAGAATACACCACAAGGCGCTGAGATGCCAAGATCCGGATGGCACCGAGGTGATGTCTAAGTTGCGGACCGATGTGCGAATGGGGCCAAAGGTAGCGTAACAAGATTTTCTGTATGGAAGATACCACTAGGCGTTGAGATGCCAAGATTCGGATGGCACCGAGGTGATGTCTAGCAAGTTGTGCCACTGGTGTGGCCATCGTACAATGGTAAAAGTCGGCGTGGGGCGCCCTATTGGCCTGTGAGATGGTGTCAGTAGCGGACTGATGTGCGAATGGGGCCAAAGGCAGCGCAACAATATTTTCTGACTGACACCACAAGGCGCTGAGATGCCAAGATCCGGATGGCATCGAGGTGATGTCTAAGTTGGGGACTGATGTGCGAATGGGGCCAAAGGCAGCGTAACAATGTTTTCTGTATGGAAGATACCACTAGGCGTTGAGATGCCAAGATTCGGATGGCACCAAGGTGATGTCTAGCAAGTTGGTGTGGTCATCCTACAATGCTGAAACTCGGCGTGGGTCACCCCATTAGCCTGTGAGATGGCGTCAGTAGCGGACCGATGTGCGAATAGGCCGAAGGCAGCACAACGCGCCAAGATCCGGATGTCACCGTGGTGGTTTCATAGTTGAGAGGCACTTCATCTGCAGTGGGGCGCCGAGATCCGGATGGCACCGAGGTGATGTCTAGCAAGTTGCTGTACTGGTGTGGTCATCCTACAATGCTGAAATGTAGTGGGGCGCCCCTTTACCGTTTCAGTTGCCATTCAGCTGAGTTTCGGCCGCTCTTGATGCTACAGCGACAGGCGGCTGCAAGAGGACTCTCAAAATGGCGGCCTGTTCTTTGGATTTGGGCCTGGTCCACTAAAATGGCCCTGGGACACCTTAGAACTCGGACGCTCGATTTTTTTTTCCTTTCCTGTACATGCAAAAAAAGGTAAATGCCCGGTATGTTACACGCTTCATCTGCCACGATGAACTCTCCAGAGGAACCGAAAAAAAATATAGTTGTGGTAACTATACCATGCATCGTCATATGGAGAGGTGGCACCAATTAATTATAGTGCTGCATAAAAGAGAGATTTGGAGGAGAACCCCTGACCTGCTAGTACATTCATCAAAGAAGTGGCACTGAGAGCTTCAGAGGCAAGGGAAACGGTCCCAAATATTTAGAAGAACTTTGGAAAGATTAAAATGACATGTTTAGATTGTGGTAAATTAATTTCATGTGGGCAGATGAGTGTTACTCTAATAAATACAGCATATGAACATCATCATAGTCGATGGTTGGTAGAGACATTTTGACTATATCCTGGACCTGCCCGTCCTCGCCCAAAATGGCGCCGGAATAAATGGGACTCGTAACTCCTTGTTGT
This sequence comes from Lissotriton helveticus, assembly GCF_964261635.1. Lineage (NCBI taxonomy): Eukaryota > Metazoa > Chordata > Amphibia > Caudata > Salamandridae > Lissotriton > Lissotriton helveticus. The sequence goes on from NC_136065.1 coordinate 431,956,099, forward strand.
GTACCGGTTGCAGAACCTTGAAATCACGAGATACGTATGCAGTTTTGAAGCACATGGCGGGCGGGGACGAGAATTGATTGAATATTTCGACATCCCTATTGATATTAAGTTCTGATGTGTTATTGATTACTGTACTGTTGAAAATTCGAATTAACGTCACCCATGGTACTTGCCCGCAAATGTATATCTAGATAATTTTATTGTAACTGGCCCTGTCGTATTTTAATTATAAAATGTACGTCCACCGATTCCGTAACTGTTAGACACCTTAGTTTTTGCAACCTAATGGCCCGCCCGTTACGTTCCTCTACAGTGTAAATGTCTATTCATCATATACGATTACAGTTTGCTCCGTGGCAGGCCCACGTGGTTATAGGCTCGTATTTGTATAATGAAATTTTCACAATAAAGGTTTTTAAAAGAAAACATGGTAGTAGTGTATACATTGGTAAAGTTTTTAATAATAGTCACTGTTTTAGAATCATTAAAAGGCAAGTGAAATAAAGCAGACCAATTACATGAAGGGTAAAAGGTATAATACGAAGGAACGCAGTAAAGATAAATGGTCAAGGGCTGTTGTGTTTTCTATTCCTGCAACATAAAGTGATCGATAAGAATCTCATATTCAGGCGTATCGGCGACTAAGACAGCAGGTCGACCCTCTTTTGCTCAATGGCTCCGTCATGGGACGAAGAAACGCTCTTTTTCTCGAAAAAAGAATATATTTTACTTGCAGGACAGTTGTAAAATTTCCGGGAAAGTACATTAGCCTGGAACATTATAACATATATTTAAGAGAAAATAATGTTCGGAAGTAATTAAAAGCGTAATTTTTAGGTGATATGACCAAGGCTTTCATCATTAGAATAAGAAAAGTGAAATGAACCAATGAAAAGTTTTATTAACAAGTCACATGACTTGTTATGCTTACGTTACGCGCTGCGCGCCCCGGATGACTTCCGGATGCGCTAACGCGGCGCGTCATATGACGCATTACGCGACAACGCAGGTCCAGAATATAGTCAAAATGTCTCCACCAACCAGCGGTCGAAACACAACCCCTTTCAGCAGGCTAAATAGTTCTGTTAAATGACAACAGAAGGGACAGGCAACAAGAACCATCAGTCAAAGAGGGGAGGGCTAGTTCTTCTCTACCGGGTTACATTGGGGCGCTACCGGAACTGATCGAATTGGTAGTCTACAGTGTTTCTGGATGTTTCAGACCGAAGCTGGGGTTAGCATGAGAGCAGCACCATTTCGTAGCTCCGTTGTGGCCATTCCGCAACCAATCATGGCAGCCGCTCTTTATCGTTATTTTGGGCGGGGTGGGTGGCGGAGCCGAGCTGTTTTGCAGCCATCATTGTGTGGAGTTCAGTTCATCTCACTAGTTTTGTATTTGTCATGAGGGGTTGTTCCTAATGTTTCTATTTTAGCGAGGTCAAAAAGAGATCCCATTAGTGGCATACTGATTTTGCTCGATTCCTTTTCTTTTTTTTTTACACGATTTTTCGTTATCTGCAAAGACTAAACAGAGTATTGCGACTCTGTGTTTGTTTGTAAATAGAGAATGAACCAAAGAGAACTAATTCTAAAACAGTAAATACTTGGATAACAATCAATCAAATGGAGAGAGAAGCAGGCACGACGGATTACAACGGGGGCAAAGGCCTGCGTTAACTACCTTTCACTATCTGCAAAGAGAGAGTACTCCTAATAGAAATGAGGGGGGGGGGGCACCATTCAAAGCAGATCAGTGTGCATAAACACGAAAATGTTTTCACTTACCACGTACTTGACATTCGACAGCTTATGATATTTGCTATTAAAAAACCATTGAAATTCACTGAAAAAACCATAGGTTATAGACCATATATAGTTAGGAATTAGCATTTACAAAACCTTGAAAATTCACTGAAAAAACCATAGGTTATAGACCATATATAGTTAGGAATTAGCATTTAAAAAACCTTATTTTACTCACACAAAACCATTGAAATTCCATATATAGTTAGTTGCACTAACTATATATCGCGCACCCGCAATCCACTGCTGATCATGTCACATATTACATCATTCATGACATGGTCAGTGACATCACTGATGACATCACTGATGACATCCCCACGAATAATCTTTCACCAAGCAATAATAATTGTCTGCACACGTCCAATTGCTTCTTATAAGGGTTTTATTCAAGAGACTCAAGGAGCCCCATTCACCTACGCGTTTCGACCGCAGGTCTTGATCACATTGTTTGCCACTAGTCCATTTTCTCTTTTCATTTTGTATACTGTTTCTCCCAATCAGCACATAATGAAGCATCTTGGGAGATGTAGTTTATGTAGTTAAAAGAAAAGTAGGAAAACCATTGGAGGAGTTTGTGAGAAAGTCGGTTACATATGGAAAAATTTCCTTCTAACCTCAATATTGGTTAAACCGACACATGGTGCATTATTTATCAAAAGTTGAGTATATAATGCCACTAAAGTACATGTCCATTTATAGGCTAAGTGCCATAGTTCGCCTCTTTTAGATAATCCCACATTCCGTTGGTTGTTGTAATGGGCTCAGTGCCCTTCATAAAAAGTTAGAGAATGAAAAATGGTAAAGAAAGATTGTTACAGAAAGGGTTTTTACATAAAGTCCAAAAGTTAAAATCCAGATCTCTCACATCTGATTTTAGTCCCCAATAGTCTATTCAAAGTTATTAGAGATGAACATACATCTCATCATCCATGTACAATCCTCTCGGTGCCTTAGTTTGAAAACGTATGATTAGACGTGACTCCAATCTCCTTAATTGCAGTTTGCGATTACCTCCTCTTTCATTGGGGAGTATCGTTGCTATCCCGCTATAGCGTATGTCTTTCCAGGTTTTTCCAGTGTGCATTGACATATGCTTAGCTATGGCGTAGGACATGTCCCCATTTTGGATCGCTCGAATGTGCTCCAAGATTCTTTTGTGCAAAGGACAGGTCGTCATCCCAATATAGTTTTTACCACATGCACATGTAAGAATGTAAACTACATATGTGGTCTTGCAAGTTATTGTCTGTTCTATATTGAATCTTTTTCCTTGTGGATCCTTTAGGGATTTCAGAGATGAACCTACTGTGCATGCTTTGCACAATAAACATTTAGTGAAGCCTTTTTGTTGAGAGGTTAACCAGTCATTCTTTTTCTTCATCTTAAAATGACTGTTCACTAGTTTGTCTTGCAATGAAGGCTGTTTTCTAAAGGTGACCAGGGGATGTTCACTCATTTGGTCACCGATGTCAGGATCTTTTTTGATGATGTTCCAATATTTGTTAAGGATCCTTCTTACGTTCTGACTCTCTTTACTGTACGTCATAATCATTCTGATTGGTTCAGGTTTAGATGATGATTTCAATAGTTTTTTATCAATCAGAGTTTGTGTTCTACTGAGTTGTCTAGCTTTTAGTTCTCCTTTTTTGACATCTGCATAGTTGTATCCTCGTTTGAGGAATCTTTTTGTTGTCTCCTTGTATTTTTGATTCATTTCATCTGGATTCGAACAATTTCTTTTCATACGTACGAATTCACCGTAAGGTATACTCTTTTTTAAGGTTGTAGGATGAAAGCTTTCACCATGTAAAACACTGTTAGTGGCAGTACTCTTTCTATGAACGGTCGTTTCCAACTGTCCATTTTCTATGTATACCTTTGTGTCTAGGAACACTACTTCTTTTTCATTGATTACTGATGTAAATTTTAATCCCAGATCATTGGTGTTCAGTTTGGTTAGATATTCATTGAATTAGATTTCTGTGCCGTTCCAGATCAGGAACAAATCGTCTATAAAACGTAGTCAAATTATTATTTTTGACGTGAAATGATCATTTTCTTCATTCCAGGCTATTGTTTTTTCCCAGTAGCCCATTGCTAGATTAGCGTAGCTAGGAGAAAATGCCACGCCCATGGCGGTACCACATTTTTGGATGTAATACGTTCTATTAAAAAGAAAGACATTGTTGTTGAGACATAGTTCAGTCATTTCTTTAATCATTTGCCAATGTTGGAACTCTTCCAATGGTTTCTGTTTGAGGAAGTAGTCCATGGCAGTAAGTCCCATTTCATGAGTTATTGATGTATACAAGGAGACTACATCAATGGTAGCTAATTTGTATTCATTGACCCAGGCAATGTTCATCAGATTCCGTAGGAAGTCTCCTGTATCTTTGAGATACGATGTTAGTGTGGGGACAATTGGTGCCAGAAAAGAATCAACATAGATGGAAAGATTCTCATACAATGAACCATGTCCATTTTCAAGATGAATCACTTGAAATTAAACCGGCCGACAAAGGCGGGAATATAGTCCTGATGGATAAAACTGACTATATACAAGAAGCTATGCGTCAACTAACTGAAATTAAGAACTATGAGAAATTGAAAAAAACCCGATCAATGAATTAATAGCTGAATTAAATCTTAAGTTGACCGAATGGGAAAACAAGGGGCTCCTGACGAATCAGGAAGTGCAATTCTTGACAAATGAAGATCCTGTGATGCCCACTATGTACCTTTTTTTTACCAAAAGTACACAAAACATTAAGGAGACCACCGGGCAGACCCATAATAGCAAGCTGTGGTTCATTACTGCCATGGACTACTTCCTCAAACAGAAACCATTGGAAGAGTTCCAACATTGGCAAATGATTAAAGAAATGACTGAACTATGTCTCAACAACAATGTCTTTCTTTTTAATAGAACGTATTACATCCAAAAATGTGGTACCGCCATGGGCGTGGCATTTTCTCCTAGCTACGCTAATCTAGCAATGGGCTACTGGGAAAAAACAATAGCCTGGAATGAAGAAAATGATCATTTCACGTCAAAAATAATAATTTGGCTACGTTTTATAGACAATTTGTTCCTGATCTGGAACGGCACAGAAATCGAATTCAATGAATATCTAACCAAACTGAACACCAATGATCTGGGATTAAAATTTACATCAGTAATCAATGAAAAAGAAGTAGTGTTCCTAGACACAAAGGTATACATAGAAAATGGACAATTGGAAACGACCTTTCATAGAAAGAGTACTGCCACTAACAGTGTTTTACATGGTGAAAGCTTTCATCCTACAACCTTAAAAAAGAGTATACCTTACGGTGAATTCATACGTATGAAAAGAAATTGTTCGAATCCAGATGAAATGAATCAAAAATACAAGGAGACAACAAAAAGATTCCTCAAACGAGGATACAACTATGCAGATGTCAAAAAAGGAGAACTAAAAGCTAGACAACTCAGTAGAACACAAACTCTGATTGATTAAAAACTATTGAAATCATCATCTAAACCTGAACCAATCAGAATGATTATGACGTACAGTAAAGAGAGTCAGAACGTAAGAAGGATCCTTAACAAATATTGGAACATCATCAAAAAAGATCCTGACATCGGTGACCAAATGAGTGAACATCCCTTGGTCACCTTTAGAAAACCGCCTTCATTGCAGGACAAACTAGTGAACAGTCATTTTAAGATGAAGAAAAAGAATGACTGGTTAACCTCTCAACAAAAAGGCTTCAATAAATGTTTATTGTGCAAAGCATGAACAGTAGGTTCATCTCTGAAATCCCTAAAGGATCCACAAGGAAAAAGATTCAATATAGAACAGACAATAACTTGCAAGACCACATATGTAGTTTACATTCTTACATGTGCATGTGGTAAAAACTATATTGGGATGACGACCTGTCCTTTGCACAAAAGAATCTTGGAGCACATTCGAGCGATCCAAACTGGGGACATGTCCTACGCCATAGCAAAGCATATGTCAATGCACACTGGAAAAACCTGGAAAGACATACGCTATAGCGGGATAGCAACGATACTCCCCAATGAAAGAGGAGGTAATCGCAAACTGCAATTAAGGAGATTGGAGTCACGTCTAATCATACGTTTTCAAACTAAGGCACCGAGAGGATTGAACATGGATGATGAGATGTATGTTCATCTCTAATAACTTTGAATAGACTATTGGGGACTAAAATCAGATGTGAGAGATCTGGATTTTAACTTTTGGACTTTATGTAAAAACCCTTTCTGTAACAATCTTTCTTTACCATTTTTCATTCTCTAACTTTTTATGAAGGGCACTGAGCCCATTACAACAACCAACGGAATGTGGGATTATCTAAAAGAGGCGAACTATGGCACTTAGCCTATAAATGGACATGTACTTTAGTGGCATTATATACTCAACTTTTGATAAATAATGCACCATGTGTCGGTTTAACCAATATTGAGGTTAGAAGGAAATTTTTCCATATGTAACCGACTTTCTCACAAACTCCTCCAATGGTTTTCCTACTTTCCTTTTACACTTTTGAGAGAAAGAATAATTACTAGAATGATAATATGAATTCTATTGCAATGTAAAAAACGTTTAATTTGTTTCATATTGTTTGGATAAACTACATCTCCCAAGATGCTTCATTATGTGCTGATTGGGAGAAACAGTATAAAAAATGAAAAGAAAAAATGGACTAGTGGCAAACACTGTGATCAAGACCTGCGGTCGAAACGCGTAGGTGAATGGGGCTCCTTGAGTCTCTTGAATAAAACCCTTATAAGAAGCAATTGGACGTGTGCAGACAATCATTATTGCTTGGTGAAAGATATATATATATATATATATATATATATATATATATACATATATATATATATATATAGATATATATATATACATATATGTGTGTGTGTGTGTACCTACAGTGGTGATCTCGCTTTTATGCTATTCCTTGTCTCTCGCAGCTTGCAGGTCTATTAGTCGTAGTTTTATCCTCTTTGCCCCTAGGTCATATATTTCCCTTTTAAGTGATTTAAACTGAGCCCTTCCAAGATGGCCACCATCCTAGTAGTTTTGGCTCATCTCATGGCTGTGAGGGCCTTTACTCTTTCCGTGTCCATTCCTCTTTCTGTAGCCCTTTCAGTTATAGTTCTCATTAATGGAAGTTGATTTGGGCTGTAACAATGGGGTGATCCCCTTTTTTTGAGCTCAAAGTGGCTGTGGCGCGGGGTAAAGTGAGAAAAGGAGCTGATGATGGCTGCACTATTTTGATTGTGCCCCCTCATATTGCATCTATGTCCGCGGCGGCCGCCATTTTAGAGTCAGGCAGCCAGCTACGTGGTGCGATGCCACTTTCCAGGGGAGAGAAACAGTTAAACCCTCGAGAAGTACTTTACTCACGCATTACCAGCAGCGTGAATTTCGTCTCATTTGGGCCCAGCTGAGCGCGATATGCCCGACTCCTGGGGATATCCAACCATCTATGTGGGCGGTCAACATGAGGCTGATGGACGGTTCGACCAGCGTTGCCCCCACCGACTCTCGAGCTCCCTGGGGGATTTACTCATAGGTGCCCGGCCCCGCAGGAGATAACTTCTCTCATCAGTGGGTGCGGGTGTGCGACGCATTCAGCGGGGGGCTGGCCAGACAATGGACGCAGTTCAGGGACCCCACATGACTGTCCCCGTGCCGATGCTGCCTGGACGATCCCGGTTGATTGCGGCTCGAATTTGATGCAGGTGGGCCGACAGCCGGATAACATGAGACCCTCACCCGGTGAAGCATCGCCCTGCACTTAGCCCAAGCATCGAGCCAGGAGAGGGTATGGCGCGCTGGAAGATCCTCCTGGGGTAAGCAAAGATTTCTTTCATTATTTATTTTTCTTCTCTCCCTGCGGTCCGGCTGGTTGTGGCAAGACGGGTGAGCCGGGTAGATGTGTGGATGGCGGGGCTTGTCAGGGTTTTTAAACCAATTTGGTTATCCCCAGCCCTGGAGCTCTAGCATAGAGCGCCCCACTCAGCGGCCATCTTTTACATGAAGTCAACCTCTTATGAGCATCACATCTGACAGAAAAAACGGACTTCAAATTCATGAGACCATTTTGAGCAATTTCCATTTAAGATGATCATTTTGAGTTCAGGCATCTCAATCCAAACCCCATAATAGATAGAGATAAATCAGTACATATGAAAAGTGAGAAGAGGTAGTGGTTAGCTTTTGGGGGAAGTGGAAATAGTCTCAACGAAATGGAAAGACGAAGGGTAAAAAATTAGAGAGCACCTATAAAGGAACAGCCCTAGAAGAATGGAAGAATCCATTGACGGGAAAATTCAAAAAGTTGTATGGAATACAGTTAAAAGGAAGGGTGACTTTGAGAGTAGTATAAAGGTAAGGATGAAGCAGGACACATCAAAGGCCTCTAAACTCGATTCAACAGGCAAAACACACCATGGAGAATAGGACACTTATGTCAATACAGAAAAGTCCGAAAATGCAAAGTGTCAAAATCAAATTAGAGTTCTAGAGCTGTCCTAGGTTGTTGAGGGGGAAGAGCCAAAAAACCTCATGTTTGTGGACTTGATCAAAAATATAATTACCCCACTTACCTTGACATCACACATCATGCTTTCAAACATCTGTTGAGATTTTTGCTGCTTCTCCTCCCCCCATTTAACAAGGAAAGTATGCATGTTGCTGCTGGTTTTACTTCATAAAGATTACTCTTACTTTTCTTCTGACACAAACGTGCTGTTTTAAGAATTTTTTCTTTTGCTGCTGCAAAGACATGTTCTTACATGTGCTATGTTGTGAACGAGCTTCTTCTGAGATGGCCATTTGTTGTTAGTCTTTGTGAAAAAAGGCTTCTGGCCTTGGCATTGCAGTTGAGTAAAATTGCAACTATGCTGGTGTGCGAATGGCTAGCCTAACCTATCTGAGTGTGTCATGTCCAACGCTATATCAAGAAAATATCGGGGTTCATTCAAATTACCCTCCTTTACCTGGGCAAAATACTAAGCACAACATAGAAGGAAGTTGGCAAGGAGGAATAAATATATCTATCTCTTAACGTCTACGGAACTCTATATTTCCTTCTAAACATAGAGTTCCTTAGACGTTAAGAGATAGATATATTTATGTCCAACGCTATGGCCATATTTTCAGGGCACCCTTTCACCTAGGCATCATTTCGGTGCCTTTAGCTGCTTCATTGGGAGCCAGCTGTGGAGGAGAAATAGAGGATATCTGGCAGTGCTTAATTTGAGCCAGTGGTTTCTGGTGCTCAGCACAAGCACTTAATTGTAAACACAGGTACTACTTATGACAGTGTGCCATATGTCGCTGTTTGTGTGACTTACAGATGAAAACACCAGCAGTTGTTTATTCATTAAATATTCAGTAAAAATGACTAATACCTGCCACACAAGCTAATAGTATTGCTTTAGAGGCCTGGATAGTCTGGATTTTCACACTTGTAAAAGTATGATGGTTACTGTCATTGGCAGCGCTGGTAGGGGCAATGCATGGGTGGTGCAAGCTGCAGTGGACTTCTGACGAGGGCCCTGGCGTTTATTTTGTTTACAAATAAGGCACTGTATTATTATTATTATTGGACAAGTCGATGTCAACATGAATAACAACCTTAGGTCTGCAGGATGGTTGGCGGGGGGAATTCTGTCCCAATATAAAGACCCTCATGCACGTGATGGGTATGGTGGTGTCTGAGAGCGGTATATCTTGATTCTCCGCTTCTGTTTCACGTGTGTGCATAATCATCAGGTCTACTTAGGTTATGCAGCCTCCACCAGGAGGATTTTACCCAAGGTTGGTGCAGTAGTGAGCCAGAGATAAAAAGACCAGAGATCAGGAGAGCAAAACTTTAATAGGTCTGATTTCGGGTCTGGTAAACTCAATAGTTGTGCATCCGGTTTTACTTGTTTATGAGTTACAGTTGCACTTTGAGTAACGAAGGGGTTAAAAGATTGGTCGACATGTTTCTGCCTCTATTGCCTTACTACTAGGACTTACGGGCATTCTTCAGGACCGTGAAATGACGTGCAAAAAAATATATCATACAGTGTAAAAGGTGAGAAGAAAAGGTTTTTGACCTGTTTCTAAGTCTTGGAGGTCTTATGGTACCTGTAATGAGTAAACACATAGTTGTAACGCACACACACAGGGTCGGGGGGTGGGGAGGGGGAAGACACACACCCACAGCAGTTTGCGCTGTCATTTTTACAATAAACAACTAAAAAATGGCAATACTTTTAGACCGTTCGTGTCCATTTGATTGTCAACTCTCGCATCCTCTCCATGCTCAGGCACCGTCCTATAGCATGCTTGCAGAGGGGCAGTGCAGGACTATCATAGTATCGTGAGTGTATTCGTTTGTGAATTCTCGTGACAATAATGGTCGTGAGTTTGTCTGTTTTGATCAGGTTAGGTGATTAATTCAGCCGACAAATATTCGTGACATGCAAGGCATACTTCGCGTCTTAGTGAGCTGGTGACGCCGTAATCTTAGGGGCGCCATGTGGCATGCAAATGTTGTTTACGCTTGCGGTTACCTCGCGCATTTCTAATGCACACTTCCTTCAGCCGGTAAGGATATTGGAGCGGGCTAAAGGCGGGGATTAAACAAGAGGAAGCATTAATATTAAAGCGGCTGGTTGGTACTTGCGGTTTTGTAGGCCGGGTGAAAGGTATCTCCTTGCTACCTGTTTCGCCTCGTCCTCAGCTCGCTATTGTGCGCGCTGCTCTGCTCTTACCGAACCGGAAGTGGTTCCTGTCCCTTCCGGGTTACTTTTCTGGGGCGGCCTTGTGGGCGGTACTGGCGCTCCCTGCGCAATCCTATTGGACCATCGGTATTTACAGTTAGTAAACACGGATAGTGTACTTCTTTTCTCATGCCGGGGATTTTAATGAAAGTTACACGGACCAGAGAATAAAAGTAAATTGATAGGCAGTTTTGCACAATTATTGCACACCGGGGTGGTGTTTTTATGACGAATAGTATGTTTTCGGTCGGGTGATATATGCACTGTCTTTTTGTTCCCAAGACGGGAGGCTTTAAAAAGATCTTCTTGCAATATTCATTGCTATTCGTGGTCATTACTTCCAATAGCGCACATCTCCTCAGCTTATTACTAGTTGGGATCTATTTCTTTTTCTTTCAAAGTCTAAACGATAATACAGGTTTTCATTTATTCCTGACATTGTTCCTTTTGTGATGTTTTTGGCAGGTGGTAAATTAGTTCGCATTGGAGGAAGTGGCAGTACCTTCTCTTTCATGTGATAAACTGTAATTTGCAGTGTTCAGATAGCCTTTTATTTTCTCTAGGTGAGTCTCGTTGGGTCAATCTACTCATTCCTAGAGTATAGAGTGAGATCCCTATTTTCTTGCCACTGTAAGCCAGGGTATGTTGTCATTCAGCCCTTCGGTATCTGTCTTCAGTCTATGAACCCATCTCTGCTCCTTTTCAAAAAGGATTCGTTCCGCATTGTGATCTTTATTTGGTAAAGTTTCCAGGATCACCCATTGTAAATCGAGTGTTGTATGGCCCTTTTCCAAATAATGGGTGGCCATCTTTGTGGTGCTCTTTTTGCACTTCACATTGCTCTTGTGTTCGCATAGTCTCTGTTTTGCTTTCCTGCACGTCATCCCGATGTAGTTCATCTTACATGGGCATGTAATCATGTAGATCACGTGGGTGGTATTACAGTTCGTATGACTGTTCAGGGTCCATTTGAAATTTGGCAAGAGTTGCAGTTCTTTCGTCGCTGTTGTGAGGTTGCAAACTGAGCATGAGCCACATGGATAGTGTCCTTTCACTTGTGGATTGCCCCATGGGTTGAGATTTTCTCTCGGTTTTTTTGGGGGAGGTCTTGTATGGACCAAGATATCCTTCAGATTTCTGCTCCTTTTATTTGCAAATCGTGGTTTCTGCCAGGTAAGATCACCCGATGTCAATATGCGCCAATTCTTATTGACCATCTTTTTGAGATCGTTCGTCATTGGGCTGTACGTGGTGACACATGTAAGTATCTCTTCCACGGGTTCTCTTGGTGTGATCTCAAGGAGTGCCTCTCTGTTTTGATTTCTTGCACGTTTCTTGCAATTATTGATGATCTTTTTTGGGTAGTCCCTCCTCTCTAATTTCTTGCAGAGGTCATTCGCTTGTTCTTTGTATTCTCCAGGATTGCTGCAGTTGCGCCGAAGCCTGAGGAACTGGCTGTAGGGTAAGTTCTCTCGTAGCGGGCGTGGGTGAAAACTGTTAAAGGATAACAGGCTGTTTTTTGCAGTAGTTTTGAAGAATGTTCGGGTGTGGAGAGTGTTCTCTGCAGCATAGACAGTTATGTCCAGGAAATCGATGCTCCTATTGTTGGCACAGTGAGTGAACTGTAGGCATTCGTCCTTTTGGTTCAGCCATGTGTGGAAAGATGATAGAGTCTGGTGGTCTCCTTCCCAGATTACAAAAATGTCATCAATGTATCGTTTCCAAAAACGTATACAATGATGATAGGGGTTGTTGGTTGCATTCAGAATGTGGGTCTCCTCGAAAGAGCTCACGTACAGCCCCGCCACGCTCGGGGCAAAAGTACTGCCCATCGATGTCCCATGGCACTGTAGGTATAGTGTCTCTCTGTATTGGAAAAAGTTTTCCATTAGGGCCAACCGGCAACATTCTAGAACAAAATGCCTGGGGGTTTTGTGTGGCCATGCGATGTTGAATAGTGTATCCTCTAGGGTTGCCATGGTCTTCTCCTGGGGGAGGCTAGTGTATAAACTTTCAACATCGAAACCCACCAGGAGCATAGTCTCTGGTGAGTATTCGATGTTTTTTAGTTGGTTCAAGAGATCCCTCGTGTCCCTTAAGTAAGTGGGAGTGCTTTGAACCAGTGGCCGCAGATATTGGTCGGCGAACTGGGAAAGGGGTTCGAGGATCGAACCAATCCCCAACACTATCGGGTGTCCTGGTGGTGGTATTCGTCCTTTGTGTGTTTTTGGAAGGGAATAGAAGTAGGGGGTTCTTGGTGTTGTGGTTCTCAGGTAATCCCCCTCTTTTTTGGAGATCCAATTGTTGGTCTCCCCTTCTTCTATCATCATGGCTATTGTTGTTTGCAGTCTTGGTGTCGGGTCTATTGATAGGATTTTGTAGAATTTGTCGTTTGACAGTAGGTCCATACATTGTTGGTTGTACCCTATACTGGTTAGTAGGACTACCCCTCCGCCTTTGTCGGCTGGCTTGATGACTATGTTGTTGTCACTTGTCAATGCATCCAAAGCTAGTTGTTCCGATCTTGTGATGTTCTGGAATGGTTTCCTTGTTTTCCGAGCCAGATCGTCAATCCCTTTGAAAATAGCTTGCTCAAAGGTCTGAATTTCGATTGGGACCTGAGAGTTGAGGGGGCAGAAGGTAGACTTCTTTTTTAAGGATGTGTCTCCTTCTTCTTTTCTTGGTCCCTCTCCTTTGAAAAAAGCTTTCAATTTCAATTTTCGGCAGAATTCTGCCATTTCGCACTTGGTTTTGAAAACGTCCAGTTTCGGTGTGGGGACATATCCCAATCCCTTGTTGAGTACGCTTTCCTCATCTTTTGTTAAGGCTCGGTCTGTGAGGTTCACGATGAGGGATTCGTTGATGTTCCTGTTTGGGCCTTGGTTACGCTCCTTGTTTGTACCTGTCTCGTCTGGTCGGACCAGGTCACTCCTCTTCTCCGAGTCCTCTCGGACGTGCTGCCATTCCCTAAAAAAGGAATGCGTGGTTGGAAATTTTGTCCACCATGAGGTTGCATCTGATGATTCATCATCTGTGGGCCTTGGAAGTATGGGTTCATCCAACCTTGAAAATGGGGATTAAACGGCTGGAAGGGCATCCCTTGATTGTCCATTTGGAAGAAGGGTGGGCGCCAGGAGTTGCCTCCACGGCGGTTTCCTCTTTTCCTTTGTTGGTTCTGTCTTGGGTTGTAGTTGTGGCCTCCTTGGTCAGAATTATTACTTGATGCACTACTGTATGACCCATTATTGGAGGCATTGTCATCTGCCTTGTAGTCCTTACTGCTGTAGGGATGTACTTTCTCCAAGGAGAACTTTTTAAGTTCCTTGGCCAATTTTTGCAGCTTAGTCTGTACCAGGTACTCATGTGAATCACTCATTTCTTTATTGATTTCATCTAATTTTGTTTTATATATGGTGATATCGACTGTATTGTTCAGATTTGTTTCTAGGAGACGGATTTTTATTGTCAATTCATCTGCCAATCTTGAAGCTGTTTTAATAATCAGTACCAGGTAGTCTCTTGTGCATTTCCATGAAATTGCGGACCAGTCTTTTCTAAAAGCTAGATCTTTCAGGAAAATCCTTGGAGCTGTGGTGACCCAGAGGCCTCTGGGTGCCGCGTTCACTCTCAAGTACTCCGTCATAATTATGCCATGTACGGCGGTCCTGACTCTTTCTTTTTTTATTTCCGTCAGTTCATCCCATTCAGTTGAGCTGGACAGGGTTGCTGAGAGGTCACTGTTCGTGAACGGTGGTGGTCTTGCGAGTATTGCGTCAATCTCTTCAATGGAATAACTTAATCCTAAGTTCTCTGCCATCTTGGAATGTCTTCGGCAGTCAACAGGATTTGTTGATCCAATTTGTGTAGAGACTCCCACAGCTGTGCGCTGCTAATAATCTTCTAATCAGAGGTGGGGGAGATGGAATATTGATCCATTCATTTTCCAAAGGATATCTTGTAATCAAGGGGGGAAGGATCACTTGTCCTGAACAACCTTAGGTCTGCAGGATGGTTGGCGGGGGGAATTCTGTCCCAATATAAAGACCCTCATGCACGTGATGGGTATGGTGGTGTCTGAGAGCGGTATATCTTGATTCTCCGCTTCTGTTTCACGTGTGTGCATAATCATCAGGTCTACTTAGGTTATGCAGCCTCCACCAGGAGGATTTTACCCAAGGTTGGTGCAGTAGTGAGCCAGAGATAAAAAGACCAGAGATCAGGAGAGCAAAACTTTAATAGGTCTGATTTCGGGTCTGGTAAACTCAATAGTTGTGCATCCGGTTTTACTTGTTTATGAGTTACAGTTGCACTTTGAGTAACGAAGGGGTTAAAAGATTGGTCGACATGTTTCTGCCTCTATTGCCTTACTACTAGGACTTACGGGCATTCTTCAGGACCGTGAAATGACGTGCAAAAAAATATATCATACAGTGTAAAAGGTGAGAAGAAAAGGTTTTTGACCTGTTTCTAAGTCTTGGAGGTCTTATGGTACCTGTAATGAGTAAACACATAGTTGTAACGCACACACACAGGGTCGGGGGGTGGGGAGGGGGAAGACACACACCCACAGCAGTTTGCGCTGTCATTTTTACAATAAACAACTAAAAAATGGCAATACTTTTAGACCGTTCGTGTCCATTTGAGTGTCAACTCTCGCATCCTCTCCATGCTCAGGCACCGTCCTATAGCATGCTTGCAGAGGGGCAGTGCAGGACTATCATAGTATCGTGAGTGTATTCGTTTGTGAATTCTCGTGACAATAATGGTCGTGAGTTTGTCTGTTTTGATCAGGGTAGGTGATTAATTCAGCCGACAAATATTCGTGACATGCAAGGCATACTTCGCGTCTTAGTGAGCTGGTGACGCCGTAATCTTAGGGGCGCCATGTGGCATGCAAATGTTGTTTACGCTTGCGGTTACCTCGCGCATTTCTAATGCACACTTCCTTCAGCCGGTAAGGATATTGGAGCGGGCTAAAGGCGGGGATTAAACAAGAGGAAGCATTAATATTAAAGCGGCTGGTTGGTACTTGCGGTTTTGTAGGCCGGGTGAAAGGTATCTCCTTGCTACCTGTTTCGCCTCGTCCTCAGCTCGCTATTGTGCGCGCTGCTCTGCTCTTACCGAACCGGAAGTGGTTCCTGTCCCTTCCGGGTTACTTTTCTGGGGCGGCCTTGTGGGCGGTACTGGCGCTCCCTGCGCAATCCTATTGGACCATCGGTATTTACAGTTAGTAAACACGGATAGTGTACTTCTTTTCTCATGCCGGGGATTTTAATGAAAGTTACACGGACCAGAGAATAAAAGTAAATTGATAGGCAGTTTTGCACAATTATTGCACACCGGGGTGGTGTTTTTATGACGAATAGTATGTTTTCGGTCGGGTGATATATGCACTGTCTTTTTGTTCCCAAGACGGGAGGCTTTAAAAAGATCTTCTTGCAATATTCATTGCTATTCGTGGTCATTACTTCCAATAGCGCACATCTCCTCAGCTTATTACTAGTTGGGATCTATTTCTTTTTCTTTCAAAGTCTAAACGATAATAGAGGTTTTCATTTATTCCTGACATTGTTCCTTTTGTGATGTTTTTGGCAGGTGGTAAATTAGTTCGCATTGGAGGAAGTGGCAGTACCTTCTCTTTCATGTGATAAACTGTAATTTGCAGTGTTCAGATAGCCTTTTATTTTCTCTAGGTGAGACTCGTTGGGTCAATCTACTCATTCCTAGAGTATAGAGTGAGATCCCTATTTTCTTGCCACTGTAAGCCAGGGTATGTTGTCATTCAGCCCTTCGGTATCTGTCTTCAGTCTATGAACCCATCTCTGCTCCTTTTCAAAAAGGATTTGTTCCGCATTGTGATCTTTATTTGGTAAAGTTTCCAGGATCACCCATTGTAAATCGAGTGTTGTATGGCCCTTTTCCAAATAATGGGTGGCCATCTTTGTGGTGCTCTTTTTGCACTTCACATTGCTCTTGTGTTCGCATAGTCTCTGTTTTGCTTTCCTGCACGTCATCCCGATGTAGTTCATCTTACATGGGCATGTAATCATGTAGATCACGTGGGTGGTATTACAGTTCGTATGACTGTTCAGGGTCCATTTGAAATTTGGCAAGAGTTGCAGTTCTTTCGTCGCTGTTGTGAGGTTGCAAACTGAGCATGAGCCACATGGATAGTGTCCTTTCACTTGTGGATTGCCCCATGGGTTGAGATTTTCTCTCGGTTTTTTTGGGGGAGGTCTTGTATGGACCAAGATATCCTTCAGATTTCTGCTCCTTTTATTTGCAAATCGTGGTTTCTGCCAGGTAAGATCACCCGATGTCAATATGCGCCAATTCTTATTGACCATCTTTTTGAGATCGTTCGTCATTGGGCTGTACGTGGTGACACATGTAAGTATCTCTTCCACGGGTTCTCTTGGTGTGATCTCAAGGAGTGCCTCTCTGTTTTGATTTCTTGCACGTTTCTTGCAATTATTGATGATCTTTTTTGGGTAGTCCCTCCTCTCTAATTTCTTGCAGAGGTCATTCGCTTGTTCTTTGTATTCTCCAGGATTGCTGCAATTGCGCCGAAGCCTGAGGAACTGGCTGTAGGGTAAGTTCTCTCGTAATAGTTGGTGGTAAATAACGAAACCTTAAAGCCCAGAAGCACTGTTTATAGTGCTTCCTACATCTCATTTACCGATTCAGTAAATACCGAATCGGTAAATGATGATTCGGTAAATACCGAATCGGTAAATACCGATTTGTTATTTGCCGAATCGGTAAAAAAGCCTCCTACATAGGAAAAGTCTATTACCAGACAGTAACAGCCAAATTCGTCCATTAACTGCTGGTAATAGCTTACCTACATCTAGCCCAAAGTTCCTTGGATGAATCGAAATCAAACAAAAACAGCTGCAGGGAATGTGATGCATCGGTTCCTTATGCCCAGGGAAGGTGATGCGTTGGTCCCTCACTTCAGGGGAGGTGATGCATCGGTTCCTTACTGCCATGCACGAGAGATGATGTGTCGATTCCTTAGCCGAAGGGGAGCTGATGTGTTGGTTTCTTACTGTGCGGGGAAGTCATGTGCTGGTTTCTTAGTGCAGCCCCGGCGTTCTTGTAGACTTGGTGCCTTTGTGCGATCCATGAGGATCGGGGATGCATCGGTTTTGATAAAGGGGCAGTGACAATGACGCTGCGTTGGTCTCCCAGCTGCAGTCCCAGAATGCTTTGGTTTTTTTTTGTAGGTGCACAGCAGGGCCTGCGTCAGAATCGGTGCAGTGATCTCGGACTTCGGAGATTGGGGCATCAGTTTCTTCAGCGGCGATGTTTCGGAATCCAGTGCGGATGCGTCGTGCTTCCCTTAGTTGTGCTTCTTTTCCAGCTCCCAACAGCAGGAAAACCTCCAGAGGCCCAAAACAGCAACAGGCACCTCTTGGCAGATCAGAACTCCCAGCAAGTATGTTCAGGGCAGCTGGTGGTGAAGTCTTTGGGCCTCATTAGGATGACGGGCGGACTTTGCCTGCCCGTCATCCCATCGTAAATCGGGACCGCCCGCCATGAGGGCGGGGGTCCTGGGGGTGCTATTAGGATGTTCCCGCCACAGTGGCGGACACATCCTGTATTTTCAGCATTGTGGCGGGCGGTGCTCTCTGCACCGCCCGCCACAATGCTGAAAATGCACTTTCACATTGTCAATTACAAAGCGGCAGGCACCGCGCGGTGCCTGCCGCTTTGTAAATGACAATGAAGGGGGGTGCCACAGGTACCCCCCATGTGCACCCCCCACCTGTACTTCACTCTGGGGGCCCGCAGGGGGCCTCCAGAGTGAAGACCGCATGCCTTTCTGTGGCGGCATCGCCGCCGCGGATAGGCACTGAAAACCAGACATCATAATATGGCTGGCGGTGTCTATTAGACACCGCCACCATATTATTCCTTTTCCGCCCCGGCCGCAAGGCGACCGGGGTGGAAAAGCGGCGGACGGTCTTTCCGTCCGTCGTGGTCCCCCCCGCCATCCTAATATGGCGGGGGGGAAATCTGGTCATGATATCGGGCGGATTGCCTGGCGGAGGCAATCCGCCCGATATCATAATGGACCCCTTTGTGTCCCTTAGACTTCAAAACAGGAGGCAAGCTCTACTTCAAGCCCTTGGAGATCTTCTTCAAGAAGGATACACAGCACAATGCTAAATAAGTGTCCTATCCTGGAAAAAACAGCCACTGCTGGCCAAGCCCAGACAGCACACAGCAGAGGGGCAGTACTTCTACTTTAGCTTTCCCAGCTCTTCTTCTTGGCTGAGGTTCCTATTGAGTCCAGAAGTATTCTAAATTTCTGGGGTTTGCGTCCCAATATTTATACAGCATTTTGATTTGTTCTCTTGTGGCAGAGAGGCTCTGTGCTCAGTCAAAACCAGTTCTGTCTTTTCTGGTCCAGCTTCCTGGAGCTCGAAACAGCATTGTGTAAGGCAGACCAGGCCCATTCAGGTGCATGGAAATCTCCTCCCCTACTCTCAATGCAGCCCAGGTCCATTCCGCCCAACCCTGACTCATCCAGGTGAGGCTGGACACACCTCAACCCTCCCCAGTGGCTGTCCACAGTAAATGCACATCCCAAGCCCCTGTCACTCCAAAGCCAGACAGTTAATCCAAAAACTAGCAGAGGCACACAGGATGGCTGAGCAAGAACAGACCAACTTTCAACAAGCATTTGCATAGCCAATAGGTCTCGCAATCGGGACCTTATACGTGGTTAGCCATGCAACAGTTGGTGTTGTTGCACCAAGGATATTCTGCTGCAGAACCAAATACTTATAAGGTCCCAAAAGTGAGACCTATTAGCTGTGCAAATGCTTGTTTTTTTGGTAGCTATCATCCAAAATAAAATGTCCCCTCTTTAGATTTCTCAACTTTATAATAAAGATAAACTATGCTTGTGTGGAACCAATGTGGTCCTCAGAGCTTGCATCAAAACTAATTACCCTAACTTATTAAAGATAACATCACTGGATTTTTTTCTTTGCAAAATGTTGCAATAGCTAAACAATCAACACGTTTAAAAAACTAACTATGAAAAAGGTGAACATAATTAAAGTGCTCATATATATATTTTTGTATGTACGCTTTTGGCAACATATGCCTACTGCTGTTGCATGAACCAAATACATAAAAGGTTGAATGCTGAATGCAGACAAGCGGAATAGCCCTGGGTTGCAGTTCAGCCAACTAAATTATTTCTTTGGGGAACTAAGCTTATCAGAATGTATTTACTCTCGCACAATGTTATTGAAATGTCTTGATATGAACTGTTCATCTCGCATCCATGGGGTCGACCTTATTTCTGGCACAACAAATATTTCTAACTCCCATTTAAATACACAGTTAAACAAGCAGAACACTTGGAGAGGATTCCCAAAAGCGCATATTTGGTTTAATTGGCAAGTCAAAATGATGAAAACTATGATAGCAAGAAATCGTTTTATTTTGCACAAATGCCCTCAGCTTGTTATCACTAACTGTTCCTGACATAGGACTGCAGTTAAAATGTCATTAGCCAAATGATCCTGACATCTAACAGAAACCTAACCTTCCGATAACAATCACCATACTAGTCTCTGAAAACAAAATTCCATGGATAATGTCCAGACTGGGCGCCATATTCTGACTTCAGCAAAATGGGGATGCATTCATCATACCATTTAGAGTCCCTGGAGCCGAAACATATGTCCCACACAGAAGTGTTAAAAAAATCCATAACAAAAAGAAAACATAATAGTCTACAGTTCTTTGTGGCGCTTTCTCAGAATGACTACATCTGAAAATGATGGCCAACAAAAGTATGATAGGTGTGCCGAAATAGGCTTCCGCAGCAGCCACACCACTTGCATTAGGAGCGAAATAGACACGTCAGGCAGCAACAGAGAACAAGGCTGGCAACAGAAGAGAGCTAAACAGGCAGCATTAGAGAACAAGCACAGAAAACAGAGCCAGTGAACGATGCAGGCAGGCAGTGACAGAAAATTAGACAAACTGGAGCTGATCAATAAGGTAAGCAGGCAGCACCCAAAAATGAGACAGGCAGCAGGAAACAGACAAGTAAGAAAAAAATAAATCAGACGAAGTTGCAAGAGATACTAAGAAAGGCAGTTAAAAGACTAAGACAAGCAAGTAGGAGACAGGCAGCAACTGAAAACGAGACATGCAGCAACAGAAAATTGCAAGGGCAGACAGCAAGAGAGAATAAAACAAGAACCGAGAGAAACAGATGTGCACAAAGCATAGGGCGTGAGGCTGTGAAAGTGACGCGGCCGCGGAAGTGAAAGCGATCGCCCAGGAGAGGTGCATACGTGTGCGCGTGCACGTGCAGTCTGCTCTTTTTCAAAGCACATACTCGTGCTTGTGGCACTTCTGCGTGCTCCGGTAAGGTGTATGCCGTGAAGGACTGGACTTTTAACAGTACCAGCGGTGCCAGGGAACAACACCTATAACCTTCATGGGATACCTGTTTCGGCGCACAAACTACAGAGACACGGGACACTTCCTTCGGCGTCAAAGATCAGCTTTTATTACTGCAGGGAAACAGGAGTCATAAGAAGTACATGAACATGTAGGTTCTGCGAGTCTGCTTCAAATTGTATTGTAGGTCGCTCTCTTTTATACAGAAAGTTGCCATTGCATAACATGTGGAAAAAAGATTACAATCCGGTTCCCACAGTAGACTTAAAAAGGGTCGCTTTCATGTGTTCAGAATCCCGGAACATAATTACAATAGCCATGCCGGTTCCCAACTGTCTTCCCACCATTAGGCACACCCATTAGAGTTGTAAATGACAAAGAAGGAGAGACAAGAGCAGCTGTAAGGAAGTCGGACACGTGTAGAGAAAAGAGTGTGGGGGTAATATCGGAAGCATGATCGCGAGATCAAAAGAGTTGGATCCATTGCCTGTAAGGCTGTCACAATAGACCGGTACAACCAGATTACCCTCAAGCTGTGCCATCTGCCTTTTGCTGTGTCATTCCTCCGGCCATAAAGACGCATGAAAGGAATATGCGTCTTCCGCAAGGCTGGGGAACTAGAGGGTCAAGGGGCGAACAGTTACCTGCTCGCTGACTATGTGAGGGCAAGAAACAAAATGGATGCCGTATCTAAAAATGGAACCCGAGGGTTCAGATGAAGAACACGTAATATTAGGCGAACCCTGGCAGGTAGTGTAGCGAAAATTCGCACACTTGCCGAACTCATCATTTGCGGTTCGTAGATACCCAACTTATCCATATTCGGCAATGCCCAGAACATCATAATAATTTTTACGGAACCTCAGACGGTCCTTTTGCCCTCATGTAGGCAAGCACTAGTCGGAATCATAATTGATTTCGATACTCATCAGATCACTCAGATGTTGTTGATACATTATTCGATCCTTCAATGCCTCTTTGGTGACAATGGGCTGTCTTATACACGTCGTAGCACAAAGGCCACATAAGGCAGGACCACATTGCACACAAAGACAACATGAGAACAGAAATGTCACAACAATTCCTATGATCATCAGAATCTTCCAACCCCAAGTCGATATCAGACCCCAAAACCATCCCAGAAGCGTCCAATTTCCTTCGTCCACGTGTATGGACTCCGAAATTTTATGCAACTTAGAGATGGCTTGATAAACCGTTGGAGCGTTATCAGGTATGAATATGCAGCAGCTCGAATGGATGACTTTACAAACCCCACCTCTATCTGCTAGAACGATATCTAGAACCATACGGTTCTGCAACGTCATCAGTCTATCCGCCTGGACTTCGGCTGTCAAATTACCAAGGGCATTTGCAGTTATGTTGGCAGTTGATTCTACTACACGAGTTAACTGTCTCAGGTTCCTGCTATTAACCATTGGTCCCCAGAACGGTAGGAAACCTTTAAAGAAGTCTCCAGCTTCTTGTCCGGAAGTATCTTCTTTGCTAATCACGCCTCTTACAATTCTATTTCTGTGATAATCAGAGGCCACAGTGAAAGTGGGAGGCAAAAGATTCGCAATATAGCAAGTACCCGAGAATTCATGAGGTAACCACGTATAGGCTCGATCATAACATACAAAGTAAGTACCCTTGGCAGGCAGGAAAACAGGGGAGGAGAGTGTCGGTAAGACATATGTCTCGGTACAAGCACTCTCCCCAAACTGAGCTCTCGGATTTCGACCAAGACCTTTCAAGCAGAAATTACCAAGGTGAGGTACAATCCATATCGGTGGCGAGCTTTTAAGCTGCCTCTCACCCACTGATAAGCTGTACTCAGCCTCACTTAGTTCCTTATATGCTCGCACCTCTTCCTCTGGGATGAGCGATGCGTCAAAAATATCTCTATCTAAGTCTGCAATAGCTCTCGCCAGAGTCTTGTGGTACGGGCCAGGACCAGAGTTTGCTGAGCGTGGTTCTCGATGGGGGTAGGAATCTAGTGCGCTACGGAACATAGTTTGTAATGCTCGAGCTGACCCTTGTGCACTATAAGGCAGAACTAGGTACGGAATACCTTTATCCATAGTATGTGGCATTAACCCACACACCCAACAGTTGGTAGTGTTTACCACTAACTGATGCTGATGCAGGAGTTGTATAAAAGAGTTGTTTCTGAATTCCGCACGTCTGATTTGTTCGTGTTGAGGCAGAGGATAAAAGGAATGTGGAGAAACAGTAGAAACGAAATATTGATCATGAGATGGAAGAGTAGGTGTAGCAGAAGACAATAAGAACTGAGACCCATAATATATTCCTCCTACCAATAGCATAGATATGGTGAGAAACAGTATGATTACTTGTGAGAAAAACCATTTTGTATGACATTTTTTTTGCAATGTAGATCTTTGCGCCAACATTTCTTCTCTTTCCGACAGCTTAGACAATGATGATTCCATCCCCTAACGACCGTCCGCGACGTTCTTGACGCACTTCGTTCTGAGTAGCGGTTATCAATTTCCAGGAGTTCCCAGAAATCGATAATAGAAACCAACCTTGTGTCGATAGCTGCTAAACAGAAGGAAGTACCCGCACGGCCTTACGGTCAACCTGGATGGTAGGTTCTAGCTAAATAATGTTCTTGGCTGTACGAAAAAGAAAAAGATACACAATATATAATGTCCACTGTTTTCAGAGCAATGTAGAACCTAGAAACAAAAAAATCTTTTTATTTATGGCTTGTTCGTGGACGAAGAAAATATCGGCTATTTCCAGGGCGAGTCTGATCTTCAAACAATGGATTGGACGGCAAAGGAGTGTTCAATTGTTCAGGCAATTGTTCAACAGTCAAATTTTCCAAGGTTGATGTGGAGGAAATTGTTTGAGAGGAATCAGCAACGGTGTCAGATACAAGCCGTGCTTCGCTGAATGGAACGAAATGTGGTGGAGTGTCGGTCTCAGATGAAGAAAGACCTCTTCTCATCCAGGTGTCCGACGGCAGAGGAAGCGGGACTCTTTTCGTGTGGGTAGCATGTACCCAGTTCCGGCGTCCGTGTAATCGAACCGCCGTCCTCGTGGCCAGCTGTACTTGAAACGGACCCACAAATCTTGGTTCTAGGTTTCGTTTTCGTCCGTAGTTTTTAACAAGGACCCAGTCCCCTGGTTGAAGTCGATGACCAGGACCCTCTGTTTGTGACGGCAGAGACTCAAAGACCTGTTGATGAATCAAACTCAATTTAGCAGTCAGATCATAGAGATAATCAATCAACATAGGGTATTCAATTCTGTCAAATTCCTTTGGTCTTGGGACTCCCCATACATTAGCAGGACGACCGAAGACAATCTCATATGGGCTGAGCCCTACTCGAGAGTGTACAGTTGCCCTGGTCGACAGGAGAGCCAGAGGCAAAGCGTCGGGCCATGATAAACCAGTTGTTGCCTGAATTTTAGCCAATTTCAGTTTTAAAGTGCCATTATATCCTTCCACCAATCCTGCTGATTGTGGATGATTTGCACTATGAAATTTTTGTACAATCCCTAAACCGCGACAGACACTCTTCATCACACTCCCAACAAACTCACTTCCGTTGTCCGACCATACGACCCGAGGCATTCCGTAGCGGGGAAAATATTCTTTGAGCAAAATTTTTGCCGTGGATAAAGCCGTATTATCCTTAAGGGGGTAGGCCTCAATCCACCTAGAGAATGCACACACCACAACCAACACATACTTCAAGTTGTTACATCGGTCCATGTGGATAAAGTCCAACTGGATAACTTCGAAGGGGTACGTAGGAGGGGCAAAATGGCCAGGTGGAGTGGGGGTGCCCTTACCAGGATTGTGCATCAAACACACCATACAATTCTTAACCACTCTCTCGGCGCACTTGGTAATCCCATCATTCTTCCATACATGAGACAACAACTTGCATATGCCTTTAATGTTGATGTGTGCCATACCATGAGCCATTGTAACAACAGCGAGCACATACGCATCCGGTAACATCCATCTCTGCTTCTCTGATAAATCAACCCAACATCCATTCTCATCCAATCTTCCCGTGCTCTCTCTCCATTTAGTTCTTTCCGTCTCAGTGGCTTTATTCTGTATTCCTTTCACACTTTCAAATGTGTCTTCACACATACCAGTCTCTGTTGGCCATCTCACTGAGCTCGTAACATACATTCTGTTCGTTAAATCTCTAGCCGTTTCTTTAGCCGTTTCATCTGCAAACGCATTTCCACGACCCACATCATCTGTTACTTTCTGATGTGCGCTACATTTGACTATGGCCACTTGTTTAGGCAATGTGAGTGCATCTAAAAGATCATTTACAAGCTGACCATGTTGAATCTTCGTGCCATGCGACGTAAGGAATCCTCTCTCTCTCCACAATCGTCCAAAACTATGTGCCACACCAAACGCGTACTGGCTATCTGTAAACACATTCACCCGCTTATCTTTAGACAATACACACGCTCTCGTCAAAGCGATTAACTCGGCAGCCTGAGCCGAATTCTGACTTAGTCTTTCGCTTTCCACAATCGTTCTCAATGTAACTACAGCATACGCAGTCGTCACATCACCGTTCGGCAACTTGAAACAAGAACCATCCACATACAAAGTACCATCGGGATCTGTCAATGGAGTATCTTTTAGGTCAATACGACCCTTAGTTTCCTCTTCAGTTCTGAGATAGCAGTCATGTACTGCTTCACCACTTGATTCTGTGTCGATCGGCAGCAATGTTGCTGGATTCAACACATTACATCGTTTTATCCGTATGTGACTGGCCAGCAACGTCAACTCATATCCAGACAATCTTGCGCTCGTCAGATGTTGAGTTTTCGTTTGATTCAATAGAGTGTCAACTGCATGCGGAACCATTACCGTGAGCATATTATTCATGACTAAACCTGCGGACTGTCGAATGGACGCCGCAGCTGCCGCTGTTGCCCTTAAACAACTTGGCAAGGCTCTTGCTACTGGGTCTAAAGTCGAAGAAAAATAGGCACATGGGCGTCGCTTACCACCAAAAGGTTGTGTCAGAACACTCAACGCGCAACCGTCCCTCTCGTGAACGTATAGTGTAAACGGCTTACTGTAGTCTGGAGTGCCCAACACAGGAGCCGAACACAACGCATCACGTAATTCAGAAAAACTTTTCTGACACTCTTCAGTCCAAGGCAATGGGGATGAAACATCCTTGCACGTAAGGGCTATCAATGGTTTCGCCAACAATGAAAAATTTGGAATCCATTGTCTGCAATAGGACGTAATACCTAAAAAGGCACGAACATCTCTCTGGGTTTTTGGCACAGTCATCCGGGAAATCGCTGCAATTCTCTCTGGGGTCAATTTTCTCCCTTCTCTTGACAATAAGTGACCTAGATAGGTAACTTCTTGACAACAATACTATAGCTTTGAAGGCGATACCTTGTGGTGTAAGTTATGTAAATAGTGTAACAATGATACTGTAGCCGTTTTGCAAATAGCCTCTGTATCAGCTGCCACTAAAAGATCATCAACGTATTGAATCAAAGCTGCACCTTTAGGTAATACAAAGGCATCAAGTTGACCTTTAAGTGCTTGGCTGTAGATTGACGGACTCTCACAGTAGCCCTGTGGAGCGCGTTTTAGCCTAAAACTGCGACCACCTAATGAGAATCCGAATAGGTCTCTGCTTTCCTCGGCAATCGGGATGCTAAAGAAAGCATTCTTTAGATCGATCACTGTGAACCAGGAGGCAGATGCCGGAATCATTGTTAGTAAGGCCGTAATGTCGGGCACTACAGGAAATTGTGGAACCACTATTTTGTTTACTTCTCTTAAGTCTATTACGAAACGATACACAGGAGCTTTAGTTGGGTCAGTTTGTTTTAGAATTGGTAATACAGGGCTATTACACACATTTCCACGAGTTTCTTCAACAACACCCTTTCCAATGAGATCATGAACGATTGCTAACAGCGCTCGTTCGCCCTCAAGAGAAATACGATATTGAGGTAAACGCGGTAATCGCGCATTTGGTTTCAATTGAATCACATAGGGTGGAATGTCTAACAAGCCTACATCATTAGGACCTGTGGCCCATAAGGACGCAGGGAGGGAACTCAATTCCGGTGGCAATTTGTCGACTGATAAATACATTGGAGAGATCACTCTCTGTCCCAATGTAAGCTCCACTCCTTCGGGGGAACAATACAATGTTGCATATAATTGTTTCAACAAATCCAGGCCCAAAAGATTTTCACCACAACCTGTAGATAGAATCAGTGGAGCCGTTAGCTCACGAGGACCAATCATAAGAGGCAAAGGACTAGAGACTGGGTTGCTAACAGGAGCGCCAGAGAATCCAACGGAAACGTTCGTTAAGCCAGACAAAGGTGCGCCAGGGAGTTTCGAATGCATGATGGAACTTTTCGTCGCACCAGTGTCTAACAGAAAAGGCTCAACTACACCCGATGTAGCCACTGCAACGTAAGGCCCACTCTGATCGACCGGAACTGACACTACTCCCTCTCTTTGTCGTTGGCTGTCCTAGTAATGGTCATTTACAACAGTCTCATGCTCTACGTAATAATCGTCCACATTATACTGTGCAGATCGGACTGACCCTGCATTTCGCTGGTCAAAACAATTATTTGCATCTGATTGATTTTGATAACGATCACTCTGATTGTGGGATGAACCACGACCTCTACCTCGTGATGCCTGTTGGGGACCACTACCACGATTTCCTCGTGCTGACACACCATTTAGGCGATCCCGTAAGGCAAGACAATCATATTTTAGGTGTCCCTCTTTCTTACAATATGCGCACTGATTATACCCAAGGGAAAATCTATAATCAAAATTGTCAGAACGCGGCTGTGTCCTATTGGGCTGTGCTCGTGGTCGATACTGCTGTTGTGAATCAGTTTGGTTTGATCGTGGAGGGTATGCTTGCTCTAACAAAACCTTCGTCTTGAGCTCCTTCATTTTCTTCTCTACACGATCACTTTCTTCCTTTTCCCTATTCTCATAATACTGGGCTGTTGCTAGTATTTGCGCAGGGGTTGAAACTGCCCACGCACTCTCTGAATTCTTTAATTTGTTGCATAGCTCAGGCAGCAAATTCGATACGAACTTGTCAACGAATAACCGCTGTCCTCCCTCAGCGCCCATGTCCTGGCCGCTGTGGTCGACAAACGCTTCCTCAAACCTTGTAAAGAAATCCGAGACACTCTCGTCTTTCTTTTGCTTACAAGCTGATAACTTATCCCAGTTCACCTTCATCGCTGGCATGATAGTTTTCATGAGCGTAATGATTTTCTGCGGCAAGTCTAAGATTAGCTGGTCGGGCTTAGCCCCACCAACTTGTAATGCATCAGCCGCTAGCAGTGCAGCCCAATCACCGCCTAATTCAACTGCGTGATTGGCTTGACGAATTTTAGCCCAAACTGGTTGCGGTACAACATTGCCAAACAACATGTCGATATCGGCAAGGTTCATAATAGAAGCTTCTACCAGTTGTGATAACTCCTTATAATAACCAGCCGGGTTTTTACGCGGATCAGGTAAGGATTGCTTCACTTGCAAAACCTCCGATCGTTTCCATGGAAGATGTATCCATACCCTTCGAAAATGTGGTAGAACCACAGGGTTTGCATTAGGATCACCAGGCACCCACAGTGGCGGAACCTCTCTCATGGGATATTGACCAGGAACCGCTTTCCAATTCTCGGTGGTATCATCTGCTGATACCCGAGAATGTGCTGTGGATCTAAACGCTAATAAGCGTTCCACGGCACGTCGTACATCGTCTCCTATAATCATACCGTTCGAAAAGTGACTCTGAAGTTCAATTATGTCGGACGGTACATTATCTACATCATCATTATACCATTCTTCCCTCAAAAAGTTACACATCTCCTCAAACACGAATCTCTGCGTAGGCTCATTAAACTGAGAAAATGTATCAAAGACTACACGTGGAGTGTAATTAGCAGGATGTTTCATCCACCTATGTGCCATGGTTGTTAACGTCTCTTTCTCCCTACCACTAGGGATCTGACTCCGTCTCTGAGGAGTTTCAGATGAATCAGACGAAAATAATGGACCAGAAAGAGGTGAATAAAGGGTAGCAACAGAGTTAGGAACACGCTTACGAACAGAAGGAGAAAGAAAAACAGGGGCAACAACACTGGAGGTGAAGGAAGGCATAGTAGGAACGGACAAGGTAGTCGGAGTAGCAGAAACAACAGTCTGTGAAGGTACAGGTACAGGAGCAGTAGGAACAAGGACAGGTGGTGGAACAAACGTAGGGTTAACAGCGGGCTGACCCGCAGCCGCTGGAGCAACAAGGGGAGCAACAGGAGGTACTACAGGAGGAGCTACAGGAGCAGTAGCACCCTGTACGTAAGGAGGTGGTGATTTCATTAAATATGATAACAAGGAATCCTCCTTCAAATCTTCTTCTTTCTTTTCTAGATTATTCGGTAAAACTGGGTAACATTTATCTATTTTCATATGATGCAATCTAGTAGAGATTTCCATTTCCTTTTCTTCTTTGTCCTGTTTACATTCTCGTATAGCTTGCATTATAGGAACGAACCCTTGCTTCTGATCCTTTTTAAGTTGTTTGATTTCTTTCTGCTTGGCCTCTTTACGCCATATCCGAAAGGAATCAAACATAGCTGGCCTAGCTTTCTTTAAAAATAATTTAGCCTCAAGATTATCTAAAATCGAAAATTCAAAAGTTCCATGTGGTGGCCATCTAAGGTCACCGTCTTTCTTTGTATAGCGGACCCAGTAATCATTATAGATTATAGGACCTACACCATGTCGACTATAAAGATCATGTATCGGAGTTCCAACTGGAGGTATCGGACACGAGTCCTCCAACCGGGAATCCATTGCGCAACATTTGAAAATACGAAACAAACCACTATGGCTAGGCATCGTCGTGCACACTAACCTAGTATCAAACTTCAAGGATTACCGAAGCAATAAAACCTCGTGTAAGTCAAAACCCTCGGTTTTTGGCAATTGCAACTGTCAAATAATACTAAGGACCAATACTAAGAACCACAAATGCAAAGGAACCATGCAATACAACAAAGCCTTAAAGGCTAACAACAAAGCTTTCAAGAAGCTAGAACAACCACTAAGGACTGGGAGCGACCCACAAATACTTAACTCAGAACTTCAATGGCGTCACCAGGAAGGCCCGTCTATCGTCTCGCTTGTACATAAGGTCTGCGCCGGGCGTCGAAGACAGGTCGACAGTCAGGGCATCGGTCCGTCGCAGCCGTCAGGAGGCGGGAATCTTCGCAGGGAAAAACTTCGGGCCACTTATTTCGACAACAGGATCGATGAAGCGGGGTGCACCTTCCCTCGGAGATTTCACACGAAGTTCCTCACGATCATCAGGCTTTGGACCGGTACCGCTGAAGTCGCCCCACGTTGGGCGCCAACTGAAGGACTGGACTTTTAACAGTACCAGCGGTGCCAGGGAACAACACCTATAACCTTCATGGGATACCTGTTTCGGCGCACAAACTACAGAGACACGGGACACTTCCTTCGGCGTCAAAGATCAGCTTTTATTACTGCAGGGAAACAGGAGTCATAAGAAGTACATGAACATGTAGGTTCTGCGAGTCTGCTTCAAATTGTATTGTAGGTCGCTCTCTTTTATACAGAAAGTTGCCATTGCATAACATGTGGAAAAAAGATTACAATCCGGTTCCCACAGTAGACTTAAAAAGGGTCGCTTTCATGTGTTCAGAATCCCGGAACATAATTACAATAGCCATGCCGGTTCCCAACTGTCTTCCCACCATTAGGCACACCCATTAGAGTTGTAAATGACAAAGAAGGAGAGACAAGAGCAGCTGTAAGGAAGTCGGACACGTGTAGAGAAAAGAGTGTGGGGGTAATATCGGAAGCATGATCGCGAGATCAAAAGAGTTGGATCCATTGCCTGTAAGGCTGTCACAATAGACCGGTACAACCAGATTACCCTCAAGCTGTGTCATCTGCCTTTGCTGTGTCATTCCTCCGGCCATAAAGACGCATGAAAGGAATATGCGTCTTCCGCAAGGCTGGGGAACTAGAGGGTCAAGGGGCGAACAGTTACCTGCTCGCTGACTATGTGAGGGCAAGAAACAAAATGGATGCCGTATCTAAAAATGGAACCCGAGGGTTCAGATGAAGAACACGTAATATTAGGCGAACCCTGGCAGGTAGTGTAGCGAAAATTCGCACACTTGCCGAACTCATCATTTGCGGTTCGTAGATACCAAACTTATCCATATTCGGCAATGCCCAGAACATCATAATAATTTTTACGGAACCTCAGCCGCCACAAGCGTGTTTGGAGAAAGAGCAGAACAACCACTAAAGGTCTCCTATGCAGCTCATGCGCGCTGAGTAGGTGAGACTTAAACATTTTTATTTTCAAACACACAATATAAAAATCATCTTTACTAAAAGATGCAATTTTATATTCTGAGTTCAGGCATACTCAACTCCATCTTTCGATCTTGTCTCGATGGGAAGTTATACTTATAAGATGTAATAAGTAAACTCCCATTCAATCTTATGGGACAGATAGCCTTTCAATAGTGAAAAACAAAATACACTGTAGTTAACTTTCAGGACATGTAAAACACATCAGTACATGTCCAACCTTTCACATACACTGCACGCTGCCAACTGGGGTACCTTGGGCCTAACTTAGTGGTGCCTCACATGTAATAAAAAGGAAGGTTAGGGCATGGCAAGAGGGTGCACTTATCAGGTCAACATGGCAGTAGAGACTGTGCGCAGACACTGCAGTGGCAGATCTGAAACCCCTTTGAAAGGCTGCTTGTAAGGGTGGCATAATCAGGGCTGCAGGCCCACTAGCAGCATGTGGCTTAAAGGCCCGGGCACACACAGTGCAATGTACTAGGTACTTAGTAGTAAGTTAAACAAGCTAATCATGGAAACACTAATGTTCACAATTTATGTGAATATGCGAGTCGGCGATGCTGCGAGCGCAAAGTCAGTGCTTTTATTTGATTCATTTCTTTACTCTCCACTTTCCCGTCATATGTCACACTTCACTATGCCCCCAGCCCCGCCCGCCCCGTTTTGCCCCCCTCAGCGTTACCTGTGAGAGCCACCACTGTTAGTGGGTCATCATCAGGACAGAAGAAAATAGGAGGAGCAACTGCCCAAAAATCTGAAGTAACATGGCAAAAAAAAATATGTCAACAACTTACTTATTAGGGGGAAACAAAATAGCATGCAGAGTCCTCATTAGATGAGTGCAACACGAACTGCAGGAAGACCTATATCACAAGAAAAAATTGGGGGGGGGTTTGAAAAACAATTGGCGCACTCAAAGAAAGTCACTTAAGAAAACCCCTCAAAAAAGGTCAATGTACCTGTCAGTAGGTAGGTTTTTATTGACTGCGCAATTAATTAAAATCTTTACAGTAAAAGAGAAAGTACAAAGATCAATAATTCTAAAATAACCTTCTAAATAAGATAAAGAATTAAAAAAAGTGTACCTATGCTGATTAGGATAATGGTATATAGGGGGGAGGAAAATGGGTGGAGTGGAGTGCAACTCCCACAGTCTTAGTCTTATTGATTAGGAGTTCCCAGCATTTGTATTGGTTCAGGTAAGACTTTGCGTTGTTGGTTACGATGGCGAGCTGGTGACTTTTTCGGTGGAACAACGGGTCTGGTTCTGTTCAGCTCATATCAGTTCTTGTTGTGGAGAGTATCCTAAGTTAGGGGGGGGTACTCTCATTATGAGTTTTTAGTGCTATACTGATTTGGTGACCAAATTTCGCTGATCGCGCTAGGAACATGGTGTTAGTGGTTGACAGGCACAGGGCTGATGCTTCTGAGCATGTTGTAATGTTCTGATTGAGACGGATCGGGCGCAGCAGTCGCCGACGTTCGCTCTTGAAATGAGGACAGCAGCAAAGAAGGTGCAGCCAAGATTCCCTCTTGTATGTGCAAAGCCTGCATGATGTGGGGACCCCTTTTTGGGCCCAAGCAGGGTTGAAATCGGCTATCCCGAGCGTGACCAGCCTCATGAATAGAATTTTACTTCGGGCATGTGTTGTGATGGCCTCGCTTAGATATGGTTGTGCTTTGCCCACCGTGAAGGAGTTGTTTAGGGGTTCCAAATTGGAGCTTCGACGGGTGGATCTGTGATCAAGTTCAAAGGAGATTTCGTTCACCTGTTTATTGATAGCTCTCTTCCAAAAGTTCAGCGGGATGTCCTGCCGCGGTAGATTTTCTTCTACTAACTTAAGGGCTTTAATTGCTTTTCCCAGCCTAATGTGCCATGTAGATGCTGGATCTTCGAAGATGGGGCGCAGATGGTATTTTAGGGAGTTGGCCGGGGCCTTTAATATCCTTAGATACAGTTTGATGAGCTCCCCCTGGCCGATCACGTCTGGCCTTGCAAGGCCAAGCTCCAGTCTCAGCCTGGTTCTCCTAGCGGACCTTGGGATGTGTAACACCGACTTGTACACCTTAATTTGGGCAGAGGTGAGGAGTGCATCCAACTTCCCTGGAAATGCCAAGTGCCCGTAGGAGATTGCGGGCAGAAGCTTTGCTCTTAGAGCTATCAAAATTGGGCTAGCAGAGGGGCTGATCAGGTTCCGATTTAGTTGTCTTAGCAGGTGTGTTACCTTATTAGCTTTTGAGGCCAGATGATTGAGGTGGACATTTGCTTTTGCCCGTTCCGAAAACCAGACCCCTAGGTAATTGTAAGAGGCCACTGAGTGTATTTGAGCATTCCCCAGCTGCCACTGTGCGTGCCGTTTATGACGGAACGATCCGAAGATGATGACCTTGGTTTTCCCTTTGTTAACCGTCAGGCTGTTGGCAATGTTGAAACTGTTTAAGGCCGTTAGAGCTCTTTGTAAGCCTATCCTCGTATGGTTCATAATGGCTGTATCGTCGGCGTACTGTAAAAGTGGTAGCCTTATGCTTCCTAGTCTAGGTGCTACTAGACTGGCACCTTTTAGGGCCTCTCCCAAATCCGCAGTGTATAGATTAAATAGGAGGGGGGCCAGCACGCACCCTTGCTTCAGCCCATTTGCTGTAGATATTTTGAGAGTGACAGTGTGTGTGCTTGTTTTAACCCGCACCCAGGTGGCCTCATAAAGTGCCATTATAGCCTTCAAGAGTTTCGATGTTATCCCCCATTTTTCTAACTTCCACCAAAGGCGTTTTCTGTCCACTTTGTCAAATGCTGTACTATAGTCCACAAAGCAGCAGAATAATGGGGGGTGGTTCTTCTGGGTTGCCTTGGCTGAAAGATGTGCTAACGCCAGGACATTGTCCATTGTAGAGGCCTTGGCCCTGAAACCAGTCTGATATGTTGGCATTATTTTTTCCTCTTCTGCCCATTTTTCCAGATCGGAGAGCAATAGGCGTGCATATGCCTTGGCCTCCAAGTCAAGCAAGGCAATAAGCCTATAATTCGAAGGCTTGGAGCGGTCGCCTTTTTTAAAGATGGGAAACAGTATGGAGCCCCTCCAAGAGTCGGGGATTATTGTGGTGTGGTAGGCGTAACTAAAGAGTGGAGTTAAAAGTGTCACCCAGAACTCTGCTGCCTGTTTAAAGACAGGTGCTGGGATCCCGTTGGGCCCCGGCGCGCCGTCATTCCTCATCTGCTTGATGGTGTTGATGACCTGTCTGGTGTTCGCCGGTAGTGAGGGCGGCGACCGGGGAGCTGTTACCCCTTGTGTTGTTTCTTGGGGATAGGGTAGCTGTTTCTAACTGGAGGCATTGCTGTTGGACTTTCTCGGTTAGCTCCACCCTGTCCGCTGTCGGGGGTTCCTGGCTGGGGGCAGATTCGTATAGCTGTTTCACGTATTGGATCCAAACTTTTTCAGCTTCCCCGTTTTCCCTCGTTGGCCCTCGGTTGTTCAGCTGATTGATGAAGCTCCAGAGTTGAGCGGGGTTCTTTTGTTTGAGAAGAAGGAAGACTTTTAGCCATTTGCTTTCCGTGTCCGTTTTTTTTAGTTCCCATAACTTCTTCCTTAGGGAAGTCCTCAGTTCCGATATTGAGGGCCCTTCTGCTTGGAGGCCGCTTCTTTTCTTGGCTGCGCAGGCCTTACGCAGAAGTCGTTTAAGTTCCCGGATATCCTGGGGGCAAGTTCTCCGATTCTTGAAGGGCACTTTTATTGTTGGATTATGTGATTTAGGATTACCAAGTTTATTTTGTAGGTCCTCGATGATTTGCACCCATCCTGTTGTGGGGGGACCAAGTACGGGCAGACTCCCTTGCTGTATCTGACATAGCCATGATTGAAGTTTTCCCTCTGTCTTGTCTGTCCACTTGATTCTCCGCAGGGCAGTGTGTATCTCCTCCCCACTTGACTCCCCAATGGTGTGATACGGGGTGGCGGCCGGTATGACCAGCTGGAATTAAGCTTTTAATGGCCTATGGTCGCTGTCCTGTCGGTTCACGACTTCATAGTCAGTCATTCTGTCCGCCAGTGTCCCACTTATCATGATGTAGTCAATTCTGGACAGATTCCGAAAAGTGGGATGTGGCTGCCAGGTGCTTGAACCTAGTTTTTTCTGCGTATGAGTGGATGACAGTATGTAGCTGCGGAAGAGGTCGCGCAGGGGAGCCACCCTTCCTGAGCCTTGAGGAAGGGTTTCCAAGTTATCTAGGTCTTTTAGGTTAAAGTCCCCTGCTAAGATGACCTTATGTGTATTGTATTTGATTAACAGGTCCTCCAAGTTGGATGCCAGAGCCTCCAGGTGGTCTTTCATAAGGGTCTGTGCGGGGTTGATGTAGCAGTTTAATACAAGCAGATGAATTGGTAGACTAGTGAGGCTCAGACCCCTTATCAGTAACGCTTGTAGACCGACCGTGTTCACGTTGATGTGGGAGGCATCGAATGCGCACGCATGTTTTATGAATATTGATAGTCCACCTGCTGGGCGGCCGAAAAGGTTCCTTTTCGTTGCTGGTACTTGGAACTCATAATACCCAGCCAGGGGGGTGGAGGTTAAGGCCCAGGTTTCTTGGAGACAGATTAAGTCCCCACATTCCAGAAACTGCTTCAGATTTTCATTGTTGCCGATTTTGCTAACCCCTGCTATGTTCCAGGAGATTACTGTAAGTTCTGGTTTTGCAGTGGTGTCGATCCTGGCATCCCTGCTGGATTGCCGACTGTTATAGCGGCTAGGAGTGCTGCGTCATCTTGCTACCTGGTCCCTTTTGCTCAGGGAGGGGGAGGATGTTATGTATGATTCGATGGTTGTTTTCATAAAGTATTCTGATTCCGGTGTGTACTCTCGGGCCGGTCTGGCTGCTATTTGGGGGGCCCAAGCTGGTTGTCCCTTTTAGGACTGATCGGGTGACCCCTCTCCCGCTGTCAGGGACCAGGACGAGAGGGTATTTTGGAGGTGATAATACCTGAACTTCAATGCCCCACTCCGCGAGTAAGGCGGAGTTTTGTTTGATGGCTTGCAGTATTTCTTTGTTCTTCAGTCCCACCACAGTAGAATCACCAGGTGAGTCCCCCTTCAAACTCTCGAATTTCACCCAGTCTATGTCCCCTGATTGTATCTTATCCAGGGTGTCCAGGTGTTTGAAAAGACGTAGGAGGTTGCTCCGGTTCAGGATGTCATAGTGTCCTGCGCTGGAGAATCTTGGAGTAAAGACCACCTCGTAGACTGAGAGTCCATTCAAGTTTTGGGCCCCACCGCCCTTTTTTATGGTTGGTTTGACAAGAGAGGGCACAGAAATGTGACTGCCTTTGGGGGTTGGGGGCATACCTCCTTGCAACCACTTGTTTTGGTAGTCATTTGTCCTGATTGAAAGCTGGGGACTTATTTGGGGTGGATGCAGGGTAGCGCCTTGGGACACGAATGTTGACAGAGTTGGCCGTTGGGGCCATGTTGAGGCTGGTGCTTTTTTTCGGCCATTGGCTGATTTGCCGTAGAGCTAGTTTGAATTGCTGGTGGCTTTTCGTCCTTTAGGCTGGGGGGGGGCCTACTGATGTGGGTTGGTTGTATTGCTCTCCCTTTGGTGGGGTGACCTGAATGGGCCTTAAGCCCCAATTTTATCTGTAAATATTGGATACAGCTGGGTCGCTTTAGCTTTTGTCCCCTCGTTTGATGGTTGGTGCTTGGGCTTCAAAACCTGTGGTTGTCTAACTTTTAACTTTGATTTTTTCTGCTGTTTTTTTAGCTTCTTTTTTGCTCTTCTTGACATTGGGGACTTCTGTGTGTCTATTAAGCCTGGTGAGTCATCTGGCCCAGCTGTTTTGATTTCTTCGCTGTCCCTGTGATTGAGGCTATCGACGGTTATGGGTTCTGGTGAGCTGTTTGCTGGCTTTGTGGTTGAAAGTCCTGCGCTTTTGCCATTATCAGCTGTGTCTTTCTTCCTGTTTCGCCTTCGGGGTGAGGCTGTTGTACTTTGCCTCCTTCTCTTTATCATTCAACGTGGGTGCCGCCGTTCTTCCTTTCGCTATTTCCATGATTTCGGCTAGTACCTCAGGCAGAGAGGCCCACTTCTCGATGATATCTGAGCAACGGCAGGCGCCGGCCCCCCAGTTGGGGCCCTCGGGCTGGGAGATCCTATTGGCCAGAGCCTCCACCTTGAAGCCTATGTCGGCTAATCGCCCAGCTATTGCCTGCAGAAGGTCAATCTGTAGTTACATTTTTGTTGATTGCCACAGAAGAGCTTTGTTGGTGGCGCTACTTGACTCCAACTGGGGTGAATTGTCCAGGGTCGTGTCTGTGCCGATATCCCGGTCGGGATTCCGCGTTTTCTTTTTGGTTGCCCAAAGGGATTCTTGGGGCCAAGATGGAATGGGGGTTAGTTCGAGAGTTCTTTCAATCTTTTGCTCAAGATTGTAAAGGAAGGAGCCCAAGAGCTCCTCAGCGGGTGGCGGGGATGGAGCAGGGGAATCCGGTTGAGGTAGCGTTGGGTTAAGATTCTTGTGCACATGTTCTTGGTCGTGCTGTGAAATGCTAGGACCCGGGTTCTGAAAAGATAAGCCCTGGATTTTTGGCTGGTGGATCTGAGCTATTGTTGATGCGGAACGTCCGCTGCCGGTCTGGACTTTGGCGATGATCTTGTCGATTGTGGTGCCCTGTGTCTCAATTGTGGACCGGGGAGAAGCGCTGTCGCAGAGTGGTCCTGCGGTTGACTTTAGGTGTGATTGACCATGAACGGTAGTGTCCTGTCTACTGGCCTGATCCTGGGCCTGATCCTGGGCGGAACTGAGTTCCTCACAAAAGGGCGACGCTACTTTGGGAGTGCGATCAGGATTCGGCGGTCGTCCGCTGTGGTTAGGTGTGCTGTTATCTTGAACTGGGTCTTGAGCGGGGTCAGGAATGCCAGGGGTGGCTGTTGGGCTAAGGCCAGAGCCGTGAATGTTGTTGGGGGGTTCCCTTTTCGTAAAAAAGTTTGTGATTGTCCCTCTTTGGGCTGCCTCTTGTGCCCTTTCATTTGGACTAACAGTTAATGATTTACTCCTGGTCTTCCGAGTTGTCTTACAGGTTGGTGATTGAGTTGTTAGGCTTTTTTCTGGAGACAGCGCCTGGCGACCCTTCCTTTTGACCCCCATGGCCAAAGGACCACCTGGTCAGGTGACCTCCTAGTGTTGCCTCGCCTTGTTGCCGCCAGACAGCGTGGCTCCGGGGCTTTGCCGTCACTGTGGACTGGATGAAAGAGTGGCTGTGGGCAGCTGAGGTGGCGTGTGGGCGAGGAGGGTAGGGCAGGGCTGCTGCTGCTGCTTGACCGGGCTTTGCTGTCAAAGGGAAATGGCTGCTTGCGTAGAGTTCAGACCCAGCCAGGTCGGCGTATTTGTAGGACAAGGGTCGGGGGGGGCTGAGGTCAATTCCTGGATGAGGGCTCTGGAGCGAAATGGTAATTTGTGATAACGTAGAGAGCCCCCCCACTGTCACTGTACTCCTTGGGGTATGAGAGATCCTTTAGGGTGTCAGCAACCTTGTCAGCAACCTTGAGAGTATCTGAGGCTTTTCGTCGATTGAACAGCAGTAGGTGAGCTGTGATTCTGGTTAAAACTCAGCTAGCTACCAGCGAGCCGTTCACTTCTTGCGCATTGGAGCTCCCTCCCAACGATGCGGCGCTCACCTGCTCACCTGCTCGCCGGCTCCCAGGCGATGCTCCAGTCGCGGCGCTGGGCTCCTCCCATGAACAGCTATACTGCAGATGCACAGAGTGGTGTGGAGCCAGACGGACAGAACGCCGGGGGTGAGCGCCACTCAGGTGAGGATGAGGTGAGGATGAGGGTGAGGGTGGCCAAGCGAGGGGTGCCAGGCAAGGGACTTCTGCTGGTCGCTTCTTCTTCGAGAGCTGTCGCGGACTTCCGTGAGGCAGCGACGAGGCTTCTGCGGCTTCGCTGAAATTAGAACGCTACCCTGCTAACTCGCTCGTTGGCGGCGTGTCTCTGCAGCCGTGGGAAGTGCCTCTCAAAGGCGGCCGCTTGGCCGCCTGACCGCGTCTCCACTGGTCGCTGGTCGCCTCCGCGTCTCCCGGGGACCGAGCTCGGAGCAGGAGGGGCAGGAGCAGGGCTTGTACCTGTCAATAGGTGAAGATCAAACATAGGTAATAATAGTCATTAAGCCAATCGGGGATACTGAGGTCAACCGTGGTAAACTTGTTAGCTTTCCTCTAAAAAATGCCTTTCCCCAAATAAATATTTGTCACCATTTTCTAACCTTGTTGACTCACAATATTAATTACAAGGAAAGGTAAGATCAATTTTGGATGCTTTGGGTCTGACATTGCTCAAGATAGAGGGTGAGGAGAACTTCCCCGGACAGTTGAAACATATTGCCGGCATTCCTGTGGATGGAGGGTGGAGATCCAAACACTGGGGTCAAGGGGATGAACACAGGTCTCCTTTCCGAAATTCAGTGAACTCTTAGTTATCAAGGGGCTGCTGATTAAAGTCCATGAAGCATCTATGTTCGATATTCAGTCTAACATTCCTCTGTTAAATGCAGCTCTTAAAACATTAAAAACAGAATTGGGCCGGTTTGCATGTCGGGCGTTGCCCTTTGCAATTGCAAAACATTGTCATTGCAGAAATAATGTCGCCATACCATGTTTTTGGAGATTTCAAGGATCATCCGTCTTTTTGTGTTTAAGCTACAAATGAAGCTAGTTTCTCAAACTTTGGGCTCGAGGATTATTATTTAACTTCAATACATAAATTATGCTCCTTGAATAATAAGCATTTCTAAGTTCTGTATCAGTGATTTTGTAGTCTGGGATATTTATAAAAAACGGATTTCCGTCTCTGCCCAGTCATAGTAATGCCCTTGAGCAACAGAGAAAGGAACAAAATGTCTTGAATTATCAACACTCCAACAACAGCGAGGAAAATAATATCTTTCAGATTCATTAGGCTTAATTTTAGTCTGCATTTTCTGAGCACATTAGCTTTTATTCTAATTTCCAACATTGCCGTGGACTGCTCAAGGACTTTGATTTACATTAATAAGAAGTTTTATAAATATGTGGAAAATCCTTATTGAGCCTCAGGTGACGTAATTACGTTACAGCCTTGACCATTTTACAAGGAATGCATTATGTCTGCAAAACTGTGTTGGAATATTCTGTGTACTGCGATTAAGCCCGCTTTACAATCGAATATCCTTTGAAGGAAACTGTATGCATCAGAAAAAAAAGATAACCTTGGTCTTTACAATAGTTCAAGCAGAAGTAAATATATATTTTTCATTTATGAATCGTACATGTGAAACTATGAACTAGAAAAAAATCATTAAAACCTTGCAGCACTGAAAAGCATTATTGCATTGCAGTGCATGGTAAAACAGTACCCCTTGTATAGCTAATTCAACAATTGCTTGCGCCTAAATATCTGCCATCTGCAGCCTGACGTGCCCTACCACGAGCACAGTCTCTGCTATCCCTCTCCTCCACACCCCCAAGGCACAGTTCCTGTTACTTAAAAACCAAGGGCACTCCAAACCTACCATCAACAAATTCAGTTCCTATCGCCAACTTGGGTGCTTACAGTGATCTGGCCCTTTTGCAGACCACCACCAATAGTAGGTACTGTCCTAACTGTCACACTCACCCTCACTCCATTCCCTCATCAGCGATCTCGCCATCACCCCATGATTCTTGCGCTCTCACCATCACTCCGTGGTCCTTTTGTCCACACTGAAAACATCACTCCCAGTGTTGTAACACTGGTGCCATGGGCGCTCATACAAGCAAGGAAAGTTCCACCACCAGACCACATGACCTGGTTTATTTGTAAAAGGGTCAACCAGTAATTGGGGTGCAGTAGGCTCCTTCATACCCCAGGACCTCATGCCATTGTATTTGCTGCACCACTAACAGCCACGCCCCCTGATCAATCAATGATCCATTAATCCACACACTCAACCTCACTTCATGGTTCCTTTATCCCTAACCTTATTCCTGGAACCACCGTGATTGCTTCCTCTGAGTCGAGGCCTCACTCACACAAACTACAGTGCTTGCCATCAACACATGAGGGACATTTTATAAGCTCTGGTGTCCTGCAATTTTGACCAATACTGGGCAAGTTTGCACTGGGGCAGGTCATTTTTGCAACCACATAAAAAAAAATTGGCCATTGTAAAATCAACACTTGCACCACATTATGAGTTGAAAATTGTGGGCCTTATTTATGAAGTCCTTACGCTGCTGTTGCGTCACTTTTTGTGACGCTGCGTCGGCGTAAAAGATGCATCATGCTGTGCCATATTTACAAAGTGACGCATCTAGGCAGAAGCGTAAACCCCTGCGCTACGTTATACCTGCGACAGGTATAATGTTTGCAGGATGGACCTTCTAACGCAGGGTAGCCACGTAGAAGTGACGCAGTGAAATCTAAGAGCTTTCACTGCGACACATCTACGGCGTCAGTGTGTCAAATTCTTACACCTGCTGGAAGCAGGCTTAAGGGGTGATGCAATGCCTTTCACATGGGGCTTGCCCAATGTTAAATGACACATTTCTGGATTTGCATCTGTCTTCAGACACACTACAGCAATGAGCCATTATTGCACCTACAGATACTGCAGCATTACTGACCTATCTGCAAGTCCTTATGACATGGAACGCCATACAGTAAATACGGTGCATTCATGGTGTTGCAAGGACGGCGCTATGAAAAGTGTTGCTTTGCTGTTTTAACACAGCGATGCAACATTCTTCATAAATTAGGCCCAGTATGTTTAGCACCTGATGATCAGTGACAATTGTGGCGCAAAGTTGCCTGACAACAGAAAAAGTTAACTTGTCCAGCACCAATGATTTCTACATTATGTGCTTTGGCTCCCTTCAACTACTATAATAAGCTAAAACAAAGCATAAACTTCAAAAGAAGTAGCATTCCTTCCACATACAAGAACATTGCCCCAGTCAACACTGTCTCTACTTGTATGTGTTTAGTTACTGTAGAGGTCTGTGGTTGCACCCCTGCCCTAATTATCACCCCTGTTTGCAAACTACTTGTGCTACTAGCCGCTCTTGTTCAAGGAACACTCAAGTCCTTTTCTGACATCTTCTAACCTTGGCTCTAACTTAAATGTAAATGTAAATTGATACTTGTATAGTGCACTACTCACCCGCAAGGGTTTCAAGGCGCTTGTACGAATACCGCT
This sequence comes from Lissotriton helveticus, assembly GCF_964261635.1. NCBI lineage: Eukaryota > Metazoa > Chordata > Amphibia > Caudata > Salamandridae > Lissotriton > Lissotriton helveticus. Next base: position 431,998,794 of record NC_136065.1, read on the forward strand.
GTGGAACCCATCCTGGCTTTCTCTGTGAGGTGTCCACTCCTGGGCACCCCCAAGGTGGAGGCCAGGCATCCTTAGCGTTGTGGGGGCCGTTGCGGAGATTAAGCAACCTATTGCCCAGAGTTGGACTCCATGATTGGAATAGGCACCGAGGCGAGAATTATCAGGTCCGTGGAATTTTTTAGCCCAAGACCTGCCGAGGCAGGGAATTGAACCCTGGTCCCGGGCTAGACCTCTGCATCAGGGTCTGCCGCTCTAACCATTGAGCCACACTTCTCCACGAGATCTCTACTTGAGATATGATTCTTTGTTCAGTGTCTTTTCAGTATCTGCATGGATCTCCCAGGCACTCATCACCCTGAGAATATAAAACCACCATCTTCACTCAATCATGACAATCAATTCTCATCCTCAACCCTACTTAAAAATGTGATTGTCTGGGTCTTCCCTGGAATACTTTTTCTGCAATGCTCAATGTCACAGTATCTACTCAGCAATGTTGAAAAAGAAACAACAGAAACAGGTAATCTCTACAAACCAGCATACTAAGGGGCCTTTTCACACCCTGCATTTTGTAGCATATTCAGATGTACTACAATGGAACTACTAATGTACTATAAAATGCTATTCGTAATCCTATGTCAGGTGGTACCGCCTCTTCCTCTCCTATCTTTTTTTGTGCGAAGATCACCTCCACAACCACAGTCTCCACACACTTAATCATATGTTTTAGTAGTAAATGTGTGAGGGACTGATGGGGATGACCGGTAGAGTGGGTATACTTACCATTAAATGGCAAGGATTAAGGGAGGAGTAAGGAGGGATTAAGGAAGGTTAGAGAGGGGTTTAGGGATGGGCATGCACCCACTAACAAAAGTGCAAGCCCATTTGTATTCACAAACTGCACTTCTAATGCTACTACAGCTAATAAAGTGCCCGCAACAGTTGTAATTGTACTGCAGCTCAGGGCTGGAGTAATTCCAGCACCATACATGCCCAAACAATGTACAGCAACATTTTCGAAAGGAAAATAATGCAGGTTCTATGTAATGTCCCTGCCTCCATTATTTTCTATACGAGGTTCTTGTTGTTTGAGTGGTTGTCCATGTATGGTGCTAGACTTACTACTACTCTTTTTTGGCTGTAGGACCTATACTCTTGCAAATTAGGCTCCAATACTTGTTTCAGGAGGGTGAAGACATGTAAATAGACACTTTTGAGTAACTTGACAATCAGAAGCGGTGAATAGCCTTACATGTAGATATACTCACATGTAAGTTTAATTTGTGAATAGGCCCCTAGGTACTTGGTTTATGGTGGAAACTTGCCTTCCAAGACACATTACCTCTTTAGCGTCACATAACACAAATAGCTAGGTATCAGAATTTAAATGTGGTAATGAAATTCAAATTTGAAAATGACTTCCACTCTCTTATAAAAGATGCCTTACTGAAAGGCCCTAATGGAGAGACAAAATAGAAGAATCCTAAAACCAAGAAAATTGTTCCAAACTATTCAAAGCTTCCTCAACCCTGCTTGCACTGAATCACCCATCTCTCATTTCCAATATGATGATGCATTTACTGTAGTAATTAATTAAAATAATTATAAGTGTGAAAAAAATCAATGGGGCTGCCGATCGCTTCCCACGGCAGGCTATATCACCTTAACTAAAACTACATTTAACATCAATTAAATGACGTAATATAAATTTCCTTTATTATTATTATTATTTAATGACATTGCCCTTGCATACCATATTCTGATTAAAAATCCCGAATTCTATTATGTCTGTGCTGACCTAAAATTCATCTAATTTCATATGCATGACTTTCAACTATTGCTGGCTTTTTAAGGAACAACATTGTGCATATTCTGGTCCTCTCAATATTATGGACAGGCACAAAACTTAAACTGAGATACATTTGGAGATGGATTTGGATGTTGCTTGGAAATCGCAATTATGGCATCTATATAATTAAATATTTACTCAAGTCTCTTGTGGCTAATACAACACAAGCAATGTTTTTATATGCAATAACATTTTTCTCACACCTGCTCTGTTAAATAATCCAGTCAAAAAAACAATAAATTGATGGATGGAATGTTTGAAGTAAACTCAGCCACTGGCAATCACTCAAGGTTGCATCCCAATCCATAATTTTTCCATCACCATGCCAACTTTGTTTGGACGCAGCCATATGCAAGTCAGTCTTGACCCTGATCCTCATGGGAAGAGCTCAGACTGAACCACCATGCCAAGTCCTCTCTAAACAGGAACAAGCAACCCAGGGCTGTTTTCGCCCTTATTGAAGCTCCTTAGCAAGTATAGCTTGGTTGCAGTGGCACAGTGAGCCAAGGACGTATGCCCTACCCAATGCATTTAGGGCGTCAAAGGCAAAACAACAAGCTGATGGATGGAATCCTTGAATTAATCCCAACCACTGTAAATAACTCAGGGCCACCTACTAATCCATAATTTTTCACTCACCATTCCATATTCAGTTTGGACCAAGCCATATGCAAATCAGTTTTGACTCTGCTTCAATGGAGAGTCCAGCCTGCACCACTATCCCAGGCCCTGCCTGCACTCGAGTAAGCAACCCAGCGGCTGCTTTCGCCCCTACTGGGGCCCTCCAGCCAGTTATAGCTTGCTTCCAGTGGCATGAGTAGTCTCCATCGGTGACATACTTAAGGTCCGTTCATCTGTAAATCAGGTAAGTGGATCTTCAGTTTGTTGGAGAGAGTACTCCATTGTAACAAAGTACCTTCTCTGTCAAACTCCAAATCATCCCTTTAGTCTGGCAATTCACCTATTGAACATACTCATTAGGTATTCATGTTTTGGCTAGCCAGCCAGCATGGCGGTCGTGTTTGAGTAGATCTCTGTCTCTCGCCCCTTATTATCCTGGCTATTACCCTGCAAGAGGTGTTTTTTAACACACACTGTGCGGAGCTCGTGTGGGGACACAGCGGAGTACCTGTGGAGCCCAGTGGATCTGGAATCCGGGCAACTGAGGTGGCAGTGCGGCCGAGGACAGTGTGGCGCGAAAGGTGCCCAGCGGCCGTTGAAACGAACGCCCGCTGTCGCAGGAGGTCCGGCGTTGTTCTGGGCCTGAGGGCGACACACGAGCTCAGCTGGGGGGCCGGCGCTGCTGGGAGATGTAGGCGGCTCGGCAGGCGGCCACGACAACTGATGCAGAGCCCTGCCCGAGCGGGGGGCGCGGAGATCCCCGCGGCCGGCGAGGACCGAGAACTGGCGCCTCCCTCTGGAGCCCACGACTAGTGAAGGTGAGCGGATCCCCCTGGCCCAGTGTAGCGGCTGCCGCGCGGCAGGGGACAACCCCGTGCTGGTGCTTCTGGAGACGCTGCCAGCTTCAAGACCCCCCCACGGTGAGGAGCGGGACCTGGGGCGGCTGGGGGAGCCCTGCGGAAGTGCTGTGGTTCGGTGGCCGGTAGCACCCTGGGATACCTAGGTGGTGACTGTACAGCCCGGAGGCCCCGGTTAGTGGATGGCACCCTCGGGGACTGAGGCCTGCCCTGGCTTTTGAAGTGAGGTGGGGGCAGATTTGCACGCAGGCTGGACAGCGAGGGAGATCGTGGGCCACACTGCCCTTGCACTATCTGATCGAGAGAAGGCCTGTGACCACGGAGGTGGAGTAGTGCCCTCGGAGCATGGCTGGAGGTGGGGGCTGAGTCGGAGGAAGCCAACGGAACAGGCCGCGAGCCAGGCAGAGCCTCGGCAACATTTTTACCAGCATGATAAGGAGACAAGCTGAGACTCTGGCTGATGCCTGAGGTTACTTGCAGTGTCCCGCGGCTGCGTCTTGAAAAGGGCAGCGCACATTGTCGGACATTTTAGGATCTGGGTGCCATTTTGGTGTTGGCACCATTTTGCCGCTGCTGCTCCTTCGACGGCCTGCGCTTGGCGAGTGATCACCGACACGCACGGACGGGGCGACAGGTGGCCGGGACTGAGCATGGTGAGCTGAATCTGCTCTGTGTGGCGCTGTGGCCTCTGCTGTCGGGGGCCATTGAGGTGAAGTGGCTGTGGTTGCTGGTGGAGGGGGCACTGGCGGAGAGGACTCCTAAGATCCAGCCGGCGCAGCCCTGTGGAGGGACGTGGTGGCAGTCAGCCATTTGTTGGAGGCGCCCGCGGGACTAACATTGGCAGCTGGGTATTGCGGACTGGTTGGCACTGGCGCTTAATTTGGACAGGCAGCTTTCCTCACCAAGGCTGGTGACATTGGTAAGGTGATTTCTCCTCTGGGATACTGGTGAGACCCGGGCGCTAGGCGGTTGGTGGCTGCTGGCAGGCGTGGATGCCTTCTGCGCAGCAGCTGGCGATAGGCAGGCTCAGGAACATTTCCCTGCAGAAGCAGCAGGTGGCTGACGGGCCAGGCTCGTCGAATGGACCACAGAGCGTTAATGTGGGGCCGGGGGCGGCCTTCGTGATCAAGATGGACTCCGTGCTGGCACCGGTGGAGCGCATAGGCGCCACATTGGAACAAACTAAGGTATCCCTGGAGGCCCTGATTGACAAAGTCACGTCTGACTTTACCCTGCTTCACGCAGACCACCTGTAAGTTGGCGGAGACAGTTGTTACGCAGCGCCAGTCGTTTTAGGAGCTACAGCCTGTGGTGCAGAATCATGCCTCGGCGCTCCAAGATATCATAGACAGAGTTCATATGCTGGAGGATCGCGTCGAGGATGTGGAAGGGTGCTCTCCGCGCAACAATGTCCGGGTGGTCAGGCTTCCGAAAGGCAAAGAAGGGAAGGATCCGGAGAGGTACACGGAGGACTGTTTGCAGGAGCTCCTGCCCCCGGGGACGGTGTCCCCGCACTTTGCAGTAGAAAGAGCGCACAGGGTACCATTGCTGAAACCACGGCCCGGAGCCCAGCCTCGTCGGTTCCACTTCAAGCTACTTAACTATCGAGACCGAGACGCGGTGTTACGCGAAACCAGAAAGTTGGATGATCTGACTGTGGGGAACAGCCGTGAGATGTTCTTTCCAGACTGCACAGCAGCGGTGCAGAGACGCAGAAGCACATACCTGGCGGTGAAGAAGCAGCTGAGGGAATTAGGACTGTCGTACTCTCTGCTGTTCCCCTCCCACCTTCGTGTGCTCACTAAGCAGGGCGCCCGCTTCTTTGATGCGCCATCCGATGTCTGGGACTGGCTGGAGGAGACGGGGCAGTGGAAGGGATCGCATCCCACGAGCACGGAGGAGGGTGAATGGCAGGTTCAGAGGTCGAGACGATGCAGGAAACGGGGGGCCCGTCGTGGCTCAGGTCCAGGCCCAGCTGCGCCCAGTCCAGAGAAAATGCATCTCAAAAGGCAGGAAGCGCTCGAGGCGGTTGCGACCCTGGGAGTGGTGCATGGTGTGGTCCGATCGGCCTCTCAGACATGCAGTGAACAGGACATGAGTGGCTCGGCATCCCCATCCATAGTGCTTTCAGACGATGTGAATATGCCAGTGGTAACGCCGCAGACAGCTGACCTTCTTATGTGATGTGACTTGTGGCGGACCTGCAGGAACTCCTGCCTATGACTTTGCACTTGATTGTGATATCCTTCTCATGTTACTGCTGTGCGCGCTGATGTGCTGTGCTTGCCTTTATTCTAGCCTACTTGCGCTGCTGCGGACGATTGCGAGACTGATTGAGGGTGGATGTCTTGGCGGGACCAGGGCCTGCGGACACAAGGCGTACACTACACACACGGGTTCCCCAACTGGCATCCTACACTGGCCTGGAATGTTTATAGGTTATTGCTGCTCAACACATCTCTTGGACATCAGGGTGATCTGAGTTAGGGGTGTAATGTAGTGTGGTTGTTAGCGGCACGCACAACCAGACAGACACTGCGCTGAATTAGCACATTCTTGTGTGGTGAATCTTGTTGAAGTTTGGACGTATGCCTTCTTTGGGGCTCACCCTTTTTGTTACATCGTTTGTGAGAGTTTGCATGTTTCAGTTGCGGCACACTGACCTTCCCCTCCCTGATAGTCCTTGGGGACCCCCTCCTGCGGTGTCCCCCTGGCCCCACGCGCGTGTGCAATGTCCTGACACATAACACACACTAATGTACTGACCTGGAACATCTGCTGTATGCACACCCCGTCCTGCCGCTACTCGGTCTTTTCCTACCTGCAGCGTCATGGGGTGGGGATTGCTTTCTTTCAGGAGACTCATATGACACAGATTGAGCTTGATAGACTTTTCAGGCGATGGAGGGGGCAGTTATTTGGAACGACCTTCTCTGCACACACGCCTGGCACCCTGATATGGGTAAGGGCAGGGGTCCCCTTTGTTTGTCAGGAAGCGCTGGTAGATCCGGTGGGAAGGTACTCCCTAGTGCGGGGGCGATTGAATGGCCAGGAAATCCTATTGGGCTCCCTCCATGCTCCGAACACAGATCAGTCCTCCTACCTTGAGAGCCTGAATCAACTTCTACACCCGTATATTGGTCTCTTGGCTGATCGGGGGGATTTCAACATGGTATTAGATGTGCACCTAGACCGATCCTTCCCTCCCCTCCGGGCTGCGGCAGTGGCATCTAATGCGGAAGCGTTTCGGGACTGGCTTTCACACTGGGAGGTGCATGACCTCTGGCTCGTGCAGCACCCCATGGATAGAATATACTCCTACTACTCTCCAGTCCATGATCTTCATGACCGGCTGGACTGGATCACAGGCACCCAGTCGCTGCTCCCACTCCTTGCCAAATCCGAATACCTGGAGAGAACACACTCTGATCACAACCCCCTCTTGTTCCAGCTTAGTTGGGAAGCGGATCGCCCACCTGTACCCACGTGGCGGCTGTAGCCTGCTGCGCTAGAGGACGCTGAGTTTCGCTCGTCACTGGGCAGGGCCATTTTTGGCATATTTTGAGGCTAATGAAGGGACGGCGAGCAGCGCCTCGGTGGAATGGGAAGCGCTCAAAACAACAATTCGTGGGCACTGCATGGGGGCTACATGGAACATACGTAAAAAACTATCAACTTCCCTGGCGCATTTGGAGTCGGAACTTCTCCGGTACGAAAGGGAGGGTGAGGGGACGGGTGAGCACTCGCGCACGCTAAGCGACCTGCGCAGCAAGCATGCAGCCCTTATGGAGCAGCTACGATGCCACAACTATGCAGCGCATACGGCTAGGACGCACACCTAAGGCGGATAGAGCTTGCTGACTGCTGGCATGGTTAGTACAGCGGGAGGGGCATGGAGCTCCGATAGGTGCTCTGTGCACAGTAGACGGAGTAATGGTGTACACACAGCGAGAAATCCACCGTGCTCTGACCGATCACTATAAGCAGCTCTACAGAGCTCAAGGCACGGGCCCTAGACATGCGCTCGAGGAGTTTCTAGACTCTGTTACTCTGCCTGCCGTATCTGAGGAGCAACGGGGCGAGCTCAATACCCCCCCTCACCCTGGAAGAGGTGGGTGACGCGATCCGGGATATGGTGACTGGGAAAACACCCGGGCTGGATGGCCTACCCGCTGAATATTATAAGGCGAACAGAGACATCCTTGGGCCCCTGCTCCTCCAGCTGTATAACACAGCTATGGACGAAGGCTGATTCCCCCCATCCATGCGGGAGGCGTTTTTGGTCTCCTTGCCCAAGCCGGACAGAGACCCCATGGCGTTAGGTTCATACAGGCTGCTGGCAATGCTTAATGTGGACTATAAAGTTTTTGCCAAAATTCTTGCGGGGCGGCTTGCGCCAGTAGTTCCCCAACTAGTGCATTCTGACCAGAACTGGTTCGTGCCAGCGAGGTCCACATCCCTGAATCTTTGGCGGTTTTTTAGGGTTGCAGCTGAAGCGACAAAGGAATGGCACAAGGCGAGGTGTCTGATAATAGACTTGGAAAAAGCCTTTGACTGCCTGGAGTGGGGGTATCTGGCTGTGGTGCTGTTGCGATATGACCTCGATGCAGGTTTTCTGCAAATAGTTGAGCTCCACTATAAAAATCCGGTGGTCAGGGTGAGACTGGGCCCTTATATCTCCGAGCAAGTGGTGGTGGGCCAGGGCACCCAGCAGGGATGCCCTTTATCTCCGCTATTGATTGCTCTGGCCGTGGAGCCCTTAGCGGAGGCGCTGCGCCAGTCTTTGGGAGATGGAATCCCCTTGGGCGATGCGATTCACCAGGTATCGCTTAATGCCGATGACCTGCTGGTGTTCGTGAGGGACGTGACAAGTATACCGGAGGGGCTAGCTCCCTTGCTGGACCTGTATGCGGTTGTTTCAGGGCTTCGGGTGAACGCGGGCAAGTCCTGTCTCTATGCCTTTGAAGCTACGGTGGAGGACCCGGGGTTCTTCCTTGGTGGCACAAGAGTCCTATGGCGGGCTGACACCTTCAAATACCTGGGGATCCAGATCTACCGGCAGCCGGCTGATCTCTTTGATGGCAACCTGGGTCGGACGGTGACAGTGCTTAGGTCCCAGATACGTTTGTGGTCCTCCCTCCGTTGACCATCACGGGCAGGGTAGCCGTTGCCAAGATGGTCATGCTTCCCCGCCTCCTGTACTACTTTGTAAATCTGCATCTCTATATCCCAGCCTCTTTCTTCTCATCGCTCAATGTGGTACTGCGGGACTTCGTCTGGGGCACATCCCGGCATCAATTGTCGCTAGTGAAGCTCTTCCTGCCGACTCATAGCGGAGGGCTGGCCGCCCCCTGCTTCGAGCATTACTATCTGCCCCGCAACTTCAGTGGATTGCCCGCTGGCTGGTGGATAGAGGTAGAGACGATACCGCTACAGCTGCGCCACCGTACCGCTACAGCTGCGCCACGTGTCGGCAGGCTTTTTCACCCTCTGGCGGCTCCTACGAGGCCTACCCCACTGCTGCTGGCAGTGGCTTATAAGTGTTTGCGCAGAGCTCTTTTCCTTACCCGAATGGTGCACCCGTATGTGCCTGCATGCCACTGGTAGGTTTTCTGGGAGGTGAGGGGGTCCTTACACGTCCCATGCTAGAACGCTGGAAGGAGGCGGAGGTCCAGACACTGGGTGATCAGTTTAGGGATGGTACGCTTGTGGCATATGAAACATTGGTCACTGAAGGTGGGCTTCCCCCTGGGGGGTTTCTATTGCATCATTTCATAGTGGCGAAGATGACAGCTAAGTGGGGAGACATGGTGACGGATCCTGAGCAACACTTGACTGTGCAGTATTTGCACATCATGGGAGGGGCAGGCATCTGGTCCGCTGGTTTGCTGGGTCGCTGCGGATACACGCGGGGATCACTCTGGCTCCGCTCAGGGGTAAGTGGGAACGCGACATGGGCATACAGCTAACCGATAAAGAGTGGGGGAGAATCCTTAAAAGCCCGGTGCGCATCCCCAGAAATCTGCGCTTTCGCCAAATACAGCTTTTTGTTATCCATGGGGCCTACCTCACGCCGGAGCTCATTAATAGATACTTCCACAGAACAGACGCGTCCTGTCCCAGATGTGATGAGGTGGATGCGGGGTTTCTCCATATCTTTTGGAATTGCCCTAGGCTGGGCTCCTAATGGAGCGTGAACGGTGAGCTCCTCAGGGAGTGCACTGGTCGTATTATACCTTTTGATTGGCCGGAGTACATTTTGCATCATTTTAAGAGGCCGCCCAAGGATAAAGTGTCATCTTGCTTCTTAGACCTTGGGATGGCGGTGGCTAAACGCCTTCTTACGAGGCATTGGAAGGCGCGTGATCCACCCAGTGGGCAGGCGTGGACCCTCTCCTTTCAGGCGAGGGCCCGGGCGGAGTGGCTGGCCATCATTAGAGAGGAAACAGTGGGACTCCGTAAAGAACCAATGGCGGAGCGCTGGGAGCATATGCTTCATGCCTTGCAGCTGCCGGGTGGGACCTGGGGTGAGGGAGCTGTAGAGAGCTAGACGGTGTTTTGGGGGTCAGAGTGTGCCGTGGGCCGTCCTCCTGTCTAAATCAGTCAGATATCGCTTTCGACTCTTGTCGTGTAGGTTTCACATGTAGCCTGGACTGTGTCTGGGGAGTGCGCGCGTGTGGCCTGAGGGGGAGGGGGGCTGTCGGGGCACTGGGGGGAGAAGGTGGGGGAGGGAGAGAGGGGGCAGGGGGGAGATGGGGGGACGGGAACTCACTGATGTCAGTGTTGTTGGTTTTGCCGCTAGTGTTCTCTTTCTCTTTTGTTCACTCACATGTTGCGAGGGTCCACCCTAACCTTTACTCCCGCCATAAGCTTAGCGTGTGGACAGTTACAGACCACATGGTAGGCAGTTGCCCTGACATCACGTATACAAGCCAGTATTGGGTAGTTAAATTCTACATTCGCCCAAACGCGTCTGTGGCAATATGTATCTCCGTTGTACTGTTACCTATACACAAATGCACTTCTGGTGTGCCCAATTACTGAACTTATGTTATTGAACTGTCCAATGCTACTGTAATGCTTACAAAATGCCAATAAACAGATGTGACAAAAAAAATAAAAATTAGGTATTCATGTTTTATTACTTTCTGATAGGTAGTGACATTGTATTCCTTATCCCCGTTCCCTGAATGTATTTGTCTTTCTGATATGAAAGTTGTTAAAATGTAATTGATTTGAAAGCTATTCCTTTTTGTCCTCGATTTGTTTGTTAAATGTGATTATCTCTTATGCACTGAATAGTTTATCCTGTATGAAGTTATTGTTTTTAATTATTCAGCAACTTGGATTATTTTCCATGAACAATTTCATTAGAGCTATTTACAGAAAAATATTGAACATTATGGGCTAAGTGTTGCTGTGTGTCTGAAGAAAGATGAACGTAGATTCAATAGTTCCACACAAATGCTGCAACAGTCCTTAGTAGCTGATTGACGCAAGCTCATTTGCTTCTGTTTGTTAACATAACGCTGATCCATTAGTCCGTTTACCTTTGACTTCAAGAGGAAAATCCCTTTTACTTTTCCCTGGGTCACAAACTTTGTCTGCACTTTCACTCAGCTGGAACCAAATTTGAAGACTGCTGTTAGTGTGACAAGAAGTTGAAGAAGGTATGCGTTCCTGCGTTGCAAACCTACTTTAAATCATCTTACGAACTGCAAAGCCCATTTATATGCAGCAATATGCTGCAACCATGAAGGCTAAAATAGAAAATATTTTACCAAGTCTAGCATTACCACTGTCCTAGACCAAGCCAAAAACATGCATCACTGTGATAATGGAACATCCAGTTCTTATCATATCAAACAGATAAATGATTGCTATTGAACTCAAGCTTGCAGATTTCAAGGGTAAGAGTACAATAATGCTATGAACAATCTTCATCAAAAGCCAATACTATGGAACGCACTGTACGCCAGAATCTCCAAGCCATTCCTGAACAGACTTCAGATAATCCAGAACACCTATGAAGCCCTACACAACCCAGGACCTGCATATCGCAACTGTCACATACACTTCCAAAACCCAACCAGTCACCTAGGCTGAGCCTCCCTCTCACTCATACCCCTTCCCGAAAATACACAGAATCAGAGCAGGTAGTTGCTCATTCTCTTACATAAAACCAAAAACATGGATAGCCTCCCACAACACATGAGTTTTACAAGAAGCTGATGACCTGGCTTTTTGAATAATTCTAAGGGGAGTACATGCCTGCCCACCTGCTCAAGCATAAGCATATGGATATCCTCACAGTGATTAGTGCGCTCTACAAACCAACATAACATAGCATAGCATAACATAACCTACCATAACATAGAATAACATAACAAAACATAGAATAACATTACATAACATAACATAATATAACATAACATATCATCGCCTAACTTTGCAGACCACATTGCAGTGCAGGCTACCCAAGATGATCTTCATTCCCCAATGGCTAGCCAACCCTACATGCGGCTGCGAAACTGAATGTCCAGACCTTGACATTGCTCTATAGTGCAGTTATTCTTGCCTCTCAATTGAAAAGATAACCATACCCACCACAGACCCAGCATTTCTGCGGATTCCTATGGTGCCCAAGGTTCGCAGGCAAAAATGCCCTGACTGCCTGTAGCCTGAAAAATGCCTCAACTGAGAGACCTGAATGAGCTGACAGGAGGAAAAAATGCATTGAAATATAGAAGCTGCCTTAAAGCCTGCAGAATATTATCAAATAATTCATGGAGTTCCTGGGTGCAACCAAGCTTTTTAGACATACTCTTTACCATGACAATGGCTGGGTAAGCACCTAAACTAAAGATACAACAAACAGCTTTTGCAACCACCACAATTCACAACAGAGAGAGGTTCAGTTTCTCAGACTCAAAGAGCCACTCCTGGGGCTAAATAGCAAAAAAAGTTTGCAGAAGAAGTGACATTCCCACCAGGTCCTTGATTTGGTTTGGTTATGGTCTACCTAGTTTTTTGCCATGATTGGAGACAGTGTCTGCTGCAACTCACAGTTGGTCTCTGGATGGAGGGAACACATTCCCAAAATGAGTGGAGTACCAACGATGGTTTGTGGTGCCCTCATATCATGCCTTGTGCATTAGAGGCAGTGTTGGGCCATGTTTGGGTTCCCAGATCAGCCTTGGAGGCCATAGTGGCCATCTCTATTTGTTTCTGGTTATTATGCATCCAATGGAAGCAACTTATAATGTCTAATCTTATGCCAAAAGTATGACACTCAGATGGATTTAACAGTTATCCCATAGTATCGTATTGGTACCTGTAAACACCTTCCTCATTACTGCTCCTTTAAGGAAACAACTTCCCTCCTGAGAAACCAGGTCAGTGAAATTAAATACAACTCTCCATCCTATGGCTAGAAAGAAAACTATATTTACTAACATATTCATAGGAAAATACTAAATTGTTTTGTCCAGTCGTACAGAAAGGGACACTGTAATGGCCATCAACATATTAAGCACATCTTTAAGTCAATAACTTTAAATGAGCTCTGAAAGTCCCACTCTACTTCATCTACCATTCATGGTGGAGACAATAATGCATTAAGACAAATCCCTTTCTTTGACCTACAGTGATGAAACACCCTATTCACTTTTTTCTTTTTACGTATGTTAAGTTTTCCTTCTGCCTTACTGGGATGCTTCACATGGCTATGTTTAGTTTCAAAACACCATTTTACACAATCTGCACCGAGTACCTGTGATTTTCTGTTTCACAGTTGACTTGGTCATATTTATCCACAAAGTTTTCCAAGTGACTGGCCCCACCACAACTCTACCAGTTTTGCAGATTTATTGGCCTGTCAAAAAAATCTCCTGACTTCCCTATCCGACAGTTTATTGCTAGACTTTACTCTGTTGTGCTATTTTTCACTAAGCATTCAAGAGAGTTGAATCATACGTCACCTTCTCCTCTGGCAGTTCATCTGTTATGATTTTTCTGGAAATTATGGGCATGATATAAATTGCTTTGTTATGTATGGCTTTCGCTTAAAGCCACCTGTGCGAATACCAGATTCTAAATCTGGCTATTCGCTACTACAATGTATCAACAATAAGAAAGACGAGGTTTCCCACTATTGCTTTGTCATAAAGGAATTCCAGGCTGCTCTGACAGAGCTTTAATAGAGTTTCAGGGCAGCCTTGCTCACTGCTCTGATGGAGAGCAGAGCGCATAGCTTCAGCAGGGGAAGGAAAGGAACAGAGAGTGGTCGTTGGTAGTTGCAGGAGACTTGATATTTTTTATATCTGGATCAGGGAGGAGAGTGCATATTTTGTTTGACTGACCCATAACTCCTCAGGCCAAATATAGCAGTTTAAAGAATAGGTCGTTGACTTTGGGGGCTGTAGATTACATAAACTTATACCTGGGCAAAATGTAAATGGCCTCTACCTCTAGGCTTTGATAAAAGGATTTCATAATCAATATGCAAGTGCCTGCAAACTTTGACAAGAGACAGTCACAATCAAGAAGCCACTGTCTGCGGGCTTTGACAAAAGGCCTGGGCAATAAAACACCCCCTGCATACAGACATTGTCAAAAATGTTTTCACAAGCTACAAGCCAACACCTATTTTCTGTGTTGGCTTTGTCCGTGGATTCTTTATGATCGATCATCCACTGCCTTTGGACTTTGACAAACGCTGGAATGTGTGATAGTCAGGTGCACTTGAGCTGCTCCCCCTCTTCAGGGGGAAAAACCAAAGACATAAAAAACTTCCTGGCTAGATGAATACTTCAGAGGATAGAAGAAAACCAGGAATCTAAAATCAAATAATGGAATTCTTGAGAAGGGAGGAGTCAGGATCAGCCAGAAGAGTGAGCTAGGAAAAAGGCAAAGGAATACAGCTTTGTGGTGACTCATGATCCAAACAAATCGAGGCCTTTAAATAGTAAAAGAGCAGGAAAAGGAAATAACATCAAAAACCTCATGACAGGAAACATAATTGATTGGCAAAGTCAGGAAGAAACCAAGGGAATAACAGCCATGATGGAAAGGGAAAAGAAAACATGAAGTGGACTAGCTACAGAACTACCTTAAATGGCAACTGTAAACCCTCAGGCAGTAGATTGCTATTTTGCGGTCGAGGAGAGAAGGAGCAGCAGCCAGGAGACCAGGAGCAGAAAGGAAACAGACCCAGGGGAGAGACTCTCCCAGACCGCAACTGCTGGGTTTGTACTGTGTTTTCTGAGACCCAGTGTAGAAAAGTAGGCTTCTTATGGTTACCCTCACTTTTTTGCTAAGTGTAATACTATTTTTGACTAGTCTGACTTGGATGCTGCTAATCAGGACCCCAGTCTATCTGCTTTCTCCTTAAACTGTTATGTACTTAGGGGATCACTGACTAAATATCGAGGGACAAAATATAGACTACCCAAAATATAGATTCCAAAATATCGGCAGACAAAATATCGAATTCCTATCTCCAAACAGGTAAGTACCAAAATATCGACCCCAAAATATCGTTTATATATATATACATTATAAAAATATCGAATTTCTTAAAATTAATGTAAAATTAAAAACAAATTAAAAATAAATAGCTAAAATATACTTAAATTACCTTAAAATTATTAAATAACTAATGTAACTTATATGAAAAAAATACAATCATATCTGTTAAAACATATATATATATATATTAACATAATATATATATTTTTTTTTTATTGAAAAATTGAATTAGTTACACAGCGTCACGCCGACATCCCTGAGGCTGGCCGCTATCTGATCATATTGCATCATAA
Source organism: Lissotriton helveticus (assembly GCF_964261635.1). Classification (NCBI taxonomy): domain Eukaryota; kingdom Metazoa; phylum Chordata; class Amphibia; order Caudata; family Salamandridae; genus Lissotriton; species Lissotriton helveticus. The sequence goes on from NC_136065.1 coordinate 432,013,943, forward strand.
TCTAGGAGTCGTAGCAATCAGCATACATCTTAGTATCATCATTCACATCTCAGGCGTGTCGACAGTGAGCATATGTAACAGTAATAAATCAATGTGTCTTACAATTTTCTGGTCAATAGACATGCAGCGCACCATCGGAGGAGAAAAGGAAACGGTGCAACAGTACAAATGTATAGGCGCTATAAGCAGAAAGCAAACAGTACAAATCAAGCAATGTCTACCAACCCTTTTTACCCCCCCACTCCCCCAAAAACAACAACAGAACCCAACTTTGGTGCAGAGGAAGAGCTACAAACGGGCTTAAGGTCAATGGCAGGTAAGGATCAGTGCCTCCGGGCGAGGCGCCACAAAGTGAACGCGCAGGCATCAGCAGGAATCACGTTAGCAAAAGGGACCATGACTGTGTGAAGGAAGGGGATGAGCGGAACTGTGCCTGGGGGGGGGGGGGCAGGCCCTGGGAGCGACTCAGCAGAACATGCAGATACATAGGTACAAAGACACACGCAGGGCTCCACCACTTCCAAAGTGCCCCCATGGAATGCAGCCACGCCCCAGGCTATACCATCGCAGGAGAATACAAGTATATGACAAAAAAAGGGGGGGTCAACCCATATCGTCAGACACCGCTCCTGGCATTGATTGTACAGAGTCAGGGGAGGTTGCGCGCTCCCGTGTCCACTGCGTGAAAGGCTCCTAGATGTCTCTAGGTCGGGAAGCGGTAGGCATCGTATCCCAGTAATGTTCAAGCTGTGTGTTTCCGTATGTCACATCCCTAACCCATGCATTAAATGTAGGCAATGCACGTCGACCCCAGTGCACCGCCACCTGTCTCTTGGCATAAAGGAGCAGTAGCGCGTGTAGCTTCCTGTGTTTGGGCAAGGTGTCATGAACCCAACCCAGCAGTCCCAGGAGCGGTGACGGTGTATCTGTCCTGTGAAGTATCTGGTTAATAGCAGTGAAGGTGTCCGACCAGTACTCTTCCAGTTTAGGGCAGCTCCATGCCACATGTATAAAAGAGGCATTTTTGCAGCCGCACTTCCAGCACAAAGAATCATCTCTAAGACCCATACGATGGAGTGACAGCGGTGTGCGATAGTACCTGTGCAGAAACTTGAAGTGTATCAATCTCAACCTATAATTGGGCGATAACGTCATAAGTTGCCTGCAGCAGAACTCCCACTGCTCCTCCAACAGGGGCACCTCCAGGTCAGCATTCCAGGCATGCATAGAAGAGGGCACAGTTATGGGGGATTGATCTTGCATACAGTTGTACAACCGGGACACAAGCTTCCTAGGGGAGGGTCTCGAAAGTAGGTCCTGAAGTGCTAGGAGCTGCGGCGGCTCTTCAGGGAACTGGGGCCACAGCGCTTTACAGGTCGCCTTAAGTGAATGATACAGGAATAGGTCAGAAAACGACTCTGGATGCCCCTCCTCATGCAAACCCAGGTCCCTGAAGGTACCATTAGGGTAGAGGTCGGCAAAAGTGTGAAGGGTTTGCCCCCGAAGCGTAATGGTGCCACCCCCATCACGCAAGCAGGGTATCATAGGATTTCCTCGCAGCGGAATGGCTGGCGCGTATAGTAGGGGGAGTCGCGCCCTGTTTCGTAATTCGCGCCACGTCCAGCGAAGCATTTCCACCGTGTCCACGTCTTTCGATGGACGAGACACCTTGCCATATATCGCCACGCTCAGCGGGGACGGGGCCGCCGCAGCCAGCTCCACCGCAACGTGTGGCTGGTAGGGAGTGGGAAAAGCCCAAAAGTGCAAGAACTGCGCCTGCGCACATAGTGAGTATAGTTTCATGTCAGGAGCTCCCAAGCCGCCCTGACGCAGCGGGAGCGTAAGCAACGCCCAAGATGTTCTCGCTTGACCACCAGCCCACACAATCGCCAGCAACAACGACCGCACACGTGCATGAAAGTGCGCTGTCAATGGTATGGGAATATTGACAAATAAATATAAAAATTTGGGGAGGACCACCATTTTTGCCAGAGCTATCCTTGCGACCAGCGAAAGGGGGAGTTTGTTCCAGATGTCCACCTTCCCCTCTAGCCAGTCCACTGCCCTGCCAAAATTTAGAGTCCACAAAGCCTGTATGTCACGGCTTACCCAAACCCCCAGATATTTAACTGCGTCCGTTTCCCAGCGCAGTGGGTAGTCAGAGGGCGACTCTCGGGTGGTATCAGTTAGTGGAAAAGCGACAGATTTGGACCAGTTAATTGATACCCCAGCCAAACCCTCAAAGCGAACAAATTCTCACAGCAGGGGGTTCAAGTTGACATCAGGATTTGGGACGTATAGCGTGACATCATCAGCGTACAGGGATATCAGCAGACTGCGCAAACTGAATCCTATCCCTCTCGCTGTATGATGTTGTCGAACTCGAGCTGCAAGGGGCTCCATGGCTATCGCAAATAGCAACGGGGATAAAGGACAGCCCTGTCTGGTCCCGCGAGATATGGCAAATGGCTGGGATATAAGCCCATTGACGCTCACTCGTGCTCTGGGTGCAACGTATAATAATCTGATCAAATTTATGAAGAGTGGACTGAAGCCCATCCTCTCCAGAATCCTAAATAGGTAGGGCCATTCAAGCGAATCGAACGCTTTAGTAGCGTCAAGAAAGATAACTGCGGCCTGTATAGAGGGATGCAAGTAGTGTAGAACGGAAAATATTGTCCTGAGGTTGTGAGACGTCGCTCGGCCAGGTATAAAGCCTGATTGATCTGGGAGTGCCACCATCGGCAGCAAAGGTTGAAGTCTGTCCGCAATGATCTTTGCATATATCTTAGCATCAACATTGATTAAGGAGAGGGGTCTGTATGAGTCAAGGGCCTGGCAGTCTTTGTCCGGTTTGAGCAGGGTTATGATTAAAGCTTCGCGCATCGACTCAGGCAGAGATCCCAACTCCTGAGCCTCAACAAAAACTGAGTGAAGTTTGGGGGCCAATTCCTAGGCGTATGCCTTGTAAAAGGCTGTAGTCAGGCCATCTGGGCCCGGGGCTTTGTTCGCAGGCATGCTTTTAATCACCTGAGCTATATCCTGTACCGTAACAGGGACATCCATATACCGGCGGTGAAGATCATTAAACCAAACGACAGCAATGGAGTCCAGGAAACTCTCTAGGGAATCTGATACCGCGGTCTGTCTAGTGGTGTATAGGGACTTGTAAAACTCAGCAAATGTGTCTAGTACAGCTTCCTGACCTACAACCAGTGTCCCCTCATTATTTCTGATGGCCTGTATGTAGTGCGAGTTTGAGCGAGGAGAGATCAGTCTCGCCAGGGTTCTGCTCGGTCTGTCCCCTTCTCCGTATCTGCGGGCCTCTGCCTGTTTTCCCAGGAAGTTAACCTCCCGCTGTGCCTCCTCATTAAAGGCAAGCAGTTTGGCTTTCATTTGACCTGCCAACTCCGGTGAGGGGTCCCGACAGAATGCCAAGTCCAGCTCCCTTAGCTCCCGCTCAAGCTGAGTCAGGGTTTGACGCATAGCCCGCAACACCCCGGCTTGTCTAGCGATACACTGGCCTCGAATTACCGCCTTGAATGCGTCCCATACTATAGCTTCAGTGGATGCCGAGCCCCCATTTTCCTCAAAATATTTCACAATATCTGTTCTAATTTCTTCAGTGAAGACAGCGTCAGTAAGTGTATGGGGGGCAAGCGCCAGGAAAATGCTCTCCTAGGAACCCCAGGTATCTTCAATTCCAACATGCAGGGGGCATGGTCTGAGAGAGATCTGGCCTGTATGTTCACCTCCACCGTCCATGATGCCACTACAGGAGATACAAGCCAATAGTCCAGGCGGGACCAGGCCGCGTGATGGCTCGTTATGCATGTCCCCACCGTGTCCCCTGGATGTCTAGCCCTCCACACATCTGACAATAGTCCCTCCTCCATCACATCAAGAATCGCCTCGCGAGCCCCAGCGTGTGTAGGCCTACCCACGCCCCTGCGATCTAAGTCATCGTTAAGTGCCACATTGAAATCTCCCCCCAGGACAATCTGCGAACAATCTAACAACATTATTTGTGCCCAGACATTCCGAAAAAACTCCGGATCATCCACATTCGGGCCGTAAATGGCCGCAAGTATTATCGGTCTGCCTTGTAGTGACCCATGCGCAATCACGTATCTTCCCTCCCCATCCAGTACAATGGCATGTTCTCTCCAGTCCAGGCCTCTGCGGATAAGTATCGCCACACCCCTAGCGTAATTGGAATAAATATCAGAGTACACATGTGACCATCGTGAGTGTTTCAACCTAGGCGAAGGAATGGAGTTAACGTGCGTCTCTTGCATAAAACAGATATCCACATTATGTCTAGCAAGCATACCATGCATCAACCTGGCTTTTTTATGCTCCCCAAGGCCTCTGATGTTCCATGTCCACAGCTTAATACTCCCCAGTTTGTTTGTTTTTTAGATCCACAAGTGCCAGCCCGCTACCCGCCCCATCACATCCAAACAACCCGGCCCAGCTCGAGCAGAGCAATATTACGCGCATTTCGTCTGCTGGACAGTATCCCCTATCGCACCAATGTTTAACAATCAACAAACAATCCAACTCCCCCCACCTCCCCCCTCCCTCACCAACCCCCCAATCAGGTTGTGATAAAGCCCACTTAAAGACATCTATAGCGTGGTGACAAACTAGAAACAAGAACAGTGGGAGACACCCCATGGGGCCGTGGTGCTCCCGGCTTACACCCCCGTTGTCACAGGGTGGCTACATTCAAATTGAAATCTCCATGACCTAAACGGTCACCCCAACACAGGGCCGACTCTTGACCCTCCATCAGAGCATAAGAAGTGGTGTGCGCACCAGCAGCCTCACACACATGACAGGGTCACATCTCCGACCCCACCCCCAACCCAAATTAAGGCAAGCATAGCAATAGAAAGTGTGGGGGAGGACCGGACCAGGCAAGCAAAGCATGAAATAATGAAATAGATATTGCCACATTGCGTCCATCAATCATATACTTATTCATAATCACTAAGCCGGTCAGAGTCATTCTCCAGTCTCGGCGATTTACGTCGCGCCCCTGGTCCACAAATGTGTTTCGCAAACTTTAGCGCAGAATTCGCATCTGTGAAGAAGTGCGTAGTGTTCTCATGGGCTACCTTCAGTTTTGCTGGATACAAGAGCGAGTATTGGAAACCAGCTTGCATCAGTAGTTTCTTGGCTGGCATGAATTCTTTCCGTGCAGCCTGTACCAGGGGGGTAAAGTCAGGGTAGAAGGAGATATTATTTCCTTTGTGCGTGATCTTACCCTTCTCCCTAGCAAGGCGTAGGATGAGGTCTCTATCCTGAAAATTCAGTAGTTTAGCAAGAATAGGACGTGGCGGAGTGCCCAGCGGTGCCCAGCGGTGGTATCTTCCCAAGTGATCTATGCGCCCTTTCGACTGTAAATACCTGGGAGAGGTTCGGGTCAAAGAGTTCATGCAGGAGGTCCGCCACAAACACCTCCATCTTGCCAGTGTTCGCCGTCTCCGGAATTCCCGTGATGCGAATATTCGATCTTCTGGAGCGTGCCTCCAAATCGTCTGTCTTGGCTCGCAGGGACTCCAATTCCTTCTCCATGTTTGTGATGTGCTGCTTGGCTTGTTGTTGGAACTCGCAGCACTCAGTTTGCCTATTTTCCAGGCAGTCCAGTCTCGTTTCATGCGCGTCCACCTTGGTCTTGACCGATTCTAATTGCGAGGACATTGCATCCAATTTAGTGTCAATGCTTTTGAGGCTCGATCTGACTTCCATCATCAGTGCCCCAAAGTCTATGTCTGCGGTAGTACCCTGCGAAGAGGATTCATCTGCATCCCGATCAGCCCCACTTTGCCTGTTCTGGCGCTTTTGTTCGAAATTGAGCTTGGGTTGCCGCGCGTCATTTTTCCCTCCCATCTTGGATTCAGCAGTGTGGCGCGGATAACAAGTAGGGCAGCCGTCAGTTCCAGAAGCACTCGGGGGGTCCTGGCGCATATAGCACCGTTAAGCGTCCTCTCCCCCGCGCGCGCCACCACAGGGCTGCACGGGCAGGCAGGGGGGAGCCAAGCTGGTGGTGGCGCCTCGTCTAGCGCGCTGGTGTCCCCAAAATGCCGGATGCATCCAAGTTTGCGTGCTCCAGAGCAGCCCGACGGCTGCAGGTATCCGAACGCCGCGCAGGAGCAGGGGCACCCAGCTAGACAATGGGCAGTCGTAGGCGCTAGAGCACCATCGCAATTACGTGCCTCAACGCTGTTCAACTGCGCTGGTTTAAAAGATCAGCCAGGGTTTCCGTGTGCAAGCGGAGGGGGCTTTATCAGGAAGACGCCCCCCCCGCAGTTTTGTTCCGCACCGACTCACCGATGGGCACGGGGAGCAGTCCTAGTTCCCGGCTGCTGGGCCGAATGTGCGTGCAGTGTCCTTCAGGTCACCAAGCCTGCAGACAAAATGGCGGGTCCGCCTCAGGTGCCCCGTCCCCGTCTGTGCTCAGGAGCTCAACGCCAAGTTCCACACGCCGATGGGGATATCTCAGTTGCAGATCCCTTCCCCAGCGCAGCAGCGACTCACCGGTGTAACCTGGGGAGACAGCGCGTATGGGTGTGGGTCCGTGTGTCGCCACTCGTAGGGTCCCAGGAGGCCCCCCGATCCTCGGGCTGCAGTGGGAAGCGGCGCCCGGAGTGGGCTCCGCAGCAGCGGGTCTCCTAGGTCGCACAGCCCGGTCAGAGCGTGAAAGGCTGCAGCTTCGTGTCTCGGCGACCAGTGCTCTCCAAACTCGGGACGAAGGATGAGCTCCGCGTCCGCCGCCGATCCCCGGTCAGAGTCAGGCCCCTCGAGGTCATGGAGCAGGATCAATAAGGAATACTGTTTGTAGCCGGCGGAGCTCACTCACAGAGCGGCCATCTCGCTGCCCGGTTGGCCACGCCCCCTATATTAACATAATATTAATAAAAAATACACAATATTATTACCGTAGGATAGCGGATGTGTAAAAATTACTATTCGCACTCCTGGAAGTGCAACAGTAGGGAAAGCGTTGGATAGCGTAGGGGTAAAAATTACTATTCCCACTCCAAAGAGTGCAACAGTAGGGAAAGCGTTGGATAGCGTAGGGGTAAAAATTACTATTCCCACTCCAGAGAGCGCAACAGTAGGGAAAGCGTTGGATAGCGTAGGGGTAAAAATTACTATTCCCACTCCAGAGAGTGCAACAGTACGGAAAGCGTTGGATAGCGTAGGAGTAAAAATTACTATTCCAAATCCAGAGAGTGCAACAGTAGGGAAAACGTTGGATAGCGTAGGGGTAAAAATTACTATTCCCACTCCAGAGAGTGCAACAGTTGGGAAAGCGTTGGATAGCGCAGGGGTAAAAATTACTATTCCCTCTCCAGAGAGTGCAACAGTAGGGAAAGCGTTGGATAGCGTAGGGGTAAAAATTACTATTCCCACTCCAGAGAGTGCAACAGTAGGGAAAGCGTTGGATAGCGTAGGGGTAAAAAATACTATTCCCACTCCAGAGAGTGCAACAGTAGGGAAAGCGTTGGATAGCGCAGTGGTAAAAATTACTATTCCCACTCCAGAGAGTGCAACAGTAGGGAAAACGTTGGATAGCGTAGAGGTTAAAATTACTATTCCTACTCCACACAGTGCAACAGTAGGGAAAGCGTTGGATAGCGTAGGAGTAAAAATTACTATTCCCACTCCAGAGAGTGCAACAGTAGGGAAAGCGTTGGATAGCGTAGGGGTAAAAATTACTATTCCCACTCCAGAGAGTGCAACAGTAGGGAAAGCGTTGGATAGCGTAGAGGTAAAAATGACTATTCCTACTCCAGAGAGTGCAACAGTAGGGAAAACGTTAGATAGCGTAGGGGTAAAAATTACTATTCCCACTCCAGGGAGTGCAACAGTAGGGAAAGCGTTGGATAGCGTAGGGGTAAAAATTACTATTCCCACTCCAGAGAGTGCAACAGTAGGGAAAGCGTTGGATAGCATAGGGGTTAAAATTACTTTTCCCACTCCAGAGAGTGCAACAGTAGGGAAAGCGTTGGATAGTGTAGGGGTAAAAATTACTATTCCCACTCCAGAGAGTGCAACAGTAGGGAAAGCATTGGATAGCGTAGAATAAAAATTACTATTCCCACTCCAGAGAGTGCAACAGTTGGGAAAGCGTTGGATAGCGTAGGGGTACAAATTACTATTCCTACTCCAGAGAGTGCAACAGTAGGGAAAACGTTGGATAGCGTAGGGGTAAAAATTACTATTCCCACTCCAGAGACTGCAACAGTAGGGAAAGCGTTGGATAGCGTAGTGGTAAAAATTACTATTCCCACTCCAGAGAGTGCAACAGTAGGGAAAGCGTTGGATAGCGTAGGGGTAAAAATTACTATTCCCACTCCAGAGAGTACAACAGTAGGGAAAGCGTTGGATAGCGAAGGGGTAACATTTACTATTCCCACTCCAGAGAGTGCAACAGTAGGGAAAGCGTTGGATAGCATAGGGGTTAAAATTACTGTTCCCACTCCAGAGAGTGCAACAGTAGGGAAAGCGTTGGATAGCGTAGGGGTAAAAATTACTATTCCTACTCCAGAGAGTGCAACAGTAGGGAAAACGTTGGATAGCGTAAGGGGTAAAAATTACTATTCCCACTCCAGAGAGTGCAACAGTAGGGAAAGCATTGGATAGCGTAGGGGTAAAAATTACTATTCCCACTCCAGAGAGTGCAACAGTAGGGAAAGCGTTGGATAGCGTAGGGGTAAAATTTACTATTCCCACTCCAGAGAGTGCAACAGTAGAGAAAGTGTTGGATAGCGTAGAGGTAAAAATTACTATTCCTACTCCAGAGAGTGCAACAGTAGGGAAAGCGTTGGACAGCATAGGGGTAAATTTTACTATTCCCACTCTAGTGAAAATAAATTAATATAATTCACATAATCATCAATTAATCAATTAATACAAATTAATGATCAATTAAGAATTAATTAATTACCAATTAAAAATTAATTAACACTTTATTCAACATAAATACCAATTAATTACTTAAAATATTTAATTAATTATAATTAAATTACTTCCCACCCTATTCCCCAATAATCCCACAACCCGCTACAGAAAATAAATTAATTTAATTCACATAATTATCAATTTATCAATTAATAAAAAATATTTTTCAATTAAGAATTAATTAATTACCAATTAAAAATTAATTAACACTTTATTCAAAATAAATACCAATTAATTAATTAACATATTTAATTAATTATAGTTAAATTACTTCCCACCCTATTCCCCTATAAACCCACAACCCGCTACAGAATTAAATTACACAATAATTAAATAACATAAAATTAATTACTTAAAATACATTAAAAATTCGATATTTTTTTAAAAAAAAAACATTTTTATTAGCATTTTTAAAACAGTGCGATACAATGTCACTCGGCAATATAAAATATGATATGCATTTAAGTTTGGGATCAGAATCCTTGTAATTACATCATTAACATAAGAGCTGAACACTATACATGGTAAATCAGGGGTTGCGGAGTACACCCCGGGTGGAGCCGCACTATTCGGTATCAGAGCCAGTGTCATCTTCATCAGAAGGTGGGTCGCAAATGTCTCCTCTATATTTATTCCATGCCCCCATACCCTTTTCCACTTCTTAGGACATCTTCTGTTCCGGTACACAGCCCGTTCTGCAATCATTGCAGCGTCCATGTCTTGTTTCCAGGTCGCTATGGATGGTGGTAACCCCCCACCCCACCTTTGTGCTATATTCCTCTTCGCCACCATCATACCTATTGTCATCCAGTTCTGCCCATATAGCGTGAGATCATTGGGCTCCCACATGTTCAGGAGGCACCGTTTGGGATCTGGGAGTATGGATAGGTCCTCCGATTGTGACATGGTGCGCATCACTTGTGCCCAATACTGCGCAATTCGGGGGCATTCCCATATTGTGTGGTAGAAGTTCCCTATGTCCCCGCATCCCCTCAGACAGTAAGGGTGTGCTATCCTTTTCATCTTGTGTAGTGCATCCCTTGTGTAATATGACCTGTGTAATATACGGAGTTGTACCAAGCGCAAACGCGCGGGGATACCTATTTCTTTTGGAGATGAAATCGCCTCCTGCCACTCTGTGTCATCCATGTCGCCGCAGTCATGTACCCATTTCTTCCGCAGGGCCTCTAGGGGGTCAGGTAGATTATTTACAAGTTTTCTGTAGGTTAGCGATGTTGCTTTTGAAGGCATATAGTCTGTCAGCAGTCTGTCCTCTAGCGGGTACGCCTCTGGGATATCTGTACCAGGTTTCAACACCGTTGTCAAGGCATGACGTATCTGTGAATATCTGAAGTGTTCAGTCAGCGCGAGCTCATATTGTTGTTGCAGTGTTTCAAAAGGCAGTACGTGCCCTCTCTGCCACAGGTCTCCAATGGTGGAGATGCCAATTGCATCCCAACGGTCGAAGCCCTTGGAGTGCCGCAGGCGTCCACGTTGTTTTATGTCCCATAACGGGGTGAGCTGCGTTAGCACTCCCCGCCATTTCAGTCTGCGCAACGCCGCGTGCCACACGGTGAGAGTGTGCCGCAGTGGGACGATTTTCTACGCTACTAGCGATGCATCGTACAGGGGAGTCAGCATTCCAGAGAGTCCCAACTGCGCCCTGTCCGCCTTCAGGGCCGGCTCAGACTGGGGAAGATGAAGCCATTGATTAACAATCTTCAGCTGTGACGCCCAGTAGTACAGGAGCACATCTGGGAGCGCTATGCCTCCGTCGTACCAGCCACGCGTGAGTTTGGCTTGCGCTATTCGGGCGGGTTTAGAGCCCCACAATAGCACTGAGACTTGTGCTGCGATGGTTTTAAAGTATGCGGGGGGGACAGGATAGGGTGTGTTTTCTAGAGCGTATAGAAAGCGGGGCAGGGCCATCATTTTGAAGAGGGCAGCCTTGCCCAGCAGTGTCAGCGGCAGCGATTCCCAGTGACGAATGTCACGTTTGAGTTGGTCAAGGGGGGGCTGTAGGTTCTGCCTATGGAAGGAGGCAGGGTCAGCTGTAACGTGTATCCCTAAGTATTTAAACCCGTCGACCGAGATCCGTAGCGGGCAGGTGTCCGGCAGGCTCGGTGCAGGACCGCGCAGTATGTGCATAGTGGATTTGGACCAGTTGATCGAGTAGCCGGAAGCCCGACCGTAGACCGTGAAAACATCTAATAGCGTGTTAATCGAGCGCCTGGGTCCAGTGAGGTATATAAGCACATCGTCGGCGTATAAGGAAATTTTATCTTCCCAGTCATCCGTCCAGCGGATGCCCTTGATCGTTGGTTCCCACCTTATCCATTCAGCCAAGGGTTCCAGGACCATGGCGAACAGCAGCAGGGAGAGTGGACAGCCCTGGCGCGTGCCTCTATGTAAGGGAAAATCCTCAGAGATATGGCCATTCGCCGCCACATGTGCCATCGGTCTTGCATATAGCAGACGGATCCAGGAGCAGAACTTCTGGCCGAAACCGAAGTGACGTAAGACCGCAAATAAAAAGGGCCAGTGGACAGTGTCGAACGCCATATGGGCGTCAAGGGACAGTATCACTGCGGGCTCTAACAGATATTTTGCCCGCGCAAGTGCACCGTGTACTCTGCGCAGGTTAAGGGCCGTGTTTCTGCCCGGCATAAACCCGGATTGATCTTTATGTATGAGTTTGGTCAGATAAGGCGTGAGGCGCTGCGCCAACAGTTTCGCAAGTATTTTTGCCTCCGCGTTAATGAGGGAAATTGGGCGATACGACGTACATTGGTCCGCAGGTTTCCCTGGTTTGAGGATCGCCACTATCGTGGCCGTTCTCTGATCTGGCGGGAGTTCACCAGCCTCTAGGCTATCCTTGAACATATGTAGCAGGTGCGGTGCGAGTGTTTCGGCCTGTTGCTTATATAAGTCTACTGGTATCCCGTTGGGTCCCATCGCTTTGCCCGTCTGTAGGGCTTTAATCGCCAGTTGTATCTCCTCAGTCGTCAAGTCTACGTCTAAGGCCCGCGTCTCCTCCTCAGTCAACACTGGCATTTTGAGATCTTTGATATAAGTGTATGCCTCGTCTTCTGAGATTGTGGACGTGGATGCGTATACCGTTTTGTAGTGAGTCGCCAACGCCTGCACTATTGCACCAGGATCCCTAATGGGGACCTCGCCCTGTACCGTCAGTTGTGCTATCCACCTGTCGCGTCTGTCTCGTCTGTCCAGCCAGGCCAGTAATTTGCCCGCTTTGTCCCCCATCTCGTAAACCCTGTGTCGTGTGGCAGATAGTTGCAATTGGACCTTTTCCGTGAGGTGTGCTTTGTGATGTTGTAGTGCTATTTGCAAAGCGTGTGTTGTAGTGGGGTTTGGATCTTCCGCATGTCGCGCCTCAGCTTCCGTCACCGCTGTCTCTAGGGTTAACTGCTCCGCCTGCCCCTCCCGCTTAAGCGCTGTGATGGAGACTATCGCACATCCCCGAATTACTGTTTTGTAAGCCTCCCATAGAGTGGCAGCTGAAGAGAAGACACCGAACATGTGTTGTCTCTGAAGTATTGTTTGGTTCCCACTCTTAACTCCTTTTTGACCTTAGAATTATGCAGATGTGGTGCGTGGATAGGATAAATCCGACGCCGTGTGGGTTGGTGATGTGTATAGGTAAGTAGCAGCGGGGAGTGGTCTGAAATGCCTCGTGGCCTTATCTCTATTCTGGAGACAGTACCAGGCCCACCCGGTGAGCTAAGAAAATAATCGAGCCTGGTGAGAGTGTTGTGAACGTCAGAGTAGTATGTGTATTGTCGGCCCTGGGGGTTGTACTTCCTCCATTGATCTTCCAGTCCCATCGCAGTCATGAAACCTGCCAGGCGTGTTGCGCTAGCTGGGGCCAATTTCGGGGGAACCCTATCCTGCAGGCTATTAGCTATCAAATTGAAATCTCCCCCCAGAAGTAAACCTCCCTCGGGGAGCCCAAGTATGAAAGTGCTAAGGTCTGCTAGGGCTGCTGCCTGAAGTGCAGGAGGAATGTACACTGAGACGATGTTGATGGGTTTTCCCTCCCACTGTGCGTGTATAGCGGCAAATCTTCCTGCCGTATCCGACCTGGCAGACTGGACAAGTAGGGGGAACTGCTTCTTAACTAGGACGCCTACTCCCCTTGACCCAGAGGTAAACTCAGAATGTACCATCATCTGGAAACCCCAGCGATCCATAGCTTTCACTGCCGTACCAGTGAGGTGCGTTTCCTGCAGGAGGACCACTGCAGCCCCCTCCCTCTTGATGTGTTTCAGGACCAGTCCCCTCTTGACCTTGTCCCCCAGGCCCCGGACATTCCAGGAAAGTATCGACAGAGACGGCGTCACAGTAGTTCCACTTCCCCGTCGAGTCAAGAGTGTGTCAGCCCCCATCATCCTGGATCTGTGAGTTCAGCAGACAAGTAATCGATTCTGCGAATCCCAACATCATGCCTAGCAGAGTAGTCAAGTGCATAGCTACAACTAAAACCAAAACTAACAACATAGAACATTCCCTCCTTCCCTCCCCCCTCCCTGCCTCCCTGCCTCGGGGACACCAAACTGCCCGCCACCCCAACTCAGCAGAGTGCTTACTACCCCAGTCAAAGGACAACGTTGCTTACAAGAGCTTGAGGGGGGGTGAAAGTACAAGGGGGACCAGTAGCCCCGACAGTTTTAGTGTCCCAGTTCACTTTTAAAGTCTCAGTAGTACACCAAGGAGGTGAGTGTCCAAAAGGACTAGTTCAACGCCTCTGCGATAGTTCTCAACAATAAGAAAAATAAAAAGGTTTAGACACTTCCCTTAATGCAGCATGAGTCAGTCACCAGAGTCCTCGATTGGGCCTGTCTCAGCCTTCTCCTCCAGCCCAGTCATTTCATGCTCGCCGGACTGTTCTTGTCTCCTTCGCCTGCTGGTCTGCTTGCCCGAGCCCTCCGCCGGTCTCCATCCCTCGAGCCAGTCGTGTGCCTCCTCCGGCGTGTCGAAGAACCAAGTTTTTTTCTCAGCTACCACCCTGAGGCGCGCCGGGAAGAGCATGGAGTATGGCAACTCACGAGATCGTAGTGTTTTCTTCACCTCGATGAAACTTCTCCGTTTCGCCGCCACCGCCGTCGTGTAGTCAGGAAAAATTAAAACTTCCGAGTTCTGTATGCGTATGGGCGGCGCGACCCACGCCGTTTGTAGGATGGCATCGCGATCCCTAAAGTTGAATATGCGCGCCACAACAGGTCTTGGTCGCGCCCCTGAGCGAGGACGTCCCCCCGGGACTCTGTGCGCCCGCTCCACCGAAAAGAAGTTTGAGAGGCCTTTAGGCTGCAGCACATTCCTTATTAAGTCCTCCACATAGAGGTCCATGGCAGGCCCCCCCTCCGATTCTGGCAGGCCAATAAGGCGGATATTATTGCGCCGGGAGCGCCCTTCCTGGTCATCCATCTTGTCTGCCAGTATTTTATTGTCCTCTTCCAATCGCGCCACTCTTTTCAATAGCGACGCCGTGTCAGATGTAAGTGTTGTAGTGACCTGTTCAACTGTTGACACTCTCGCCGACATCTTCTGTAGATCAGCCCGCAGGAGCGTGACGTCCGTGGGATGGAGCCCACAGTGGTCTGCACCTGCGTCAGGGCCGCCATAATGTCTTCCAGGGTTATGGCCGAAACCGCACCACCCTCCGCACCCTTTACGCTGGTCCTTTTTTGCTCCGGCAGCGGTGGAAAGTCTTTGTCGTAAGCAAATTTGTCCAATTTGCTTTGCTGGGTCCCTCGGTTGCCTCTGCCGCCCATTGTGGTTCCAAAAAAAGGGGGGGGATGTGCCGCATATCGGGGTTCGGGTCGGTTGGTAGGGGGGTAAAGTCTGCCCCTTCACGTGTCGCCAGGCGTCTCTCGGGGATGTCAGTCCCAGGTTATCTTTCACCGCTGCTGTGTCACTGCGGAGCATGGGGTTAGGGGTCCCCCTCGCTCGGCGTGTGTGCTGGCCTCTGTGTTGAATGCCGGAGGAATCCCGCCAGGGTAGTGGTGGACTGTGCGCTACGCCGCTGCCGGGTCTGGTGGGGACAGCAGTCCCAAGGTCCAATACCGCCGCTATGCCACTGCGAAGCAGGGGGGGTGGGGGAGGTCGTAATGCACCCCTCGACTGGCGCGTGTGTTGTCCTCTGATGTGGACACAGGAGGAAGCTCACCACCGCAGGCCGTGGTGGGTCGACAGGGCCCTGAGTCAGGCCTCCGCTGGGCCTGGCGGGGATATCAGTCCTCGGTCTTTGTCGCCGTCTCTGTGCCACTGGGAAGTCGGAGTGCAGGAGAGGCCCCTCCGCTCAGAGCGCATGTGTCCCTCTGCGGAGGATGCAGGCGGGGTTCCGTCACTCCCGGTTGCGGTGGGACATCAAGGGTCGTGCTTTAATCCGCCGCCGGGACCGGTGATGTCAGCGGTTACCGGCGGCTCGGGTTCAGCCTCTCCGACGGGAGCTAGAAGGCAGCGGGCTCCCCCGTGTGTTCCTTAATGGGCCGATGACAGGCAGGGGGGAGGGCGCGGGGGGGGGCAAGCCAGGCCGTCACTTACCCGCCTCCCGGCGTCCAATTCAGCCCCGCGCCCACCCGCGACGGCCGCGAAGGCGCCTCCTCGGTCGGGGTGACAAATCTAGGCCGGTGCTTCTGGCGCCAATGCAGGCCGCAGAGTCTCTCACGACGTATCTCGGGTCTCCGGCGTCGTGGCGGGCGCAGAGAGGGGTCGCTCCACTTCAAATCACCTCCGCTGTGTTGTCGTTGTGTCTGGGTTACCAAAAGACAGGATTAATGGCCGGATTGCTACAGGGCTACGGTCTCACCCTCACCAGAACGCGGCCATCTTGGTCGATCGCCGGCCACGCCCCCCATTAAAAATTCGATATTTTTAATAAACTATATTATGTACTTCGATATTTTGACTGTCTATATTTTTAAAATCGATATTACATTACTTACCTTCAAAATGATATTTTTGATGTCTATATTCTGTCCATTCGATATTTTGTCAATTCTATATTTTGGACTCGATATTTTGGTTTGTCTATATTTTGGATTCGATATTTTGACCATTTACCGTACTTAGGTACACTCCAGATTGGATACTGGAGTACCCTTGTCAGTCCCTAGTATATGGTACCCATATAACCAGGGCATAGGTATCACAGAAGTATGCATTATGCCACCTATGAGAGGCCATGCAAAATGGAACTAAAGACCTGCCTTTGCAGACTGTGTAACTTGGTGCATGCACCACTTACTTAAGATATAGGTTTACTATATCTAAGGGTCACTGCACTTAAAACCAATAATTCACCCCTCTAGCAGGCCTTTACAATCCTGAGGGCATGGTGGTTGGTTCTAAGTGAGAGGGTGCCACTGCACAAGCTTAACACCCCTGCAGCCTACCCATTCTCCCGGCTTGTCAGTGAGGCAGCCATTTACGACATATTGAGTGGCATTATGCGTCCACGTGATGACCAACTTTAAAACAGCTGAAGCAAATCCTATCATTGTGTGAATCATACCCCACACCGGTAACAGGTATTGGAGGTATGATTCTATCCCTCAGAAGTGAGCTTTGTGGGGTTCCTGGTGTTCCCGCTACCAGCCTTCTAGTCCCGGACAGCACAAAATGGTTGGTGCCAACCAAAGACACATTTCTGCCCTACTGCTGCTGAGCCAAGCTCGAGCAGGGGAAGGTAGAATAATAGGCATCCTGTCACAGGGAGGTGTAACCACCTCCCAGACAGGATTTAGTGTATTAGGGTTGGGTGGTTGCGCTTGCCAGCGACTGAAAGTCTGCATGAGGAGCACATTTGGTGTCCCTGTGCATAGTCCAGTTTAAACCAGTCCTGGGAGCCATTGGCTCCCACTCTGGCATGAAGGTGGACAAAGGGCATGGGAGTAACCTCCCCACCATCTAGACACTCCCCTGGGAGGGTCCCCTGAATCTCGCCAACCCTCTTCCGTGGGTACATAAGGTCTTACCTGGCTGTTGGACCTTAGATTTGACGTGGACAAGATTTTGAACCAGAAACCACTGAACTTCAACCGTCTTGACACTCTGGACTTCGCTGGACATTGTTTGGGCTGAACTTCTTCTCCCAATCAGTCTGCTGCATCATCTGTGCCTGTGCAAGATATCACCCTTGGAGAAAAGGAGTCACTCCCCTGCATTTGCAGGCACCACAGCACTGCTGTCTGGTCTGCTGTATCTGAGCTCCTACAGACTCCGAAGGCATCAGCAAAACAAGAGGTGGGTTTCTATGTCCCACAAGGTCTGTGCTACCCTCTCACCAAGTTTGAGGTCAGAACCCCTTGTGGGTCTGCAATACCCGAACGCCTGTGCACTGCGTACATTTGCAAGTGCATATGCTTGGTGGCATTTGCGGAACAAGTACATTGGGCTCCAAGTAGCCCCAACCTCTGGCACTATTTCCTACCAAGAACTTTGGCCTTCTCACTTTGAGTGCTCTGCGGGCTATTGTTTGGTGAAATTGCTTGAGGTCCTCTTGCGACTCCTGTGCCACCAGCCTGTGGGTCCACTTGAGGGTCAAATTTGCTTTTCTTGGCTCCCCTGGTCCAGGCTTGCCCATTATTCCCCTGCAGTTGGTGAGTCTCCTGGACCTTGCTGGTCTGAACCGTTCACATCCTTGACCTCCTGCGTGGGTTGCTGTTGCCAAGGCTTGTTGGTACTCCCACGGGACACCGACCCCTCAGCACTCAACATCATTCATAGGACAGCTCTTATCCAGCTCTTGTTTGTCCTCAATGTCTCCCTGTCCCAGTAGTTGCAGAGTTAAGGACTCCATCAACCAACTTGAAGCACCCAACATCGGTGGGCATTCGTCAACTGAGCCCCTGGTCTCGCCTAAGTGACCCAGACTCAGTCCCCTCTGCTTTCAGGTACTCTTCAACAAGAATCCACCTTTGGATTTCAGTCAACACTTTTCATCCTCCCAGCAGCGGCTCTTCTTCGAAGTCCTTCATTGGGTTCGACGGCTGTTTCCAACGTAACTTCAGACATATGCACCCAGCTTCCCTGGGATAGGTAACTTGAGTACCTCGGTATCCATAGGTGGGGTTGCTCTCCAACCTTCTGTCTTCAACTGGGTTTCTTCGAAGTTCACTGGGAAGGGTCCTTAAACTCTAAAACTTCAACCGCGACTTTCCCATACAATTGTATGGAACACGAGGTTGTGTTTCCACACTACACCCGTCCTCCGTGGGGTCCCTACTTACTCACCTTGGGTGTTTGTTTGGGGTCCCAGTGATTCTGCTTCCTCTTGACACTGTCTTGACTCGAGTCATGGTTACTATACCACTTTTTAAGGATATGGTTTGGTCCCCCCTGGGTCCCACTGTGTATCAGTGCTATTTACTGTCATTTCTGTGCTTAAGTGAATGAATGAATGAACGAATTGGCACTTGTAGAGCGCACGGCTACCAGAAGGTCTCCGAGCGCTTAGGAACCAAACCTACACAAATGACCAGCTTTAGGCGACCGGGAACAAGAACGTTTTCAGCTGTCTACGGAAGGACATATAGTTGTCCTCCAAACGAATGTAATTTGGAAGAGCATTCCAGCACTTGGAGGCGATGTAGGAGAATCGTCTTTCCCCACTCCTAGACCTATATATTCTAGGGACTACTGCCATGCGTTTATTTCCCGAGCGCAGGGCTCTACTGGGACAGTGCGGAGAGATGATGTAATGTAGGATAGGTGGACCCTTGGAGGACAGAATCTTGTAGGGAGGCTATAGATGCTCGTGTGGATTCTCTGGGGGGGTCTGTAAGAGGAGTCGGGCTGCACAGTTCTGCACAGTCTGAAGCTTCTTTATTGTTGAGCACAGGGAGCCCATATAAAGGGCATTTTCCGAATCTAGACGAGAGAGAATTAAAGCTTGAACCAGCAGTTTCCTAGCATCGAACGGCAGCAGGGGAAGGATTCTCCTAACCATCTTAAGTATTCCGTAACAGGTTCCTGCTACCTTCCGGGATTGCTCCTTCATGTCTAGCGTATGATCAAGCCAGACTCCAAGGCTTTTTATTTGTTCTTTGTGGGGGGCATACTGTCCAGACATTTAGGCCCTAGAGAACTAGGACCTAGTGGGGAAGGTTTACCCAAAAACATCAGTTTTTGCTCCATTCAGTTGTAAATGTGAGCCCTCCATCCACGCTGACACTTTTTCCAAACAATCACCCAAATAGTTTTGCCTGTTCCCAGATTGATTACGGGAAACAATCAATTGGGTATCGTCCGCATATGTGACGATATGTATGCCAAATGGTTTGACCTTCTTGACGACCAGTCTCATATAAATGTTAAAGAGGGTGGGGCTCAGGGACGAGCCCTGAGGGACCCCACAACTCAATATCATACTCTTGGAAATGGAATCGTCCTCAAAGACCTGAAATGAGCAGTCGCCTAAAAAAGACTCCAACCACCTTAGTGCATTTTCAGATACCCCTACATCTCTAATTCTAGAGACCAGCAGTTGATGGTTAACGGTATCGAAGGCCACACTTCGATCGAAGAGGACAATTGCCGCCGAGCCTCCGGCATCCAAGATTTTCATTGCTTCCTCAACAACTACAATCAGAGCTGTCTCTGTGCCCTGATGCGGTCTTAATCCAGTTTGCGATGTATGGAAGCAGTCATTTTCCTCCAAAAAGGTGGACAGATGGAATTGACATGCTTTTCCGCATTTTTTGCGAACCCTGGAAGCAACGAGATTGGCCGGTAATTAGCAAACATTTCAGGGTCCGCACCTAATTTCTTAAGCAGTGCTCTCACCATGGCTCGTTTCCATAAAGAGGGGACAGTGTGTGCTTTTGGATTATCTCCATGAAGGAGATACTGTGTCGTACTAGATAGTGTTATATTAATACAAATATATTTTTATATCTACAGTGTGGTTCTTCTTTAATTTAACCACTACTATAAGATTACATTCTGGAAAAACAAGCTACTTAACATTCCTTCAAGACTAAGCCTGAAGGCTGCTCTCCACAGTTACCATTTGGATAGCTTTCTAAGGTTACCTTTGACCTGTTAAATCACCATAAAGTTTCTTTAGACTGGTGCAAGGTGGCCACTTTAATTAGTAGACAGCATATACCAGGCCAACTTCTCACTCCCGGGAATGGCAGGACCCCGCAAAGTACCATGGTTAAAAGGCACCCATGCCAGCCGAGATGCTACTGATGCAACAAGTAGTCAACCTCAAAGGAGGAAAGCACTGTGCGTCCCCCTCCTGACCTCAGAGCAACTCTTTGGGTTTTCATAACATTTCATTGAAAGCCCTCAGTGAGCATGCATGATTATCATGTTCACTGAGGGTAAAATCAAAAACTTGAATGAATACTCATGTCATGACTTTCCAAAAGTCAAACAGGGTGCATGGAGGGGCCATGTTCTAAAGTCATGCAGGAGGCATGTTCTTTGGCATATTATCTAGTCTTCTGGTGATGCTGTCTCAGTAGACATTGCAAAGGACATCTGATTGTACAGCCTTCAATCCTATCTAATAATGGTATTAAAAAATAACTACTGCTAAGGGCGAGCACAAGAGAATATTCCGTGGAAAGAAATGAATTTTCCTTTGATTGCCTTGTTTTAAACAAGCATTGGCAAAACCAGGAGGTCTAACCTTTTGGCTTTGCCAATGCTTTTTGTCAATATTGTTCTGCACCAGCAGAATTAAAAATAAAATAGTTATTGCTAATGATGAACAGCATTAGAAAAAATACAGCTCCATGACGTACACAAACACATATTCATCATGGCTCCCTGGCAGCCATGTTATTCTTTTTTAATTTACAATTCCTAGATGGCAAACGTCCATCCAGAAGTGTTAAATTAAATAATAGTGAACAAAAGTTCCTACTTTAGAAAGGTGGAGCTTGGGGCATATTGCAGCTGCCGGGACCTCCAATAAATGAAAAAAAAGAATAAAATAGAACACGACCAGGAGCAGTGTTGGGAAACG
The DNA here is from genome assembly GCF_964261635.1 of Lissotriton helveticus. Lineage (NCBI taxonomy): Eukaryota > Metazoa > Chordata > Amphibia > Caudata > Salamandridae > Lissotriton > Lissotriton helveticus. Next base: position 432,034,920 of record NC_136065.1, read on the forward strand.
ATGGAGCAGCTGGGGAGCCTACAAGCAGCAGGAACAACGAGGAAAGGAAGGGCTGTGGGAGTAATTGAGGTGCTTTAAAAAAAGCAACAAAAAAGGGACAACAGGATAGGTAGGGGCAGAAGAAGTAACAGACCTGCTTCTACGGGAAGCATCCTGGCCAGTGTGAGGAGAGAGGGTGTGATGGGGAAGCAGCTCACAGAGGTGACAGTCAGAAAACACATACACTCACAAGGAGCGCTGATAAAAAGAAAAAAGTTGTTCCCTGAGGTGGAGCCATGGGAGAATAAAAGTCATCCAATCAAAGCATATTTAAAAAACAATATCCATAGGAGGGAACAAAAGAAGAGGAAGAAAAGCCATAGAATAGAAGGAAGCAAATGAGATTGACAATAAAACCAACCAATGATAAGTTTTCGTATTGTACAGAATATGTCTTTGACAACGGACAGCTAAAATCTGTCTGAGAGTGATAGCTAAAAAGGACAATCACACATTTGGAAATCATTCATGCTGCATTCTGCTTTAATCAGAGAGATTTTTTCCTTGCTAACGTTTTAATGATGGCTGAAACTATTAGATTTAGAGATGGGGAAATGTGATATTTAATTACATTTGTAGGAACAGTGCATGCCGATTGTGTAGCACTTTCAAATTAGTATCCAATCGTTACTAATTCATTCTGCTGTTCACAATAACCATGTTAATCATTGTGAGTTAATGTGGTATAGGAGCAGATGTCATACGCCCTTGCATACAAATTCCACTGCACTGCTTCAATTAATTGTTTTAACGGTACATTAAATATTGGTGAGTTGCAATGAAAATCTTACCAAAGTTCACGCGGCATAAATCCAAATATAGTCTAATATGAACATAATTTATTGGCGCATGTTTACGACCAGAGACAAAAATTATTACTCTTTTGCCCTTCTAATCTTCTATGAAATTATTAGCTCGTCAAGTAATGCTCAGTGTCATTTAGGATGAAGTCAAACTGAAAAATGTATCAGTGCCACAGGATTTATGACTATCTTGACAAAAGAAAGAATATATTTTCAAGGATCATCAAATGGGCAGATAAAGACATTATTTCAAGTGGTTTGCATGATGCTTTTTATGCTGTATTAAATACTAAACAAGAAATGTTTCAGCTTATATAAAAAGTGTATTTTATACATATTTATTTTTCAAGTATCCTCTTTCCCAAATTTCCCTTGCCTGTTTTTTGAAAGAGACATGTTGCAACCCTTTTTTTCCCTTTAACTTTCTGTGTAATAATATATCAGACAAGGAAACTCTGAAACCGGTCTCACCAATCAGTCCAAATGTTTAAACTATAATAGGAAGTACGCTGATGAGTATTCCTGTGACCCCCACCAGAGGACTTTTAAATGTGACTTACCGACCCGGGGTTAAAATTGCAGGGGGCTTACCCCTTAAGAGGCATCTGCTATGTGAAGCCATGTGAAGTTTAGCTTTGTGATGTTGATGAATGTCAAATTAACTACATTCTTGTAATGTGCAATTACCCAAACTTCCTCTTTTTATTGAGATTATCGACTGCTGAACAAGAGAAAAGAGTTCAAAGATAATCCTGTTGACCGAATCTGAAAACGTTCTGCAGCCAAACTTGCAATAAAGTCACAGTGTTAATATCTTGTTCTTTTTACTGTTCAGCCCCCCTCCAATGTCTATGCACAGTTTATTACACGTTTTCATAAAAATATTTAAAGATGTGAAGGTGCATGTGGAGGTATCAATGAAATGCCACTTGATTACGGATGGGTTCAATACATTACGGAAGGGAGTTGCTGCACTGATATCCCAAATCAGAGAGTCTATGAACAGCCATACTTGCTAAAATGTACCTTGGATCTTTCAATACAATGATACAAATTACAGCTGTATGTGCAAATTTCGCACTTTTGATGTTTAGACTTTGTGCTTCGCAGGGTACAGCATGGGGGTGGGAAACTGAAAATTGTGCTTGTCTCCTTTTATAGTGATATCATTTTACTGCCCTTGATAGAGCCTGCAGTAATGTTGTGTGGAAGAAGGAGCCGTATTGTAATTTATCTGATTGGTTGTGGTGGTTACTGTTAGGAAAGTGGGTGTTAACCAGTTGAAACTCATAGATTTTTGTTTTTTGACGACTGGTATTTGGACCTCTGCTGTGTTGTGAGAGTCCCTTATAGAGTCTAATAGTCATTGATCTCTTTTTGAATTAGATTAAGAGCTGTAACTTGTAGTGCCCAACATTTATTACACGACCAGCTGCCTATGGGCAGCAATGGTATAGAGCTCCTGTTAAGTCACATGGTACATGTATGTTCATGTTCATTTTGTGGACTATGGAAAGCATGTTGTATATCGGTAGTGCTTTACTGTAAAGTAACAAGAACATATTTGTGTGTGAGTAGTACATGGATGTTGAAGAGAGCCTGGCAGGCACCAATGTGAATGTCATGGGGCCTCCAAAACATTCTTCAGGTCCTTTCAAGAGGCCCAGACTCTATGGTGCAGGAGGACAGGAGACAGAGGGGCCATTTGAAGAATAGAGACAGTCCTTTCCCCTTGCCGCTCCATTTGTTCTCCATAAGTATCTCCTCATTAGATTCAAAGAGAGTTGTGTGAGAAAGCTTGCCACTCTTTTGGGGCTTTTTTTTTCTTTCTCCCAGGCAGGAGTTCCCAGACCATCTCCTACCCTCCTTCCTGCTGGCAATAGAGGACGGACAGCAGGTGTGGTTTGGACTACTCTGGGAGTTGCACATAAAAAGTCAATAACTGCCTGAAACCAACCCGAGAGTTGTAGGAGTGGAATATGATCTATGGGCCCTATCCACAAACATATTTTTTCCGTACACCTATGTTTCAGAAACTACCTCCATCAAGGAATGCATAAACTGATTCCTGGTGGGCATAAGTGGATTTAGTTCAGTGGGCATTTTTGCCATAGGGCAGAGATATCCACAGTGGTAAACCCGTTTCAGGGGATTTGAAGGGAGCATTCCAAGGCATGGTTTGATTGGAAGTTTAGGAACACCAAAACATGTATGTTTTTGGACATTCTCCAACTCCCTTCCAGCCCATTTCTACTCTGGAATTGTTTGAAAAGTTCCGGCAGACAATAGGTCAAGTAACCCTCCTTCCAGGATTGAAGGTGAAGCGATAATTGGCACATTTGGTGGAGGTGTTGGGGATTGCCTTTCTCCATTGGCAAAAATGTTTTCTGAGTGGCAAAAAAAAAAAAGGGCTTTTTTGTACAAGGGTTTCTAGAGTCCATGTTTTTAATTCTATGCTGTAAAGATTTTCACACAGTGGGAGTGGGACAAATGACATTTCCAAAAGTTTGCCTGGAAACCTGCTCATAAATCAGATTTCCAGACTTAATTTTGGGAATATTTGTGAGTAGAAAAATACTCAAAATGCTTGCTCAGATGATGTAACTTTGCGCCAGTGATTCCTAGGGGATTTTAATCTACACTGGTATGACAGCAATGACAAACAGGTCAACGCTTTTAAAGACTTTTTAGCAAAGCTAAACCTCTCCCAAGCATGCACACAGCCAACTCACTCGAAAGGAGCTACGTTGGACTGGATAATTTAAAAAAACTATAACACTTTAGTCCTCTCAATAGAGCCGTGCAACTGGTCAGATCACCATGCCATAACCTTCCTGATTCCCACATGGAAAAAGAACAAGAACACACAACCTAATAAGCTCAAAAGTGGATGCAGGACACTAAAGACTCAAACATTGAACTTCTATTAGAAAGTTGTGAGAAGGACCTAAATCCACCTAACAACTTGCAGAACGTGAATGATCTAACGGACCACTACACTCCACCAATAACGAATATAGTTAACGCCACCATGCCACTAAAACTGAAAAGAGTTACAGAGAAGGTTAAAAACCCACGGTTTAATTTAATGAGACACTGAATGAGGAAAGATGGAAATTGAGACTGGCGGCAAGAAAATGGAGATAACAAACATCATACCCTGAACTGAAATCCTTCAGAAAATCCAGAAAAGAATACAACAAAAAGATCCCCAACTCCAAAAAGGAATTTATTAGATCAAAACTGGATATCACCAAAAACAGACCACGGAAACTATTAGAAATATTAAAACAACAATCCAATAAGTGGGCCAAATCGGCCCAAGAAATCTCAAAAACTTAACTAAGTTGTGAAGAATTCTCAACATTCTTCACCGACAAAGCCAACACGTTGGAAAGTGAGCTCAGGAGTGCAGCGGATAACCTAGACAACCAAACACCCTCAACTAGCAATACCAGCTCTATAACTAATGATGATAGGGCAAAAAACAAGGCACATTGGGATACATTCAAGTTATTGGACCAGAATACCATCGCCAAAACGCTATTAGATATCAAACCTAATAACCACTATAATGACCCACTCCCATCAAAATGCCTGAAAGAAATCAGCCATATCGTGATTCCTATATGGACAAAAATTATAAATGCCTCTCTTTTCCAAGGGATACTTCTAGAATGCCTAAAAACAGGCCAAGTCGTCCCCATCATCAAAAAACCTACAGCGGACCTGGCAGATCCGAATAACTTTCGCCCGATAACCAACATTCCTGTACTTGCTAAACTAATAGAGAAATGTGTACAAAAACAACTGAGCCAACACATAGCCAATTTCTCGCTACTGGATGACTGCCAGTTGGGATTCAGAACAGGACACAGCATGGAAACAGCGATCTTACATATTGTCGATGATGCTCTACAGGCCCTAGACCACAATAGATCATGTCTACTCATCCTCCTAGACCTGCCATCTGCATTTGACACAGTAAATCAAGTAAATTTACTGAACAGGCTCCATGACAGGATGGGAATATCGGGTAATGTGCTGAAATGGTTTGAATCCTTCCTCCAGAATAGAACGCAAAGATTCTTGGTTAACCAATCACTTTCACCTTCATGCCCTCACTCGATTGGAGTCCCTCAAGGATCTACATTATCTCCATCACTGTTTAACTTGTATGTTGAACCTTTTACAGAAATTCTCCGAAACTCCAAAATATCCATTCACATGTACGCGGATGACAGGTAGATATACATCAAGATCGCGTCTCTGGAAGACATCAGGTTAAAGAATGAGGCCTTAAAAATGTCATTACAATGGTTAACTAACAATCATCTGAAGCTAAACACTCAAAAAACAGAATTCCTACTAATCTCAACACCAAAGAATCACACAGAGGTGAAGGAATGGTCCAAAATTATCACGGCGCTTAACTGCACCCCTACCCTAGTTGACTCGGCAAAATCACTAGGAATCACACTCGACGAGAACCTTGACATGAAAGCCCACATCAAATCAATGGCGAAAAGTGCCCATTTTCATTTGAACTACATTAGAAAAGTGAAACCATTCATCTCTGAGGCGGATTTCAAACTAGCAGTCCAATCACTCGTTATCTCGAGGTTTGAATATGGATGCACTTCTTCAGCAGGTCTACCAAAAATTTCCACGGCACCACTAAAAGCATGCCTCAATGCAGCCGCAAGGAAGTTCGACCATATCTCTCCACACCTGAAAGCATTAAATCGGATACCTTACAAAGCCAGAATTCAGCTAAAAATGGCATGAATCACCCACAAAGCGCTTCACTACAATACACCAAGATTCCTTGCCCAGAAAATTTAAGTATCTGGAGGAAATAGACCAGCTAGGAGTGCAAAGGAGCTGATACTGAGGCAATCCATTTCTCGGAAGAAGAGAACTTATGATAGAGCTTTCTCAGGAGCAGCCCCCAGAATCTGGAATTCTCTTCCACCAAACCTTAGAAAAATAACAAACCCAGCAACCTTTAAGAGGGAAACGAAAATATTTCTAATGAGCAAGTTCCTACCATAGACGAGACAGTTCATCTTTAGCACCATGACATAGTTCTGACCAAGACATATACACTAGGAAGTGAAAAGAAATTCACCAGCTGGGTTGGGGATTTTCGCGGGTGGTACTACACGAATCCGACCCAGGATTGGAGAATATGGAATATACAGGATAAGTCAACTAAAATCTTTTGCACTGAAGTGTATCCCAAATCTACCTCTTATCACTGTACATACTGTGTTAACCCGTTACTTATAGTCTTACAGCTGTATGGGGCATAGCCTTGATATGTACTATACTAATCCTGGACCCAGAATTGAAGAAGATAGAATGCACAGAAAAAGACACTTAAAAACTTTTGCAATCAGGAAATCCCAATTTCACCATATAGATAGTTATATCCCAAATCTACCGCATGTCACTGTATATACTGTGTTAACCGTGTATTTTGATATTACCTTTATAGATGTATACTTACCTACGTCATATCAATGTGTATAGTTACACTATATGAGACTTGTCTCTAATCTACCTCATGTAATTAAAAGCGCTCTGATACCCAAGGGTCTTGTTCACGCTATATAAAATCTTTAAATAAATAAAATAAAATAAATGAAAATCTGGGTATTACACATGATATGACAGCTGTAGACTGTATGGAGTAAGGTGGAACTGCAGCTAGTCAGCTAGCCCCCGAAGGATAAGTCTGCCTTGAGGAATCACTGGCACAGCTGTCTGGTGACCAAAGAGCTGTGCCAAGGGAATGAGTGCTAATCCTTCAAGAGAAGCTAAATCAGCCTTATAAGTGAATAGACAATTGTTCTGTGCATAACTTTGTGGCCGATATGTCTTGCATGAGGAGGCTGTCTATAAAGGGAGAGCCGAGCTGTACAGGAAGGACATTCAGTTCTGGGAGACTGGACGCCCTGAAAAATGATACTCATGATCAGAGCCCATCACCCACAGCACGGGGCTGAATGCCCTGCATAAATTGTCTCAATGGAGCCAGAAAGTTCCATAAAAAATTAGTTGCTCATGTGTGCTGGTGTCCGTTATAAAGCAGGTGATTGGTATGATAGGGGCACCTCTGGTTTAGGAAAATCTAAAGCGGATTAATTATTCCAGGTCCCCACTCCCAGAAGCCTGTGTGGACCGTTATCACAACTATGCTTGTTTTTAAGTTATTCCTCTTCTGTAGAGGTGGGGGAACTGCCTATGTATGTAACCACTATTCCTGCAGAAACCTTGAGCCCTATTAAGAGGCCATGTGGGAAGTTGTAGCCTCAGGCACTGAGTGGGGATTTTGTGCACCTCCTCAGCTTGTCAGGACTAGCAGGAGTGTTGTCTAGACTGAGTATCCTTGACCATGTCAGGTGCAAGCGTTAGAGCTAGAACAGGTTGCCTGGTGCACATTGGAAGTGTGTCAGGGTGGGGGACAATCATTCAATTACAGAGCTACGTTCTGCAAAAAGATAGACCCTCTAAAGCAGGTGTATTAAATGAAAAGATATAGGAAAAATAATGAGTTACTACCAAGGTGGCTTCATCAAACAAAGCCCTCAAGAGAGGGAGAAATCCATAAAGCACTGTGACTTTTCTGAAATTGTCATATTCTTAGTTGTTGTACCCCAAGAAGAGCAGGAGCAATACTACGGTGTGATTACGATGTCGGGCAAAAAGCCTCCGACAAGCAGTCGGAGGCTTTCCAACCAAGATCGTAGGATTCATTCAAACCTCCGTATTAGGATGATGGCATGAAAATGTGTCTTTGGGGACCCCTAGCAGGGCCCTATGTTGCAGGGATGTCTACAAACATCCATTTGTCAATGGAAGCTTATGCTGTGGGCCTTTTCTGTCCCCCACACAAGCTTTCTTTGACAAATGGATATTTGCAAATGACTTATGGGTGGTCACATCATAATCCTGCGGTCGGAACCGCCAACTTAAGGTCGGGCGGTTCCTTTCCTCAACGGTGTCGGCGGACTTAAGTACGCCCAACATCGTAATTGGGCCCTGAGTGTTTTATTAAGTTCTGGGGGTCAGCTGGATTTGTGATGGGCCGCTGATATGCCCAATACCCCCAGGTAAACACCTTAAATCCCCCGGGTCCAGAAAATAGTGATCCCCACGTAAAGTTGGGGTATGTCGCAAAATGTTCCAACGTGTACTTTCTGAGAACACCTCAGATTGTGGGACCATTTTTGCTACTGGTCCTCAAAGATTGTTTCATTACCACGCTCGACTTGAAGAAACGTTCCTTGGACTCAACAGTCCCTGCAACTATTGACCTGTCTCCAGCGTACCCTGTGTTTCCACGGCCATTGAAATAGTGGTCTCAAAAAAACTCTTCTGGAAGCTCTTGGCCACCTCATTGACTTTCAATCAGGCTTCAGATATTTGAGATGCATGGAATCTATACTTCTAAACATCAAGGGAGAACTTCTCAACTTCATATTCCACGGTACACCCAGTGTTTTAATTCTCTTGGACCTCTCAGCAGCATTCAGCATCATTGACCATCATTTATTAATCGTGGTTTGAACTTGTCAGCTGGCATCAATGGAGCTGTCTTCGTTTTCCTCTTTCCATTTAAACTTCAATCATTGGTTGTCAGTCATAACTTCGCATTCTATTTCATCATTTCATCAAAGTATGTTACCAGAAATAGACAAGCACGTCATATTTATATACTTTACATAAGAGCATGCTTAATTTGCTGACCTGTAAAAAAAAAATTATTTAGTTCCTATGCATATCATTTTAAGGTATTTCCCTGCAGGCTGTAATGCTATTTTATATTATTTAATGTATTGGTTACCATTTAGAGAATGTTCTTCATGCAGCCTGACACTTGTTTGAAAGTGAAGCCTAGTGTTTTATGTCAATTATCAAAATGCCACATACCAAGGACGTTGACACATCTGAAAAATAAAGGATGTTTATTTGGGACTCATTGCACCCCCCTCACCTGCACTGTAATCGGCCTTCCACCGCTGTTCAGGCGGGTCCAGTTCCTGGGGTGGGATTTTCTTTGGGCGCCATCTTGGAGTGGTGTGCACTCTCGGTGGGTGACATTGAAGAGCGGTCTAGCGCTCCGGCTTATTGGAGGGACGCCTATTTAAGGCGACCTGCCCTGTAGACTGCCTTGAGAAGGTACTCGCGCGCTGCATCGCGCTTTGCGCCTTAAGTGCCGCGTTATTATTTTTAAACTGACCTGTTGACGATTTGTGTTAGTTTTAGTTGTATTTCCCCCTATTTTTAATGGGACTCATTGCACCCCCCTCACCTGCACTGTAATCGGCCTTCCACCGCTGTTCAGGCGGGTCCGGTTCCTGGGGTGGGATTTTCTTTGGGCGCCATCTTGGAGTGGTGTGCACTCTCGGTGGGTGACATTGAAGAGCGGTCTAGCGCTCCGGCTGATTGGAGGGACGCCTATTTAAAGCTCCCTACAACGCGCAGCGGTATCGCGCAGCGGGAGCGCCCTCGCTGCGCCTGAGTCGTGCCAGAGTCCTGCCCGTCTGCGCCCGTCAGTGCTAAGGCAGCGCGGGCCGCAGCGGGACTCTATGCTCTTTCCTCCTCATCATGACATCGCCTATGATCAGGTATCAAAGGGAAGATTTGTTGGCCATTCGGGGACTGATCACCGCTTGTGATCTCCCACCAGTGGCCCTGACATGTGGTCCTTATCGCTGTACCTGTGATGGTTGGGCATTGGACACCCCCTCGCGCATCCGATCCTTGAATTTACCATCTCGGCAGAAACAGATGCCAGGAACGCGTGATCTTAACATCTGGAACTTGAATGTCAGATCACTGGTAAAACATTATCAGGAGATATATGATCTTCTTAAAAAAGAGTCCCCTGATGTGCTTTTTTTTGACCGAAACTTGGCTGCAGGATTCGGATTCTTCCATAATTAACCTCGCCTTCCCCCCTGACTATGCTATCTTCACTCTTAACCGGGGTACTAGAGGAGGGGGAATTGCGATGGCCGTTAAGTTGTGTTACCCTTGTGAATGGAAAGCCCTTAAACTTCCAGGGTGTGAATGTGCCTTTTTTAGAATTTCGTTTAACCACCACTTCTCCTTCTCTGGCCTTTTAATATACCGCCCTCCGGGCTGCGATGCTGCCTTTAGGGCTGCTTTCCCGGATTTAATCAGTACGGAGGCACTAGGATGTGCGAATTTTAATGTCCTCGGTGACCTCAACCTCCATCTTGACTGTCCGTCCTTGCCCTCTATCCGGAGTTTCCTGGCTGATTTAGAGGCCTTGCAGTTCTCCCAGCTGGTGACCTCTCCCACTCATCGTGATGGTCACATACTCGACCCGTTTTTTACCAACTTGGAGGGAATTAGAGTACTCTGTCCTATTCAGATTATTTGGACCGATCATATGCTGGTGAAAATGATTTTTCCCATGTCTGAACCTCCTTTTATATCTCAGGACAGAACTATCCTCAAGCGACATTGGAACAAACTAAAATTGGAGGACTTTTATCATTTGCTGGAGAAAGTACCCCTGGGCCCTGTCACCAATGCTGATTGTGGATATGACTCCTTTTGTGCGTGGATCTCCCGCGCCCTTGATTCCTTGATCCCTCTGGTATGGTCTAAACAGTGCTCAAAAGAGCACAGTCCTTGGTACAACAATACCTTAGCGTCCCTTAAAAGAGCCTGCAGGCAGGCTGAAAGGCTATGGAGAAAGTCGTTTGACCCAGAGCTCAAGGCTTGCTACTTCGCTAAAACAAAGATCTATCACAGAGCGGTATTCAGAACTCGCGCAGCCTATTATGCCCAAGAGTTTCTGAATAGCCCCAACCCTTCGAAACTTATATTCAAGGTTTTAAAGGACCTCATGGCTAAGAGCACTACGGCTGCAGAAATCTGCTCGGACTCCCACTGTGAGGGTCTGGCCTCTTTTTTCCTCGAGAAGGTGCAAGCCATCTATCGAACCTTCCCTACGGTCTCGTCTAATCCAGAGCGAGCCAGTTGTATCTCGGGAGATAGTGAGTGTCTTGACACCCTGCCTTCCTTGACAAGGGAGGCCTTTGATCACTTAAACCGGTTCAGCTTAGGAATATGCTGCTGCTATGCAGCAACCCGGTGTTGTCTCTGATCAACCTGTCACTATCCTCTGGTGTAGTGCCTATTAGGTGGAAGCAGGCCGTAGTCACACCCATTTTGAAGAAGGCTACCCTTGATCCTCTCAAGCCTGAGAACTATCGCCTGATCTCCTTGCTTCCCTGAGCCACTAAAGTTGCTGAGGCCCATGTGAACGGTATCCTGGCTGACCATCTTACCAGAGCTAACATTCTAGACCCTACTCAGAATGGGTTCCGTGCGGGCCACAGCACGGAGACGGCCCTACTTTCTATGGTCGAACATCTGCGTTCTGTGCTTGATGCAGGTCGGACAGCGGCACTATTACTATTAGATCTTAGTGCCGCGTTCGATACGGTCTCGCACAGGATTTTACTTCAGTGACTTGAGGAAGTAGGAGTCAAGGGCTCTGCCCTATGCTGGTTTCGATCTTTTCTCACGGATAGGTCGTTCCAGGTTGCGATCCCACCTGGCAAGTCCAAATCTTACCCATTGGCCCTTGGGGTCCCACAGGGGTCATCGTTGAGTCCCACTCTATTTAATCTTTACGTGAGACCGCTGGCTGCGGTCGTCAAGCAATGGGGCCTGACGATGGTCTAATATGCTGATGATACGCAGCTGGCGGTCACGTTGAGTGGGGACTCTGACGTGGAGGCTCTCAGGTTCCGTGACGGTTTACGGGCAGTGGCCAATTGGATGAACTCTAACTGTCTCCAGTTGAATACCAAGAAGACAGAGGTCATGGTGGTCGGCAAGCAAGTGGAGCTATGGGGTGACAACAGGTGGCCCTCTGAACTAGGTATGACCCCCTCTCCTGTATCGGAGATAAAAAATCTTGGGGTTTGGCTTGCCCCGACACTTAGTTTTATCTGTCCCACCAAGAGGGTGGCGGCCTCTTGTTATGGCATTATTAGAGGACTTAGGCCTATACCTAAATTCTTTGATGCTCCCACCAGACAGCTGGTGGTTAAGGCATCAGTGCTGTCCCGGCTGGACTACACCAGTTCGCTCTTGGCCGGGATAAACCAGTCTGAACTCACCCGGTTGCAGCGAGTGCAAAATGCTGCAGCCAGAGTAGTGGTAGGTCTGCCTAGGCGATGCTCGGTTTCAGAAACGCTGCACTCGCTTCATTGGCTCCCCGTAAATCAGAGGATTAAATTCAAGGTGCCTGGCATTTAAAATCCTCAAGGGTATGTCTCCCCAAATCCTGGCGAATCTTTTAACACCTTATGTTCCTCTGCGAACTTTGAGATCGTTGGGTCAGAACCTGGCAGTGGTCCCGCGCTTCAGGCTGAGTAGAACTGGCGGCCGCTCCTTTCGAGTGTTAGCAGCGAAGTGGTGGAATCTTCTTCCCTCTGAGATCCGGGCAATTGATGACCTTCTTCAGTTTAGGCGCGCCATTAAAACCTTTTTGTTTGCTCAGTCATAGGTTGTGTTCTGTGCCCTCTCTCTTTCGATGTTGTGTTGTGTTTGCCTTCTCATAGCGCCAGGACGCCCCTTCGCTGGGGCAGCTGTGCGCTGTATAAATAAAAATAACATAACATAACATAACATAACATATTTCCATTTCCATTTTATTACATTTGTATCGCGCATAAATCCCCCGAAGGTCTCAGAGCGCTAGCAGGCAAAAAAAAGGAACCTCATGTCCATCGGAGCTAGGAAAGTGGAGTCAGCTCATCTGGCTAAAAAAGCCAAGTTTTTAGCTGTCTTCGGAACTTCGAGTGATCAGGCTCTAGCACTTATTTAGCAGGATTAACATTTTTTATTTGTTATATTTTATAATTTTTTGAATACAGGACCAAAAATAATTTTTATATTGTAAAACTGTAGTAATAAAATATACATATATAAATAAAAATGGTACTTATTTGGAAAATAATAACATTTTACAAAAATGACAGAAAACGTGTTTTAAACATCTTGGAATCAGACTTAAAGGAAATATTCAGGCATCAAATTATAACGGATTCTACAACTTTAAAAGGTAAAATGAAGCCAAAAAATAAATAACAGTGAAAGACAAAAATAAGCATTTTTCTACTGAATTACCAGGAAAAGGTAAACAAAATAATTAACTTTCTCATCAAACTAACATTCCCAAGTCAAAGGGAGATCGAAAGCCAAAGAAAATAGAACCTCAATTTACAAAACCCATAATTAAAAAATATACATTAATGTATGCGTTAAAAATGTGCACACCCTATTTTTCAATTTCTTACACCAATTTCATTCTACACAAAAGGAGTAGAATGTGCAAACCTTCTACCAGTAACATACTTCTAATCTAAAAGAGGGAACAAGGTTCTTAGCAACATGGGTTATGCTTATTGTAAAGAAAGACTCACAGAACCCTAGGCTTACTAGAAAGCACATCCACTATTTCTTTGGCAGATGCATCGACTGAGCTATGACTCTGCAGAACTATTTGGAAAGGACCTCAGAGAAAACCTACGCTGCCTCTGCATTTGAGGTTGAACTCAGAGAAATGGTACAGCAATTAATACATATTGCTGGTACTTCTAGTGAGCCCTAAGGTCCTATCTTGAATGAGGCACCTCGAAATGTCCCAATCCATATAGCTTGACATCTTCAAATTGTACACAGTTTGACACAAACCATGAACAGAAAACATAAAATGTTAGGAATCATTTAACCAAGCTCCGAGGTTTTCTGATCTTGAAATTCCACCTAACCTATCATAAAGAAACTTTCTTGCTCTAATAAAGATACTAAAGCAAGGCTACTCATTTTTCGAATGCTACACACCTAGTAACCCTCAAAAGAAATAATATTTGAAAGATGTATGGTATTTTTAAACCATATCACCATCTACTCACCCAAATACATACATGTGGAAATTAACACATACATCTTCCCATCCTACATGATTTGATGTGAGATAAACATTGCTTTATTTATTACATTTAATGCATTTTTATAAGGCGCAGACTTTATCCGAAGGTGTCAGAGCGCTGTACAATAGAACCAGTTACGTTGCATGAGAGAAAAGGTAAACAAATAGAACGTCACAAAAATCAACAGGAGAGGTAGAGTAAAACCATATAGGCAATCACAAAATAAAAGACACAGCAACCAAGGGTGGGTAATAAATAAGAAGATGTTACAAATTTACAATGGTGAACTAACTTCCAGGAGGGGTCTGAGAATGAGGGTATTAGTTCTGAAAGTGTCTTTGAAAGAGTAGATAAAAACAAATAAATGACACCCAGAAAAATTAGAATTGATTTTTATCTAGCAATGATTAATGTAAATATAATGCATTCAAATTCTTAAATTCAGAGATGTGTTTTCCATCTTCCCATGGCTGTTTTTCTGTAAAAGTCCCCAAAAGTCACCAACAGAGGAATATATGATGGACAGCAAATAGCAATTCAAATTTGATAACCTGTCCTTGCAGAATTAAAAAAAATATTTGTAACACTGAACTACAATAACAAAGAAAACATTGATACAATTGCCTGGTTGTGTCACCTGATTGAGAAATAGGGGCATATTTATCAATGTGTTGCTTCGCCCTTGTGCCACGCAAGAGGGGGCGCAAGGGCGATGCAGCACTAAGGTAAGATTTATCAAGCCACGCTAAACCATCTTGTGTGACCCTGCATGGCTTGATAAATTTGGAGTAACGCAAGACAGCGTTACTCCAAACGGATCGTTTTGGGAAATTTTAGCGAATTTTTTAAAATTGTATATTTCCATTCTGTAATGCACTCAGCATACCTATAATTAACTTGCACGCATTTTCGCTCATTTTCCACGGCGTTTGCTGCCGTTAGAGCTTCAAACCGGGGTCAGGCTTTTCTGTACCCGGCGGCCATCTTGAGTGGGGGCTAGAGTGGTGGGAGCGCTCTAGTGGACCAGATATAAGGAGCCCTGAAGCAGCGCTCGCGAGATTCATTCTTTGTATCAGCTTGAAGTGACATTGGTGTACTACAGAGCTTGTGTGTTTTACCCTGCGCTCCGTGAAAAAAACGGATCGTTTTGGGAAATTTTAGCGAATTTTTTAAAATTGTATATTTCCATTCTGTAATGCACTCAGCATACCTATAATTAACTTGCACGCATTTTCGCTCATTTTCCACGGCGATTGCTGCCGTTAGAGCTTCAAACCGGGGTCAGGCTTTTCTGTACTCGGCGGCCATCTTGAGTGGGGGCTAGAGTGGTGGGAGCGCTCTAGTGGACCAGATATAAGGAAACAGTGGTGTACCGCGCTAGCGGTCGCGTTTGCGGGCGCCGGAGTCCAGCCAGAGTCAGCCCGTCTGCACCCGTCCGCGCTAAGGACGAGCTGGACGGCTGGTCCCTGGACTCTGGTAAAATGCCATCCCCTCTTTGCAGCTATTCTCTCCGCGATCTGCTGGCTCTTAAACCTTGTAAAAATCGCTGTTCTCACTCTTACGAACCGGACGACTTTTTGCTCCCACCTCGTTGTGGCTGTTATCTTCCGTTAAGACCCCCCAACCCCGCCCCCATCTACCCTACCCCTGAACACCCCGTCACATCTAGTTCTAATATAGTAGAAGTAGAGGGCATCTTGGTTAATGCCCGCTCCCTTATCAAGAACAAGGTCATGTTTAAGGAGATGGTACTGGACAGAACGCCCACCCTAGTGTTTGTGACCGAAACCTGGGCTAAGGACTCTTCCGACCCTGATCTAATTGAGGCTGTCCCGGAAGGTTACTGCCTGGCCAGACTTGATAGGCAGGGACGAGTGGGAGGGGGGATAGCGATCCTTTACAAAGATCACTTTCAATGCCACATAGTACCCATGACTGATTCTCCTGACAGTTTTCAAGCTCTTTATTTCACAATAAAGGAAGAGCGACGCCCCTTTTTTAACGGTATCTTAATTTATCGTCCCCCCGGCTCGAGAACCCACTTCACGCACCACCTTCTCCAATCTCTTGAACCCTTTTTTGGCCAAGACAATTTCTCCATCCTGGGTGACTTCAACTACCACCTAGAGCGGCACGACCTCTCTGACACCTCCTGTCTCATTGAGGCCCTAGAATCTTGCGGGCTTACGCAACGTGTCACGGGAGCCACTCATCGTGCTGGCCACACCCTGGATGGCATCTTTTCCAATGACCCTCGTTTGACCTCCAAGGATCCGATCCATCTTTCCTGGTCTGACCACCTGGCGGTCCCTTTCCTTCTGAAACACCACAGGGAGAACCCCCGTAAACTAGGGAACCATACAAGAGAAACTTCTAGAAATTTCAGGAATATTAATAGCAATTCCTTCGTGCCCTGGGCTGCAAGCCTTGCTACCACCGGCCTAGATAGTGTACAGTCTGCAGTCGCTCACTTTGAACAGGTCACCACCAAGGCCCTGAATCAACTAGCCCCAGAACAATCCCGGTACCGCGCTAGAAAGAGACCTTCTGCCCCCTGGTTCTCCAACTCCCTTAGGCTTCTTCGGCAAGAAGTGAGGAGAAAGGAGAGGCTATGGCATGCTAGTTGGGACTTCAAGAACAAGGAAGCTCATCGACTTCTTGTTAAAAAATACAAAGCTGAAACTGCGCAGGCTAAACAAGAATACTTTGTGACCGCGACCTCCTCGCTCTCCTCCCCGAAGGAACTTTTTAAAACTGTGGACTCCCTGATCAGATTGCAAGCCCCTGACCCCGTCATCTCTTCGCAGGACCTCTGTGATAAGATCGCCTCATTCTTCCACTCTAAAATTCAGGATATCCACCTAGCCCTCGAGGAACAAAGAGATGTTCTCAGTGCATCTACACCTAGGGTAGAGACGAGCTCGATCATCACTGAAATCTCCCCACCATGCACTCTGGACGCCTTTCCCCCGCTGGCTTTACAAGATCTTGAGCTACTGTTAGCCAAGACTAAGTCGGGTTCACCTCTGGACACCTGCCCACTGAAAGTCATCAAGCAGTGTAGGGAGACCCTCTTACCACCGCTGCTAGAGATAATGAATCTAGCCATTAGAGATGGCATTTTCCCTGCAGAGTGGAAGAAGGCGGTAGTAAAACCCCTGCTGAAAAAGGCCTCTCTGGATCCGGGGATCCTAAAAAACTTCCGGCCTATTTCCTTGCTCCCTGCTCCTGCGAAGATGCTTGAGACACACCTTAACAAGCATCTCGCTGCCTTTGTTGAAAGCTCAGGATGCTTAGACTCCTCCCAGCATGGATTCAGGAAAGAATTTAGCACCGAGTCAGCCCTCACCATCGTGCTTGACAAGATCCGCACGACAGTAGATGAGGGCCAGACCTCTTTCCTGGTCCTGCTAGATCTAACTGCGGCTTTCGACACCCTCTCCCCCTCAGTACTTACATCACGGCTGAGGGAGGTGGGGGTGAAGAACGCAGCTCTGGATCTCTTGATCTCCTTCCTCACGGGGAGGGAACAAAGAGTCAAGCTTGGGGAATTTCTATCTCCATCCCGTCCTGTGCTATGTGGGGTTCCTCAAGGGTCAGCACTTAGCCCGACCCTCTTTAATATCTATGTTACCCCACTAGCCAAATTAATAAGATCATTCGGGATGGAGGTAGTCTCGTATGCAGACGACACTCAAATCCTCGTCTCTCTTCCCCATTCAGATGAACTAATCGCCTCCAAGTTTAGATCTTGTATGGAGGCGGTTGGTAACTGGATGATCCAGAACTCTCTGAAACTGAATGGGGAGAAGACGGAGGTGATGGTGTTTGGGGGGAAAGAAAACATCTGGTCAGCCAATTGGTGGCCTGACTCTCTTGGAACGTGCCCTTCCCCCACATCTTCTGCAAAAAATCTCGGGGTGCTAATAGATCCTGCCCTTAACTTAGGCAACCAGGTGAGCAGAACCATTTCCACCTGTTGGGGCCTGATTCACACCCTACGAAGGGTTAGGAAATATCTTTCCCTCCAGGCAAGAAAACAAATAGCTGTTGCCCTTATTGGCTCGCGTCTGGACTATTGTAACGCGCTGTATGCTGGACTTAATAAAGGACAGCTGCAGCGCTTACAGGTAGTACAAAACGCCATAGCCAGATTTGTCCTGGATATCCCCAGACGCTCTTCGGCCACTGCAGCCAGGAAAACGCTGCACTGGCTGCCGGTAGAATATCGTATCCGGTTTAAGGTCCTTTGTATGACCTATAGAGCCATTGCCAAAAAGAGCGACTCTGGAATAGGATCCATCATCTCCCACTATGTCCCCCGAAGGACTCTGCGCTCCTCTGGAAAACTGCTTTTGGCAGCCCCCCGTGTACGAAGAGCCAAATGGGGTGGCAGAGCCTTTTCCACCCTTGCTCCTAAGTGGTGGAACGAACTTCCTCTGGATCTGAGATCTCTCCCGTCCCTACAGAACTTCCGTACTGCCTTAAAAACCCTTTTCTTCCGCCAAGCATATGTTTAGGTCCCTATGTCCTTTTCCTGATCATTCTTTTATCTTTGGCTAGGCGCCTTGATACCTGCGGGTCATTGTTCTTGCGCATTATAAATTTTCTTTCAATTCAATTCAATTCAATTCAATTCAGCGCAAATCACTGCATTGGGGTTCTCTGAGCCAAGGAGGCGTTCCATGGGTGGAGCGTGGGGGTTCCAACGCATCCACCCATGGACTTTGGTGCATTCCCACATTTACCAACACTAGTAAACCTGGGAATGCGTCAAAAAGGTATGCCTCCGCAGGGTAGGTGAAACAAGGAGAAATATCTTTATTTCTTCTCATTGTTCACTCTTTCTAAGTGTGCTGCATTCTGTAGCACACTTAGAAAGAGCCACTTGCCACTGAGGATTGTTTTTGTGCAGGAAGGTGCCACTTCCTGCACCAAAACAATCTGACCTACAACGCAGGAACCATTTTCACCACAGTGCAAGGGTGCCTGCATTGGCGCTAAGCAGCCAAGAGTGCACCAGGGCAAGGAAATGACAGTAATGTGACATATAATGTTAAATACTTTACATTCCTGCCCTTTCGCATTCATGCAGCACAGCATATTACAGTACAGCAAGATGGCTTGCTACACTGCGCTGCATGAAAGTTTGATACATCTGCCCCTCAATATTCAGTGTAGCAGTATGGCATAACTCTTCTGCATCTACTTTTTTTGTTCTTTTTTTAAAAAAAATTTTATTGAGCAGAATCATAGAACAATCAAATACAGGGAAGACAATCCAATTACATTACATTTAAATAAATATCTGTTAGTGTCGTACTCTCGTACATTATTTCAGAAGTAGCCATTCATTTAAAACACCAATATCATACATATAGAAATAAAGTGACTTCATGCCAAGCCAAATTTGCTGCCTCGCTAGTTCCTTTCCCTTAAATAACTACAGAAGGAGAGTTTGTAGCTACAAAATAGGGAGAAAGGAGGGACAGCTCCCTCAAAAACAAAGATTTTCTTTTTAGAGCATACTTGAATGACAGCAGTCAACCCACAAGGTGCAATTGTGCCTAAGATACAGATGAAATAACAACCATTCACTAAAGAGCGAAGGGGTATTGGTAAAGTACCTATTTAAAAAAAAACAGCCCACACACAAAATGCGATCATGCCTTTAACATTCATAATATAGCAGCCATTAGGATAAATGAAAAGATATTATACCATACATATGCAGCAATACAAACCACTGAAAGTTCTGTTGTGCCTTTGATAACTACCCTCGTACTGTTGCATTTTCTGTTCCCTCTATAAACTGCCACGAGGTGTTAAATCTTTTTATACCCCCAACCCTCTTCGCATATACCTCGTCAAGTTTTCTCATTTTATTCATTTTATTATGTCACTCTTGATAAGTTGGTAGTCTAGATGTCTTCCAGTTCTGGAGGATCAATGAGCGACTGATTAAAGAGACTATTGTAATAAATGCCTGACCCCCTTTACCTGTCGCAATGCTCTGCATCTGACTTAAGAAGCAAAGGAGTGCCATACTTGCCTCCGGATCGATCCTAGTCTGGAAACCAGGGATGAGGGCAGAAAGCACCCTTTCCCAAAGCTGTGCAACCCTTTGGCAGGTAGAAAATATATGAAAGCAATCACCCATCCACTGTTGCTGGCAGAGAAAGCAAAGATCCTCCATGGCTGGATACATTCGGTGGATAGCCCTTGGAGTGCAGCATGCCATTCAGCTGGATAAAAAGGACACCCTCTTAAAATTTGCTGGCCTAAATCCTTATGACCTAATAGCGAGATCGACTGCCACTCTGCCTCTGAGGAAATGCCTGGTGGCTACCTCCTTAGTTCTGTAATGATCTATACCAGTTAACAATTCCCCTAGGTTTTGACCAATGGAGAGCAGATTTTGCCAGGTGAGAGTATCAACAAGATTCAGGGCAACCTTTTTTCAAAAACTAAATAATCTGCTGAAACCCTAGAAAAAAAGCTTACATCGATCACCACACCTTGCATGGAGATCTTGCCACGTGATATATTTACCCCTCACCAAAGTGTCCTAATTCATTAAAACTGTTTGCTTTCCAAAATCTTAAACGACTGTATGATATTCTCAGGCCTACATATTTACATTAGTGACCATTTGTCCAATAAATCTTTCATCTTCTTCATCATAACCACATTGTTTAAATGGTAGAGTTGAGAATAGCGATGTGTTACCAGTATCCCTAAATATTGATTTGGGTTAAGAGATTGAGCCTGCTGCTAAAGAGTAGAGGGGAGTTTATTTAGGATTACAACGCATACTTTTACAACGCCTACCTTTACATCGCAAGTTTTACAACGCATACCATTACAACGCATAATGCTTTTGGGCGCTGGATAGTGAATAGTTTAATTTACTATTCCAACTCCAGTCCCCGTGGATAGTAGGGAAGGTGTTGGATAGTACATTAAACCTATTCCCTATCCTAGAGCGCCCCCCAGCGCTATGCGTTGTAATAGTTTGCGTTGTAAAAGTTGCGTTGTAATGGTAGTTCATTGTAAAAGTTTCGTTGTAAAGGCAGTATACCGTTTACTTACAGAGGTATTAAATGAAAGCAGTTCTGTTTCACTCTTATTGATTTTATATCCCCCTATCATTTCGAACTGCTCAAACTCCAACAGCTTTTGAATGATCTGTTCTTCTGGCCTAAGGTAGAGAATAATATCATCCCCAAATAATTTAAATTTTTACATCACTACTATAGGAGCCTCCTCCCCTCATTCTCCTGAATCCTCATGGCTAAGGGTTCTATACCATTTTTTAAATAAAACTGGGTACAGAGGAAACCCCTGGCACGGTCACCTGTTTATCTCCACCACCCCTGCTAGATTAGAGTTTACATACACCTTTGCTTTAGCCTTCGATATAGATTCCGGAGCATTACAGTGAACTGAGAAGGAAAACTAAACCTTGCTAGACCATAAAAGTGGGCATCTCAATTTACCTGCTAAAATGCTTTCTCTGCATGAACCATCATAACGACTGCAGGGGAGTGGTTTACCTCAAAATAATCTAGTGCGCGCACCAAAAAGCCTTTATTGGCTGACATCACCCTACCAGCCACAAACCCTGTCTGATCATTATGTATAGCCACGTGTGCTGCAGGAGTATTGATTTGCCCATATTTTCATTAAAAGGTTGTAATTTGTGTTCAATAAACTAATCGGTCGATATCAGCTGACATCTCTTGGATTTTGACCCTTACAACCATTGATTCCTTAAAAGCCGAAGGAACCTCCCCTTCTTCCCTCAACAAATTAAATAGATCCATCATGATGGGTGTAAGCTTTCCGGCAAAAGGTTTAAAAGAACTCTGTCTGAAGACCGTCATTACCACAAGCCTTTCCACAAGGCATTGAGGCCAGAGCTTGATGAATTGCTGCCGCTGATATACCCACAATCATTCTCCCTACCTGGATATTTGCCAGCTGTGGCAACCTAATGGACTGAAAGTATTGAGATATACTTTCATGAGAGACCAAGTATTTACTTTTGTACACATTTTTATAGTGCTGTATGAAAACATTTGACACCTTGTCTCTATCATATACTATTACCCAAGACCCTGGCTTCTGCAGCTCAGTAGCTAGTGCTGCATTCTGTTTAACCCAAATTGACCAGGCAAGATATTTGCCAGTCATCTGGTTTTCCTCATAAACCCACTGTGGAAATCCATCGAGATATTGATCTCCTCAAAAATTAAATAAATCCTTCAATTAATGTTTAGCTTCACCCAGCTGATTATCCATTAGAGATTGTGCCCCCTGGGAGCTATTCCTCTTCTGTAGAGCAATGTCCACTGTGGATTGGAGCTCAGCTATACATTCCACACACTTGTTGAGCCTTGAAAACAAATATCTGCCCCTGGATAGTTGCCTTAAATGCTCCCACAACAGCAAACAGTGATGCTGCACCTTTATAGAACTGAAAAAATTCCACAATTAATGTTCTTATACCTTTAACCACTCTCAATTGGCAAGACGTTCATGACCCATCTGCCACCTGGACCTCTCTCTTTTCCTTATCTCCAACTCCACTTCAATGGTGACCAAAGAGTGATCTGAAAATGAATTTGCCCAAATATGTGAGCCCATGCATTTTAGGGAGTGTGATAAGAGGAAATTGTCACCCTTTCTGTTTACAGCTTCAATAGTTTTTTTGCTTCATTAGATGTATCCCAGACTAAGTCTTGGATACAATTAAAATCTCCCCCTGTAGTTATTGTGTCTACTGATCTTATTGCCACATTGTTAATCTGGCTAATAGCATCTGGGTCATGTGAAATCGGGGCATAATAATTCACTGAATTTAGGAGATTGCAGTTTACACTGACTGTGGGCCAGATCGATCTGCCTTTTGGGTCTATGATAACTTGAGACACTAACCATTCTCCCACTTTACCTAAGTACACACTACCCCGCTAACCACCAGCCAGACTGTGATTGTCAAACCCCCTGAATGTTCAAGCAAAACATACATCTTGATGAATGAATATTCCCATTGAAGGACCTGAGGACCCTCGCAGCCCTCCAGAACTCCAACCAGGCATAGATTAGAGCAACGCAAGTGATTTTCCAGCTCCTAAATTTTATTTTCCAATACTTGCTTCCTTACTTGGCTGACTTGCTCTTGCATTGTGATAACCTGGTCTTAAGTTGCCAAATTCTCTATTCGACTTCCTGCATTCTCTCTGGAAAATTCACCACTGCTTCTTCGATTTCGATAACCGTTGGTGCAAGGATGCAATTTCAAATGCTTGAGAGGCTTTTAGATATCTAATTTTGTCCAGAATGACATTCGGCATTGCCTTTAAGTCCCACTGTGAGGTAACCCTCATGCCTTCCTGCCCATTCAGATGCTATGTCTCCTGGGGCCGAGATGATGCCAAGGCCAGGGACTGGGGCAGTTCTTGAGAGACCATCTCTGAGTTAGAGGCAGGACTCAAAGACTGTGATTGCGACTGAGATTGCAGGAATTGCAGGGGACCACTGTCCTTGGAATGCAATGGACCTATAATTGAGCTTTGAGCAAGAGTCCGTAAGGTTGCTGGCTGACTAGAGTATACCCAGGTGCCCGGATGGCACTGCTTTCTCTTTAATGAACAGCGGAAACTCTTTTGTTTAGCTTTGATTTGCCGTACGGTTGCATCTCTTGTATCGGCCTGCAGCAAATCTTTTTTAACTTCATTCTCTTTCTCGTTTTCCTCATGTTCTATATTTTTGCTGTCTCAATACACTCTTTTTGTGTTTCCACTCCTGTCAATAAGTCTGCCACTGGTGTTCCGTCTGCCACCTGCATTTCCTGAGTGGCACCTGTCAATCCCGACTCTCTTTCTTTATAAGTTGCAGATAAATCATCCTCAAAGCTCAGTGGACGTATTGCTGGCTCTGACCCATTGTGTGACTGGAAACTGCAATCTGCTCTTGCTGATGCTAATTTTGATTGTGCTGCACATATTTTTGCTCTAAGTTCTAGTGTTGAGGTGACATCAAGGTTCCCCATCAAATCGGCAGCTTTTAAATGTTTCCCCATACTTGATTCGCCCTTTTGTTTAATTTTCCCCCTCCTACATGTAGTGCCTGATTTCAGCCTCTAATTTGCTAAATTCAAAGTCCTATGAGCATGGAATCATTTCAGAGTTTGCAGAGAACCCTACCCAGCAACCCACTACCAGGTAAAAATGCAAATGGCTAAAACATAGCCAAGCACTTTCTCCTGGTGTGAAACCTGATGGTTCTCTCCATGTAATACCCTCCCAGAAACCGTCATTTTTTCCCCACTTTTTTATTTCTTTGTAGACAGCTGTTTGGGATTGTGGCATCCTTGTGCTTCTCAAGGGACACAAACAACCTTCTTCTCCACGCTGCCCCATTTTCACATCCAGCCACGAGAAAACAAAACGAAAACAAGCCAGTTCTGGCTGCTTAATGGCAGGAACAACCATCAAGCTGAGATTTCTGCATCTCTGCATTCAGGAAGTGGATATGATGCAACCTGAAGCAGGGAAGGGGACAAACTTCCTAGCAGCAGAGATGGTGAGTGGTGCTAGTCCTAACTTCTGCATCTACAACTGGAAATATACACCCTTATTCCTATCAGTTCCTGATTTTTATTAAAAAAGCAACATTTTCAAGAAATTTGGCAAGCCTATTTTTCAGGTGGTTTACAAGCTAAATTTTGTAAAATAAAAATTAATTTGACACATTGTCAGGTGTAGACTTCCTAGAACGATTAGCTTACACTCAACCATACTGAAAAATACTCCACTTACTCCTGCATTCTCTATAAACCATTAACAATTACCAGTACTAACACCATACTCATTTGACAACTGGAAATTAAATTTATAAAAAGAATATCACCCCAACCCTGTCCTCGACCTTCTACTAATCCCGAATCTCTAAACTTAAAAACTTAAAAAAAGATGATCATTAGCCTTCATTCTTGATCCAGAAGATGGGTAAGTCCATACAATACTTATATTTTGATGTCATAAAAACCTAGACATAAAAAATAAATATCACATCCAATCCAGGAATCCGAAAATAATTAATATCAGTGTGCTGACAACTTTCCCCACATTTAATAAAAAGTGCCTTCACTCCATCCAACCCCATATTTCATTTTCAATATCATGAAAACTTTTAAATTGACAAAAATTAACCACTAACGAAAACAAAAAAAATTTGGGAGAGGACTCCCAGCACCCCTTCCTAAATTAAAAAATGCCTGAACTCCATCAAAATCCATACCCCATTTTTGATACTATAAAACTATTTTTTTTAAAACCAACATATAAAAAATTAAAACCAAAAAAGTGGGAAGTAGGGTAGATGTGAGGATCTTGGTGTATTAGATGATATGGCTGGGAAGCCTTATTTCGGAAAACACTTGCAAAAACTTCATTGGGTCCAGTCAGAATCGTTTGTAAATCTTAAACTCAATCTGGGGTAGCTGTAGCTTTCAGCAGCAGCGCTTAGCAAAAAAGGAACTTAGTGTAAATCATTTAACAGTTCCATACAACAAAATGAGAAATCCACACAACACAAAAGAAACAAGATACCAATTTATAAAAATAGGCTGTATTTTTATGAACTTTTAGAGACCTTAATGAGCAAAATCCACTGGTGGTTTCCAGGAATACAGATTTTTAAAGGTTTTATTACTTTTGAATGCAACTGCAACAGTTCATGAAAGTTAGTTTGAGTACTACTACGGCCCTGCTTCGGCAACCAAATCCAAAAGGATGAAGGTCTGGGGGACCAATGGGGTAGATTTTCAGCAGTTTCCTGGCCACTAGAATGTTTTCCAGTCCAGTTCCAAACTTAACAGCATGATTGTTTTAGACTTAAATGGAGTGGTCCAGATGCTGGAATTGAGGATAAAAAGATGCTCAAAGATGCGCCGGGTGCTCTACGATCAACGGGGGAGCTGTTGTTGTGATTCCTCAGTCTATGGGCGATGTGAGGTGACTTTGGCCATAGAGGTCGGAGGTTTTCAACGTCTTCTTCAAGACAGTAGCAGGCCAGCTGCAGCTGGGCCACCGGTCTATGTGCACAGCAGTTGGGGCAAAAACCTTTTCTGGGGCTAGTGTCCCTCTTGGTCTCCAGACTCTGATGGCACAACCGGGTCTGGCTGAGTCAGGTGTAACTTTTGGTCCTCCAGGCTTGATCTCTTGGGGTGCCCAGCGGAATCTAGCAGTGATTCTTCAATGGCTTGCTGCATGCCACTTTGGGCTTCTTCAGTTCTATAGTCCCTGGAGCTGGTTCCAGGGGATCAGCAGATTGATCCTTAGTCACTTCTTTGATCTGGGGATCAACTTTTCCCCGAGTTTGGTCCCACAGGCACACTTCAAAATTCACTAGCCTAAAGTGCAGCAGGTGCAGTCCAGCAGATAGTGCAGCCTCGCTTTGCACAGTTCCTAGGCAACAGGGCAGTCCTTCCTTAACCCTTTTCACAAATCCAGCATACTCTAAGGTTCATGGTGCCAGGGTTGTAGGCCACACAGTCACTAGCAAGTGGGCTACTAGACCCCCTTTGGGCACCCTTCCTCGGCTTTCAGGAGCTGTGTGGCTACCTGGGGACTATACACCCATGGGAACACTGGTTTGGGCACTGGGCTTCCCTCTCTGGCCCTGTCTCAAGCCTGTTTATCTGAGCAAAGGGCATCCTCTCAGGAGTGTTATCGAAATGTGCCCACCAAAAGTTGCTTTGCCTTTGAAGCTCATCCTTTGGGCTTACACCCTGAGTGGCTTCCTGTAAGGGGGAGGTGACACCTCTTCCTACAGTGGGATTCCATTGTGTTTGAGCCTGAGAGTCATTCACACTACTCCCCAGGCAGGCAGAATGCTGTCTGTGGGCCAGTGCCCGCGTGAGACTACTGGACCAGCTGGGTCACAGAGTAACAACTTCCTAAAAGTTGCTTTCCTTTAACAAGGACATTAAATTCCATCTGGGCATCACGTTGGGTGTAATGCCACAATTAATTTGATAACTTACAGTACCCAGTTAGGTAGTCCCATTCAGAAGATAGCTAGGATGGGGTGCCAGCCTGTAACTAGGCCTGGGCATCCAATTCCGTTCCGCTCGCGGAAATTGCGATAATTAGAAATGGTCGCGTTCCGCGGAGAGCGCGAAAATGGCAACATTTCCACGATCCGCAGCGTATCGGACATTTTTTTCCTGCTTGCGCTGTAAAAATATGTTCCACGCGCACGTGATCGCCTTACCTGGATCCCCGCGTTCGCTGACAAGTTTTCCCGATCCGATCGCGTGCTCCACGAGATGTTGGATTGTTGGTAGCCATTTTGCGCTATCTTGCGAGAGTTTGCGCCCGCAATCAAGTCATTCGTCTCGCGATCATGCACCGCAAGAGTATTGAGATCTCGAACAAGTCATTCTCCACCGCAAGCGTGAGGACGCTATCACGTCATATCGAATGAGACAAGGAGCGAGAGAACCCAAACACGTCATTCTCCACCGCGAGCGAGAGCGTGAGGACGTGAACACGTCATATCAAATGCAACAAGGAGTGAGAGAACTCAAACACGTCATATCCAACGTGACAGGGAGCGTGAGGACGCAATCACGTCATATCGAACGCGACAAGGAGCGAGAAAATCCGAACACGTCATTCTCCACCGTGAGCGAGAGTGTGAGGACGCGAACACGTCATATCAAATGCAACAAGGAGCGAGAGACCTCGAACACGTCATATCCAACGCGACAGGGAGCGAGAGAACGCAAACACGTCAATTTGGACGCGCCATCGACTTCCGGCGGAAGTAATGTAAAACTCGAGAACTCGAACATGTAAAATTTTCAATTTGAAAAAGAATCTCACCTCTAGCAGCATAAAACCTTCTGCAAATGATCATTTGGCTGAAAAAAACTCCTCAAATTGACATTTGGCTGTACTTTTTATTCCAAGGAGTCCTTTTTTTAAATGGGGGGGAGAGGGAGGAAGTGCCACAGAATCTCCAACTTCCTGTTCCTGTCCAGCAGGCTCCTCCCAGTGCTTTGTCCATCTCCTGCTCATTCTGCCTTTGGATTTTGAGCTGAGAAGATCACTATTTTTGTCTGCTGCATCATTGCAATTGGATTTGAGGATTTTTTAATTGGATATTTTACAAGTAAGTGGTTGTTGTGTCTGTTTGATTGTACGCATTGCAGTTGTTGCAACTACAATTTAATTTTGGTAACTATCATTCCTTTTTAAAAAAATGTTGTGGGTAGTAGTAGTCAGTAGTAGGCCCGAGCTAGTCATGGCCTCATGGGTGTGTGCATGATGAAGCAACTGTTCCTTAGGTGTTTTTTGAATGTATTTCATTTTCAAGCATCATTTAGGGCCTGGATGGCATTGGATTGAGTTGAGAAATTTGTTTTTTTGGGGTGGGCTTTCTGTTGTTGGGCCTGGCCTTGTGGCTGGTCGCCATTTAGAAGCCTAGGCCTGCAAGCTTTTCTGGCCATGTCTGCCAACAGGCCTGCTTTCATCGAGTAGGCTCAGAGCAGGCAGCCACAGCTGCATTCATCAAGTGTTTCTGTGTGGTCTGTTGAATTTTAACATCATTTAGGGCATGGATGGCATTGGATTGAATTGGGAAGTGTGTTTTTTTGGGGTGGGCTTTCTGATGTTGGGCCTGGCCATGTGGCTGGTGGTCGTTTTGAAGCCTAGGCTTGCAAGCGTGTCTGGCCTTGTCTGCCAACAGGCCTGCTTTCATCCAGTAGGCTCAGAGCAGGTAGCCACAGACGTATTAATCAAGTGTTTCTATGTGGTCTGTTGAATGTAGACATCATTTAGGGCATGGATGGCAATGGATTGAGTTGGGAAGTGTGTTTTTTTGGGGGTGGGCTTTCTGTTGTTGGGCCTGCCCAAATGGCTGGTGGGAGTTATTACAAGTGTCCTACTTTTGCCATATAGGCCTGCATGGTTTTCCTATTGGCTTACTGCTTCCATCCATCCACCCCCTTTATCAGCAGCAGCTCCATGAATGATGTGATGCTCAAATAATTTAATGGCAAATAGGGTCCACCCCACTTCCATTACATTTTTATTTTGGTGGTTCTTATTCTCTTTCCCATCCTTCCTGAGAGTGTAGTGTGTGTACACAGTAGTATAACATAGCCCTTGTTGACAAGGTCTCAGAAATGGCTAGACTATATCTTTTGTTTGCACTAGTACAGTAGTAACTGAACCACAACAACAAATACAACATTTCACTGATGTTCTTCTCCTGGCTTATTTGCTTTTAGGTGCACAAAAAGCAAGAGGAGGAGGTGTCATCATCATCGCCCGTTGTACTGCCAGCCAGACAGAAGTCCTGCTGCGCATCACGTCAACGTGTGACCACAACTTGTTGTGCATCTGCGTCTTGCCTGACATCTGAAGAGCCTAGGCCCACGCCCTTGAGTGTCGCAGAGGTAGCCAGTCAACTAACGAGCAGCGATGTTGAAATGTCATTATCGCAAAGTGGTACACAATCAACACAGGCGGAAACTCAGCAGATAAGTGTGCAGCCGCAACAAAAGCAGCAGCCGCAACAACAACAGCAGCAGTGGCCGCAAGAACAGCAGCAGCCACAAGAACAGCAGCAGCCGCAAGAACAGCCCACAATAGCAGATGTTGCTCCTGAAGTAGGGGCATTTCAGGAAATCGAGCTTCCTGCAGACAAAGTGGAGCAAAACACTGTTTCGGAAGATCTATTGTCTTCCAGACCACCAGCAAGCAAAAGGAGGCTTAGTCCATCATCCTCTTCTTCAAGCCCCGCTTCTGATGATCGTGATGCCACTTGGCAGCCACCAGCTCAGTCTGAGAGTGATGCACACCACAAGACAATACTTCTGAAAAGGAAAGTTCCAGAAAAACTTAGAGTTATGGAGGTAGATGTGAAGAGGGGGATGATGTTGATGAAGACGAGCCAGTCATCACGCACATCA
Source organism: Lissotriton helveticus (assembly GCF_964261635.1). Classification (NCBI taxonomy): domain Eukaryota; kingdom Metazoa; phylum Chordata; class Amphibia; order Caudata; family Salamandridae; genus Lissotriton; species Lissotriton helveticus. Next base: position 432,064,745 of record NC_136065.1, read on the forward strand.
CTCCCGCCCCAAAGGGGACGGAGACCAACATTCTCACCCTATCCAGAAAGGCTGCTACTGAGCAGGACGTAGCACGGTGTTAGAATTGGGGGTCTCTGGTTGGCACAGGTAGGTACTTGTGACAAGCAGGGACCCTCACCTCTAATCAGGGCAAGGGAACTACCCCTTAAGAATAACCCCTGCTCACCCTTTAGGTTGCGTGGCGCGAGGGGTCAAGGCTAAACTCAAGAGTGCTGTCAGTTAAGCATTTGTAGTCAGATACAATAAATACACTGATTCCCCCACAAATGGACACCAGGCTGTAGGTTGTGTCAAAAATACGCCTTCTTTATGTAAAAATATATGCAGCACGTAAATTATCACAAGACCTTATATAACGTGTTTCATAGGAGGCCACAAGAGTTCAGAATGGCAAGTGTTTCTGTTTAAAGTTCCTAGAATTGCTTATGTTGCTTCCTGTAAGTTTATCTTGTCTAAAAAGCAGTAGTGTCACCTTTAGGGTACGATACTAGGGTGTTGGGGCAAAGGTCGCGAGGGCTGGGTGCTTCGGTGTGCTTCTGGGTGCGTCGTACGGCCTGTAGAACGGGCCTCAATGCTCCTCACGCTTCGTGCGGTGCGCCACGTATCGTACGTTGCTTTCTCAGGGTACGCGTCATACCGCTCTAGTGCGACTCGCACTAATAGACTAACAGGAATTTCTACGGCCGGGTACGCGCCTCACCCTGTCGGCGCACAAGGCGGGCAGGCAGGAGCGTACACGACGGGCAGGCAGAAGCGTACAAGGCGGGTCGACAGGAGCTCACAGGGGCAGGTCCCAGCGCACTAGACCACGGGGAAATCAGAACGTTGCGGGCCCCGAGCCCGTTGCAGACAATTGATGAAGGGCGTACCTGGAAAAGCAATTATTCAGTTGTCCCTCGTTGCAGGGGAACGTATCGTAGGCTGATGGTGCACTTGGTACACCGGCGTATCTTCGGATCGTTGACTCAGCGGGCGGGTTCTCACTGGTAGGCGCGGCCCATGACCTTCAGTACGGACGGTACAGGGGGTCACTTGAGGGGGCAGCGGGAACTGTATTATGCCTTGGGAGGCCAAGCGGGGCGGCCGGGTACGCTTCAAACGTACGGGCGGCCGTCCAGACGTAGATGGCACTCCGGAGGGAAATTCCGGCGGGAGTGGCGAGGGAGCACTTCGGCACGCTCCAGTGGCAGGCGGGGGCAGAGGAGCAGGAGCCTGACCTGAGGGGCAGAGAGCGGCTCTAGCAGAGCGAGGCTCTCAATGGGTAAAGGGCAGGCGAGCTCCCGAGTGCCACGGCCCTAGGGAGGGGGTGAGGGATTGCAGTCTCAGCTCCGGCCGGAGGAACACACGGCTCCAGTCAAACAGATGAGCGAAGATACCGGGAACCCACTGGTCCTGGGGTTCCGTTCAGGGGGGCAAGCTCAGTCAAGCCCTTGGAGATAGTTCTCAGCACAATAAAGCAAAGTCCTGGTCAGGGCTTCTCCTCTCCTTCCTCAGCAAGGCAAACAGCAGATCAGTCCTTCAGCTTCCTCTTGGGGCCTTCTGGTTGGGCAGAGGTTCGTTGTGGGAAAACAGGATCTGTTTTTTTTGGGAGCAGGGCTCCTATACTTATACTCAGTTTCTTTTGTCTTTCTAGGCCAGGGGGGCCTCTGCATAATCCCTTTCAGTCTTGGAGCACTCTGTTGTGCTGTTCCTGGCTTCTTCTTTCAGTGTGAGGGCCAGGGCCATCAGATGCTCCGCAGGAGGTGGAGCCAGCATTGAGATGGCAAGTACAGTCAGGAGCACTCTGATGACAGTCCTCCCTCTTCCTGGGCCAGGTGTCGGGCGGAGGCATCAGTCGCTCCCTAGGAGGTGGAGCCAGCATTGTGGTGGCAGAGCACAGCCCTATTCAGAGTCAAGGGGCACTCCCACCACCCACTCTGGTGTAATCTCTCCATTCACCACCTGTCATCCCCAGCCCTCTCACTCACACAGCCCAGACAGCAGATACACATCCTGGCAGAGGCAGGCTGAAATGGTTAGGCAAGCAAATGGTAAATTTCTAAGAGTAGCATTTGCAAACACAGGATATTAAAATAAACTTTACTAAAAGAAGTATTTTATTATTCTGAGTTCAGGCATACTAAACTTAACTTTCTACCATGTTCCCTGAGCCTGCTGGGATTATAGAGTGTAATAATTCCAGCAGCCTATTCTGGCCTATGAGAACAGGTAGCCTTACAATAGTGAAAAACGAAAATGGCTGTAATTTACTATTAGAACATGCCACACACATCAGGGCTTGTCCTACCTTATGCTTACAATGCACCCTGCCCTAGGGCCTACCATAGGGGTGATTCACATGAAGTAAAGGGAAGGTTCAGAGGCTGACAAGTATGTGCACTTGCCCAGCCAGCATGACAGTACCAGACTGCACACAGGTTCTGCAATGGCAGACCTTAGACACATTTTAAGAGGCTGCTTCTGTGGGTGGCGCAACCAGCGCTGCAGTCCCACTAGCAGTATTGGACTTCACAAGCCCTGGCACTCCTGGTGCACTTTACTGGGGACTGACAGTAAATCCAATAAATCAATCAGGGACATCAATTATAGGTACACTTTACATTAGGAGCACTTGCACTGCGGCACGGATTGGCCGTGGCACAGTGCCCTGAGCAGCTAACACCAGCAAAACATCTGAGGCACATCAGCAAAAAAGTGGAAGGGAGACTCTCGCCAAGGTGCCCGGTCTAACACGTGTCCCCCCCAGCTGAAATGTGGGGAGAACTACCCTACCCCAGGGAGTTCCTCATCACTAAGGCGGAAAAACCTGGACAGACCGTCAGCATTGGCGTGATCTGTGCCAGGGCTATGTTCCACCTTCTAGTACATACCCTGTAGGAAAATGGACCACCTCAACAGCTTTGGGTTCTCACCCCTCATCTGCATCAACCATCTGAGGGGCCTGTGGTCTGTTTGAACTCGGAAGTGAGACTCAAACAAGTAGGGTCTTAACTTCTTCAATGCCCAGACCACAGCAAATGCTTCTCGCTCAATTGCACTGCACCTTTGTTCCCGTGGGAGAAACCTCCTGCTGATGAAGGCTACAGGTTGGTCCCAGCCCTCCTCAGTCATATGTGAGAGAACAGCCCCTACACCATGTTCTGAAGCGTCTGTTTGTACTAGGAATTCCTTGGAGAAATCAGGAGCCAGGAGCACGGGTGCCGTGCACATGGCAGTCTTCAGGGTGTCAAAAGGCTTCTGACAGGTGTCAGTCCAGATCACTTTCTTGGGCTGCTTTTTCGAAGTCAGCTCTGTCAAGGGGGCAACAATGCTGTCATATCTCTTGACAAACCTCCTGTAGTACCCTGTGAGTCCTAGGAAGGCTCTCATCGCAGTTTGGGTCTTGGGGGGCTCCCAAGCAAGGATGGTCTCAATCTTGGGTTGCAGGGGCGTCACCTTGCCGCTCCCTACTTGGTGTCCCAAGTACACCACTGAACCCTGCCCGATCTGACACTTGCTTGCCTTGATCGTGAGGCCTGCCTTGCGCAGTGCCATCAACACTTCCCAGAGGTGTTGCAAGTGTTCTTATCATGTGCTGCTGAACATTGCAATGTCATCCAGGTAGGCGGCGTTGAACTCAGCCAGCCCAGCCAACACCTGGTTGAACAATCTCTGGAAGGTGGCAGGGGCATTCTTCATCCCAAATGGCATAACCCGGAACTGGAAATGCCCATCTGGTGTGGAGAATGCTGACTTCTCTTTGGCCCCATCAGTTAAGGCGATCTGCCAGTACCCAGACGTTAAATCAAACGTGCCGAGGAACCGAGCAGCCCCTAACCGATCGATGAGCTCATCAGCTCTGGGGATGGGGTGCGCGTCAGTCTTGGTTACTGAATTGAGTCCTCTGTAGTCCACACAGAACCGGAGTTCAGGTGTGGCTCCCGGCGCTGCAGCCTTTGGGACCAAGACCACTGGGATGGCCCAAGGACTGCTGGAGGACTCAACCACCCCTAGAGCAAGCATTTTGGAGACCTCCTCCTTGATGCAGGCCCTGACCCTGTCAGTTACTCTGTAAGCCTTGTGCTTTACAGGTAAGCTGTCTCCTGTGTCTACATCATGGACGCACCAATCTGTGACACCAGGAACCAGGGAGAACAGGTCTGGAAAGTGCCCCAGCAATTGGCGGCAGTCATCCTGTTGTTCAGGCGTCAGGGTGGGTGAGAGCTTAACTCCATCCACTGACCCATCTTTCTCAGAGGCTACTAAGAGGTCAGGAAGAGGCTCAGTCTCCTCCTCCATCCCATCAGTTGCCAAGAGCATGCCCACCTCGGACCTCTCCAAGTGGGGCTTAAGGCGGTTAACATGTAGGACCCTCAAAGGGTTCCTGGGAGACTGCAAGTCCACCAAGCAGGTGACAGGACTCTTGCACTCCACAACCTCAAATGGACCTGTCCACTTATCATGAAGTGCACAAGGCTCTACTGGGGCCAAGACCCACACCTTTTGTCCAGGTTGAAGCTCCACCAGAGTGGCATTCTGGTTGTACCACCGCTTCATCTCTTCCTGGCTGGCTTCCAGATTTGCCTCAACAAGTTGCCTGAATTGCCTGGTCTGGTTTCTGAAGGCCAGCATGTAACTGTATACATTCTGGGGAGGTTTCCTGGGAGATTGCTCCCAGCCTTCCTTTACCAAACTCAGAGGTCCTCTCACTGGGTGACCATACAAAAGTTCAAAGGGGCTGAACCTTAGAGACTTCCGTGGCACCTCACGGTATGCAAAGAGAAGGCTTGGTAAGAGGACGTCCCACTTATGCATCATTGGTCCTTCTAGGCCTATGATCATGCATTTTAGGGTTCAGTTGAACCTCTCAACCAACCCATTTCCTTGGGGGTGGTAAGGGGTGTTGAACTTGTAGGTTACACCACACTCTTGTCAAAGGGATTTCATATACTTGGATATGAAATTGGTGCCCCTGTCAGACACCACCTCTAGAGGGAATCCCACTCGGGAGAAAATTCCCATCAGTGCCCGTCCCACCACGGGAGCCGTCACTGTCCTCAGAGGTTTAGGACACCCCCCGCGCCGCACGGCCACCAGCTGCTGCGTGTGCCTCCCCGCCTGCCTGCCTCGCTGCTCCGGCTGCCGCCGCGTGACCACGCCCCCTGCCATCGAGCGGCGTGGTCTGTGCTCGCTATCCTGCCTTGTACCACTGTTTTGTTTGAATTGTAAATTGTTGTAAATTGTAATTTTGTCCCCCTCTATTGCCTGTTTGCCTGGTTTTCCTTGGTTGCCCCCGTCTCATCCCTCCCCGCTCCCCGCTTCCCGCCACCGCCGCTAACCCCGCCCCTTTTTTTCATTCTGTACCCTCCCCGCTCCCGCCTCCCAGCTGCTCCGCCCTCCCTCGCACTTGGCCATATATGGCGACCGTGCGAACGCGCAGCGGTCACGCGCAGCGGGTGCGCCGATTGTGCGCCGAAGGCGCGCCAAAGGTAAGCCCGTCTGCGCCCGTCCGCGACCGGACCGCGCCCAGCGCCAGGCCCCTGGCCCCCGCAGACTCCAGCCCACCCGCCGGACGTACGACGCCTCCACCCTCAGCGCACTCAACACCAACAGAACCCCGGGATGCTACCGAGCCACCCCGAGACGAACCCACGGACCCTTCAGCTGTCACACCTGCAAGTTCTCCTGCAACCGGACCTGCCCCACTCCAGCGCCCGCCAAGCCGAACTCCAGCAGCAACCACCTCAAGTGCATCCTGCTCAACACCCGCTCCGTCCACAGACACACCATCGAACTATGGAACCTCCTCGACACCACAGATCCTGACGTCGCCTTCCTCACGGAAACCTGGATGAACGACTCCTCAGCGCCCGACATCGCCATCGCCATTCCGGAGGGCTACAAGATCACCCGAAGAGACCGCGGCAACCAGACTGGAGGAGGCATCGCCATCATCCACAGGGACACCATCCGCATCACGACCAACACCGACGACACCCTGAAAACCGCCGAACACCTGCACTTCCAGATCCACACGGACCCAAAAACCACCCTCAGAGGCACCCTCATCTACCGACCCCCGGGACCACGCACACAATTCAACGAAGACATCGCCGACTTCATCTGCCCGCATGCCCTCCCCTCCGCTGACTACATCCTCCTGGGGGACATCAACTTCCACCTGGAGAACAACAACGACCGCAACACCACCACCCTGCTCAACAACCTTGCCAACCTCGGACTCAAGCAACTGGTGACCACCCCCACCCACCTCGCCGGACACACACTCGACGCCGTCTTCTCATCCAGCAAGGACATCATCTTCAGCCACGCCACCGGACTCCACTGGACGGACCACAGCTGCGTCCACTTCAGCTTCAGAAGGACCACGATCCACCACCACCAGCAACAGGTTGCTCGAAGAAACTGGAACAAGATCACGGCAGACCAGCTCGCCGCTTCCCTGAGCCAGCACCCTCCCGCCAGCTCAGCGAACCCCAGCCAGGCCGCCGATAACCTCACGAAGTGGATCAGCAACTGCGCAGACGACCTCGCCCCACTAAGGACCCCACCGAGGACCCCACCCAGCAGACCCGGCAGCAAGAAGGCCCCATGGTTCACTGACGAACTCAAGAGCTCCAAAAAGAACTGCCGAGCCCTCGAGAAAGCCTGGAGAAGGGAACCAACACCGGACAAATGACCACCCTCAAGCTCGCTACCCGGAAGCACCATCAACTGATCCACGCCACCAAGAAAACAGCATTCAAGGACCGATTGGACAACAACGCACACAACTGCAAGGAACTCTTCAACATCGTGAAAGAGCTCTCCAACCCCAACGCCGGAAACAGCGACATCACCCCTTCGCAAGACCTCTGCAACTCCCTCGCCTCCTACTTCCACAACAAGATCGCTGACATACACAACAGCTTCAGCCCACGAACAACGCTCCCCACGACCGCACCAACGCCCCCCACCACCACCCTCAGCGCCTGGACCCAGATCAACACAGAAGACACCATCTGCACGATGAACTCTATCCACTCCGGATCTCCGACCGACCCCTGCCCCCACCACGTCTTCAACAAGGCCGACGCCATCATCGCACCCCACCTGCGGGACATCATCAACACCTCCTTCGACACAGCCACCTTCCCTGAGAGCTGGAAGCACGCCGAACTCAGCGCACTACTAAAGAAACCAACAGCGGACCCCACCGAACTCAAGAATTACCGCCCCATCTCGCTCCTCCCGTTCCCAGCCAAAGTCATCGAGAAGACCGTCAACAAGCAGCTGGCCGCCTTCCTCGAGACAAATGGATCCCTCGACCCCTCACAGTCAGGCTTCCGAGCCAACCACAGCACCGAGACCGCCCTCATCGCTGCCACAGATGACATCCGAACCCTGCTGGACAACGGTGAAACAGCGGCCCTCATCCTCCTAGACCTCTCCGCGGCGTTCGACACTGTTTGCCACCGCACCCTAGTGCAGCGCCTCAGCGACATCGGAATCCAGGAGAAGGCACTGGATTGGATCATCTCCTTCCTCGCAGGAAGGACACAGAGAGTCCGCCTACCACCGTTCAGATCGTCAGCCACGGAAGTCATCTGCGGCGTTCCTCAAGGCTCCTCGCTCAGCCCCACCCTCTTCAACGTCTACATGAGCCCCCTGGCGGCCATCGCACGCCAGCACAACCTCAACATCATCTCCTACGCCGACGACACCCAGCTGATCCTCTCCCTGACCAACGACCCCGCCGCCGCCAGAACCAACCTCCACGAAGGGATGAAAGAGGTAGCCGAGTGGATGTCGACCAGCCGCCTGAAACTGAACTCAGACAAGACGGAAGTCCTCATCCTGGGCTCCTCGCCCTCCGTCTGGGACGACTCCTGGTGGCCCCCCGCCTTGGGCACCGCACCCAAACCGACAGACCACGCACGCAACCTGGGCTTCATCCTGGACTCCTCCCTTTCCATGACCAGACAAGTCAACGCCGTCTCCGCATCCTGTTTCAACATCCTGCGCATGCTACGAAAGATTTTCCGGTGGATCCCCACCGAGACCAGGAAGACGGTCACCCAGGCCCTCGTCACCAGCCGACTGGACTACGGCAACGCCCTTTACGCCGGAACCACCGCCAAGCTCCAGAAAAGACTCCAGCGGATCCAGAACGCATCAGCCAGACTCATCCTCGACATCCCCCGATGCAGCCACATCTCCGGACACCTGAGAGACCTGCACTGGCTTCCCGTCAACAAAAGAATCACCTTCCGTCTCCTCACCCACGCACACAAAGCCCTACACGACCAAGGCCCGAGCTACCTCAACAACCGCCTCAACTTCTACGTTCCCAAACGCCACCTCCGATCGACCAACCACGCCCTCGCCGCCGTCCCCCGCATCCGAAGAGCGACAACAGGAGGAAGGTCCTTCTCCTACCTGGCCGCCAAGACCTGGAACACCCTCCCTACCGACCTCCGCATGACCCAAGATCACCTCTCCTTCAGGAAGAAGCTCAAGACCTGGCTGTTCGAGCAGTAGCGGCCCCCCACCCCCCTAGCACCTTGAGACCCTCTGGGTGAGTAGTGCGCTATATAAATGCCATGATTGATTAATTGATTGAGAGGGATGGCTTCAGGGTACCGGGTGGCATGGTCCACCAAGACCAGGATGAACCTGTTGCCCATGGCTGTCTTGGGGTCCAGTGGCCCAACAATGACAATACCCACTCGCTGGAATGGCGTACTGACCACAGGGAAGGGCTGAATCAGAGCCTTCTGCTTTCTCCCGCTCTTCCCATTTGCCTGGCAAGTTTGACAGGTCCTGCAATGAACATATGAGCTCATGCGCATTTGGGGCCAATAGAAGTGGGTGACAAGCCTTTCAAAGGTCTTGTCCTGCCCCAAATGTCCTGCTAATGGAACATCGTGAGCCAGCCCCGGTAGGAAGGCTCTGAACTTCTGGGGTACCACCAGCGCACGGGCTGACCCAGGTTCAGCAACCTTAGGCTCGGTATACAGGAGGTCATTCTCCCAGTAAATAAAGTGAGTACCGGACTGACTACCATTGGCATGGTCTGCAGCCTGCTGCCGCATACCCACTAGAGAAGGGCATTCTTTCTGCTCCCTGCAGAATTCCTCCCTGGAGGGGCCTCCTTCTTGCTGCCAATGGGTCAGCTCAGGCAGGTCCCCCAGTTCGACTGTCTGTTCCCCCGTAGGCTCCAGGGCATCACTCTCAAGGTCTACTTCCTCCTGGGCCGTGGGAACTTCAGGGGCGGGTCTCCCGCGCCTCCTGTGCCCTTTCTCTAAGGCCGGGTCCTGGGCCTCTCCCTCAGGCTCCAGGACTTCTTCAACACCCCTACTGGCTGCCATTGACCGGGTGGTCATGCACGCCCAGTCGGGTAAACCCACCATCCTCAGATGCGTGTTTTTCTCCACCTTTTCCCAAGGGGAGTTCTCCAGGTCATTCCCTAGCAAACAGTCTACAGGCATGGCAGTTCTCACAGCAACCAGCAGAGTACCAGAGACCCCCCCCACTCAAAAGGAACTTGAGCCATTGGACAACGGCTCTCTGAGTTGTCAGCATTGACAACCCTGCAGTAGGCATGGGGTACAACCTGCTCTTGAGACACCAGGTGCTGCCTCACTGCAGTCACACTGGCTCCTGTATCTCTAAGAGCCTCTATCTTCTTCCCATTGACGGTCTCTACTTGCCCATATTTTTTAGTGTTAGAGGGTAAGTAGTTCTCAGGGACCATCTCGCTGTCTCCTAGTGAGACCAGGGTCATCTGAACAGAGTCCCACCCACCTTGGACTTCTTCCTCCTCCCCCACGGTTACACTAGCCATCTGTTGGGGGGAGCACCAGTGGGTTCTGGTTTAACAAAAAGGCGACACCGGGGATCACTGGCCACATGACCCAGTTTGCCACACTTAAAACACATTGGGGGCCCTCTTTGAACAGGATTACCTGTCGGGGCCCCGGTCTACTTCTTGGGCGGGGGAGGCTGAGAACCTTTCCCTTGGTTCCCTTGGGGATTACTTGGGGGCCCTCTTTGGAACTCCCTCTGTTTTGCCCTGTCCCCCCATTCCTCTGCAGGGGACCCTGCTCACCTTTGGCTGAGGCTCCCACTGGACCCTTGTGGACCCTGGTACTGAGCCAGCAGTCCGCCTCCTCAGCAAGCTTTCTACGGTTAGCTAGCTTGCTGTCTATCAGGTGCTGGCGTAGCTCAGGAAAACAATTACTAGACAAGAGCTCCCAGGCCATTAAATCAAGAAGCCCTTGAAAATCACTCACTTTGCTACCCTTCACCCAACCATCCAGTGCTCTTCAGAAAAAGGTTACATACTCCACATACGTACCCCCAGGAATTTTAGTACAACCCCTGAACCTCTGTCTATACATCTCAGTAGTTAACCCAAACCTGGTCATTAAGGCATCTTTAATGGGGGAATAAGAATTGGTAACATCAGAGGGTAGATCTAGTAGTGTGTCCCGCCCCTCAGTAAGGAACCGTCCCCACAACCCCGTTCCCCAATCTCTCTCAGGGACCCGGTGGGAGGACATGGATACCTCATAGGCCCTGAACCATGTCATCCCCCTTAAAGTATTCCTTTACCACCTCTTTAGGCATGTACACCCTTGACTATACCTGTACCTGCATTGTGCTGCCACCAGGAGGAGTTGTTTCCAGACTTTTTGCTTTCAGCTCCAACTCCTTCAGTCTCATGTCAAGCTCCATCTGGAGCTTCTTTTCTTCCATGGCCAATCTTTGTTTTTCCATTTCCATTTGGCCATTTAATTTTGCCATCTCCACTTCATGTGCCCTGTTGGCTGCCCTGTCTGCCAGTTCCTCAGGCGAGGGGCCTCTGTTGAAATCCACAATGCCTTCTGGTGGTTCCATTACCACCGCACTCTGTGGCTCTCTTGACTCCTTCCAGGCTCTCAGTGCCTTTATATATTGTTTTTTCTTTTTGCATCCTGTGTGGGGGACCCTGAGCTTGTGACAGTGGCCTCTCTACTGCTCTACTGTGTAGCCCTCCAGTCCACGCGGTTCCCAGTCTACATCATCAATTCCAGAGATCACAGATAGTGCTCTTCCAGCGGGGAGTGAGCCAGGCATGGCTTCAATAATGGGAGATCTCTCAACAAAATTAAAAAAACAAAAATCTGTGGCTGTGTTATAGGTCTGCTCTCGCTATGTGGTGATCAGTAATTTACTGTAAATAAACTTCAAATGCAAATTCGAAAAATCCCTTCCGCTGCGTCCAGTATTAGAATTGGGGGTCTCTGGTTGGCACAGGTAGGTACTTGTGACAAGCAGGGACCCTCTCCTCTAATCAGGGCAAGGGAACTACCCCTTAAGAATAACCCCTGCTCACCTTTTAGGTTACGTGGCACGAGCAGTCAAGGCTAAACTCAGGAGTGCTGTCAGTTAAGCATTTGTAGTCACATACAATAAATACACTGATTCCCCCACAAATGGACACCAGGCTGTAGGTTGTATCAAAAATACGTCTTCTTTATGTAAAAATATATGCAGGCAGGTAAATTATCACAAGACCTTATATAACGTGTTTCAAAGGAGGCCACAAGAGTTCAGAATGGCAAGTGTTTCTGTTTAAAGTTCCTAGAATTGCTTATGTTGCTTCCTGTAAGTTTATCTTGTCTAAAAAGCAGTAGTGTCACCTTTAGGGTACGATACTAGGATGTTGGGGCAAAGGTCATGAGGGCTGGGTGCTTCGGTGTGCTTCTGGGCGCGTCGTACGGCCTGTAGAACGGGCCGCGCCGCTCCTCACGCTTCGTGCGGTGCGCCGCGTATGGTACGTTGCTTTCTCCTGCAGGGTACGCGTCGTACTGCTCTAGTGTGACTCGCACTAAGAGACAAACAGGAGATTTGTATGGCCGGGTACACGCCTCACCCTGTCGGCGCACAAAGGGGGCAGGCAGGAGCTTACACGGCGGGCAGGCAGGAGCGTACAAGGCGGGCCGACAGGAGCGCACAGCCGCAGGTCCCAGCGCACTAGACCACGGGGAAATCAGAACGTTGCGGGCCCCGAGCCCATGCAGACAATTGATGAAGGGCGTACCAGGAAAAGCGTGGAGCAATTATTCAGTTGTCCCTCGTTGCAGGGGGACGTGTCGTAGGCTGATGGTGCGCTTGGTACACCGGCGTATCTTCGGATCGTTGACTCAGCGGGCGGGTTCTCACGGGTAGGCGCGGCCCACGACCTTCAGTACGGACGGTACTGGGGGTCACTTGAGGGGGTGGCGCGACCTGTATTATGCCTTGGGAGGCCGTGCGGGGTGGCCGGGTATGCTTCAGATGTACGGGCGGCCGTCCAGGCGTAGATGGCACTCCGGAGGGAAATTCCGGCGGGAGGGGCGAGGGAGCACTTCGGCACGCTCCAGTGGCAGGCGGGGGCAGAGGAGCAGGCGGCCTGACCCGAGGGGCAGAGAGCGGCTCTAACAGAGCAAGGCTCTCAACAGGTAAAGGGCAGGTGGGCTCCCGAGTGCCACGGCCCTAGGAGGGGGCGAGGGGGTGCAGTCTCAGCTCTGGCGGGAGGAACACACAGCTCCGGTCAAACAGACGAGCGAAGATACTGGGAACCCACTGGTCCTGGGGTTCCGTTCAGGGGGGCAAGCTCAGTCAAGCCCTTGGAGATAGTTCTCAGCACAATAAAACAAAGTCCTGGGCAGGGCTTCTCCTCTCCTTCCTCAGCAAGGCAAACAGCAGATCAGTCCTTCAGCTTCCTCTTGGGGCCTTCTGGTTGGCAAGAGGTTCATTGTGGGAAAACAGGATCTGGTTTCTTGGGAGCAGGGCTCCTATACTTATACTCAGTTTCTTTTGTCTTTCTAGGCCAGGGGGGCCTCTGCATAATCCCTTTCAGTCTTGGAGCACTCTGTTGTGCTGTTCCTGGCTTCTTCTTTCAGTGTGAGGGCCAGGGCCATCAGACGCTCCGCAGGAGGTGGAGCCAGCATTGAGATGGCAAGTACAGTCAGGAGCACTCTGATGACAGTTCTCCCTCTTCCTGGGCCAGGTGTCGGGCAGAGGCATCAGTCGCTCCCTAAGAGGTGGAGCCAGCATTGTGGTGGCAGAGCACAGCCCTATTCAGAGTCAAGGGGCACTCCCACCACCCACTCTAGTGTAATCCCTCCATTCACCACCTGTCGTCCCCAGTCCTGTCACTCACACAGCCCAGACAGCAGATACACATCCTGGCAGAGGTGGGCTGAAATGGTTAGGCAAGCAAAGGCTAACTTTCTAAAAGTAGAATTTGCAAACACAGGATATTAAAATAAACCTTACTAAAAGAAGTATTTTATTATTCTGAGTTCAGGCATACTAAACTTAACTTTCTACCATGTTCCCTGAGCCTGCTGGGATTATAGAGTGTAATAATTCCAGCAGCCCATTCTGGTCTATGAGAACAGGTAGCCTTACAATAGTGAAACACGAAAATAGCTGTAATTCACTTTTAGGACATGCCACACACATCAGGGCTTTTCCTACCTTATGCTTACAATGCACCCTGCCCTAGGGCCTACAATAGGGGTGACTCACATGAAGTAAAGGGAAGGTTCAGAGGCTGACAAGTGTGTGCACTTGCCCAGCCAGCATGACAGTACCAGACTGCACGCAGGTTCTGCAATTGCAGACCATAGACACATTTTAAGAGGCTGCTTCTGTGGGTGGCGCAACCAGCACTGCAGGCCCACTAGCAGTATTGGCCTTCACAAGCCCTTGCACTCCTGGTGCACTTTACTGGGGACTGACAGTAAATCCAATGAATCAATCAGGGACATCAATTATAGGTACACTTTATATTAGGAGCACTTGCACTGCGGCACGGATTGGCAGTGGCGCAGTGCCCTGAGCAGCTGACACCAGCAAAACATCTGAGGCACATCAGCAAAAAGTGGAAGGGAGACTCACGCCAAGGTGCCAGGTCTAACACACGGATACCACCAACACAGGTTACACCAACACGACCTCCAGCTGCCATATTTTCAAATCCCGACAGGCACCAACTACATCCAGCTCAACCATCTCAGTAGGTAGTGGTAGTAAAAGTCACAGTTTAGCTGTACAGAGTCACATTCCAAGCACACCCTCCAGTTCATCTGGTATTGAAAGTGGCACATCCAGCAGTGCCAGAAAGTTTTCCTCCCCAGTTTGGGACTTCTTTTCTGTTAGCACCAAGGAGGAGAACGTTGCTACATGCCCAATTTGTCGCACAGGTGTTCGGCGCGGTAAGCTTGGTACAAACTATGGGACCGGAGGCCAAGCAAGTAATCTCAGAATACACCACACTATCGTGTGGGAGAATCACCTACTTCACTTAAAACAAAGTAAAAAAACTCAACCCATTGAAGTTGGGCATGAAGAATCAGGGGACGATATTATTGCATTGGAAGGTGAAGAAGAGGGAGGCATTTCTAGCCCTGTCCCAGTGGTACCGCCCACATCCTCCTCAGTAAGATCTGAGTGGCACCGCAGTAAGAGCCATACTCAGAGTCAGCCTGAGACACCAAGGTGACCGAGTACTGCAATGAGACAAACTGCGTCGTTGAGCCTAAGTGGGTCCGGTTCCCGGGGTGGGCTCAAATCGCGGCAGACATCTTGGAGTGGGGTAGTTGGTGTTTGTCGCTGTTTGCTGGGCGCCATCTTTTAGGGAGCGCTTTAGGGCGCTTTAGTGCGCAGAAGCATACGGGGGACGCCTATTTAAAGCTCCCTGCCCAGCTCAGCGGGATCGCGCAGCGGGAACGCCTCTCGCATAGCCTGAGTCGTGCCAGAGTCCTGCCCGTCTGCGCCCGTCCGTGCCAGACCGGGCCTGACTGGGCATAGGGACTCGGTTTTACAGTTATGTCTACTTCTGCACTTCAGGCTGCACCTACAAGATCTTATACGGGTGAGTTTTTGCGATCTCTACGCCCTCCCTCCTATGATTCATGCTCATGTTGCGCCTTACCGATCCACAATTTCATCTGTGGAGGTTGTAAATTCCGTACTGGCAAAATGACCACTTGTAGGGCCATGAAACTGGTCCATTCGCGTGGTCGAAGAAGGACTAAGGTACCTCCTGTTAAACACTCTGTTCTCCAGTTCTGGAATATTAATTGCCGTCCCTACCCAAACATAAATCAAATATTTTTGATTTTTTAGTCACTGAGCAACCCGACGCCTTGTTCCTAACGGAAACTTGGCTACATGGCAGCTCTGGACCGGATATTGCGTGTGCTGTCCCCAATAACTATGTCATCCTGAGACAGGACCGAGATTCTGGTAAAGGAGGGGGTATTGCAATAATTTTCAAGTCTTGCTACGTCTGCAAACTCGAAACTTTTCCTCTTCCTGGATGTGAGGCGGCGCTTTTTAAACTTGCTATTAACCCTCAATTTACTCTATCTGGCCTTTTAATATACCGCCCTCCCGGGAATGCTCAAACCTGGATATCTGCGCTCACCAACTCTATAGCCCCTCTACTTCTCAAAGCTGCAAACTTTACCATTCTTGGCGATTTAAACTTACATCTCGATGATACTTCTTGCGCCATTAGTAAGAGTTTCTTAAACGATCTTGAGGTGTTGAGTCTGATGTTGCGCAACTCGGGTCCTACTCACTCTGCGGGGCATCAATTGGATCCAATCCTTTCCAATCTTTCCTTTGACTGCTCACAGAGTGCTCGTCCTTTGGACTGGACTGATCATTTTGCTGTCCATTTCGCCCTATCTGACATCAAATTGCCTATCTTGAATAGACAGGGTAAGGGCGAACTAGTCCGTAGATGGGGTAAATTAGATATTTCAAAGTTCAATCAGTATCTTTTTGATACTCGTCCCCTGAACGACGAAGCCCCTCTTAAAGATCTGAACTCGGCAGTTGCATCTTGGCTCACGAATGCTGTAAATATTGTGCTTCCCCCTACTCCGAGACTATCCAAACTCCATCGATGTCCGGCCCCATGGTTCTCGCCCGATTTAAAGGTTCTGAGGACTAACTGCAAGGTCTTGGAAAGGAAATGGAGGCGCACCTATTCTGCTTCTCGGAAGACCGTTTACAAAGAAGCATTGAAGGGATACCACTCTAAGTGCAAAGAGGCAAGAGCTACTTACACGACAAACATAGTGTCGCAAGCTCAGAATTGCCCTCGCACTCTTTTTGCAGTGATCAAAAAACTGACAGGTGCTGATACCTTACCGATCCCTCCAGTCTTGGAAGAAGCCCAATGTAATTCCATTGCGGAATTTTTTATAGCCAAAGTTGAGCGAATTAATAACTCCATGAGTGCCTCCAACACAGCAACTCAGTCTCAACTGGGGTGTGTGACTACGACCGCCCCTCTGTCCCCGAGGACATTGATAACTAACTGGCTCCTGTTTGACGATGACTCGTTTTTCGCCTGCTTGAACAGTGTGAGATCTGGTTCACCGCGCGATCCGGTGCCTGCAAACATTTTAAAGTTGCTTGATCTTGAGTGCCGGCGCCCTCTCATGAGACTCCTAAATACTTCCTTAAGTGAGTCTCGTGTGCCACAAGACTGGAAGCATGCGATGGTGATCCCACTCCTGAAAAAGGCTGGTGCGGATACTTCTAACCTCTCCAATTTCAGACCCATTTCTGTTTATTGAAAATCAGGGCTTTTTACATCCATCCCAGTCCGGTTTTCGGGCCCACTATTCAACTGAGACCGCATTACTAGGGGTGACGGAGAGACTTCGGCACGGTATCGATCGCTGTGAAACTTCTGCTCTCATCCTTTTGGATCTGAGCGCAGCGTTCGATACCGTTTCCCATTCCATCTTACTAAATTCTCTCCGCTCCCTTGGAATAGCTGGCCCCGCACTTGCTTGGTTTGCCTCCTTTTTAAGTGAGCGCACATTTCAAGTTTTCTCTCAGAAAGCTGCATCTACGATTTGCTCTTCGGCGTACGGTGTCCCTCAGGGGTCCATTCTCAGCCCGTTGCTTTTCAATATTTACATCAAACCTCTCGCTACCATCGCAGAGGAAGCCGGGCTGAGTATTTTTTCGTACGCCGATGATACGTAAATCGTCTTTTCCCTCTCCAGTGCCGAAGATGGCAACGTGTCTGGTCTGAAAATTGGTTTGTCACTTGTGGCTGAGTGGATGCAGAGGCATCTCCTCAAGCTTAACGGTGACAAAACCAAGATCATCATCTTGGGGAAGCAGAAGGATCTTTGGGGCCCTCAACATTGGCCCAGCACCATGGGTCCTATTCCTCTTCCAGTCCAGGTGGTACGTAACCTGGGTTTTCTTATTGATGACAGACTGTCCATGAGGCAACAAGCCACCAAGGTGGCGGCCATCTGTTTTACCACCTTAAGATGGCTCCAAAAAATTCTCTGGATGTTGCCCCTTGCCACGAGAAGAACAGTAGTCCAGGCTTTAGTAACATCTCGCCTGGACTACGGAAATGTTCTCTATCTTGGTGCAGATGCTGCGACTGTAAGGAAACTACAGGTCATACAAAATTCATCAGCCCGTCTCCTCTGTAATATCCCGAGGAGGTCTTCGGCTGCGCAGGCTCTTCGAGATCTCCACTGGCTCAAGATCTCGAGTCGAATTAAATTTAAAGCCTTATGCTATATTTTCAAAATCAAGCAGGGTTTTGCCCCATTATATCTTCAAAGCTTGGTTCAACCCTACAGGCCTTGTCGTACTTTGAGATCATCGGCCAACTGCGATTATGTCATCCCCAGATTTAAGCTGGTGAAGATGGGTGGAAGATCTTTCTCCCATCTTGGCCCCAAACTCTGGAATGCTCTGCCCATTGCCATGAAGACTGAGACCAACATGCTCAGTTTTCGGAAAAAACTGAAAACCCTTCTCTTTAACTGTTAAAATTATTTCCTATAGCCGTATTGATGTCAGGTTTTCTTCTTCAGTCTATCCCTTGCGCCGGGAAACCCACTGTGGGTAGCTGTTGCGCACTATAAATTTTAAATAAATAAAATAAAATAAGTGGGTTAATGAAAACAACACCACCACAATGGAAAGTAATCCAGCCTACCATTGAGAGCATGCTTAGATTGGAGGGGCAGTTCCAACACAACCACCCAACGGCATGGTTGTACAATGCGAAGCTGGTTAAAATGTTAGCACTGGACCTTCTCCCTTTTTCATTTGTGGAAGGGGTGGGTTTCCTTGAATTTGTGTCAGCCATCTGCCCTAAATGGAAGGTTCCCAGCCGGTCCTATTTCGCAAGAATTGCCGTTCCGGCACTACATCACTGGGTCTCTTTTGTGGGGGTTAGAGATAAGCTACCTGAACGAGGTGTTGTTGACACAGCTGAGATTTTTAAAGCTACTCGGAAACATGCAACTGTAGCCATGTTCTCCATGGAGAAATCTCATACTGCTGTAAGCATTTTGGAAGAGTTTCGCAGCAAGGTTTTTAAATGGCTGCGCCCAAGAGGTCTTAGTTTTGGTTTTGTTGCCACAGATAATGGCAGTAATGTACTTAAGGCCATGCACCTTGGTTCCTATTTCAGGGTTTCGTGTTTGGCGCACTGCATAAACATTATAGTTCAAGACTTTCTGAAAAAATAACCTATAGTCAGCAACTTACTGACCACTTGCCGAAGAATATGCACTAATTTCAGCCATTCTTTTAAAACTCGGAAGCAGCTGAGGATCATTCAACGTGAATATTAGATGCCAATCAAAGCACTCATCCAGGAGGTGGCAAGTGCAACACGTTGGAACTCAACGTATTACATACTTGATAGTCTGTTTGAGCAGTACAGGCCACTCAATGAATATGTCATGCGAAGACTGGATGCTACTGTGAAAGGCATGACCCTTCAGATGGACGAATGGTGCCTAGTTAAATGCCTGACTGAGATGCTTCGTCCTTTTGAGGTCTTCACACGTGAAGCCAGCAAGGAGGACTGTACAATGGGCAAAGCTATCCCATTATTGCAAATTCTATAGCATCAGCTGAAGAAGTTGTCTGAATCATACAAAGGTGTAGAGGAAAAAAGGAAGCCTGTGACTTGGTGGAGAGCTTATCCCGTCGCTTAGCTGAAAATACAAGGGTGCACTATAAGATTTTGTCACAAGAACATTACATTTCTGCCACAATTCTGGATCCACGGGCAAAATTGGGACTGAAGACATTTATTCCTTTTTCAGAGATGGATGTTGCCCGCTACAAAACTTGGATAGCTGAGGCAGCGAGTAAGTTGGAAAATGAACGGCTGCTAATTAAAAGCCCTCTAGATCAACCCACAAGAAGTACTGCAGCAGAGCATGCGGCATCAAGTGCAACTTCGGGGGCTGAGTGCAGTGCGTTTGGCTCACAACACTTACCATCACTATCGACAACAGCAACAACAACTGGATCATTTGGCCCAGTAGAATCGTTACACGATTGGTATTTACAGTTAGGCATTAATAAGCACAGTGCTGATGCACAGGGAAAAGAGCAGGAAAGGTTAGCAGCAGGACCCCTGAACATTGAGTGGATGGTCCAGGCCTGTTTGGACGACCCAATAGAGGTGTACATTGATCAAAACCCATTGCAGTATTGGTATAGGAAAAGGGCTGAATGGCCACTGCTCAGCAGGCTGGCAATAAGCTATCTGGCTTTCCCTGTCACAAGTGTCCCTTCCGAACGTGTTTTCTGAGCTGCTGGTTCCATTGTAACAGTGAGAAGGACCAATCTCTCGCCCAAAAACGTGGAGAGGTTAACAATGATCAAAATGAATCAGCACTTCATACCACCGAATTACACAATACATGATGAAAGGGAGGAAGATGAGGACAGCGGCTCAAGTGACGGAAGTAGTGTGTCACATGATTACCTACTACTGGCTGAACCCCCAGAGTTTGAGGATGAGCTATACTTCCCTGACAATTAGGCTTGCACCCTTATTTTCCTTTATTTGTGTGTCTGTCGTTCCGGTTAAAAACTTTTAATCACAACAAATCCATTACCACCGTCTTCTACTCTTCTACTCTTCTTATTTCAATATACAAGTTTCAGGTGTCTGCTTTTCACAGTACAGTCCTCCGAATCCAGCTCCTCCGCTCCATCATACTGAATCTCCCTAAATCCATTGCCCTCATGATGATTGGATGATGGAAAATAGAAGAAAAAAATAAAACTTTCCTAGTCCCGCTAAAAGAAGTGGAACATGATGAGTACTATAGCTATCCTCCTTTTAGAGGCGAGAGAGACTGCCCATTAACTGAAAATGAGATGGAACAGGTAATGATTGATGCCATGCATTGTAAGCAGAGTCGCAGACTGAGTGATTTTGTTGTTGTTTGTTGTGCATGAAGTTATATCATTGTGCACTAATCATCTTTCTACAGTACAAACTAAACGTAACTCAAGGCAATGAATTTTTCCCCTTCTTGCCTATATTTTTAATAAGAAATTTGTACTTTTACTGAAGCTTGATACATTGCTTTTGATTGAATACAAGAACGGGACTCAATCTGCACACTGAGTATGACAACAGCACCGGTCATGATGATGATGGCGAAAAAGACGGCCCGTTAATTTAAGATAAGAAGGAACAGGTAATGAAAATGAATGTCATGCATTGGACACCTGACTCTGACCGATTGGTGTTTGTGTTTTTGTTGTTTGTTTGTTGTGCATGAAGTGAAGTCAAAGTGTACTAGTAGTCTTACTGTACACACTAAAGAGTGACTCAAGTCAATAATATTTCTACTCTTTTTGTGTAATAACAAAATTTTACTTCTACTGCAGGCCGATCTTCACAGTCAGTCAGTACAAGTATTGGAGATGATTGATGGAATAATAACAAGTCAAGAGGACGTTTCATGAGTGGCATAAAAGGTAAACACGTCAACAACAACCATAGCAGACCCAAATGTCTTTGTAGAAGTGGAGTCGAGTGTATGGGTGGGATGACTGCGGTGCATTGATTTACTAACTTAAATTGTAAAATGCTATGTTTGGATATGTGCTTTGTCCAACTCTTTAAAAAAAAGTACTCTAAACCGAGGATGTGCTAGGCGACGTACCGTCACTGTGGGCCTGCTCTGTCCTGTTGTTGTTGAAGGTCAATGCTGGAAACAGACTATAAATGATGCATACATGCCGCCTCGGAAAGTGTTCTTGTTGCACTACACCATAACGTGTACATTTCTTTCAACTTTGTTTCTCAATATCCCTTTTGTTTTTCCATCTACAATTACAGGCCGGGCCTTGCCCTGTACTTGGGAAAACATTACAATGCATACTTGCCTTACCAATAAATCTACATTTTCCAGGCGGGCAGTGGCGACTGGCGACACCCAAGATTGATGGACGAGAGGAGGACCAAGAGGAATGCCAAGATGCAAATCAAGTCCACATTTTTGACCAGGATAACACAATAACAGTATCAACTTTTCTCTTCTTTTAAATAATTTGATTCATTTTTTTGTCTACAGTCTTTACAACAGTGTGTTCTTCTTGTTGTTGTTATTATCATTAGGTGTGCTCTCTGGTTATGATTCATCCCTCCCAATCTTTAAAGTTTTTATTTTCTATCTGTAAAAGTATTAATCTCGGAACAACTGAACAAGAAGTGTATGTAATCCGGGTCTCCTTATCAATCATCATCATGCATGTATTTCCTTTTTCTCCCTTAACATATTGATATGGATATTGTAGTCTACAGAGTTTGTTGTTTGGTGTTTGTCCATGCGTACTGTCTGTTTTTCATTTTCAAACCTTTCCCCAAAGCCCCCCTTCCCATCCATTTACCAAACCCTAACCCTCTTCCCCTGAGCTGTGTGACTTATTGAGGTGTGACTAAATTAAATGTACACCAATAATTAATCATACGCTTGCTGGGGTGGATGTGGCGAAAGCAACAGTACTTCAATTTCAAGGCAGAGCGATGATCTTCTGCTTGCCCACCCATGAGCAGTATATTTTAGAGGTGATTTTTATTTAACAAAGGAACGTATGCCTCCGTACTAATTGCCGGCATTGATTGGATTTGTTGTCATCCTCATACACAGCACTAAGTGTTACGCTGTAGGCCTAGTCAAGTGACTTGACACAACTATAGTTTGTAATTCAGTCTATTAGGCTATCCCTACCACCATTATGTTTTGTTTATAAAATATTTTTGCATATTATTGTTGCTCGGTAAGTTCTGTACTGTACTTCATTCTACTACTCTTCGAACAGTCTCTCAAAGGTGACTGACTGTCTCATTTTCTTTTTTTGCAAATGCTGCTGCCCTGCCAGTGTCTACTACTACTACCACCACCACCCCAATCATGGCATGTTAGAATAATGAAACCATCATCACCATGCAGCCATCGCGGTTAAACAGCAAGCAAAGGTAAGAGAAGTTTGGGGGAGGCATGATTAATAATGGACATGTTTTCAATCAATTCACACACCCCTTTGAATCCAGATAAAGAATGCATAGACTAGAAGAGAGAGAAAGTACTAGTAGGACAACTCAATCAGTGAGGGGTGTCGCATCTATCTGTTTGTGTCTTACACAGTCAGCCAATTATTTAAATCAAACACTGGCTATGGGCGGACCTGCATCAGCAAGGAAACAGTGTGATGTAAAACAGTAACCCCACCTACAAAAAATTAACAACATTGCATGTAAAGTAGAAATATAGATTTAATATAACCCCAACAAAAATAAACTTTGCAAAAAAAACAACAAAAGCTGGCCCACCCCTCTCCCTAACCCCAACCAATGTCCGTATCGAGAAAGTCCAAATGTCCAAAACCCCAACGCCCAATTCCCACCCACCAAAACAAGAATTAAAAAAGGGGCAATAGACAGGCACTCTATGTGCGGCGGGATTGGAGGGCACGAACTTGCTCCTCTAGTCGGGCGACGTGGTGCTTTAGAGCGCGGCAGTTGCAGGCACAGTTGGAGGGCACCAGAGATGGCAATGCAGCAGCGGGCTGCCTTCAGACGGTAGTGCCGTACCGCAGGAGGGCAGTGGCTGGGGCCTGGGGCACTGGAGGAGGCTTCAAGTGCTGCAGCCTCCTCCTCTTCCAAGACCACCAGCTGCCGATATTCTGGCTGGATTGCCTCCAGCTTGCGGCGCCGTGCCTTGGAGGCCAACTCCTTCCGATCAGTTTTGGAAGGTGTTGCTGTATATCAAAAAGAAAAAACAAGACAATTGTAAAATATACTCTTAGAAAAACAGTAAGACAAGTTAATTATACACATAGTGA
The DNA here is from genome assembly GCF_964261635.1 of Lissotriton helveticus. Lineage (NCBI taxonomy): Eukaryota > Metazoa > Chordata > Amphibia > Caudata > Salamandridae > Lissotriton > Lissotriton helveticus. The sequence goes on from NC_136065.1 coordinate 432,087,947, forward strand.
CATGGTAGCACTATAAAGCACAGTACATAACAGTTGTGGTATGTATCTATCCTCCCACTTGCTTGGGCTTTAACATTTGCAGGATTTTTTTCAGGCATTCAACCAACCATGCATCAGGTTCTTTACTATCAGCCACCTTTGCAATTTGCATGCTTGCATCACACGAATCCTTCTCTCTGTCAGCCATAAATATTAAATCTCGCCCATCCTTCTTTCTTCCACCCGTCTTTCACTTTTTAGTTCAACACCAGGTGATCAGATCTGACTTTTAGTCTTCTCTATAAAACTTTCAAAGCAGAGTTGAAATCACAGATAGATGAGGCCATTGGTTACTCAATACTCCCGCCCCTAATGCCTTTACTAATGCCAATTAATGGGTGTCTTCACTCTTCAAACGTTCACAACAATTCTTACTTACTTAGGGCATCATTAGGATGGCGGGTGGACTTTGTCTGCCCGCCATCTTCAAGCTAAAAGGGACCGCCGACCATAAGGCCAGGGGTGCCGAAAGCACCGGCCGCCGCAATGCTAAAAACACATGTTGTGCTTTTCCAAGCACAACGTGACAGGCCCCACGTGTAGCCTGCCACGTTGTGATTTGAAAGGCAAGGGGGACCATAGGTACCCTCCATGGGGGCCCGCAACGGGCCCCCCAAGCATACTCTGCATGCCTTTCTGTGGCGGCAATGGTGACTACCGCCGGCCCGGCGGGTGCAATCCTCTTGCCATCCTAATGGGGCCCTAAGTCTCAACAGTACAGTATACATACAGTACACCCTTGCAGTGAGTGTAATGTCAATAGTTAAGGATTATGAATCTAACTTACCACCGCCCCTACCGCTCCATCGGCATCGGCAACTGCCGCATCCTCTCCCTCCACGTCGCCTTCACCGCTGGCCCAGGCAATGGTGGTCGGTAGTGCGCCTAGAAAACATTACACATTTTTTAGGCGTCATATACGGATCTATGATGTTACAACGCGTTATTTTACAACGCAGACCGTTACATCGCAATTTTTACAACGCAGGATCCATTACAACGCATGGCATTACAACGCATGGCATTACATCGCAGATGCTATTACAACGCATGGCATTACATCGTAAGTATAGGTAAGTATACCTTTTTAAAAAAAATGTAATTATTTTAATTTAATTAAATTATTTTAATTAAAATAATAGTAATTATTTATTTAAATTAATTTTAATAAAAAATGTAATTAATTTTATTTAATTAATATAATTAAATTAATTTAAATATTTTTTTGATTGTAATTAAAATAAATTATTTAAAATAATGTATTTAATTTAATTATTTTATTAAAAAATGTAATTAATATAATATAATTAATTTTATTTAACTTAAAAACACCCCTGTACCCCAAAACCCAAACCCTGCCCTGAAACCTAAAAACACCCCTGTATCCCAAAACCCAAACCCTGCCCTGAAACCTAAAAACACCCCTGTACCCCAAAACCCAAACCCTGCCCTGAAACCTAAAAACACCCCTGTACCCCAAAACTCAAACCCTACCCTGAAACCTAAAAACACCCCTGTACCCCAAAACCCAAACCCTGCCCTGAAACCTAAAAACACCCCTGTACCCCAAAACCCAAACCCTGCCCTGAAACCTAAAAACACCCCTGTACCCCAAAACCCAAACCCTGCCCTGAAACCTAAAAACACCCCTGTACCCCAAAACCCAAACCCTACCCTGAAACCTAAAAACACCCCTGTACCCCAAAACCCAAACCCTGCCCTGAAACCTAAAAACACCCCTGTACCCCAAAACCCAAACCCTGCCCTGAAACCTAAAAACACCCCTGTACCCCAAAACCCAAACCCTGCCCTGAAACCTAAAAACACCCCTGTACCCCAAAACCCAAACCCTACCCTGAAACCTAAAAACACCCCTGTACCCCAAAACCCAAACCTGAAACCTAAAAACACCCCTGTACCCCAAAACCCAAACCCTGCCCTAAAACCTCAGTACACCTATACATATACTCCTATACTCATATTTATTTAAAAAATTACTTAAATTAATAAATTTAATTTATAATATTTAAAAACATAAATAAATATTTTTATTTATTTTTATTTATAATTAATATTAATTAAATCATTTATATAATATTAAATAAAATTAAAATAAATTATATACTTACCAATACTTACTATGTAATGGTATGCGTTGTAATAGCATCTGCGATGTAATGCCATGCGTTGTAATGCCATGCGTTGTAATGGATCCTGCGTTGTAATAGCTGCGTTGTAACAGCATTACGACGTAAAAGTTGCGTTGTAAGTGATACACACCGTCATATACACCTCCCCCTATTGGTCAGTAGCAAGATTGAAAAATGAGTTAATAGTATACAACATACATCACTAGTACAAATCAGGTAGTAGTAGAGTAGACACTAGTAGTTATATATGGTCCCTAGGGTCATTCTAGCCTTCGCTTAGTTAGCCCGAGCCATGCAACCATTTTACCTTTGTGTCTTTTATTTTTGCACATGTGACGTTACCTTGCAGTTTGTTGTATAAGACACCTTTGAGCCCACATGACCTCATACTGCTACTGTCTAAGAGCTGCATACAAGGTCAACCAAAACATTAACAAGCCACTGTTTATGAAGTTCTGGTGTACTGTTAGTCCATATGCTTATCCATAAATGCTACACTTTTTTGCACGGCTGAGAAATGCTTGCAATATACTAACGCGCACCATTTAATTTTTTGCATTACAGGCGGAAGATTCCCTTCTACAAACCAGAGCTTTGTAGAGCTTATGATGCAACAACTACCAGTACTTGGTTCTTCTAAGGTGACGGGTCCTCAGAATTCCCTCAGAGATCTTCATTTATAAATTTATATAAACTATATTCCTACCTAGGGGATGGTGGTGCTTTCACCACAGTTCAGTTGTCATGATTTATTTCCCAACTGTAAGTAAGTGTAACAATTTTTATTGTTTTAATGTTATTGATTTTCTTGTTGCTGTATTATAGAACAATGTACAGAGCTTGTCAATTAAACATAAAAATTTTGAACTTACGTAGACTTGGTGGTAATTGGTGTGGACTTACACAAGTGAGCGAGCGAAAGGAAGGGTGTGCATGTGCATTGCTTACACTACTGAGAGGTTGGGTGTGTAATGTTCTATGTTGTCTTCTTGGGGGATATCTTGGGGGGAGGGTTCAGAGAGCTAATAGTTATGACAAGACACTACTATAACTAGTCGGGCAGGGGATTGTGGTGGGTTCTGAACTTCTGATTGAGGTGTGTGAGGAAGGTCCAACCTCCCATCACCAACATCCTATTTTCTTGTGCAAAGTTCTGTATATGCAAAATCCCTACAACAGTAGTAGTATGTCCTATCATATCAAAATAATAATAAATCTGGTTGGGCATTTGTTGGTGTGAATTGTCAAAACCTCAAGATTAACATAGACTCAAGATCAATAAGACTAGAAGTAGTACAAGAGGACGATCCGAAGGACTGGACTCAATGGCTAGAGCTACTGGTGAATCTGAGTTTGTTTTAAAACCTTTTAAATAAAGAGTGGCCAACTGGGCAAGCTTAGCTACTACAGCACAGACAGACTAATAGTGGTAATAGTAGTAGTAGTACAGAGAGTCATTAAAGCAGAGGCTGGGATAACAAGATTTGCGAAACAGTACCGATCAAAGGATAATTGTTGGTAAAAAATAGCATTTGGAAACGTAAACAATATGGTGCAGTAAAAGTTATGGAATAAGAATTATTATTAAAAATAAGAAGACTTACTAGGGCCAGCAGAAGAGCCCGCGTTGGTGTCCTCCTCTTGATGTTCTTGTCCCGCCGACTGCGCCCCTGTCTGCCTGCCCCTGGGTGCTGAACAGGAAAGATATAAGAAAGAGACAAACATTGATGGATGGTGTCAAACAAATAAAATATTTTGAAAGAATGGTCAACAACAATTGCAATAACTAAATTGACCGATCTCATCTGGTCAACAAGTAGTATCAGGGGATTCACGGATCCACTACTTACTATTTATCAACACTAATCCAGTCTTCCATTCTGATTCCAGAATACTAACTAAGGGGCCTATTAGGATGGCGGACGGACCGAACGTCCGCAGGGGCTGCGGCGTTCCCTCCATGCAGATTAGGATGTGACCGCCACCCTGGCGGTCACATACCCTATGTTTAACATTGCGGCGGGTGCTGCTTGAAGCAGCGCCCGCCGCAAGGTTAAAAGTGCATGCTTTGCATATGCACGCACAAAGCGGCAGACACCGCGCGGTGCCTGCCGCTTTGTGCATGCATATGCAGGGGGGTACCATAGGTACCCCCCATGTGCACCCCCCACCCCCCAACACCTTGGGGGCTCACAACGAGCCCCCAAAAACGAAAGACCACATGCTTTTCCACGGCGGAAAAGCCGCTGTGGAAAAGCATGTCTTCTGCCACATCCTAATATGGCTGGCGGTGTCTGATAGACACCGCCACCATATCAGAGCTTTTCCGTCGTGGTCCGAATGCGACCGCGGCGGAAAAGCGGCGGACGGTCTTCCTGATCCACCAGCCATCCTAATCTGGCGGTGGGTCTTTGGAGCCTCCGCAGCGGTGAATCCACATCCTCCGGGCCGGCGGTGGCTTCCGCCGGCCTGGAGGATGCGGATTCACCGCGATCCTAATCGGCCCCTATGCCTAAGTACGACGTACCACCTGACCTAGCCCACCTATTCCAGGTGTGCCAATTGTACATTAAGTATGCATTTCCACTTCTTTTAGTCCTCAACAATGCATATGGTCAAATGGAGGACACATGACTACATTTTTGTATACACCAAATTTTTAGTTGATTGATGCTGATGTTCTGCTAGTGCTAAGCCTAAAACCACTCATTGAACAAACTAGAAAAGGTTCTAATAAAGACTAGGGTACTAGCAGCACGTGATGTAACAGAGGGGGCATCACGCATACCACTAAAAAGTTACAAACTCATACAAAGTAACTAAATGTAATTATCAATCCGCCCCTATTTCTTAGTGACAGGACAAAGTAAGGACTAGAGTCACTATAGCATTACGTGACTTAATTTCTCTAAAATAAACTCTTACATAATCACGCAAAGCAAGCGCAAATGCAAAGTTGCAAACAAGTAAGATTAGTAGTAGCGCAGAAGAGCACCTGTGTCATAACAATCACAGAAGACTTTTAAACGTAATTAAGCTGTAATGTAAGCAGCAGCATTCTAGCTGGTTGCAAAAAAAAAGATATTCACAATATAATTATATAACACAGAGCAGAAGAACAGACACAAAGTAGTAATAATTAAATAGTTACTCACCAAGACCCGGGACCTCCACTCCTATCAGGTCCAGCAGGTCCTGCTCCCGGTCCACTATGTCGGACCACCGGTGCGTCAACTGGGCCTGGGTGCGCCGGACCCCAGAGCAGCAGAACACTGCCTAGCGCACCTTCCCCCACCGCTGCCGACGCTCCCGGAGCCTGTACCCAGACACAGGCCTGCCACCTGCTACCAGGGTTGAGGGGAGGTGGCGCTGCACAAAGAAAATGAGTGCTGCCAACTCCACCTCCCCAAATAAGGCCCGTGCCTGCAACCCTTGTGGGCACCGCCTTCCGCAAGGAAGGCGTTCAGGGCTCTGGCTGAGAGGAGCCCTACCCTTGGACGTGGTTCTGGGGAGAGTGAGACGGGACAGGAAAGAAAAGGTAATCAAATTAAAAAAGTAAGTAAAAGAAATGAAAATAGCAGGCAAAAGAAAAAGAGTGAAAAAGTAGCTAAAAACCACACAAAAAGTAGACAAAAACCACAAATAGAAGCAGGAAAATAGTCAGAGATAATAAATAAAAAAGATTTTTAAAAAGTGTCTTGAAACAAAGGATTGGAAAGATAGAGGGAGGATTGAAAATCAGGCCCCAGAACCATATCAATATAGTGAAAAACAAGATGGCCACGCCCATTGCGACCACGTGCGCAAGTTTGCGCGATATTTTCTCCCCGAGCACGCAAAAAGCGTTGTGAACACGTAAAAGCGTTCCCGAATAGGAAATACGTACAGCGAACAGGCGCGCGCATGCATTGCACAACCTGGAACAGGAAGTAAGCATCGTGAGCGGGCGGGACAAGTGAAAACAAGATGGCCGCGCTCATGAGCGACCGCATGGGTAAGTTGGCGAGACGCGATCACGCAGAAAATATCGCGAACGGGCAGGGAAAAAACTTCTGCGTCTTCGTGATATTTCCACGTGTTCACGGAGATTTTTAACATTTTCGCGATAGTTTGCGAAAGTGAATTTCGCAAATTCTCCCACCCCTGCCTGTAGCCCTGTATTAGCCAATAGGATGACTAACTTCCTCAGCAAAACAACTATTTAAGGGGTTTTGCTTCAAGAACAAATATAAACATACATGTCTCACTTGATAACATACAGCTCCCTGCCTTAGGGCTCTTAGGCCTTCCTTAGGGGTCACTTACATATATTGTTAAGAGAAAGGGTGGCATGCCATTAATACAAATGGCAAAGTCGAATGGCAGTGTGACAACTGCCCTTCCTGTATGCAGTAGCAAGCTGAGAGTTATTTTGTACTTTGTCACACACCGGGTGGCACAATAAGTACTGCAACCCTGGGTGGACACTCTGCCTTACATGCCCCTGATACCCTGGGTACCATATACTAGGGACTTATGAGTCAGACAGAACTTGCCAACTTGGGATAGCCAATTTGACATACACTTTGTAATGGGTAAACACTGGCACTGAAGTCTGGTTAGCAGGCCTCCTCAGTGCACTCTCAGAGTCAAAAAGCCAGCAGTAGTAGTCCAAATGGGGGAAAAGGTGAGGGGAGACCTGCAATAAGCATGTTTCCTTACAGTAGATATGTTGGGAGAGACCCCCAGTAACTCTCTTCCCCCAAAAAAGTGTGATTCTCTGACTCCTTATGGATCCCTATATTCACTAAATTGCATGACCTCTATAGAAAATATTAGTACAAAACACAAAACCATTGCCAGTATTGACATTGTACCCCTCTACTAAACTACACCCCTCTCATCTTTTGGACTTAAAAAGTTTTTTAAAGTATGTTTTTTACTTGAGGATGGTAGATGAATGTTCTTTCTCTCCATAGCGACACCGCATCAACTGCTGAAAGGGACACCAACAATGTGAAAAAGGGCGCTGGTAAGAAACAAGGCTCCTCAACCACTGTATCCAATGGCAATCCTTCTATAACAAAAATGAAATATTCCTTATCCGTATGTAAAAATTATTTTCTAATTATTTAAAGCTGCTACATATATAATGTATTTTAATTATAACGAAAATTAATTTATTTTATACCGCTTTTTTAAAATGTCAACACCCGTTAATGTATTAATATTTTGTATTTTTACACTACAGTACATGCAAGGTTATCATTTTTTTAAAATATGTATATGACTCTTTCTTAAATTTCGATACAATTTATACATATATAAGTACATTTCTAAATACAGATAAGAAGTAGAACCAGGAATAAAACATGCCATCTTTGGGTGGGCGAGTCCCATGTTCCTTTTAAAAATGAGTCTCCCACACCATCCAAAAAAACCCAGGTGGAATATTTTCCTATTTTAAACTAGGACAAACATTTTTCAAAATGCACATCCTTTTCACGCTTTTGAGTACTGGCAGTTTCGTGACGTACCTTACAAATTACCAGATAAGAAACATATGCGGTGTGCTTGTGTCATGACTATGTACGGTGAAGTGATGGAAACGCAGGGCTTCCTAAAGTCTAAGACAACAGAGGTATTATAAATGTACACCAGGACGAAGAAGTCAGTCACGGGAGGAAAACTTGTTGTGATTAGGGATAGGAGATGCAAGAAAACCACAACACAGGTATCATGCTCTTCTGATTCCATAAATAATGTGGTATTATGAACAAGTTCAACTGTACTAGTAGCAACGCATAAATCAATACTCAATTTTGTAATTACGTTCACAAATCTTCAGGCTGGGCTTGGTCATATGTGGACCTGGAAGGTTGGAAGTGCTGTGTGAGCAATATCGGAGGGGAAGAGCAGGCACAAGACAAAGCACAGCAATGGTAGGGACACAAAGTGGCGGACCCATAAGAAAACACGAGAAAACAAATAAAGTGTACGTGATGGGGGAACCCAGCTAAAAACTGACATTTTCTCTTTTGAGACTGAATACCTATTTTAAAATTGGTAATCTATGAGTGTTGTTAGCGGTGAACAACCTTTACAACGCAACTTTTACCACGCAGTGCCTTTACAACGCAACTTTTACAACGCAAACCATTACAACGCATTGCGCTGGGGGGCGCTCTAGGATAGGGAATAGATTTAATTTACTATCCAACACCTTCCCTAGTGTCCACGGGGACTGGAGTTGGAATAGTAAATTAAATAATTCACTATCCAACACCCAAAAGCACTATGCATTGTAATGGTATGCGATGTAAAAAACGCGTTGTAAAGGCATGCGTGGTAAAAGCATGCGTTGTAATGTCATACATCCGTTGTTAGCTGCTTTCAACCAGGTATTAATGAGTTAAGAATCGCAAGGGTAAATATTGATGCAGTAAAAACTGAAGACTGAGATTTATGTTTTTGTTATTTCTGCATTTGCTCATCGAAAAGGATATCCGATAGCTGGGTAATTAGATCAAGGTGGATTAATTACACAAAAATAGATCAAGCCCCCACAGTAGCGAACAGCGGCATTAGTCGATCCACTATGCAGGGCGGAGCGCTATGCATTTGCAGGGGCTCGGCTACTGCCCTCTCCCATGAGGGATTTCTCAGCAACCTTTGCCTCCCAATGAGGCTTGCATGTGAAGTGTGAAACTGACCAGAATTCGTCATTATAAGAGGGTCAAGGAATTGAAAGTGCTGAGCAGCTCTTAGTATACCCTCTTTGTCCCCTGAGATCCGGAGATGTACAGATCGCTGAAATCCTGCCCACCCACTCTGATGGTTCAAAATGATAAAGAATGGTACTTAAGTGCTTGAGTGCCCTTGAATTAATAATCAGAACCCTCTTGATGAGGGGTTTTTCCGATGAGTGGGGGTTATAAGGGAAAGTGACCTGCTGGTGGTCTTCGCCTTCTAGCCTTACCTCCGGTGCTCATAATTTTCTTGGGGTGTGACGGAATCATCATGGTGTGCGCCGGCAGGAGCAATGCGTTTAGCGGTTCCCTAATGTTTGCCTTGGTGAAAAGTGACAAAGAAGTGTACTGAAGTGCTGGAGTGCATTTGAATTTATTATCAAAACCCCCTTCATGAGGGAATCTTTTGGTAGGGGGCTGGTTAGAGGGGTGACTGACCTGCTGGATGTCCAGACCTTCTAGCCCTACCTTCGGTGCCCATGATATTGGCCAAATCGTCACAGGGTGCCCCAGCAGAGACAATGTATTAAGGGGTTCCCTGATGTTTGCCTTATTAGACTGAATGTGTCTCTCCTGTCGTGTTGCCTTAATATTTCTGAACTTTTCTCTTTGTTTCAAGTAAACCATGTTGGTCGGGCCCCTGGGTTTCTGCTGCTCCAAGAAGAATGTAAATAGGAAATGTGCACATTTTTTTAATGCTTATGTCTGCCTTAAAATGTTCACAATATGTAAGGACCAATGTGATGTATCCATTGTCATCCTGCTCAGTATTATGTTCTGCCACGTCCTACTCCAATTTAATTGCCTTTGACTCTAAATTCGGTGAGGGTATATGGTGGTTGAGACCAAGCCTTTGCATGAGTGAGCACACTATACTTTATCTCCAATAATAGAAAGTGAGGGAAACAGTAACCTTGAACTCCCAGGTGCATTTTCCTTTTTAGCCCCACATCTCTTGAACATGTGGTGGAAGTAACAAGATGTGTTTGCGCTCATTCTTCCAGTTAGGTTATATTTCAGAGATATATGAGTTAGAAGTTCATGTTTGTGAAGTATTTACGGTAAAGCCGGACTTGCGTTCCCTTAAAGTTCCCTTGAAGCATGCTTGCATTGTAAGGAAATTAAGAACTTTACTTAGGAATCGACAGAAGTGGCTGAGGCGCAGGAAAAAGTCAATTTTCTCTGAATTGATTTCACCGTCTCCACCGAATTTACTTTCCATTTAAGCCTTTAAAACATCCTTAGTCCTTTGCATTATTAGTGTCAGGATCAGCCAGGTGTAAAACATTATCCAAAACAATGAGGCCTGCGAACATCGAACCGTTATATTTACAGGCAGCGGTATTTTGTTTAACAATTCATTACCCTGCTTTTAAAGAGTAAAACAAGCTGAAACAACTCACTGCTGGACATTGTTGTCTATATGCTAAATGTGTGCTGGGATCCAGAGAAAGCAATTTGAAAGTTATGGCTCTGAAATCTTCTCAAGTTCATTCCTCAGGTAATTAAAACTGTGTTCCCTCTAACTGGAGCAATTCCTCTCCGAATTACAGCGCTTTGTGTTCTGCTCAAAGCAATTTTCTTGTAATTCAATGTTTGGAACGCAGGTGAGGCGAGGCATAAGTTCAGCTCGCAGACGCCATCTTGCTTCATGTGGATAGGCATTGTACAGGGATGAAGAAAGATGGGCGTGTTCTAGACCATTTCGACCACTGCTCTGCTGAGTTCTAGCCACCCCATGTACATAACACAGTATCAATCAAACTGGAGAGAGATTATTTCGATAACCTCTCAAGAGCCACATCACAATAAGATCGAAGTTGGTCCACAGATGGGTTTTCTTGTTCCACCCCTCTCTTTTCCACTTCTGTTAAGTAGACTTTTTCAATTCTCTTTTGAATACTGGATAGAAAGTGTAGATTCTGAAAGAACGAGGAAGTGTCCTCTCGCCGAAAAGGGCTAAGAAAGTACACTGTTTCAGAAAGCTGGCATCTCAAGGGGAAATATATCAGAGCTGAGAAGTGAAGGTGTGCCACCAACCAAAACTATGGGCCATATGTATCAACACATTTCCCCATAGACACAGAAAGGGCAAAACCCTTTGGTACATCGGGCCCTCTGTTTCTAAGTTAGATGGATAGCTTTGTGAGTCTTCCATGTCAGCTCTTGGATACCTGCACTGTAAGCCAGTTTGATGAGATCAGGTGGTGTAGTATCGAAAGTCTTTGTCAAATGTCCATGTAACAATCTGCTTCTGATTTTGTCATTCTCGCAGCCCTGGTATATGTTCTTGAGCAAGAGACAAATGTCATTACCTCATCGTCCCTCCCTCGCTTCCCTTCCTTACAAAATTGAGGCATCCCTGCCTCACCAGACACCACTGAAAAGGCGGGATTTCACTTCTTGAGTCTGCTTACCATTCTCCAGAATCCCGTCACAGGTCGACTGGACCTTTTTACCTGTCATAGAGTAAATTTAGGTAATCTAATCACAACTAAACAGTTCAATCTTTAAACACCAATTATCTTTCCTCAAAGAACCACTGACCAAAGACTGAATTTAAAGGGTTTATTACATAACCAAAAATAACTGGAGATACAGGCACCTCATCAAGAGGTTGAGAAGATAAACAGGTACTAATACAAACATAATCCTACGGAAAAGTCTCAACCGGCTAATGAAAAGAACGAGAATCAATTCCAGAACCATTAAACTAAACAGGATAGCTATAACTTGTGTTCTGGTGCTCATCAGGATAAAAGACATAAATTCAGATTAGTCTGTCCCTACTCTATGCTAGATGACATCCCTACTCAACAATAGCCCAACCTAACCAAAGGTGTCAGCCGTGTAGACTTCCTAAGAAGTTCGCCACCTTCTCTCTTAGACTAAAATTTCCATCACCGCTGCTAAGCTCCTTGCCCATGCGACCGCTCTCTCTAGCTCCTCAGCCATCTGCTCTGTCTCCACCCTCGGGGTGCTGTCCCTAATACGAAACCCCACAATGTTAATGACACGCCTATAGATACGCCCCTCTAGAAGGTGTTGAGTTCTGTAAAATTCCACATGGCGAGGATTCATCTTTGTCCGTTCAGCCGTCCTTGGGTCTCAGGCTCTTCATCCTTTCAAGTTGCCTCCTTGAATTCCGGGTCTACTCCTCCATGTCTAGGTCTAGAATCCTGACATACACACACAATGGGCCCTTCTACTATACTATCTGCTCGATGAGGCGCCTGCAAAGGAATACACGCAAATAGCTCGCAGTCTATGATTATTGCAACATTTCTAAAGGTCACATCTATCAATCCTGTCTACAGCTTAATGTTTAAGCAAGACATTTCTCAACAGGCCTGCACCGTTTCCATTAACTAGGCCTCTGCTTGTGTTATACGCCCGACGTTTTACATTAACCTGTTCTCTTAGTTCACTAGGCATCAAACCTTATACAGTAAATGCATCTTCTACTTTAAGCAAATCATATATATATATGTAATTCGTTACGTTTCAGATAAAGCAAATCTCAAGTTCTATTGCATTGTTAAACACACGTTGCATTAGGAGAAGGTTTCATTTTAAAAGCGTTTATATATGTCAGCAAGCATGGATTGCACTTTGTAACGTTGGCTCTGCACATATTCTGATACCAATTCACTTTAGCACTTTTCATATCTTGCATCTAAATATGATTAACAGGCCTCTATATATGCGGGTGCTGACTACTTGTACATATGCTGCACCCCTACAAATTTCACTGTAAATGGCGCTCTCTCAGTTCCCCCCTTTGATGACCCGTGTCATCACCACCCTCACATCATCCTCAGGGTAAGAACTGAACTAAACAGAGCTTGTTGCCATTTTCCCCCTCTTGAGCATCTCCAATGCTCTCAAACTGCGGTACTGATCAACCTGCAGTCTTTCCATTCGCATCTCTTGCACTCTCATTGATCTCGCCAATCTATTCGCTTTGTACCACTTGCACAACCTCACTAAACCCCACAAGGCGATCACACATGCCACTGCTATGATAAGGGGTTTTAGTACAAATCCAAGGAAACCCTTTCCTAGGTTGGCAAACCAGTTTCCAACCTTCCCAAATTCCTTACCAACGGTCTCCCATGCATTCTCTTGGGTCAAGTCCTCGATCGCATAATGGATCGCAGTAATGTTGCTTATATATGTCTCCAGATCCTTAGAGTTGTCTGGTATATAAGTGCAGCATTCCTGAATCTTCAAACGTTTACAGACTCCGCCCTCTTTTGCTAAGATGACGTCTAGGGCAAGACGGTTCTGTAAAACCATTGTCCTTATCGACAACATCTCACCTTCAACCAGCACTAATGACTTGGCTGTATTCATTGATAGTTCATCCACTACAGTTGCTAACCGTCTTATCTTGATGTCATTCAAAATGACTCCCAACATAGGTATCGCTGCTCCAAACACATCTCCAATGATTGCTCCAGCATTCTCTCCTCGCTTTACCCTCCTCTGGGACCCTCCCTCCAAGAGAGCAAAATCCTCAGTATGGTAAATCTTGGGAAAGATAATTGCTAGATAACACGTTCCATACCACTTCTCTGGCAACCTCACGTACACATTCTTTCCACAGACAAAGTATACAGTAGGGATCACCTGCACCACGCTCTTCAAGAAGTCCTTCGTGTAGTACTCTAACGTAAAGGTGTGTTCACACGTGGTATGACCCACATACACATTCTCATAATAAGTCTGGGGTCGATGAAGGCACAGCTTCCCTTTCTGTACTTCGTCTAAAGCTATTGCACCGTAACTCCCTCTTGACTTGTGCTTCTTCTCTTCTTCGGTCCAATCTACCTTTCCTTGTCCTGAATCTCGCAACTGTTTTTGCTTCGTGTACCTATCTTCCACCTGCTCAATAAACTTCTTTTCCACCTCTGACAATGAGCAAGTCAAATTGTGTCGGTGTGCATACGGGGTGTCTAGCTCTTGTGTGGGAATGAAAAAATATCCCAATCTGTCTTCCGATTTATAATAGTCCCACTTATTCAAATGCTTGTAATTTGGGACTTCTGGTAACACAGCATCATAATTTGAAAAATAATATTCAAAATGATTTCTACCATACAATATGCTAATCAACAAACTACATGAAATTCCATATGTCAACGGAAGGTGATGGTATCTAATACCCTCATCTACTGAAGCTGGCAATTGCATACACACGTAACAGTCTTTCGCATCCATCGCATCAATGTATTCATACAACAGTTTTGCATAAGCGTTCTGTCCAAAATTTCCTTTAGACAGGTCAGTATGCAACCTACGACTTTCTGCAGCCAGTAAGGCCTTCTCTCTTCTTTCTCTTTCTTCCTTCTGGCTAGGGGTATTAGGTGTCGGTGTCCCCTCAGCCTTCTCTACTTGTTCGTGTGGTGCAAAATATGAAACTGAAACTACTATAACTATAAAGAGAATCACTCCTGCTAAAAGGGTGCCTACTATGCACTTGGCTCTACGATTCGGGTTTCCAGGTGCCATGGTTTCGGCTCAAGCAGTTCGTGCTCGGAAAGCACCCAAGTCTCTTTCTGTGCTATTTGAGTCTCTTGAACCACACCTGGCAACTTGAATATTCTGTTTCAGTTCTTCTTTTTCTTCAATCAACAGACAGCCCTAACCCTTCTCCGTCCTCTGTGGAAAGTCCCTAACTTTGTTCTTCTTCCACTCGGCTCTAGGTTAGTTTTTAACAGCTTATTCACAACAGTCTTTTCAAAGTCTTTCAACGCACATTTTAAAGCTCAAAGTTCTTTTCAAAAGTTCAAAGTTCAATTCACGGCTCTTAATAGTCTATGATTATACTTGATCCGATTGCCTGCAACACATAATCCAAAAGTTCCATGCGAAGCACAACTACATCATAGGCTGGCATGTCCGGAACAAAGGTAGGAAAAACCAGTCTTTCCAGTAGTAAATCACGTATCTTGCTTAGGAGAGGGGGATTAGGAATGGTGAGTGTCAGGATACCTTCAATTTCAAGTCCAGGTATCAACAGCACCACTTGCAGCTTAACATTGGGGATAGTGCTGGTCACTTCCACTGACCTCACTCCACTCTGGAGTGGCATATCTTTGGCACGGTACTCGCACCCTCCTTGACCTTCTCGGACCACTCTGCGCCGCTCCTTCGTTTTCTCCTTCCAGATCGGACTCTTCGGACACAGGGGCAAGTTCTCTTTCGGAAGCCAATCTCACATTCATTCGCCTTCGTCTTTCGGGCCAATGAGCTTCTGCACCTCTTGCTCGCCGGCCTCTTGTTTGCGCACCCTGTTCGTCCTCACTGTCAGCCTCTTCTGCACTCAGATCACCTTCTCCGCCACTTCCTTCTTCTGGGGCGGATTCAGTGTCACTGTCGTCGTGATCATACACAGCTTGATCAGGGGAGTTCCCAACTTCTACCGGCACCCCCACAGCTTGACTTGTCCCCTCTTTCGGATCCTCTTCGTCGTTATTGTTCTCATCCACGAGAGGAGCTGTTCCATCTTCAGGTGCTGGAGCTCGTCGGGTGTGAGAAGCATGGACCCAATTCGGCAATAAGCCACACTTCACAGCCGTAGTGGTCACGAGTATCACCTGGAAAGGTCCTCTCCAGCGTACATCCAAGCAGCTCTTCCTCACGTGCTTCCTCACAAAAACCCAATCACCTGGGCGCAGGTCATGACAGAGGTCGCTAGCAGCTGGAACTTCAGCAGCCTGCACCTGAAGGGACACAGAACGGATGACACCAGATAGTCCCCTGCAATAATCAAGAATCAGGTCATCTGTGATATTCAGCAAGGCAGTTGTAGGAATAGATGGCAGTCTCATAGCCCTCCCCATCAGGATTTCGTGAGGTGAGAGCCCTGTCCTCCTATACGGGGTACTACGCATACTCATTAATACCAACGGCAGTGCATCGGGCCATTTCAGAGACGTGGATGAGCACACTTTTGCCATTCGGGCCTTCAGGGTCCCATTGATCTGTTCTACTATGCCAGAAGCCTCTGGACGGTAGCTACAATGCAGTCTTTGATCAATGTTCAGGGCAGAGCAGAGCATCTTCACAAGTTCGCTATTAAAATGTTTTCCTCTGTCCGATTCCAGAGAGGTCGGAACCGCGAATCGTGGCACTAATTCCCTCAACAATAGTTTAGCTACAGTGAGTGTATCGCACCTGCGAGTAGGGTATGCCTCAACCCATCTAGAGAACACACACACAATCACCAAGACATACCTAAGGCTATTACACCTCGGCATTTCAATGAAATCTATTTGCATCCTGTAAAAAGGTCCGCCAGACCTTCCAATGTGACTCAGTGTAACTGGTGTTCTTTTCCCAACATTTATCTGTTGACATGTCACACATCTCTGACATACTGCTTCCGCAGCCTGTCTAAATTTGGGATTGTACCATGTCTGTCTGAACACACGCAACATCGCATCCCTTTCCAGATGCACAGGACCATGTATCTGTCGTGCCATCGCACTCACCAGCTCATTCGGCAACACAGCTCTTCCATCTGCTGAAACCCACATGTCCAGATCTCCCTTGACACAACCAGCCGATTCCCACACCTTTTTCTCATAATCTGATGTCTGTCCTTGCATGTCTCTCAATTCTTCCCAGGTATCTGCCACCTCAAGCATCATGCTTAGCTCAGTTCTCTCCTTTGGCCCCTCGATAGTCTGTTCTGTATATGAATATCCCTGCTCTGCACAGTAACGTGCAACTTCATCAGCATAACGATTCCCCATAGTCACGAAGTCTGTGCCTTTGGTGTGAGCTGTACATTTAACCACTGCTATTGCTGCAGGACCCTGCAAGGCCTCCAGCAATAACCTGACAAATTCGCCATTCCTGATTGGGGAGCCAGATGACGCATGTAACCCCGCTGAGACCACAGCTGACCGAAGTCATGAACCACCCCAAACCCATATTGGCTGTCGGTGAAGATGGTAATCCGAATTCCGTTGGCTGCCAAACAGGCATGCGTCAACGCAATGATCTCAGCCACCTGCGCGGAGTGTACTCCTTCCAGGCAGGCTGCTTCAATTATTCCAGAAATGGTACAGACAGCAAATGCTGCTCTCAACTGACCAGTATTGTCTCTTATGCATGAGCCATCCACAAAATAAATTTCATCGGGGTCTGTCAACGGCACATCAACAATATCCGGCCTTGGTTTGGTCCATAGTTCAGTTACATCGAGACAATCATGGTCTTCCCAATCATCATCTATATCATTTGATAATGGCAACAAAGTAGCAGGATTCAAGACAGAGCACCTCCTGAGGGTCACATTCTCGGCAGCAAGTATAACCTGCTCGTAGCGTGTGAGCCTATTTTTTGGTCAAGTGCTGCGTCCTGGTCCTGGTCATTAACAATTCCACAGAATGAGGTACATGCACTGTCAGTGGATATCCCATCACTATGCTCTCACATCTTTCAATGCTGACACCTGTTGCAGCAACGGATTTGAGACATCCGGGCAACGCTGCGGCTACTGGGTCTAAGGTAGCCGAAAAGTAGGCAACTGGTCTACGGACTCCTCCATGATCCTGCACTAAAACTGCTAAAGCACATCCTTCCCTTTCGCAGCAGAATAATGCAAATGATTTGTGGTAATCTGGCATTCCCAGAGCCGGAGCACGACACAAGTCCTCTCTCAACTCGAGAAACGCCATCATACAGTCTGTGTCCCATGGTACCGGATCAATTACATCCTTGTGCGTCAGTTTCTGCAAGGGTTTCGCTTTCAGCGAAAAGTTTGCAATCCATTGTCGGCAGTAGCCAACCATGCCCAGGAACATTCTAACCTCTCTCTGGGTCGAGGGCACAGTCATTCTCATGATCGTTTCTATTCTGTCAGGCGACACTTTCCGCTTTCCCTGCTCTATTCTGTGACCCAGATACTGCACTTCTTGCAGGCAGTACTGTAACTTGCTAGGTGATACCTTGTGTCCATTCTCTCCCAAATGGTTCAACAAGGCTATGGTGTCAATCCTACAAGCATCTTCGGAGTCTGACGCAACAAGGAGGTCGTCTATGTACTGTATGAGAACTGAGTTCTGTGGCAGTACTAGACTCTCCAAATTCCTTTTCAGCAACTGATTAAAGATCGATGGGCTCTCTGTATACACTTGTGGGATACGGCACCATGTTAATACGCGACTCTCTATTTTGAACGCAAACAGAAATTGGCTTTCTTCATGCAGTGGGATGGAAAAGAAGGCTTGACACAAATCAATCACAGAAAACCACTCAGCTTGGAACGGTATCTGAAACAGTATTACTGCTGGATTCGGTACCACTGGACAACATGGGACAACTATGTTGTTAATTTTTCGTAGATCCTGTACTATCCTGTACTTCCCACTTGGCTTCTGCAAGCCCATTATCGGAGAGTTACAGGGGCTGCCCATAACCTCCTTCAGGATCCCTTGTCTAATCATGGACTCAATCACGGGTTTTATACCTTCAAGTGTCTCTGGGGTCAGCTTGTACTGTGGTGTTCTAGGGAAGTCAGCGTTCGGCTTTATCTGTATTCTGACAGGCTCTACTCCATTGATCAGTCCGATCTCTTCCCCCGTAAAGTCCCACACTTCCGGTGCGACTGAGTCTCTCAAATCCCAGGAAAGTTCTTCCACAGTTATGGCAGGGTACAATTCAATGCACACATGCGAATTTGCAACCTTAAAATCGGCATCATCATCATTAGTCTGTAACTCTACTCCCATGGAGGTACAATAGATGGTACAATTCAGCTTACACAAAAGGTCTCTTCCTAGCAGACATACGGGGCTAGAATCACACACCACAAACTGGTGTTTATCTCTGAAACTTCCTATCTTTACCGGGACTGGCTCAGTCAAGGGATTTGTCATTCTTCTGTTCGCAACTCCTACCACTTGGATAGTCTGTCCTGAAAGGGGCAAGTTAGGGACCACCGCAGACCGCACAGTAGATCTGGAAGCACCAGTATCGACCAAGAAGGTGGTGGGGTGTCCGTCTACGTCAGCCTCTACAAAGGGTCCCCTCTGATCTACCTCCAGCACTGCTCCAAGGGTACAGTCTTCCTCCCCATTCAGGCACCGCCCTGACACTGGATCAAAGAAATAGTGCTCATCTCCCTCGACTATGAAGGGCATCTGCTTGTAAACCTTATTCCCTGCTGAAATCTTAGGTGGTTGAGGAACCGGAGCCCTAGGGGCTGACGTCCCCCCTTTTGTCATTTGGGGCTTAGTCACTGTCACCTTTCGTATCGGAGGGGCTTCGACTTCCTCCTCCTCCTCCTCCTCCTGCACCTGATTGTCCAGATTATGCACTCATCAGCTCCACCATTGGTAAGGACACTTCCGGTTACCAGACTATGGCCTAGTGATACGAAGCCAAAATACATCTGGGCTTCAATACACAGACCTAGCTCTGGGGGTCCTACATGATGAGGCTCCGCCATGTGGGTGGGCTGATAGGACTCAAACAGTCATGTTGAGTGCCACTTTACCTTGTGATAACTGATGTATTACATTTCTTGATGTGCAATAGTCCAGTGTTAGTCTAAGCTTCTCAGCTATATTCGACCTTCAGGCTTTCTTGTTGTTTATATAGTTCTACTGGGGGTATTTACCTGATTGGTCGTTAAACATTTCCCTCTGACCCTCCTCTGAAAGTTGTTGTTTCGCTTAGTCACTGTCACCTTTCGTATCGGAGGGGCTTCGACTTCCTCCTCCTCCTGCACCTGATTGTCCAGATTATGGGGGCACTCGCGTCTCCAATGCCCGACCTCGTGACACTGATGGCACTTGGTTGTCTTTTTCAGGGTCGCTATATCTATCCTAGGTCTCGGACCTTCCTCATTGTCTCTTTTCTGTCCCCCTGACTTCCTCCCCAAGGTGCTATTTCCTGATTGGCCCTGCCCTCCTGCTTGCATCTGGACTAGCATCAGTTTGTCCTTAAGCTTCTTCGTTTTCGAATCTATCTCATCACAGCAGTACCTTGCATACCTCAAAATCTCATCTAAAGGCTTGTTTTGCCAACAGATCAAATGTTGCTGTATCATGAGGCAGATATCAGGCCTCAATCCCAGCACAAACTTAGATACGAACTGTCCCATATCCTTCGGATCCATTACGTCTAATCCGCTATAAATCAGCAATAGCCTCTCATAGTACTCATGCACCGTCTCTTTTGGTTCCTGCCTGGTACGATCTATCTTCACCCAATCGATATCTTGTGGTAGTACTTTAGTTTTTAGCCACGTGATCGCCTGTTCGTACTTCGCCATCACCCTAGGTGACGGTCCATTCATGGCAGAGTCACGTTCTGGCTCTGCCGTGGGCCATTCAACACTGACCTTGCATGCTATCCACAAATCGCTTGGAACCACAATGTCAAACAGTGTGTTCAAATCAATCCACAACACCTTCGATATTTTAACGAACCTCTCTACCTGCTTGTACCATTCCACTGGGCTCTCCCGCAACTTTGGGAAAGTGTTTGTAAAGGCAGCCAAATCTCCCCTGCTCCAGGGTACATGTACATATCCCCCATGGGCCACCTCCCTCAAAGGGTACGCTTCTGCATGCATCAACCCTCCTCCCGGGGGTGTCCCAATAACACTCTGCCTAACAGTCTTCTTCTTTGACCACTTTTCCTCCCATTTCTCCAAGGTGGACCATGTTTGAATTCCCATAATCAGCTCCCTGATGTGGGTTTTTAACCCGATCACCCTCTTTTCTTCCAGGTCTTGATCTGAGTACTGTAACCTATGGCCCCCTTGTAGGGCTTTCGTTTTTGTCAAATCCACCTCATACTTGTTCGCTAATTCTGAGAGTTTCTCATGAGCAGTCCTAGCCTTCCGAGTAACATCCTTCGCCACGAACAATAGCTCATCTGGTTCGTAAAGTTCAATCCTTTCTAGTGGCAGTGTGCCTTCCACAATCTCCTCTACTTCTGACTTTAGTCTCAGTACGTCTAACCTTCTTGCCTTTATTGCCGCTCTCAATGTGCCTTGGCTAGAAGTTTCCTTAGAGTCCCTCCCGCTGCCGTTCTGACTCTCTCTTCTGTTCTCTTCAGGTGTGTTAGGAGGAACCCTTCTACCCTCACAGGTCTCGCAGTCCCACTCCTGTCGACTGTCTCTGGAGGTGTGGTGAGACGTCCCCCTGCTTCCCCCACCCCCGTGTTCCCACTCCTGCCTGCTTTCGCTGGCTGCACAGTGAGAACCCATCTTATTCCCTTCATTCTCTGACCCAAACACATTCCTTGTTCTGTCGCTCTGGGTGTCTACTATTGTTTCCCAAGTTCTCAAATCTGGCCTTAACTCCCTCATCGACCTCGGCCTTGGTCCTCTCAGATCCATCGATCCCCTCTGACCCCCTCTCTCTTCCGAGGAGTCTGCTGATGCTACCAAAGGGGTGCTCCGTTCTACAGGTCGAGGTAATGTCTTCCACCCATCTGCCACATGAGTTCTACCATCGCTTGCACTTCTCTCACTCCCCATCTGGGGTGAATTCTCATTATGTGTCTGTTCTGGATTGTACACTGATACTATGGGACCTATGGTAACCGGTACTGTAAGTGCGTCTGGCAGTTTCTGAGAATGGACACCCTCTTCCACCCGTACCTTCTGTACTGTAAATCTTCCCACTACTCTCGTTACCGGTGAGGGTGGAGGTGCCTTTTCTCCCTTATCTCGGGTAAACTTGTCCCCTGAGGTGTCCCATCCGTTCCCCATTGGAACTCCGCCTTCCCCTGTTGGGGCTTCCCAGTGCTTTCTCGATGGTTGCGTTCCCTCTAGCTCTGGATTGTATGGGGGTGGCCTTTCTGACAACAGCCTCTCTATTAGGCTGTCGTCTGTCTCACTGTCTTCATCTTCTGTACTCTTTTTCTGCCCATCCCCTGTACTTTCCAGTAACGGATACAACTTATCTACTGTAATGGTCTGTACCCTCCATCTCTTTTCCATGGCATCCCATCTCGCTTCCTGAACCGCCCTTACCGATCGCTTCACTCTTTCCTGTCTCCTGTCTCTGTTCCTGTCGTGGGCTGCCCTGATCCATGCATTGAGCGCTTCAAACTGTGTTGGTCTGGGCAAAGGTCGCAATGCAGCCATAATTGCTTTCAACTGGTATAACACTTCTAGTCTAAACGTTCCATATTTAGGAAAAGTAAATTCCTCATTTCCATCTATCATCTTACACCAATTATCAAGCCACAATATGGTATGCAACCCAACGTTCGCTGCCATGTAATAAGCTGGAGTATCCTCGGGTGGAGCCTCCTTCCCGCCCCGAGGTTCTATCTTGTTTTCTCCTTTGAAACATTTCCGCAATACTTTAAAACATTTCATGATGAAACCCACAACGTTTCCTTGTTTACAACCCTCGTTTACTTCCTGATGACAATCCACCAATCTCAGCGCGGCTTCACACTAACCACCCTATCACAGCACGGCTTCACACCAACCGCCCTATCACAGCGCGGCTCCTTCTGACGTCACTCGCCTCCGTTTCGCAGCAGTTCCCCTCCTTTCTCCGATGTCTCGCCGGTCACGCATGCGTCCCAATAATACACTAGAAATGATTACTTCCGATCAAGCAACCACCTCCCTGACTGTACGGCCACAGTCTAACTGTAATTGTCACCTTTCCCGGCAAATGCCTGTCCGCGAGCGAACAGACAATCACCTCAACTGTTCAACCCCCGGTAACTTCCGACCAGCGTCCGTTACCCACACACTCCTTCGGGCGATCAATGGTACCTCATGACCCCCTTTCACAACAGTCGACAATTACTTTGGATGTTCGATACACCCAAACCACTTAAACTCTCCTTGAGCTTAAGATTTTCACAGGTTGCACGCGCTCACAACCTGATCTCCTTTCACACTACAGACATTCAACTCCGCAAGACATTACAACACAATGACACAACATAACACCGCAATCTAGCAACGCATGACGCTTTTCATACTCACTCTCCTCCGACCTGCTGCTTTCTGCCGCACTGTTACTCTCCGTCAGATTCCATGGAACGCCATCCTCCGTCCGTGGCTCTCTGGACACTCTTCATGTTCTTCTCTATGGGCCTCGGGGAAATCTCAACCTACTTCTAGATTACCCTTACTCCAGAAGATAAACCATCCTAAATTGCTACCAACTGAAAAGGCGGGATTTCACTTCTTGAGTCTGCTTACCATTCTCCAGAATCCCGTCACAGGTCGACTGGACCTTTTTACCTGTCATAGAGTAAATTTAGGTAATCTAATCACAACTAAACAGTTCAATCTTTAAACACCAATTATCTTTCCTCAAAGAACCACTGACCAAAGACTGAATTTAAAGGGTTTATTACATAACCATAAATAACTGGAGATACAGGCACCTCATCAAGAGGTTGAGAAGATAAACAGGTACTAATACAAACATAATCCTACGGAAAAGTCTCAACCGGCTAATGAAAAGAACGAGAATCAATTCCAGAACCATTAAACTAAACAGGATAGCTATAACTTGTGTTCTGGTGCTCATCAGGATAAAAGACATAAATTCAGATTAGTCTGTCCCTACTCTATGTTAGATGACATCCCTACTCAACAATAGCCCAACCTAACCAAAGGTGTCAGCCGTGTAGACTTCCTAAGAAGTTCGCCACCTTCTCTCTTAGACTAAAATTTCCATCACCGCTGCTAAGCTCCTTGCCCATGCGACCGCTCTCTCTAGCTCCTCAGCCATCTGCTCTGTCTCCACCCTCGGGGTGCTGTCCCTAATACGAAACCGCACAATGTTAATGACACGCCTATAGATACGCCCCTCTAGAAGGTGTTGAGTTCTGTAAAATTCCACATGGCGAGGATTCATCTTTGTCCGTTCAGCCGTCCTTGGGTCTCAGGCTCTTCATCCTTTCAAGTTGCCTCCTTGAATTCCGGGTCTACTCCTCCATGTCTAGGTCTAGAATCCTGACATACACACACAATGGGCCCTTCTACTATACTATCTGCTCGATGAGGCGCCTGCAAAGGAATACACGCAAATAGCTTGCAGTCTATGATTATTGCAACATTTCTAAAGGTCACATCTATCAATCCTGTCTACAGCTCAATGTTTAAGTAAGACATTTCTCAACAGGCCTGCACCGTTTCCATTAACTAGGCCTCTGCTTGTGTTATAGGCCCGACGTTTTACATTAACCTGTTCTCTTAGTTCACTAGGCATCAAACCTTATACAGTAAATGCATCTTCTACTTTAAGCAAATCATATATATATATGTAATTCGTTACGTTTCAGATAAAGCAAATCTCAAGTTCTATTGCATTGTTAAACACACGTTGCATTAGGAGAAGGTTTCATTTTAAAAGCGTTTATATATGTCAGCAATCATGGATTGCACTTTGTAACGTTGGCTCTGCACATATTCTGATACCAATTCACTTTAGCACTTTTCATATCTTGCATCTAAATATGATTAACAGGCCTCTATATATGCGGGTGCTGACTACTTGTACATATGCTGCACCCCTACAAATTTCACTGTAAATGGCGCTCTCTCACCCGTACCCACGTGATTTGTCACGTGGGGACTATATATAGCCCCCAGCCCCCTCATACCTCCTGTTCTTTTTTGTCTCACCATTGTGAGACGCGCGTCCCACGTGCTGGCCGTTCTGCGGAGCTGCGGTCTTTTTCTTCGGATTGGAGGGCTTCTCCCTCACTTGCTGTTGCCTGCTGGGTCTGGCGACGCCGGCCTGGTGTGCGCGAGCCTTCCCCACCGCATTTCTGGAGTTGCGATGCACTTCTCGGCGGCTGGGCGGTCGGGTTCCGGGTGACGGAGTCACCGGCCCTGAGTGGCTGGGGCTGTAGTTCCGGTTCGGGGGACCGGAATGGGAGACGGCGGCTGGCGGATGTGCTGTGGCTTCTCGGCTGTCTGTTTCCGATGCTCCTTTACGGTAGGGGCCTCGTTTGAGGTCGATTTTTATTCGTTTTTCTGTTTTTATGATTGGATTTCTGTTTTTACAGGCTTCTTCATTGGTTGCCTCGTGGATTTTTGATTCTATTGGCTGTCTCCCGGCTGGGGCTGTGCTACACGTTATTTAAGTGCTGGCCTCGGCTGTTCTACCCTGTCAGTTGCACTATGGCTAAGCGGACTTCAAAGCGCCTGAGAGTTTTGTCTTCCTCTGATGATAACGATGGTGAGGTGCCTGTCCCTGCTCGTTGGACCAGGTCCCAGGGTCCGGTGGATTCTTCTGCCCTCCTGTCTGCTTCTGAGGTGCAGTCCATGATTGAGGCTGCTGTGTCTCGTGCCCTGGAGGCGAGGGGTGCTACGACAAGGCGCAGGTCTTCTCGTGCTGTGGGGGTCCGGTGGACTCTCCCTCTGAGGACTCTGCCATGCCTTCTACGTCTTCGGGGAAGTTTGTGCGTAGGGAAGAGGTGCCTGCTATTCTCCAACACATCAGGGAGAACTTGGGATTTTCTCCTTTTGCTGCTCCCGTGGGGTCTGAGGACATTTTCCCCAATATGTTAAGCCACCTGCGCTCACTATGCCCTTTCATGGCCGCATCAAAGACTTGATTTCGGGGGAATGGCGGGACCTTGAGCGCGCCTCTGTTCCTCGCTTTTTGCAGAAGCTTTATTCCCTGGAGGATGGGGAAGTCTCTCTTCCTCACTCTGTGAAGGTGGATGCCATGTTGGCCACTCTTATTGGTCGCACTTCTCTCAATCCTGAAGATTATTCACCTTCGGATGCTACTGATAAGAAGGTGGATGGTGCACTGAAGAAAGCCTTTTCCGCTGGGAATTTGTCTTTACGTGCTGGCGTCTACTCGGCATATGCGGCACAGTCCTTGGTGTCTGACTTTGGCAAACTGGCCACGGCTATTCAGGAGGAGACGGACTGCTCTGGCTTGC
The DNA here is from genome assembly GCF_964261635.1 of Lissotriton helveticus. Lineage (NCBI taxonomy): Eukaryota > Metazoa > Chordata > Amphibia > Caudata > Salamandridae > Lissotriton > Lissotriton helveticus. The sequence continues at coordinate 432,113,775 of NC_136065.1, forward strand.
TTGTTCACATGGAGCAACAGGCTAAGCTCTTGGCTGACGTCTCTTCGGATGTGCTTCGGTCTGCGGCCATGGCCTCTGGCTCCTTGGTTTTGGCTCGTCGGAACTTATGGATGCGTGACTGGAAGGCTGATTCTTCGGAGAAGTCCTCGCTCCTTAAGATCCCCTTTGATGGCAAGATGCTCTTTGGTGACCAGCTGGATAGTATGATCACTAAGGCCTTCAAGGACCGTAAACATGCTCTGCCTTACAAGGGCAAGGCGTCTGCCTCTGGTTCTCGCCGTTTTTGGAATCCGGCTCCTTTCTCCTCTGCGTCCTTTCAGTCTTCCCGCCAGTCCTCCAAGAACTTTTCTACTCGTCAGCGCCGCTTCAGACCCGAGAAATCTTCGGCCTTGCCTGGTCCCAAGCTTCCGGGGGATACCTTCAAGAGGAAGTCCTGACGTCGACTGTGTTTCGGCCGCCAGTCCTGTGGGCGGGAGGCTGATGTCTTTTCTGGACGCTTGGCGGCTGGATGTGAGGGATCTCTGGGCGTTGACTATTATCAGGAGAGGTTATCTTATAGACTTTGTCGCCGTTCCACCCGGCTGGGGCACCATCCTTACTCCTATCCCCAAGTCTCCGACCAAGAGGGAGGCTCTGCTGGAAGGGGTTCGGGATCTTCTGTCAAAGAAGGCGATCGTTCCGGTCCCACTGACACAGCGAGGTCTGGGATGTTATTCCATTTTGTTTCTGGTCCAGAAGGTGTCAGGGGGATTCCGGCCGGTTCTGGACCTGAAGAGGGTGAATGGTTGGGTTCGGACCGTCCACTTCAAAATGGTGACTTTGCAGTCCATCATCCCGTTGGTGGGGGTCCGGGACTTCATGACGTCTATCGATTTGCAGGACGCTTACCTTCACGTTCCTGTGGCTCGGACTCATCAGCAGTTTCTTCGTTTTGCGATTGGCAGCTTCCACTTCCAGTTTGCGGTTTTGCCATTCGGGCTGAAGTCCGCCCCTCGGGTCTTCACCAAGCTCTTGGCCCCTTTGGTGGCCCTGATCCACTGTTGGGGGATATTTCTACATCCATATCTAGACGACTGGTTGGTTCATGCTCCCTCTTTCCAGTTGTCTCTCGATCACACAGACGTGGTGCTGGCCGTTTTGAGGGAACACGGCTTTCTTGTCAATCTGGGCAAGTCGTTCCTTGTTCCATCCCAGGATCGTCTCTTCATTGGGGCCAGGTTTCGGACCGATTTGGGGGTGGTCACTCTGCCCGTGGCTCGGGTGGTCAAGATTCAAGCTCACATCCTGTCTCTTCTGTCCGGTCCGGTGCAGGTGGCAGCACGTTGGCTACTGGTCCAGGGGGATATGGCGGCCACAGTTTTTCTGGTTCCTTGGGCCAGATTCCATTTGCACACTCTGATGGCTCATGTTCTGGAGCATTGGTCTCCCCATTGCCTTCCCCTCTCTTCTCCGATCCCGGTTTCCCCTCAGATCAGGTCGTCTCTGGGTTGGTGGCTGGTTCGAGGTCATTTGCTGAAGGGTGTCTCTCTCTCTCCTCCGGCTCCGGTTGTGGTGACCACCGATGCCAGCCTCTCGGGATGGGGGGCCTGGCTGGGGGTTCATCAGTCCAGGGGCTTCTGGTCTCCCGCTCAGAGCGGGATGTCGTCGAACTGGAGGGAGTTGGAGGCGGTCCATTTAGCTCTGTTGGCCTTCTCCCGGTTTCTGCGGGGTTCCGTGGTCCTGATCAGGACGGACAACATCACTGCCATGGCTTACGTCAACAGGCAGGGGGGGACGAGGTCCTCTTCTCTAGCCCTGGTGGCGAGGTGGTTGTTTGTTTGGGCGGAATCTCATCTGTTGGCGCTCTCGGCGATCCATATTCAGGGGGTGTTCAATTCCCGGGCGGATGCCCTCAGCAGGGCCATTCTGTCTTCTGTGGATTTCTGCCTTCATCGGGAGTTGTTTGTGGCTCTGACGATGCGTTGGGGTGTTCCGGTGCTGGACCTCTTTGCGGATGTGGGAAATGCCTTGGTGTCCCGGTTTGTCTCCCGCTGTCGGGAGGGGTCGGCCTGGGCGGTGGATGCTCTCTCCTGCCCTTGGCCCCGCGGGCTTCTGTATGCGTTTCCTCCTTTCCCCCTTCTTCTCCGCTTCCTTCTCCGGGTCCGGTCCTCGGGGGCTTCTGTGATTCTGGTGGCTCCGGCGTGGCCTCGTGCCTCCTGGTTTCCTCTCCTGGTGGAGATGAGGTCGGAGGTGGAGTGGTTGCTGCCTCTGTCCACTCCCCCTTTGGTCTTCCTGGCGTTGCAACGGGATGTTTTGGGCCGGATGCGCTTGGTGGCTTGGAGGTTGAACGCTTAGGTCTTCTGCGTCAAGGGGTTCCGGCTGGTTTGACCTCTACTCTGCAGGCGGCTAGGCGCGCTTCGACCAACAAGTCTTATTTGCGTCACTGGCGTTCTTTCAGTCGATGGTGTCTTGTCCGGGGTTTGGACCCTGCTACCTCTTCTTTGTTTGAGGTGATGCTGTTTCTTCAGAAGGGTGCTGCCTTGGGCTTGAAAGTGTCTTCCCTTTGTTTGCAATGGGCGGCGATTAAGGCGTTTCGGAGCTCTTGGGGCAGTCTCTCTGATTCTGAGGGGTTGGTCAGTCGCCTTTTTAAGGATTTGTGTAATGTTCTTCCTGCCCCTCTGAGGCATTTTCCGACCTGGGATCTTTCTCTGGTCTTGGACGCCTTGATGTCTTCTCTCTTTGAGCCTTTGCTTTCGGTGGATCTGCGCCTCTTGTCCTTCAAGACCTTCTTTCTGGTGGCCATTTCCTCTGCTCGCCGCCTGGGTGAACTGGGTGCTCTTTCTTCCAAGCACCCTTTTTGTCGGATTTTTGATGACAGAATCGTGTTGCGGCCGATTCTTTCCTTTCGTCCTAAGGTGGATTCTCAGTTCCACAGGGATCAGGAGTTGGTTCTTCCTTTCTTTTTTGATTCTCCGTCCTCGGAGTCTGAGGTCCGGCTTCACTCTTTGGATGTTATGAGGGCTCTCCTGGTCTATTTGGAGCGGGTCGCTCCTTTCCGTCTCTCGGATTCCCTTTTTGTTAATTTTGGTCCTGTGAATCGGGGTTTGCGTCCTTCTACTCCTTCCTTGAGTCGTTGGGTTCGTTCTCTGATTTCTTTGGCTTACAAAGAGGGGGGTCACCTTTCTCCTTTGGGGGTTCAGGGTTGTTCCACTCGCTCCATGGCTGCTTCCTGTGCGGAGGTCCAAGGGGCTTCCATTTCGGAGATCTGCCGGGCTGCCACCTGGGCTTCCCCGCTGACATTTGCCTCTCACTACAGGATTGGACAGGAGTTTGACTGTGCTGATGTCTTTGGACACAGGGTTCTTTCCACTATGGTTCCTGAATAGTGGTTTTTCCCTGGTCTTCTGTGTTTTTTAATAGACCTGTTTTTTGCATACCTTCTTTGGTTGTCCTGTTTGGCTTTGTACTTCTCAATTTTGTAAGGAAGGGAAGCGAGGGAGGGACGATGAGGTATTGCTTCAATTACCTACCGGTAATTGCATTACTCTGAGTCCTACTCCCTCGCTTCCCTTACTTCCATCCCTCCCTCCCTCCCTGATGGTCCAGGCCAACCTTTTGGTATGGTTTCGATCTATGTGGTATTACAGGAGGTATGAGGGGGCTGGGGGCTATATATAGTCCCCACGTGACAAATCACGTGGGTACAGGTGTCTGGTGAGGCAGGGATGCCTCAATTTTGTAAGTAAGGGAAGCGAGGGAGTAGGACTCAGAGTAATGCAATTACCGGTAAGTAATTGAAGCATGAGGCGCTTAGCAGGTCTGCTAGGTCATTTCTGCATGTATCTCAGCAATGGTGGTCTGGGCTCAGTGGTTTATGGTATACTAGAGTGAGAATCCTTGTAAGATAGGGAACTGCCACCTCCATAATTCGACCATGAAACTATTAAAGGTCGAGGGCAGCTAAATATAATATTGAGGTTCTAGTCTTCTTACCTGAACTGCCTGCTGGAGTCCATCATAAATCCATGTGGTTTGTAAGGGCTTACCCCTTAGAGTGTATGGCAGCATCAGCAGTGTGGTATACTAGGCTAGACTAGGGCTCCCTCTGATGTCTGTAGGCCTGAGAGTTGTAAGGTGCACCATAGTACAGATAGGTTATTCCTGCTACTGTATCTTCCTCTACCTGCATGTCTCCAGTATTGCTTTCCTCTTTTCCCCATCCCTGTAGAATTCTTTCTGAATCCAACTACAACCATATGTGTTAAATTAGCATCGAAGGCAAAGGAGCAGAATGGACATTTTGCAGTTCACTGGACCTGGTTCTAACAATCTTTTTTAGGTCAGTCTATGGCCTGACAAGACATGATAAAATGCATGGCCAAGACCAGCCAACTTATGATAAGCAGACTATCCCTCTATCCAGATGTCACGATTTGCTCCCTGCACTCTCATGCACACTACCAGAAGGATCCATAGTGTCCCTTTCCTGTGTTTTAATAAGCTTCCAGATACTCCCCTGCATGCATATCTGACTTCCATCCATTTGGTCACTATTTGGGAATCGACATCCATTCCCAATCTATGCCGGGTTTTGTGAATGCCAGCCTGCTCATGCTTGAAGCCAGCCTGCTAATGTATGACACTCCATTACCTAGAATTCCCTGCTCACTGCTTTGTCTCCACCCCTGCAGGCCAAGGATAGGTGGAGGAATTCAGCTCACCTGTGGCTGGCTGCTGCTAGCCTGTTCACACCTGATTCATGTGATTAGTGTGAGCTCCTTTAGGCCAAGGTTGGTCATTGTAGCTGTGTACCGACCAACCCGTCTTTCAAGTGTTTCCTGAGTTTTTGATATCCTCGTTTCCAGTGTTTCCTGAGCTGTTGATATCCTTGTTTCCAGTGTTTCCTGAGCTTTAATATCCTTGTTTCAAGTGTTTCCTGAGCTTTTGATATCCTTGTTTCCAGAGTTTCCTGAGCTCTAGTTATTCCTTGTTCCTGAGCAGCTGCTGATTTCCTTGTTCCTGAATTAGCACTGTTTGTAGTGCTTCCTTGACTACAGAGTCTTACTATTCCTTGTTCCTAAGCTGCAGCAGTTTCCCTTGGTCCTGAACTAGCACTGCCTGCATTGCTACCTTGACCTTTTAACTTTTTCTCAATTCTTATTCCTGCTCTAGCACAGCCTTCTGTGCTATATTGTCTTCCTGACTACTGATTCAATACTATTTTAGTACACCCTTGTAGCCTCCCCCTCTGTATATCCTTTTCCATTCCCTGCTTTTCTCCCCATTTCCTTGGATCCAGTTCCTAGTTTACTGTCTTTCTATTCCTGCAGTCTTGCTTCTATTACCTTGTATGTTTGTTACTTGCTTTCTGCCAAGTGTGCCCCGTGATGTCCTTCCTTTCCTGTTAAGCACTCCTCCTTGCTAGCTCCTTGTCTATTGTGATTGTATTTAGTTCTACCCCCTTGCCGTTACTGCCTTGTGTTTTCCTGTTTGAGCGCAAGTTTCCATGAGCACAGCTGACAACCTAGGTAGTTCTTGTTCACTGTGAGTATTGTCTTCGAGTTATATTGATAACATCACCATAGGTATAAGCTCCATAGACCCTGCACTTCCATGCATATCCCATATCTGGGTATTTGCAGTCAGTATCTGTAACAGCAATTGTGAGTGAGGAACTTACTGAGCTTTAGTCTTACTGTGTGGCACTCCTGAGTGCTTAACACCACATTTCCTTTATTGTTAATGTTGTTGTGTGTGTATATGTATATATGTCTGCACATACATCCTGGATGTAGTTATTCTGAATGCTAAAGTGCCCATTCTTTGAGTCTTAGCCATCTTTTTCACTTCTACAGGCTTCCCCTTTGGACCCCTTTTTCTCCTCTAACTTCCTGTCTGATCCTGGGCAGTGCTGTGCTACTCTTTCTGTGTACATTTTCTACCCAGTTCCCAGTCCTTTCCCAAGTCCCTGACTGTGTTCCTGACATAGTCCTGGACAGTCACTTTCACCAGATACAGTGCTTTGATTACCTCTAAAATAAAGTCTTCAGCAACAGCGCCTGATTGCCACAAGGTAATCTGCAACTCCGTATGTGTCTAAAGTGGCAGCTCCCCTGAAGCAGGTTGCCACAGAACTTTGACACAAGTGAAAGGATAAAGTTCATTTTTATGCGTGGTTTACCGCTTCAGTTTGAGGCTACTTTTGAATTTGACTGACCAGTTGGGTTCCCGGGATATAAGTTGACCCTTTTTTGCTTATCCCATTGTTGCCCTTCAACTTTAACCCCTACGCTGCTAGGCCTTCTCCCCCCTCCCCCCCCCTGTGTTAAGCCTTTTTTTTGCTATTTGGGGTAGTTCACGCTTAGACCCCCGTAACGCTTTGACCACATAAGTGTCCACGCCAAATTTGCGTCCTTTTTATCCAACATCATGGGGATTCTAAAGGTACCCAGGGTTTGTGGATTCCTCTGGAGGGGACCCTTAAATTACCCAGAAACACACAGGTAAATATTTATTTTTTGGGGAGGGGGATGGGAAAAAAGGGCTACAGATGAAAGCGTCTGGTTTTTACCTTGCAAATCAACTGGTATCAAAAAAGGGGTTATGGTGCTGAAATCACCATCTTTCCAGGGACAAAAAGACATTTGTCAGAAAAACAAACTTTTTTGCACAGTTTTGGCATTTTTCTGGGACATAGCCTGTTTTTGCTATTTTTTGTGCTTTCAACCACTTTCCAGTTATTGGTAGAAATGGGTATGAAAGCAATAATGGATCCTGAAAAGCTATACATTTTAGAAATGTAGACAACATTCTGAATTTAGCAAGGGGTCAATTGTGTAGATCCTTCAAGGTTTCTTTCTAGAAACTAACCATTGAATATAGGGAAAATTGAAAATGAGTTGAAAGAAACAGCCATTTGTGTCAACGTTTTCACCTGTAACAACTTCTAATTATGACTGTTGTTTGACAGCAATATACCGGTACATCTGCTGGACCCTTCTGGTTGTGGGGAAATATAGGACTTGTAGGTTTACCAAGAACCCGACGAACCCAGAGCCAGTTACTGATCAGCATCTTGCAATGGTGTTTTATTATGTACTGGGTATATAGCAATTAATTTGGGAAAATATATACATGGAAAAATCGATATGAAAGACACCTATGTATTTCTGAAATTGGAACAAAAAATAGAGTTTAGAAACAGTAGATATTTGCACATTTCCGAAATTGTGAGTACCCATACTAGCATGAGAATTATAGGTCATTTTTTCTTTCATTTGGAAGGCAGAAATGCATCAAAATTCAATAGGTAATAACAGTTGCTCTACAATTCTGTGGTACCCTAAGTCTCCCAATAAAAATGAAACCTCACTTGTGTGGGTAGGCCTAGTGCCCGCGACAGGAAATTACCCAAAATGCAACGTGGACACAACACATTTTTACAGTGAAAACTGACCCTTTTTTTGTAAAGTGCCAAGCTGTAGATTTTGAACCCTAGCTCTGCCGGCACCTAGGGAAACCTAGCAAACCTATACATTTTTTAAAACTAGATACCCAGGGAAATCCAGGATGGGGTGACTTGACTGGCTCTCACCAGGTTCTATTACCCAGAATCCCTTGCAAACCTAAAACTTCGTCAAAAAAATGTTTTCCTCAAATTTCTGTGGTAGAAAGCTCTGGAATCTGCGTGGATCCACAAAATTCCACCCACCCCGCATTTCCCAAAGTCTTCTGAGAAAAATGGTACCTCACTTGTGTAGGTAGGCTTAGTGCCCGTGCCAGGAAATGGCCCAAAACACAACTAGACAGACCATTCAAAATGAAAACTGACCCTCTTTTTGCAAAGTGCCTAGCTGTAGATTTAGAACCTTTGTGTTGTAATTTTGCAGCGATTGGGTTAGCATTAGCAGAAGCCATCCTGTATTTAGGGGCTATCTTGTCCATTTCGTGGAATCCATTTTGTATTTCTGGCAGCCATCTTGTTTGCCATGTGCTACCACGTGCGTGCCATGTGCTCTGTCCTACCTTGCTATTGTCTTCTCTTGAAATCTACCTAGAGACAGGTTATATTTAGCCTCTTCTGCTTCGCACATGCTCAGTTGACCTTGCAGCTGTCCCTAGTCTGTAAATGTCAGGATGTGTTCACCAGAATTAGCAACTGTTAGCTCCACCCACTTGTTGACTGTGCATTTTCTGTATGACCTTATATGTGCCTAAATCCTACTCCTTGTACTTGTACAGCCTTCTTTTGAGCCCCTGTGTGGGTATAAAAGGACCAAGCTCCTTCCATTCAGTGTGCTACTTCATACATTGCCGAAGGGTGTTGTGTGAATGTAGTTCCACCTAATGAGGTTTAATACATTTTGTATTTTCTATTCCGGTTTCTGTGCCAACTTCTTCCTATTGGTCTGAGGACTTGTGTAGAGAAGGGCGAACGAACCCCTTGCACTGGCAGGCCTTGCTGAGGCTGACCACCATACTCGCTCTGCCAGCACCTAGGGAAATCTAGCACACCTATACATTTTTGGCCTTACCCGCACAAGTGAGTTACTATTTTTCTCGGAAGACTTTGGGGAACGTGGAATTTTGTGGATCCACGCAGATTCCAGAACTTTCCATCACAGAAATGTGAGGAATTATTTTTTTTAATGAAATTTGAGGTTTGCAAGGGATTCTGGGTAACAGAACTGGGAGAGAGCCAGAAAATCACTTCATCCTGGATTCTCCTTGGAGTCTAGTTTTCAAAAATGTATAGGCTTGCTATATTTCCCTAGGTGCTGGCTGCACTAGGACCCAAAATCCACAAGTCGGCACATCCTGAAAGAAAGTCACTGCCTAGTGGGCTTTCTGCCACCCTGGGGAGGGGGAAATCAGGGGCTATTGCCTTGATATGCCCCCAAGGGGGGGCAGAAAGACTGTGGTTATTCTTTTTGGGTGTGGGGGCATTGGGATGCCTATTCTGGAAGCCCCCACCCCTATGTAAATAAAGCCAGCATAATTGCTGGCACCTAGTGGACTTTCTGCCCCCCCCGGGGCAGATCATTGGCTACTGCCCCCATCTGCCTCCTGGGGGGGCAGAAAGGCTGTGGCATCTTTTTTGGTGGTTGGGGACATTGGCACACCCATTCTGGGCAGACCCTGTCCCGAACGTTTGAGAAAAAAAAGTCCCTGGTGGCTAGTGGGCTTTCTCTCTCCCCCCAGGGGGCAGATAAGGGCTATTGCCCCATCTGCCACCCAGGTGGGGTAGAAAGACTCCATGCAGCCTACATAGAGAAAATGCAGAATACGTATGACTGGTTTGGTCGGCCCTTGGGCAGACCAAACGGTGAGCGCACTCAAAGTGGACAAGCCACTCCTCCCCTGGACTCCTGTAGGACCCCCCACCCACCCGCCCCCAACCAGGATTACCCTTCTGCCTCATCGCAGTGTGAGAAGAAAAAACATAAAATGGTATTTAAAATACCATTTTATGTTTCTTCTTCTCGCACTGCGAGAAAGCAGTGGGGCGACACTCCTCCACCCACATGGAAGCGCCGCCCCTGTTTGTAACACACTGAAAGTAAAAAGAGCTCTAAAAAGTTACAATTTTAGCAACTGTATCTTAGCTTGTAGATTTGACAATTTAACATTTTATTTTCCTTTGTGCATATGGATGATTATCTCGCTTTTAAAATGTTTACTATGTATTGATGTGGCTCTTTTATGGTTTACTGGTATATACTAGTGGTGGGCGGGATTTTCATAGTCCCGTTATGCAAAATTCCTCAAAACAGTAAAAAATCTCCACGAGCAATTGCTTGTCCCGCCTGTACGCAATGTGTTTTTGCGTGCTCGCGGAAAAATATCTTGATAACTTGCCCATGCGGTCGCTAATGGGTGCAGCCATCTTGTTTTTCACTCTATTGCTATGGTTCTGGGCCTGCTTTTCTATCCTCCCTCTATCTTTGCAATCCTTTGTTTCTGTACACTTTTTTAAAATCTGTTTTATTTATTATCTATCTCTCTGTTTTCCTGATTCTATGTTTTGAGTTTTTTTCTACCTTTTGTGACTTTTTCTAGTACTTTTTCACTCTTTTTCTGTATAACTTGCTTTTTTTCTTTTCTTTTACTTACTTTTCTTTTCTGCCCCCTTTCTGGCGAGTCCCAGAACTATAGCCAAGCACAAGGGAAAGGCCAAGGGCAAGGCTGCTCATAGCCGCGACCGCCTTCCTTGCGAAAGGCGGCACCCACATGGGGTGCAGCCACATGCCTTATTCAGTGAAGCCGAGGTGGCCGCACTTGTTTTTATGTCCAGCACCACCTCCCCTTAACCCTGGCAGCAAACAGCAAGCAACAGACTGGGTACAGGCTCCGGGAGCGTCGCCAGAGGTAGGGAAAGGTGCACCAGGTAGTGTTTCGCTGCTCTGGTGTCCGGCGCACCAATACCCGCTGACGCACCGGTGGCCCGATATCCTGGACTGGAGCAGGACCTGCTGGACCTGCTAGGAGTGGAGGTCCTGGGGCTTGATGAGTAGCTATTTAATATTACTACTCTGTGTTCTTCTGCTCTGTGTTATATATTGCGAATATATGGTTTCAGAACAGCAAGAATTCTGCTGCTTACATTGCACGTATGTTACGTTTAAAAATCTTCTGTCATTGTTATGACACAGGTGCACGGTGCTACTAATCTTACTTGTTTGCAAATTTGCGCTTGCTTGGCATGTTTATGTAAGAATTTACTTTAGAGAACTTAAGTTAGGTAATGCTAGAGAGACTCTAGTCCTTCCTTTGTCCTCCTGCTACTAAGAGGAGATAGTGGTGGATTGATAGGTTTAGTTACTTATTAGTAGGTAATTTTTTAGTGATCTGTGTGACGCACCCTCTGTCATGTCACGTGCTGCTGAGTGCTGCTTACCCCAGTCCTTAGTAGAACCGTTTATAGTTTGTTTAGTGAGTGGTATTGAGCTTATCACTAACATAACATCAGCAGCAAACAACCAACAATTTGGTGTATGCTAAAGTGTAGCATCTGTCCTCCATCTATGCATTTTTTATAAATGGAAATGCAGACTTAGTGAACAAGTGTCCCATCTGGAATAGGTGGGCTAGGCCAGGTGGTACTTAGGCTTAGTTAGTATTCTGGAATCAGATTGGAACACTGGATTAGTGTTCATAAATATTAACTAGACGGTCCGTAAATCCCGCAATACTACTAGATCAGATTAGATAGGTCAATTATATTGCAATTGTTGTTTCCAAAAATGTTTTTTGAATGTTTTTTTGAATATTTTATTTGTTTCACACCAATCATTAATGTTTGTCTCTTTCTTTATTATATCTTACATGATCAGCACCCAGGGGCAAGAAGACGGGGTCAGAGTCGGCGGGAGCAGGACAAGATGTCTCCCAGGGCCAGGACCGCTCCTCTACCGAGGGCTCCACTGATGGCCCCAGTAAGTCATACAGTGGTTAATATTAATAATTATATTTTCCTAACTTTTACTGCACCTTATTTTTCCAAACTATTATTTCGGTTTCCTAATTCTATTTTTTACAAAATCTTCTTTGATGTCGACTATATCTGTTTCAAAATTCTTGTTATCCCTGCCTCTAACTGTCTCTGCTATGACTCTCTGTACTACTACTATTAGTCTGTCTGCAGTTAAGCTTGCCCAGTTGGCCACTCTTTATTTGAAAGGTTTTAAATAAAACTCAGATCCACCAATTGATCTAGCCACTGAGTCCCCTTCTTTTTTGTTTTATCCTCTTCTAGTCTTTTAATCTTAAGGCTTTTCGCAATTCCCACCAACAAAATGCCCAACCAGATATTTTACTTTTTTTGATAGGATAGTACATACTACTACAGTTTTTTTTAACCATATTTTATTGGCATTTAATCCTTATTGTCACAACCATTAGCTTGTGACAAATACGTTCTTGACATATAGGATAATTGGTCTGTGAACAATCGCAAATCCTTGCACTCAAGAAAAATAGAACAGTTCCCGCTTCCCCCCTCCCCCCTGGGTTGCATTGGAACAAGTAATATATTGTGGCAGCCTGTTAGCAGCTGCATGTATATGTGGGGGCTCAGCGGCCATGAACAGTGGTAGCCGGGATTGTGTGTGTTACATTTGGTGTTCTCCTAGGCTATTACCTTGGGCCGTGTCAGCTGCTCTAGGGGAGGCCACCTCTACCGTATCTTTCTGTCCAGAGGCTATCAGTTCATCCACTAAGGTTTCCCAGGCTTTGGCCCTGTTTTGGCAATCCCCCGACTGGCTTCCCTAAACAGTAGCCTGCTTTCTGCACCCGCCCATCTTTCTAATTCTCTTCTCCAGGTGGCGGTCTCTGGACCTCTTGGGGCCTTCCAGTTTCTAGCTATCTCCCTCTTGGCTAGGACGTAAGCAAGGTCCTGAAACTTCCCCGTCACCTTGTTCTTGGCCATATGTAGAAATCATCCTAAGAGGAAGTGCTCTGGTGACTGTGGTAGCTCCTTATCAGTCGCTTATAATCTGCAGTATGTCTCCCCAGAAAATCTGCAGTAGGGGGCAGTCCCAAAACATGTGGAGTATGTGTGCCTCCCTCTCCCCACATCTCGGGCAGGTTGCTGATTCTGCACCAAAGTACTTCTTAATGCGGGCCGGCGTTAAATAGGCTCTATGCAAGACATAATAGTTAATTAAAAATGTGCGTTCCTGGACGCCTTTGGTACGCATTCTAGAATTTTTTCCCAGTCCTTCTCTGGTATTTGCTTACCAAGGTCCTCTTCCCATTGTAGATCAGGTGCTCTAGAGTCCTACGCGCATCTGTCTGTATGGCCTTGTAATGTAATGTAATGTAATGTAATGTATGTGGTCTTGTAAAGCGCACTGCTGCCCTGAGGCGTCCTGGCGCTGTAGACCGCTGGGGAACCCGTCCTGGCTATCCCTGTGAGATGGTCCCTAACTGGGCATCTCCAAGGTGAAACCAGGCATCCCCGGCGAATGTGGGGGGCCGTTGTAGAGATGAGGCAAGCTAATGCCCAGAGTTGCCGAGTGTGATCCCTGGTTAGAGTAGGCACCGAGGCGAAAATTATCGAGTCCGCTGACCCTGGTCCACGACCCTGCCGCGTCGGGAATTGAACCCTAGTCCCGGGCCGTTCTCTGCTTCCGGGTCTGCCGCCTCTAACCAGTGAGCCACACCACTCCACTATAGGCAGGACACCGTTTTAATTCTACCCGCTGAGAGTGCCGCATACCTGCACCCGGCCAGTGCCCGCGGCTCCGTGCCCCCTCTCCTCCAATGTTCCCTAATCTTGTAAGTCAAGGCCCTGTGCTTCAGGAAGTGACCCCCAGGGATGTCATATGTAGCCTGCAGGTCCTCGGAGGGTAAGAGTGCAGAGTTTCTGTACAGGTCTCTCAGTCCCGCTTCTACCCAGTCCTCCAGCCCTGCCCTGTGCTCTCTCTGTGGGAGATACCGCAACATTGTCAGTGGTATGTCAGGAGAATAGGGAGCCGCAGCGCCCACCTTCCTCAGGTATCTGGACCGACAGAGCGTTATCACCTTGGTAGCATTTGCATCCGTTGGCGCGGTGCGGCAGACTCGTATTTATTTATTTATTTATTTAAAATATTTATAAAGCGCGACTATCACCTAGCAGGTATCCTGGCGCTGTTGGCTACTCCTAAAGGTTCTTAGACGGGAGTTGAACAATGGTTAGGAATTTAAAGGGACGGGGGAAAGAGCCAGGTTTTAATTCGTTTTCTGAAGGGAAGGAGGTGAGGGATTTGGCGAATATCGACAGGCAGACTGTTCCACAACTTGGCAGCAGCTACTCTGAACGATCTTCCCCCAGTCCTGGCCTTCTTACATCTGGGCACTTTCACAAGGCAGGCAGTTGTCGACCTAAGTGTTCTGGTGGGAGTATACCATGAGAACAGACGTTGGAGAGGCCTGGGTTCGGCACCGTGTAGTGCCTTAAAGACCAGGCAGAGGGCTTTAAAGGCAATGCGTTGCTTCACCGGCAGCCAGTGCAGCTCGGCCAGTGCTGCAGTGGCCGAGGATCTCCTGGTCCAGCCAAGGGCCAGTTTGGCTGCTGCCGACTGAACTCGTTGGAGTCTGTCCAATAGTGTCGCAGGAGATTCAAACAGCAGCGCATTACAATAGTCTAGGCGACTAAGAATAGTACACCTGACTATCAGTGCTCGGGCAGAAGATGGTAATAGAGGCAGGACTTTGCGCAGTGAGCGTATGAGGCCTGAGCAGGTAGCGACTGTTCTTGAAACCTGCGTTTCCATGCTTAGTTGGTGGTTAAGCATGACGCCCAGATTGCGGACACTGGTGACCGGTGGCGGGTTATTAGAGTTTTCCGGGGGCCAAAACTCAGCAGGCAGAGGGCGCGATATACGGCTCGCAGGGCAAAACAGAACCTCGGTTTTCGAGGAGTTAAACTGGAGGGAGTTTCTGTGCAGCCAGCTCGCGGTGTCTCTTAGACAGTTGTGAAAAGCTTCTAAGGGGGTGGAATCTTCGCCCTCCCAAGAGAGAAGAAGCTGCGTGTCGTCCGCGTAGTTTACTGTGGTCATGTTGTATGATTTAATTAGGGTGACCAAAGGTTTCAAGTAAACATTAAATAGAATCGGGCTGATGGAGGAGCCCTGGGGAACACCGTGAGGGACAGGGGAAAAGGCCGATTGGAAAGGGGGAAGGGATACCGCCTGTTTTCTGTCACTGAGGTAAGAGTGGAGCCAGATCAGGGCCGTGCCGTCGATCCCTGCCTCTCTCAGCCGCTCGAGCAGAATCCCATGGTTAACAGTATCGAATGCGGCAGACAGGTCTAATAGAATCAAGGCCACAGCTTGGCCCCTGTCTGCACGCATTCGAAGCTCCTCCATGGTGGTAAGCACAGCAGTTTCGGTGCCATGGGCTGGGCGAAAACCAAATTGGAATTCGTCCAGAATGTGATGCTGCTCGAGGTGGGTTGAGAGGCAGTTACTAACCCAACGTTCCAGCACCTTCACCGGGAATGGCAGAAGTGATATGGGGCGGAAGTTGGACAAGCATTCTGGATTGAGCGTTGGTTTCTTCAGAAGCGGGGTGATGAGCGCTTGCTTCCAAGAGGTGGGGACAAAGCCACAGCTGAGGGATTGATTACAAATCATCCGGAGAGTATGGAATAATTCGTGTCCACATGCTTTCCACATTTTCGGAGGCAAAGGGTCTAGGGGAGATCCAGAAGTGATGCCTTGTGCCACTTTATCGAATTCAGTTTGAGAGAGAAGGGGGAAAACTCGGAGCCTGTTCGTGGAAGGGCAGGCTAACTTCAAGGAGTCAGAATTGATGAGGCTGACTTCGGGAGAGGTGGGATGGATATGTGGCGGAGGCGAGACTAAGTTATTTATGATAGTCTCAATTTTGTCAGTAAAAAACTGAGCGAGGCTATCACAAAGAGTCTGAGAAGGAGATATAGGATTTTTGGCACAGTCAGGATGTAAAATATTGTCCAGAATCTGAAATATGCTTTTAGGACTGTTAGCCGCATTGGCTATGGTGGAGCAGTAGTAATTCGCTTTGCTCTCTATGATGACGGCTTTGTAATCACGAAGTGCCTTTTTCCAGAGGGCTTTCTTGTTATTACAGTATCCTTGTCTCCACTGTCTCTCAGCCTGTTTACAGGTTGATTTGAGGATTTTCAGGGAGTCGTTGTACCAGGGAGCAGGTGCTCTACCTTTAGGTTTGCAGAGTTTTAGAGGGGCGACCGCGTCCGCGATGGATGTAATTTTTGCGCTAAGGGATCTGTAGTTGTATTCCACCGAATTGGAAGAGGAGACACTGTCTTCCACCTCGAAGACTTTGGCGGAGATACTAAGTTTTTCTAAGGCTTTCCAATTACGATAAAAGAATTGTGGTGGCAAGTGGGTCTTGGGCTTTCTTGTAGTGGTGTTGTTGATGTAAAGTTTAATGAGCGAATGATCTGTCCAGCTCATAGGCAGGATGTCGCCTACTTGCGTTAGACCCGGACTCGAAAAGATGAGATCGAGGCGGTTGCCAGCAGAATGGGTGGGGTCCTTTATCAATTGGTGAAGCCCCACACTATCACAGGACAGCAGAAGATTGTTTAGACCCGTGTCTAGGCTGCCGTTTGGCCAAAGATTGAAGTCTCCCAGAATAATAAGTTTATTATGGGAGGTTGCCAAGTTGGTGATAATCGTGAGGAGCGCTTGCTGTTGCGGGAGGGAAAAGGCCCCAGGCGGTCGGTAGCAAATAATGACCGTGAAGGTGACTCCTAAATGGCAGTTTATAGTCAGACCGAGAAGCTCGATTCCGGGTACTGAATCTATATCAATGGGGTTCAATTGCCACGAGGCTCGGAAGATGACACCGACACCGCCACCTCGGCCTTTGGGTCTAGGGAGATGGAGAATGTTAAAATTTAGAGGGCAAGCAGAGGCTAAGTCAGTCTCACAGTTGGCATGTGTCCAAGTCTCTGTTAGAAAAAGTACATCTAGATGATGTGAGTCTATAAGGAGGTTGATTTCGGTGGCATGCTTCGGTAGCGATCGCACATTCAAGAGGCCTCCTATAAGTAAATCCTTGTGGGTGATGTCTGTTAGGGGAGAGGCAGTCTCTTCAAAAGTGAGCTTACCTTCATGAGCATATCCTCGGAGGTTAAGCAGGGCATCGCGGGAATAGCAGGGGGGCAGTGAGCTATGTTGGTCGTACTAGGATTTTCGCTAGGTTGGCAGTATCAGGCGCGTCCAGACAGCACTCCCTGTCAGGATTGCGGTCTGCCACCAGCCATTGGATCAGCCAGTATAGCTGTGCAGCTAGATAATAGCTCTCAAGGTCAGGCACCGCTAGCCCCCCCTTTGCTGTAGGGCGTCGCAGTGATGACAGTGGTACTCTCCGTCTGCCTGTGCCCCAAATAAAGGAAGTGACCATTGAGTCCAGGTCCTTAAACATCGCCCGTGGGATCCACACTGGCAGTGTCCCAAAATAGTAGAGGAGGCGTGGCAACGTTATCATCTTTAGGACCACCACACTTCCAGCGACGGAAAGTGGGAGTGTGCTCCAGAAATCCATTGCCATTTTTGCTGCCTTCACTGCCTTGCCTACATACCCTCCAAGAGGTCCGATGCATCATAATCAATTTTTACACCCAGGTATTGTAGGCATCTAGGTTCCCACCGCAGGCGCTCCAACATAAGCAGTGCAGGGTTGTCCGGAGTTAGTGGAAACAAACTGGATTTTTGCCAGTTACCTTGGAGTCCAGACACAGTGCCAAATTGGGCCAGCATAGTGCGTGCCAGTGGCTCCATGGCCAGAGCAAACAAGAGGGGGAAAGGGGGGCATCCCTACCTCATTCCTCCCTCCAACCCCAGTTTAGGTGAGATGACTCTTCATGTGCGCACCCAGGCTGAAGGGGCTGTGTACAGGAGCTACCCACATTTCAGGAATCCCTCCCCCAGGCCCATCCCGGCCAGGACTACATACAAATATTGCCACTCCAGGCTGTCAAATGACTTCTCTATGTCCACTGCCAGCACTGCTGCCTCCTGCCTATTGTATCTGTCAGAGTCCATTACTGCTAGAAGGAGTCTGATGTTGGTAGCAGTGTTACGCCCAGGGATAAATCCTTCCTAGTCAAGGTGAATAGGATGAGGCACATGTGGCAGTAAGCCGGTCGTGAGGGTCGTACTCAAGATTTTATAGTCCGTGTTCAACATGGACAACGGTCTGTAGGCCGTGTAGTCATGGGGTTCCTTCCCTGGTTTATGTATTGGGATAAAAAGGGCCTCATTGGTTCTGTCCAGTAGCTGCCCCAGTTCGTGGACCCTCTGGTACATTGTGGCCAGGTGAGGGGTCACCTCTTCCATGTACATTGCGAAATTTTTGGCGTGCAGGCCGTCTGTGCCCGGCATTTTATTACGCGCCATTCCCTTGATGGCCACCCGAATCTCCCATTGTATGATATCTGCCCCTAGTAACTCCGCAATTTCAGGGGTCAGGCATGTCAGTGGTAGATCAGCCAGGTAGTCCCCCATGTCTGCCAACTCGCATGTATACATGTTGATATAAAGTGAGGTGTAGTAGCGTGCAAAAACCTTGTTAATCTTATGCTGAGCAAAGTGTCTGATCCCCCATTCGTCCTCTATTTCTACTAGGGGGGAGCCCCGGATCACCGGATTCGTCAGCCACACCAGGAGTGATCCAGACTTATCCCTTTCGGCATGGGTGAGCTTCAGGTATTTTTTATAGTCAAAGCTCCTGAGCCTCTCCGTTTGTCTCGCTGCCTCATCTTTGGTGTCTAGGAGTGCTCTTTGGAGCTCCTGATGTACCGGTCTCCTGCGTTCCACTTCCCGGAGAGCTGACTCTGCCCCCTCTACTTCCCTCATAATGACCTTCCTGACTCCTGTGGTACGTGTAATGCACTGGCCCCGCAAGACCACCTTAAAAGCGTCCCATTATATGGTTAGGGATGTCGTTGTCCCAGTCTTGAGTTGGAAATAATCCGCTATCTCACCCCTGATCTCCTCCCTAAAGACCTGATCCTCCAGTGTGTCTGGTCTAAGTCACCACGTGGGGATCGCCGGTGGCGGGTATGCCCACTAAAGGGACAGAATCAACTGATTATGGTCCGAAATGGTGCGGGCCAGATATTCTGCTGACGTGACCTGTTGTTGAACATCCACTGAGCACAATAAGGCATCTAGGCGCATGTGCACCCCGTGAACTGCAGAGAAATAGGAGTAGTCTTTGATTTGCGGGTTCAGGGTTCGCCCTGCGTCCAACAGCCCCCAGCTCTGTCTCCAAGGGTTGAACACGTGGGAAGCACACGCTGCCTGGGAGGTTGGCAACGGGGGTGGGATCGATCCAGAAGTACGTCGTCTACACTGTTGAAGTTGCCCCCACTATCACAGTACCTGCAAGATATTGTGCTAATTTATGGCTTAGTGTCAGAAATAATGCGGGCTGATCTATGTTAGGGGCGTATACACTAATCATGTTATGTCTCAGCCCTACAGCTTTCCCTTGATAGCCAAATAACGGCCCTCCAGATCGATTACTAAATGGAGCAATTGGAACGGGACTCCCGCCTGGACCCACACTAACACCCCTCGCGCATAGGCCGAGTAAGTAGTGTAGAATAGCTGCCCCTCCACCTCTTGTGTAGTGCCTGCCCTTCCTTTTGTGTTATGTGCATTTCTTGTAAAAGGACTATCTGGGTTCCTCGGTGTTTGATATATGAGAGGACTTTATGGCGTTTAGACATAGTGTGCATGCCCCTGATATTCCAGGTCATGTATTTGTAATGTTGGTTGTCAGCCATCGCTAAATATTACCATGATCTGGGCAGCACCCACCACGCCCGTCTTCCGTTTGAGCCCTCATGATATCCAATGTTTTGCAACCCAGTGTTACTCCCCGAACCCAACAACAAACTTGCCCTTGAACTCACAATCCCCAGGATAAGTAGGAAAAAACAAACCACCATCCAAACCAGTTTAGAAAGTCTACAAGTGACTGTTTTTAGGGTAATCAGTCAGTTCCAGAGGGTGGCCAGCCGGTATAGCTCTCCCAGTCTCAGCAGCCGCCATCGTTCTCCGCACCTTCAGTGGTCTGCCCCGCAGCACTTTCCCCTTAAGTACCCCAGTACCTGTATGCAACAGCAGGGGCGTCCTGCCATGTTCAAGTTATGCGTGACCTAGCCTGCAAAATTTCACTGCCAGATGATGCCATCCGCAGTCTGCAGTGGGATACTCAGGAGCGGCTCACTCTGCGCCTCAGAGTCGTTGGACCATCCCTCAGAGCCAGTGCCCCCCGCATGGTCGCTGTCTTCGGGAAGATCTGGGCTCTGCATCCCTCCACTAATCTGGGTCACCACTTGCATCGCGTTCAGTCACTCAAGCTGTGCCTCTTCCTGCAATGGCGCCAGAGAGTCTGTTCTTGCACTCGCCGCCCTCTCCTCACCAGGATCTGTGGTGGGCCAGCTCCGTCATAACGGTCCAGCCAGTCAGACGCGTACTCCGTGCTCCCACTGTTACCACCCGGAGCATAGCTGGATACTGCGTCACATATTTGTAGTCCAGCTGGCGTAGTCTCTGCTTCACATCCCTGAAGGATCCCCTTCGCAGTTGCACCTCCTGCGAAAAATCTGGGAAGATGCGCACTATCGAGTTGTGTATTTGTGTGTCTCCCTTGAGACGTGCCTGGGTCAGGATGTGGTCTCTGTCTTTATAGTGTAGGAGTTTAGCGATCACCACTCTCGGCGGAGCACCTTGGAAGGACGGCTTCACAGGGCCACGGTGCGCCCTCTCCATAGCAAAAAAGTTTGACAATCCCTTGGGCGCCATTTCTCAAGGTAGGCCGTCATATCACGACCTTCTATTTTCTCTGGTAGGCCCACAATATGCAGGTTACTTCTGCGTGATCTGGTTTCCGCCTCCTCAGCCCTGTTTTCCACCGTGCGCACTTTCGTTTCCAGTTGAAACATTCGTTGTTGCATGGCGGTGATTGTTGGCAAAGCCTCCGCAAGCGCCCCATCAGTCGACTTGACCCTCTCCGCTAATTTTCTATGGTCTTCACGGAGCAGCCCCATGTCTAAGCTGAACGACTCAAATTTACTTTCCAGGCGCTCACTAGAGGTGGTCATGGCCTGTACGATATCCTGTAGTGTGGGGGCTACAGGTTGCACTCCTTGCTGCGAGGTCTGTACTCTCTACTCCACCGGTGCATTCATGCTGGGGTCTTCCTTCTCCTTTTTTTGAGGGGTTTCCCCATGGTGTCGTCGTGTCCTATGGTGCTCCTGGTAATGTGCACGCTCATGGGGCACCACAAATCACCGCATTATGTGCCTATTCCTTCCAGCAAGCGTTGGCTTGGGCGTCTTCGTTTCTCCAGATCAATGCTGGGGCCAAACGTTGTGGGACGCACCCAAAGTCACAGGCCCAGTAATCGATCACTGCTCCAGGCCCCTCCTGTCCCTCGTTTGTGGCAATCATCATCTCAGGCAGAGGCCGGGCCCGTGCTACTGGGCAGTAGGCAATGTCCTCTTCCCAGGTCTACTTTCCCCGGCCCCACACCCTGAAGACTTACCGGGGGAAGGCAGTGTGGTCTGCAGCTCCCGCTGTCTCACATTGCTTTGCTCCTGCTTGGGCCCACCACTCCACCACTCCAGGCGCTCCACATGC
The DNA here is from genome assembly GCF_964261635.1 of Lissotriton helveticus. Taxonomy (NCBI): domain Eukaryota; kingdom Metazoa; phylum Chordata; class Amphibia; order Caudata; family Salamandridae; genus Lissotriton; species Lissotriton helveticus. The sequence goes on from NC_136065.1 coordinate 432,134,903, forward strand.
TGCCTCACGCTGTCTCCATCCTCCAGGAGTCCACTCCAAAAGGGGCCCCAGTAAGTGCCTTTGCTCACCCGCCAGCCAGGCACTTCACAGGGCCGTATTCCTGCACATGGAGCCTCCCTGCCTGGCGCTCCGTCGTGTGTCAGGGGCGAGAAGGACAGAGCACCTCAGGCCTCCGGCTGGCTCACACCAGCAGAGCAGCTGGGCAGCTCAGGGCATATTTATCTGGGCATAATATTCACGCCGACATCCTGCGGCTATGCTTCAATGCAGATGGCGGGCTCAGGTGCGCTAACGAGAAGGATCTGTCCGGGCGCACGTGGCTTGTTGTACCGCTCCCTGCAGGGGGAGGAAGGGTGGTCTGTAATACTATAGAGCGCTCCGTTGCTGGAGGCTGTCTGGCCTTGGGGGTGGGAAGGAGGGACCACCCCGGACCTCCAAGGAGATCGCGCCAGTCAGGCAGTGCAGGGCGCGTCTATCGCAACTCGAGATTCACGCCGCCATCTTACCGCTGGACTTCAATGCAGTTGGCGGACTCAGCTCTCCAGATATGCCAGCATTCTGGGTCTGTCCGGCTCACTGCGCCGCTCCCCGCAGAGGGAAGAAGGGAAGGCTCCCCGCTGCAGGGATCGTGTCCCTTGTTGCAGACGGTCGGCGTTTGTCCCGTCTGTCTCAGGTCCCTCCGGGCACCGCCATCAAGGATTGGCGCTCGGACGCACTGATCGCAGACAATTTCTGTTGGTTTTTGCCTGCATGGAGGGCTTATGCCGCCACCAGCACACTCCAGCTGTGTCCTCGGTTGCGAGGGATTGCTGTGGGCACCATGCCGTAGAAAGGGGTTCAGGATGGCCTTCGATGACTGCTGGCTGACGGGGAGCTCGAGATTTGAGCTGCTCACTCCATCGTCGCCAAACCACGCCCCCTAGTACATACTACTACTGTTGTAGGGATTCTGCACATACAGAACTTTGCACAAGAAAATAGGACGTTGGTGATGGGAGATTGGACCTTCCTTACATGTCAGAACCCACCACAATCCCCTGAACGACTAGCTATAGTGTCTCATTAGCTCCCCGAATCCCCCCAAGATACCCAATGATTAGACAACCCAGAACATAACACTCCGGACCTCTCAGAGTCGCTGAAGCAATGCACACCCTTTCGCTCACTCACTCGTGTAAGTCCACACCAAATACCAAAGAGTCTATATGAGTTAAAAATGTTTATTTTGAACTAACAAGCTCTGTATGTTGTTCTATAATGCAGTATATGAGCCAGCACCAACAGCAAAATGCATAAGATTAAAACAATAAACATAGTTACTACTACAAGTCCATAGAAGACAAAAGGGGAAATCATGATAACTGATCAGTGATGGAAGAACCACCCTCCCCTTGGTAGGAATATAGTTTATATACAATTAGAAATGAAGATCTCTGAGCGAATTCAGGGGGACCCCTCACCCTAGAACAACCTAGAAGTACTGGTTACATCATAAGATCTGCAAAGCTCTGGTTCGTAGAAGGGAATCTTCAATCTGTTATGAGAAAAATGGTGCGCATTAGTATATTGCAAGCATTTCTCAGTCGTGCCAAAAAGTGTAGCATTTTTATGGCTAAGCAATGCGGACCAACACCAGAACTCCATAACAAAGTGGCTTGTTTTTCGACCTTGTACACAGCACTCAGACAGTAGCAGTATGAGCTCACGTGGGCTCAAAGGTTTCTTACACAACAAGCTGCGAGGTAACGTGCACAAACATAAAAGACACAAAGCTAAAATAGTTGCATGGCTCAGGCTAACTTAGCTAAGACTATAATGACCCTCGGGACCATATAACACTACTAGTGTCTACTCTATTCTAGTACCCGATTTGTACTAGTGAAGTATGTTGTATATGTATGTTTTAACTTTTTTTTCAATCTTGCTAGTGAAAAAGAGTAAATAGGGGGAGGTGTATATGGCATCTAAAAAATTTGTAATATTTTTTCTAGGCGTACTACTGACCACTAGTGCTGGGGCCAGCAGTGATGATGACGTGGCCACTGAAAGATGAGGCATTTGCAGGGGAAGCCAGCAGCTGTGGTGGGCGGTGGTAAGTTATATTCCTTACTTATGGACATTACACTCGCTGCAAGGGTGTACACTGTACTGTTGAGACTTAGTAAGTAAGAAACTGCTGTGAACGGTTGAAGAAGACACCCTTTACTTAGCATTAGCAATAGCATTAGCGGCAGAAGCGTTGAGTAACCAATGGCCTCTTCTATCTGACTTCAACTCAGCTGTGAAAATGTTATGGAGAAGACAAAAAACAGATCAGTTGACCTTGATGGATGGGTTGAACGAAAAGGGAAAGAAGGGTGGAAGGAGGAAGGACGGGCGAGATGTAATATTTATGATTGGCAGAGAAGGATACGTGGGATGCATGCATAGGTGGCTGATAGGAATCAGATGCATGGGTGGTTGAATGCCTGAAACTCCCACAAGTGTTAGAGGCCGAGGAAGTGGGAGGATAGATACCAGCCGCAGCCCGTGGAGGGAGTTCCGGTGGGGCAGAAAGGCGGGGCGAGGGAGGGGCAGGGTGGGTGGTGATAAACACCGGAATATGGATGATTTCAGGTAAGTAAACAATTAAATTAATAAAACTAATTTCGTAGTGCGCCCTGCATCCATTTTGCGATGCAGGGCACTGAACGAAATTCATTTTATTAATTTAATTGTTTACTTACCTGCAATCATCCATATTCCGGTGTTTATCACCTGCCACCCTGCCCCTCCCCCGCCCTGCCTGCCTGCCCCGCGGAACTCCCTCCACGGGCCGCGGCTGATAGATACATACCACAAATGTTATGTACTGTGCTTGCTAGTGCTACTGTGCCACTATGTGTAGAATTAATTTGTCTTACTGTTTTGCTAAGAGTATATTTTTTCAATAGTCTTTTTTCTTCTTGATATAGCTTCTCCTTCCAAAGGGAAACCAGACACGAAGGAGTTGGCAGCCATGGCCCTGTGCCGGAAGCTGGAGGCCATACAGACTGAATACCAGTGGCTGGTGGTTCTCGTGGAGGAAGAGGAGGAGGAGAAGGAGGTGGCAGCAGCTGCAGTCTCCTCCAATGCCCCGGGCCCCTGCCAGGCACGTCCAGTGTTACTGCGCCACCATCTGGCAGCCGCCCGCCGCTGCACTTCTTAATCAAGCACTGCTGGCCACCCTGTGAATGCAGTTGTCAGTCATTGAAGCACCGGGTGGCCCACCTAGATGAGCGCATTAATGTCCTGGAGAAGCGAGCCCGCCGGTGAGAGTTGAGACCCTGTTGGATTGCCCTTTTTCTTGCTTCCTTTGGTGTGTGAGAATTGGGCATTGGGGTTTTTGGACATAGACAATTGGTTGGACTTTTTCATTTTGTTGGTTGGGGTTAGGGAGAGGGGTGGGTCAGGTGTTGTTGTGGGATTTTTTACATAGTTCATTTTTGTTAGGGGATTAAATTATATATATACTTTACATACGATGTTGTTAATGGTTTGTGGGGGGAGTTACTGTTTTACATTACACTGTTTCCTTGCTGCTGCAGGGCCACAGACAGTGTTTGATTTAAATAATCGGCTGATTTTGTAAGACACAAACAGATAGATGTGGTATCCCTCACTGAGTGACTTGTCCTACTAGTACTGTCAGTCTCTCCTCCTACTCTATGCATTCTGCAACTGGACTCAAGGGGTGTGTGAATTAATTAAATAATTAATTTCCATTATTAATTATGCCTCCCCCAAACTTTTTCGCTTACCTGTGCTTGATGTTTAACTTAGGCACAGCGATGGCTTCTTGGTGATGAATGGTTTGGTTTCCCAGCATGCCATGGTTGGGGTGGTAGTAGTAGACACTGGCAGTAGCAGTTGCAAAAAAAGAAAATGAGACAGTCAGTCGCCTGAGAGAGACTGTGGGAGGAGTAGTAGAACGAAGTACAGTACAGTATACAAGAAGACTGCCAAACAATAATAATAATGATGATTAGCAATGCTAAAGTAAAATAAACGATAATGGTGGCAGAGATAGCCTAGTACAACAAGTTACAAACTGTGGTTGTGTTGAGTCACTCAACTAGGCCTACACTGGACACAAGCGTAAACTGTAGTGCTGTGTAGGAGGGTGACAAATCCAATCAATGCCGGCAATTAATGATGATGGATTAGGTTCCTTTGATAAAAGAATTATCTTGCAAATATGCTGATCATGGGTGGGCAAGCAGGAGAAGATCCTCGCCCTGCCTTGAAATTGAATTAGTGTTGCTTGGGGAAGAGGGTTAGAGTTTGATGATTGGTTGGGAAGGGGGGTTTGGGGAAAGGTTTGACAAAGAAAAACACTATACAAAGGCCAATCAACAAAACACAATCTTGGCAGATGATCGTATCCATAAATCTGTTAAGGGAGAAAAAGGAAATGCATGCATCATGATGATAACTGAATGGTTAATGATAAGTAGTACTTATTAACTATGACTAGAGAATTAGACAGTACAAGGCAGCAGTATATTATGCAATTTGCCTTGCTTGTCTGCCGTCAGAGAAACCCAAATTACATACAGGTTCTGTTCAGTTGTACCGGGCTTACTTTTAAAGATAGCAGGGAAAATTTTAAAATAGCTCTAGGGATGAATTATATGGCAGAGAGCAAACATAATAATAACAACACACAGTCGTAATGATTGAAGATAAAAAATTAATCAAAGTATTTAAAAGATGATGAATGTTGATACTGTTACTATATGTTGTTATCCTGGTCAAAGTGGGGAGTGGGTCTTCGGCATTCCCCTTAGTCCTCCCTTCCATGGACGCCCTATCCATCAATCTTGGGTGACGCCACTGCCTGCCTTGCGGATGCAGATTGGTAAGGTAAATATGAGTTGTTTTTCCCAGTATACCACAGGGTAAGGGCCGGCTCGTAATTGTAGATAGAAAAACAAAAGGGATATTGAAAAATCAAGCGGAAATAAATGCATAAATTACGGTGGAGTGCAACAAAAACACTTTCAGAGGCGGCAAGGATACATCATGTCTACTCTGTTTCCAGCATTAACGTACAACAACAACAGGACAGAGCTGGCCCACGGCACCCGTGACCCAGCCTCCATTTAGCTTACATTTTGACAGAGGCAGACAAAACACATATTTAGCAACATAGCACTTTACAAATTAAGTGACTAAATCAATGCACCGCTGTCAGTCATACCACTACACTTGACTCCACCACTACTACACAGACATGTAGGTTCACTGTGGTTGTTGTTGACTTGTTTACCTTTTATGCCACTCATGAAATACCCTCACTTATTCCATCAATCATCTCCGATCCTACTGAGTGACTGCGAAGATATTATGTCACTGTGGTCATCATCATGGTGTTGTCCAACTCAGTGTGCAGTGTTCAGAGTGAGTTCACATTCCATTTTCAAAATGCAATGGATCGGCCTGCAGTAGAAGTACAATGTTGTTATTAAAAAACAAGAAGGAAAACATGAACTTGAGTTACTTTTAGTGTGTAGATTAAATAATAGTACACAATGAATTCACTTCATGCACAACAAACAACAACAACACAAATCACTCAGTCAGCATCCATTGCATGCTATCATTCATTACCTGTTCCTTCTCATCTTAAGTTAAGGGGCAGTCTCTCTCGGCTGGGAAAGGAGGATAACTATAGTAGTCATATTCCACTTCTTTTGGAGGGACTCACTGAAGCAACATTTTCTTTTTTCTTCTATTATTCTACATCCAATCATCAACTGCCTTGAGGGAAATGGATTTATGGCGAGTCAGGAGGATGGAGGAGCAGGACTCAGAGGAGTGGACTTTAGTTAAATGCAGACAGCTGCAACTCCAATATGGTAATAAATAAGACTAGAAGACGGTGGTGATAGATTTGTTGTGATTCAAAGTTTTGAACCAGAAAGACAGACACACACAAGTAAAAGTAAATAATTAAGGAAGAAAGTAAGAAGTTCAAGCCTAGTTGTCAGGTGCTCATCCTCAAACTTTGGGGGTTTAACCAGAAGTAGGTAATCATCTAACACACTACTTCTGTCACCGAAGTCGCTGTCTTCATCTTCCTGCATAGATTCATGTATTGTGTAATTCGGTGGTATAAAGTGCTAATTGATTTTGATCATGGGTAACCTCCCCACGTTTTTGGGTGAGAGACTGGTCCTTTTCACTGTTACAATGGCACCAGCAGCACTGAAAATGTGTTCAGAAGAGACACTTGTGACAGGGCAAGCCAGATAGTTTATCATCAGCCTGCTGAGCACTGGCCATTGGCCCCTTTTCCCATACCAATACCCCAATGGGTTTTTGATCAATGTAGACCTCTGTTGGGTCATCCAGATAGGCCTGGACCATCCTCTCAATGTTCAAGGGTGCTACACTTTGTTTGGCCTCTTTTGTCTTTGCTTCAGCACTGGACCTAGCAAGCCCTTGCTGTAAATACTAATCCTGTGCTGATTTTACTGGGGCTGATGATCCGGTTCTTGCTGTTGTCAATAGTGTTGGTGACCGTTCTGAGCCAAATGCACTGCCCTCAGGCTCTGAAGTGGAAGTTGATGCCGGATGCCCTGCTGCAGTACTTGTTGTGGGTTTGAGTAGTGGGCCTTTAATTGCTAGCCATTCACTTTCGAAGTCACTGGTTGCCTCAGCTATCCAAGTTTTGTACCGGGCAACCTCCAGTTCTGAAAAAGGAATTAATGTCTTACTGTTCAGTGCCGGTTTGTACCGTGGATCCAGAATTGTGGCACAAATGTAATGTTTTTCTGACGCAATCTTAGTTTGCACACTTGTATTTTTAGTTAAGCGACAGGATAAGCTCTCCACCAACTCATATGCTTCCTTTTTTTCCTCCACATCTATGTACGCTTCAGAAACCTCCTTCAGCTGTTCTTCTAGCATGTGCAACAAGGGGATAGCTTGGCCCATAGTACAGTCCTCCTTCCTGACTTCACTTGTGAAGACCTCGAAAGGAAGAAGCTTCTCTGTCAGGCATTTAACTAGGCACCATTGGTCCATCTGAAGGGTCATGCCTGTCACAGTAGCATCCCCGATTTGCATGACATATTCATGGATTGGTCTGTACTGTTCAAACAGACGGTCAAGCATGTAATAAGTTGAGTTCCAATGTGTTGCTATCTCCTGGATGAGTATTTTGACTGGCATTCTATAGTCACGTTGAATGATCCTCAGCTGCTTCCGGGCTTTAAAAGAATGGCTGAAATGTGTGCATATTCTTCGGCAGGTGGTCAGTAAGTTGCTGACTATGGCTTCTTCTTCAGAAAGTCTTGAACAATAATGTTAACGCAGTGCGCCAAACACGGAACCCTGAAATAGGCACCATCCTCCATGGCCTTAAGTACATTACTGCCATTATCCATGGCAACAAAACCAATTTTAAGCCCACTTGGGTGCAGTCATTCAAAGATCTTGCTGTTCAACTCTTCCAAAATATTTGCAGCAGTATGAGATTTCTCCATGAGATTTCTCCATGGCGAACATGCATGTTTTTGAGTAGCATGAAAAATCTGAGCAGTGTCAACAACACCTGCTTCAGATATATTTTCTCTAACCCCCACAAAAGAGACCCAGTGTGCAGTGATGCATATGCAATCAGTGGCTTGGCAACTGGTCACCATGTCTGTTGTCAGGTGGATATTGTGAACAGCACTCTGCTGCATAGCTTGTCCAACCAATTCCAGCACATCGTTATGTAGTGCTGGAACAGCAACTCTGGCAAAATAGGAACGGCTGGGACCTTCCATTTAGGGCATATGGCTGACACAAATCCAAGGAAACCCACCCCTTCCACAAAGGAAAATGGGAGAAGGTCCAGCGCTAACATTTTAGCCAGCTTTGCTTTGTACAAACGTGCTATGGGTGGTTGCGTTTGTACTGCCCCTCTGACCTAAGCATGCTGTCATTGGTAGGCTGGATTATTTTCCTTTGTGGTGCAGCTGTCTTCTTGAACCCAGTTAGGCTCAACGACACACTTTTTTTCATTGCAGTACTCGGTTGCCTTGGTGTCTTAGTCTGACTCTGACTCTTCTTACTACGGTGCCACTGAGATGTTGCTGAGGATTTGGGCGGTACCACTACACTGCTGAGGATAGGGCTTGAAATGTCTCCCTCTTGTTCACCTTCCTCCATGATCATATCTTCTTCTACTTCTTCATCCCCACCAACAGCAATGGGTGCAGTTTTACCTTTTTTCTTGTAGACGATGTAGGTGAGCCTCCCACTGAATTATGTGGTGGTTTTTAGATGACTTGTTTGGCCTCCGGTACCCTAGTTTGTACCAAGCTTACCCCGCCCAACAGTGTCTCGACAAATTGAGCATATAGCAATGTTCTCCTTCTTACTGCTAACCGAAAAGAAGTCCCAAACTGGGGAGGTGAACTTTCTGGCACTGCTGGAGGAGCCACTTTCAATGCCAGATGAACTGGAGGGTGGGTGTGGAAGTTTACTCTGTGCACTTACAGTACCACTACCTACTGAGGTGGTGATTGAGCTGGATGTAGATGTAGGTCCCTGCCGGGCCTGAGCAAATGCAAATATAGAAGCTGGCGGTGGTGCTACCTGTCTTGATGGTATCCACTCTACATCCCTTGCAGCTATTTTGGATAGGGTAATAATATTGATCTCCATCTCCTCTGGGCCAGGAGTGATTTTCATGATGACTGGCTCGTCATCATCATCCCCCTCTTCTACACCTACCTCCATGACTCTAAGGCTTTCTGGAACCTTCCTTTTTACTAGCTTTGTCTTGTGGCGTGCATCACTCACAGACTGCGCTGGTGCGTTCCAAGTGGCATCTAGATCATCAGAAGCGGGGCTTGTAAAAGAAGTTGATGGACTAACCATACTTTTCCTTGCTGGGGATCTGGAAGACAGTGGATATTCTGAAAGAGTGGCTTGCTCCTCTTCGTCTGCAGGAAGTTCAATTTCCTGAACTGCCCCTACTTCAGGAGTAACAACTACTGTTGTGGGCTGTTGTTGCGGCTGTTGTTGCGGCTGTTGTTGCAGCCGTTGTGCACCTAAAAGCAAAGAAGCCAGGAGAAGAACATCAGTGAAATGTTGTATTTGTTATTGTGGTTTAATTACTACTAGTACAAACAAACAAATGTAATATATAACTCAGTGTTTGGTGGTCACACTTGTTGGTGTTATCTTATTAAATTTTATTAACTCAGTTTAAGTTATAAAAACAAATAACAGTGTAGCCATTCGTGAGACTTTGACAACAAGGGCTTTCATGGTATACTGTGTACACTCAGGAAGAATAGGAAAGAAGAAAAACAAAAATACAAATGTAATGGAAGTGGAACCTTTTTGGCACTAGTTTGCTCATCACGTCATTCAGGGAGCTGGCGCTGGCAAAGGGGATAAAAGCAGTAAGGCCAGAGGAACATAGGAAAGACATGCAGGTATATATGGCAGAAGCAGCACACTACACACTACTAAACTACCACTAGAAATGGCCCACAGCCACATGGACACTCACAGTCACAGGCAACAACCAGGAGGCCTGGAAAATGATAAACTGAAATAGGCCTATAATGGCGGGGCAAAGGAGGCATGCAAAACAACACAAATGCAAAAATGTAAATCCACAGGGCAAAACAAGGTGTGCAAGTTACACAACAAACACTCCACGCACACACACAACACAAAGGCATTTATTTAACACACTCCAAAAAAAGTGAAATGCCCCCCAAAAAAACATTTTGTAACTCAATCCAATGCCATCCATGCCCTAAATGATGTTTAAATTCAAGTTGTTTCATACACCCATGACTACCTCTGAGCCTACTGGATGAAAGGCCTATTGGCAGGCTGAGCAGCAAGCTTGCAGACCTATGACAAAAGCACATTGCCTGGCTTCAAAATGGCCAACAGCCTTATGGCCAAGTCCACAACAACAAGAAACTAAAGGGAAGACATACAATGCAGGCCTATGGCAACAGCACACTGCCTGGCTTCAGAATGGCCACCAGCCATATAGCCAGGGCCACAACAACGAGAAGCCTAGGCCAAAAAGGAACAAAGGAACACATGCAGGCCTATATGGCAAAAACAGCACCTATAACTACCACCAGAAATGGCTAATTGCCACATGGACACTCACAGTCACAACAAGTAACAAGCAGGAGGCCTGGAAAACAGTGAACTGAAACAGGCCTATAATAGCCAGGCAAAGGAAGCATGCTAAACAACACAGCTTTTAATGCAATAAAATGTAAAAACGAAAGTCCACAAGGTGTGCAAGTTAGACAATAAACACACACCACACACACAACAAAGGCATTTATTTAACACACAACAAAAAAGTGAAATGCCCCTCCCCAAAAAATTTTGCAATTCAATCCAATGCCATCCATGCCCTAAATGAAGTTTAAATTCAACAGAACACACAGAAATAGTTGTTTCATACACCCATGACTACCCCTGAGCCGACTGGATGAAAGGCCTATTGGCCGGCTAGGCCACAAGTTTGCAGGCCTATGGCTAAACCACACTGCCTGGCTTCAAAATGGCCACCAGTCACATGGCCAGACCCACAACAACAAGAAACTGAAGGCAAGACAGACAATGCAGGCCTATGGCAAAAGCACAGTGCCTGGCTTCAAAATTGGCCGCCAGCCACATGGCCAGGCCCACAAATAGATGCCTAGGCAAAAAAAAGGAACAAAGGAAACACATGCAGGCCTATATGGCAAAAGCAGCACACTTATAACTACCACCAGAAATGGCCACCAGCCACATGGACACTCGGAGTCATAACAAGCAACAAGCAGGAGGCCTGGAAAACAATGAACTGAAACAGGCATATAATAGCCAGGCAAAGGAGGCATGCTAAACAACACAGCTTTTAATGCAATAAAATGCAAAATGAAACTCCAATGGGCTAAACAAGGTGTGCAATTTACACAACAAACACACCACACAGACACACACACAACAAAGGAATTTAACACACACCAAAAAAGTGAAATGCCCCCAAAAGAAACACATTTTACAATTCAATCCAATGCCATCCATGCCCTAAATGATGTTTAAAATAAATTCAGCACACACCAAAGGAACAGTTGTTTCATCATGCACCCATGACTAGCTCAGGGGCCTACTGGCTACCCACAACAAATTATTTTAAAAATGATGAAAAGTACAAACATTCTGTAGTTGCAGGAACTGCAATGCCCCAATCAAACAAACAACACCAACTTACTTGTAAAATCTCAAATCGAAAAGTCCTCAAATCCAATGATATATGATGCAGCAGACACAAACAGTGAACCTTCCAGCTTCAAATCCAGATTAAAAGTTAACAGGACATGGACAAAGCACTGGGAGGAGCCTGCTGGACAGGAACAGGAAGTTGGAGACTCTGGAGCACTTCCTTCCTCTCCCCCCAATTTATTATTTTTTTAAAAAGACTCCTTGCACTAAAAAGTACAGCCAAATATCAATATGAGAAGTTTTTCTCATCCAAAACATCATTTTCGAGAAGGTTTTATGCTGCTCAGGAGATTATTGTTCTCCATATTGCAAATTTTGCATGTTCTGCATCACCAGCTTCACCAAACTGCAGCTGGATCTCCGATAGCGCGTCCAAATGATGTGTTTGTGATCGCACACTCTTGCGGTGTCCGATGGCGCTTCCGAATGACTTGTTCGCAATCGCACACTCTTGCGGGATTGCGCGACCGGCTACCAAAATCTCGAGGCACACGCGAACGGATAGGAAAGTTCATCGGCAAATGCAGGGATCCTGGTAAGTTGCTACTGCACACGCAAAAACATATTTTTAAAGCACAAACAAGGCAAAAATTCTGCTATGCCACGGATCGCAGAGTTTTTGGCAATTCTGCGTTCTCTGCAGAATGTGGAATTGCCAAACTTCCACAAATTCCGCGAGCATAGCGGAATTTACTGCCCAGGCCTAGTATATACCAAATAAAGTTATGTCTGACTTTGACTTTGACTGTTTGATAGAGGAGAGGGTCGCTCCTCCATCTACTAAAACAGCAAAAGACAGTGGACCTGTAGGCAAAGACTGCACCGTATCAAGAAAAAGCAAGCTTTGTTTTCAGCAGGTACTATAATGATAGATCTCGGCCCAGTCCTGTAAATTGATACTTGTATAGCGCGCTACTCACCCGCAAGGGTCTCAAGGTGCTTGTACGAATACCACTGTGGAACCCATCCTGGCTTTCCCTGTGAGGTGTCCACTCCTCGGCACCCCCAAGGTGGAGGCCAGGCATCCTTAGCGTTGTGGGGGCCGTTGTGGAGATTAAGCAAGCTGTTGCCCAAAGTTGCAGAGTGGGACTCCATGATTGGAATAGGCACCGATGCGAGAATTATCAGGTCCGTGGAATTTTGAGCCCAAGACCCACCGAGGTGGGGAATTGAACCCTGGTCCCGGGATAGACCTCTGCATCAGGGTCTGCTGCTCTAACCATTGAGCCACACTTCTCCACAGTCCTGCCATTTAGGTACAAGCTCTGGTGTTTTTCAGTAAATTTGGATAGGACTTTTCTAAAAAGCTAGGCTGGCTACAATACATACTAAGGGTTTTCGCCTTCTACTCTCTTTCTCTCTTTCTCTTCATTAGATAATTTCCTCTTTGATAAGAGGATTTATATAGTGTCTTTTGAGCAACTGTTGTTGGAATTTATCAATGTCAGAAGCCAGGAGACATTTGTAGGTCTAACTACATTTTATTTCTTTTACTTCTATTGCACAGTTAGTTGTTGTTCAATTTGAAGTGTCAAATTTATCATGGCTTCTGTGGTAGTTTGCTGTTTCATCTTTCATTGATGCTTAAGACAATGGACAACATTCAACTGTAGATTTTGTGAACCTTGTTTTAACATAGGAGAACCTAATGCACTTCTTGTGCTGTTTGTTGACTCTAAAACACTGCTCTAAATTAATCCAAGATAATTTCAAAGTGTAAGAATCAAGAGCCCTGCTTCAGCATTAAGGAACTGTCACAGGTCAAGGCAAATTTTGGATAAACATGCTATAATAAAGTTCTGCGTTAGTACAACATTTTGAGGATCTGTTCATGTAGTGCAAGGATTGAAGGTGCATTTCTCAGAAGAGGCTTAATCATGGTTAACCGTACAAAGATTTAATATGTGGGGAATAACAGTGGATCACCCTACACTATTATCTTGAGAACTAACAAGTGGTGTTGATTGACCAATTGAAAGGTTCTCGAAAGGTCTTGATAGTGCTGTGGTCCGGCTCTGAGAATGGGTCAGTCTATCTAATAAAATGGCAAGTTCTGCTATTCCATTATCAAATACTGATATGAATTTTCAGTGGCTTGCAGAAGAGGGAGAAAGGGGTTGGTGGTGGAATTCATGAGTTGCCTGGCAAACTCTCACGAAATCATATCATGGATTCCCCTACCAACTCCGAGCCTTCCCTGTGGCTTGAATGCATGCACTTATTAAAGTAACAAGTGCTACGTATAAGACCCTGCGTAAAAAGGCAAGGAGGGAAAGAACATGTAGAAACACAGGACCTGAACTTATGTTCCAGAATGCTCCACTCTTCCTTCTTAGACAACTCCACAACTGAATGTAAAACAGTACATTCAATATAGAAAACAGGAAGGGAGGGCCCGAAGGAACAACCTCAGGGTGGTAGGTGTGCCAGAAAAAATGGAAGGGGCTAGAATGGAACTGTTCCGAGAGGATCTCATCTTGAACAGCCTGAAACCCAAGCGACTGTCTAAGTTCTTCGTCATAGAGCGAGCGCACAGGGCACCAATCCCGCCGCTGCGTCCGGGGGTCCCGCCGCGAACCATCATCGCGCGGGTACTTAACTATCGAGACATTGATGCAATCCTACAGGCGGCGCGACAGCACGGAGATTTGCGTGTGGACGACGCCATGATACGCTTTTTCCTTGACTTTACGCTTAAGGTCCAGCAGGAGCGCCGATCATTTGACGCACTCAAGAGGAAACTTCGAGAGCATGGCCTCCGCTACATGATGTTCTTCCCGGCGCGGCTTAAAGACCTGGCGGAGGGAAAGTGCTTCTTCTTCACCACCCCAGAGGAGGCCCATACCTGGCTGGAAGAGCGCGGCCAGCAGCGGAGGGGCTCGGATCACGAGGGAAGCTGGAGGAGCGCGGACCCCCGGTGTCCGGCCTCATGTGTGGGGTCGACGGGGGAGGCGCGACGGCGCCAGGAGAGCCAGCTCCAACAGGCTAAGAGAAGGGCCCACAGCCTCTCGGCATCACCAGATCTGGAGTGAGGAGGTGGAGTATATGGATTAGAACTGGCAGGATCTTAAGGACATGTAATGTATGAAGGAACTGTGAATGCTTATCCTGCAGGATCGCTGAGAATGGGCCTCGACCCGCTTGGGGGGTCTTGAGGGGATTGATAGAAGGCCCGCACAGGTATTTGTTAATGTTTCTAACTCCCGATTTGGAAGAGGGGCAATGCTTGTGTCTTGGGAGGGTCTTTCTCCATTAAGGAAGATCGTTGGACTACTTATTGAACTGTAAATGGGGGTCGGGGGGGAGCGGTGGATGCTGGACTTGGTTGCACCGCTCACCCCAGAGTTTATCGTTTCAAGGGCTACAGGCACTCTGCTTGTTGGGGATGTCTGGCACGATTGGCCGGCGTGGCAGAGTAGCAGGGTGGAGGGTGGTTAAGGGGGACAATGGGGGAATTGTTCTGGTTTTCATTTTCTGTTTTTGAATTGTATGAATGTTTTGACTCCATCGACGCACGCAATGGGCAGGTGGGACGGGGGTGGGGGGAGAGATGGTTACTACCCTTTAGCTTTGACGGGGACAATGGCAGGGTCCCACACACCAAAGATGCAACACATCGACGTCCTATCCTGGAATGTGAACGGCCTGCAGAATAAAATCAAACATACGGTCGTAATGCAGTACCTCCGCAGACACGCTCCGGATGTTGTCCTCCTACAGGAGACACATCTGCTGGGGAACCACTGTAACCTAGACCGGTTTGGCTACACCCTACGTGCTCACTCTGGCTTTACAACCTGCTCCAGGGGAGTAGGTATACTCATTAAAAACTCCTTGCCATTGGTCCTGGGGCGATGCTGGTCTGATCCCTTGGGTCGCTATGCGGCACTATCTGCACAGTGGGAGGGTCGCACTCTAAACTTCTGTTCGCTGTACATACCTCCGAAGCTGCACGCGTCCACCCTCTATGATGTGGGGAAGTTGCTGTTGGAAATGCCTCAGGGGATGTTGGTCCTGGGTGGGGACATGAACAATGTGATGGCTAGAGCTTTGGACAGATCGCCGCCTACTATGTGTAGGGGAGGGGTAAGCCACCTCAGGGATTTTCCACGGGCATTGGGCTTGATCGATTTATGGAGGACACATAATTCACACATGAGACAGTACACACACATCTCCGCAGCCCATGGGTCCTCCTCTAGGATTGATTACATATTCACACTAGCAGACTGCATGAACCTGTTTCGAGACGGACATCATAAGGCTAGAGAAATTTCTGACCATGCTCCGATGGGGGTTCAATTGATGGGACCCAAACGAGATTGGAGCGTCCCCCCTCGGTTTGATTCCTTTCTATTTAAAGACAGAGACTTTCAGGAGAGGTTCAGGGAGAGGGTAGATCATTACTTCGACAAAAATGTAGGCTCTGTGAGCTCCCCCGGGATAGTGTGGGAGGCGTACAAGACCGTGGCCAGGGATTTTGTACAGGCCGAGGTAGGGCAGAGGCGTAAGGACAGGCATGCACCGGTGGAACAATTGGAGTCGGAGCTTCATGCTCTGGAAAGTGGGACAGGGCTCACTCCGGATCAGGAGTGGGACATACTGCATAAGGCACGCCTCTTAAGCAAAGAAATACGGGATGTCCTGATGGAACAGGCGCGGTCGCACGCATTAGCCACCCAGCGGAGGGTGTACGACCTTGGGGACAAGGCGAATAAAATGATCGCCTGGTTGGAAACCAGAGACCAAGACCGCAGCTGGGTACCGAAGATAGAGCGACCGGATGGGTCAGTGAGCACCACGAGCGTGGCTATTGCAGAAGACTTTGCGCGATACTATGAGGAGGTCTATCGGTCACACACGACAAGGGGCGAATAGGAGTGTCGCGATTTCCTGGCCCCCCTGCAGCTCCCCGTAGTGGTGCCTGCGGACAGTGATGTGCTGGAAGCAGACATCACGGTCAAGGAAGTGGAGGAGGCCATGGGGGACCTGCAGACAGGGAAAGCCCCAGGGCCCAACGGGTTCCCTGCGGAAGCCTTTGGTTGTGTGGCCAGCCGCACGGCACCCCATATGTGCAGCATGTTCCTCGAGGCGCGGGAGACTGGGCAGCTCCCGTAGGACCTGCGATTGGCCACGATTGCGGTGATTTATAAAGCAGGGAAACCACAGGGGGACTGCGGTTCGTACAGGCCTATCGCCCTCCTTAACTATGAGACGAAGGTCCTAGGAAAGATCCTGGCCACACGCCTGGGTGCGGTGATCCAATCGCTGGTCCACCCGGACTAGTCGGGCTTTATGCCCCACAGGAGCACGAGACTCAATTTGCTTCGCCTATTTGGGGTTCTACAGACAGTGGCCGCGCGCCGGGAGGTGCCAGCGTCATTGCTCTCTCTTGATGCCCATTTGGCCTTCGATAGTATCGAATGGCGATACATCTATGCAGTCTTAGAGAAGTTGGGTTTCGGGGACAACTTCTGCTCCTGGGTGAAGCTACTGTACACAGGGCCACTGGCGAGGGTCCGGGTCAATGGGGCTATGTTGCGGGAATTTCGATTGGGGCGCGGCACGAGACAGGGATGCCCCCTGTCCCCGACCCTCTTTGCCCTGGCATTGGAGCTGCTGGGGCATTGGGCGAGGACGGATCCTGGGGTGTGGGGCATAGACATGGGGGGTGGATGGGAGGAACGCATATCACTATATGCCGACGACATATTGCTATACACCCAGCGACCGTCGGAGTCCATACAATGGCTAATGATCATGTTGCGCACGTTCGGAGAGTACTCCGAATACCATATCAACTGGAGCAAATCCTTGGGCTATATTCTGGCAGGACCCCAGCCGCACACTGTGATCGGCTACGAGGGCCTAGTGTGACGCACAACGTTTCGTTATTTAGGGATATGGATCACACCGTCCGACGCCGAGTTTCTCCAGCTCAATGTACAGGCACAACTAGACCGCCTGCACAGTGACGTGCAGCACTGGTGGACCCTCCCGGTCTCCCTCATGGGCAGAGCCGTGCTATTCAAAATGATGGCTCTGCCCCGTCTGCTATATGTGCTGCAGAGCTCGCCCTTCCCGATCCCGGAACATGTCTTTAAGACGGTGGAGGCGGAGCAGCGCTCCTTATTATGGAGCGGGGGATGTCCGAGGATTGCTCTTCGTAAACTGCAACGGGGTCCCTATGAGGGGGGGCTGGCAGTACCCGACATCTGTCTGTACTATTGGGCAACACAGTTGATCAATATCAATGGCTGGGTGTTCGCCCCACATTAGGAACCTGCATATTGGGTGGATCGTATGGCCCTAGGAGTAGACTCCTACTGAGCGGCTTTCTGCTCCAAACCGCGGCGCGGCCAGTCCTTGCCTCCCCAGACTGCGGTAGTGGTGGGGATAGGGAAGCGGGCAACGAAATTGCTTGGGTGGGAGAGTAGGCTTACGGCCCAAACGCCCTTATGGAAAGGCGACTTCCTCAGGGAGGTGGTGAGACTCCGCGACCTGCGCCAGTGGAGCCTGATGGGTATAGATATGCTGGGGGACGTCTGGAAGAGGGGGCAGGTGGTGGAGTTTGCAACTCTTTAGTCGGAATTCCAAATGGGTGATGGCGAATTCCTGCTCTATCAACAATTCAAAGATGCTCTGTACATGCATCTGTCGCAGGGGGATCAGCTACCTGAATATGCCCCACTTGAGGACAGGCTACTGTTAGACCCCATGGTTGATAAGGCCATCTCACTTACCTACAAGAAGCTTATCAATAATATTTCAGACACACTTGGGCCACTGAGGGAAAATTGGGAATCCGACCTCGGTTTGTTAGAGGACGATGATTGGAATGAGGCCCTGCAGTGTCCTAGGGAGGTGGCGATTCGAGCTAGATTCAGATTGGTGCAGCTACGCATCTTCCATAGGTCCTACACCCCTCGAACGGTGCAATTTAAGATGGGATATGCGACATCACACTTCTGTTTGAGAGGCTGTGGGGAAGAGGGCACATTCTTTCACATCCTTTGGAACTGCCCTCAAATCCGTACATATTGGGTCAGACTGTAGGACATAATGCAGGAGATGGTGGGGGCGGAGGTACCACTGGAGGCTAGATGGCACATTTGGGGGTCACGGGTGATGTTACATGGCCCAAAGGAGATAGGTTATGGTTAGCCTTTGCAAGTATGGTGGCCAAGAGAAACATCGGACGGCTCTGGGGGAATGACTTGATACCAATAATAGAGGAATGGGAACGAGATATGGACTGGTGCCAGAGGGCAGAGAAAGTCATCTATAATAGTCGAAGCTGCCCCAAAAAATGGGAAAAGATATGGCAGGCTTGGAGGAGGTACAGAGGGGAACGGATGGATACCCCAGATGCTTCATCGTAGGGGTCTCCCCCACTGAGCACCACACACTGTATATATTTGACACACCCACTTCCTGGGAGGCCATGAGCCTCGGCTGGTGACAGGTTCTGAACACACCATGGGGGGGCTGGGAGGGAGGGAGGACGGGGGGAGGGCTTTGGTCAGGGAAGGGGGCTAGGCGGGGAGGTGGGGCGGGTTAGCGGACCCACCACCACTTTGTTGGGGCATAACCTGGGGGTAGACCGTTACTATGTCCGCTGACGACTGGTGTATTTTAATCATTCACTGTGTAAGTACCACTGCACTTCCACTGCTACCTGATGTGTCTTTTGATGGAGCTGTTTTGTTTCAATAAAAAGAATTAAAAAAAAAAATCTTTCCAGGCTGGAAAACAGCATGATGTGAGTTTGTCAAAACCCACAAACGCAAATGTTTGTGAGTGCTCACAAACTTTCAAGACTAACCACACCTTGGCAGTCCCAAGCACACCCATATTACCACTCCTTGGTTGGGATTTATGGTTGTGGAATACTCAAAACTCATAGTGGAAATCTCAGCACTCTTAAATGGCTTATGGTTGCCAGGAATCCTTTGTTAATTCCTGCCAGCTGTACGTAAGGAACATTAATTTGCAAAGTTATATTTATGGCCAGTGGGGCTTCAATTTCTCTCATACCCAGATCTCCATTATAGGGGAATTCGTGCAGCTACAAAGGCAATCTGATTGGAAAATAAAAATGACCTTCCAGAAATCGGCATAAAAACCTGCATCTTGTTTAACTATTCATGTAGATTCCTGGACTTTTTTGTTGTTTTCCAAAAAGGCGTAAATCTTTACTCAGATGTAAATCTCAGTGCAGATTTGTACTGTTTTATGAATCAGTCCCCGAGTGGTTCAGTATTTCCACATCTTAGAATAAAAATATTATATGACAGAGAACATGACAATACCATTGGGACAAAGGGCCATATGTAGAAAGCACTTTTGAGGTCGTGAAAGGTTTGATTTGCAGAATAGGGGCCATTTACGAATGCAAAAATGCTTTTTGAATGTACATAAGCACACATTTCAAAATGGTAACATGTTACTGAATCGCAATCTGTGTTTGTTAGTGATTCAGTATTTAGAAGTGGTGTTTCTAGGGTGTCCCTTCCAAATACTAAATCAAGGTATGTATTATTGTTTTGCATCCGAATTCTGGTTGCAAAACATTAATATTTTACTGACACCTCGAACGAGGTGGTAGCCCATTTGGAAATGGGAAAGGGTCCCTTAGGGACCCCTTCCCCTATGAGAATGTAAAAAAATATATTTTTAGGAGCAGGCAGGCAACGGATCACTGCATGCTCCTAAAAAATTAAACTTAAAAAATATATATTTTTTCTTTTTAAATGCACCCCGTTTTCCTTTAGCGAAAATGTGCTGCATAAAAATAAACAGTTTGTTTTAATAAAAAGCAATCAGGGACCTCAGCAGGCCATCATCCCTGTGATGGCTCCTCTTCCTAATGGGCCACTAATTGTGACTTACCTCATTAATATTCATGAGATAGCCTGACTTGTGAACCCATTAGGAATCACGATTTTATCAGCACTTATTTGTTATATTAGGAATTGCGATTTCCCAATTTGCAATTTGGTAAGAAGTGCAATTAGTAAATTGCAATCCCTAATAAATAAAGTACATTTAGTCCCTAGAGTTGTAGAAAGCAATATGATGGGCAAAAAGTGACTACAGAAGCAGATTTTGGATCAAGGTTTTGTGGTAATCCTTATTTCGTCTGAAACACTGAATACTGAATAAGACCAGTTTAATTCCCCCAAATGGCAGCTGGGAAGATGTTCCATAAAAACTACGTGAAATCATAATGAGTAACATGCCTATATTACCCATTAATATTTCTGGTTCCTAAAAAATATCAAAAGTGAAAGCGATTTCCTAAAAAACAGCATTTTACAATTTTACATTGGGTTATAAACAATTCACCAATTCTCTTTGTGGCAAATGGCAAGTCATTGAATGTTGGGAATTTTCAATTAGATTCCATTCTCATTTCCCCAAATACTCGTTGATTTCAGGAACTCTCCTGTTAAGGAGTCGGTGCCCTCACTAACAACTACCTTCCGATGTATATTAACTAGGTGAAATACTCTGTAATGTTCTTTGAAATAGGAGGTCTGCAAATGGAAACATTCCCCCTTGGGACCATCTTGAGTAGTTATGAAACATGCCTTTGCTCGTGGATCTTTCATCTGCACTGCCAGAAATTGAGGGCAATGAGCAGGTTTTTTTTTGCCCACCTCGGGCAAGTCATTAGTAGCATTTCTACTGCCTAATTAATCTGATGTTACCAATAAACACATGAAAGATTTAGGTCTGATGTGCATTCAAGTCCCTGGTGGCCCCGACAGGGGCTGCCTACTACCTGATGCTACTGATCTTGTAAAGTAAATCACCTGGGGCTGTTTTTAATAATTACTATGCAAATGACCAAGACAGAAATCAAAGTCAACGTCTAATATCATCGGTCTTTTACCAACTAAACCATTCAAAGCTGTTATTTCTCAAATGTTCAGACTGCCCCGACTGATTTCGCCTCCTTTACTGGGTATGAATTTCACCCTTGTCCAATGCTCCTTTGTGATGATTAGCTTATTTTTGGTATCTGAGGGTTTGAAAGAACAGGCATGTACTTTACAGAGACACGTGATGGTGCATCAAACTCAAAGTAAATAACTAATGTGGTGGGCATGCCAGTGCTGGTCATACGAGTGACATGGGCAAACAACCCTATGCTTCAAAGACCCAACTCAGACATGCCAATTGAATGCATCCTCATCCTCTGGCCAGTCGCTTGTACTACCCTTTAGTAGAATAAATACCTAGTATTTCACACACTCACGTTACCTATAGCCTCTATAGCCCAGCCTCATGTGCTTCTCAAGGTGTGCAGTAATAAAGGCTTTCAATAGCTGTCCCTGTGAAGCTACTATGAAGTCAAGAGTCCCCCTCTCGTTGAGATCCAGGTCGCAGTGGCCCCTGTGGGGTGAGCATCCTTTGACAGACTGGAAAGTGTCACCCATGAGAGGTCTCCTGCCCTCTGCTGTACAGGTGCATCAACTGAACCCGCAGGCTCCTATGAGTTGTGCGAGATCCTAGAAGGAGAACAGACAATGGTATTCAAAGGAGGGTACAAGGGAGCTGGCCATGTCGTAAACAGTTTGTTTTTTCCTTTTAATGTTTACCCCATTTACAATCACATCTTGTTGTTTTCAAGCAGAGGACCGGATTTAGATCTCTTGGGATGCGTTACTACGTCACAATGATGACAGATATCCTGTCTGCCGAAATATAAATCCTATAGCATTTAATGGGCTTTATATTTTGCCATGCACGATATCTATCACTGTTGAGACAGAGTAACCTGTCCACCGAGATCTTAAGCAGGCATATAGTGTCTGCGATTTTCATAATTGTTTTCTCTTATGAAAGCATTTTGCCAGTATGCAGTGGCTGTGTTTGATTTTGTACAGATATGATTGTCCTGGCCTTTGTGCCCAGAATAGCAGGTTTGTCCCGAACCAGGGGGTCAATTAGGATGGCAAACGGACAAAGTCCGTCGGCCATCCTGTCGGAGGACGGGACCGTCCACCACAGGGGCGGAAGTCCCGTGCCTCGAATTAGGATGCACCGCCACAGTGGCTGATGCATCCCGCATTTTTAACATTGCGGCGGGCGGTAATGAAAGCACCGCCCGCCGCAATGCTAAAAATGCATGTTGTGCGTTTCAAAGCACAACATGACAGACACCGTGCGGTGCCTGCCATGATGTTGTATTTTGAAATGCAGGGTGCACTCCCCACCCCCCCTTCAACCTGGGGGCCCACAACGGGCCCCCAAAGCAAAGACCGTATGCCTTTTCGTGGCAGCATTGCCGCCACGGAAAGGCATTGCCCACAGCACATCCTAATATGGCTGGCGGTGTCTGATAGACACTGCCACCATATTAGACCTTTTCCTCCGCGGTCGCAAGGCGACCGTGGCGGAAGAGCAGCAGACGGTCTTCCCGTCCGCCGCGGTCCCCCCCGCCATTGTAATATGGTGGGGGGAAATAGGTGGCGGACGGTCACGGATGGCGGACGGATCGCCACCGCTTGCATGGCGGTGGCGATCCGTCCGCCATCCTAAACGGCCACATAGTTTGCTTCCCACCTTTGAAACTCAAGAATAGGATTATTATTTATTGTTCAGACAAAACTAGTATGGCTCCTAGAAATAGCCGAATTAGGTTGTCAGACTGATTGTTACCAGGAAACACGCCCTACACTATACTGCTCAGTGTGTTGTGTATGGGTTGTAGTCCAACTAGATTTGTGATTAGGCTTGGAACATTAAGTCCTTGGTGCCAGTGAGTTAGACATCTGACCCCTGCTACTCTAGGGCAGAGGTCTTCAAACTTTTTTGCTCTGAGCCCCCCTTAAGCAAAATGTTTTGAGGTCGGGCCCCCCTCCAAAACTTTATGTATTGATTGGGGGAGCGGGAGGGACAATGCTATGTTCAGGGGCAGGCATCCGAACCAGGGGGTCAATTAGGATGGCAAACGGACAAAGTCCGTCGGCCATCCTGTCGGAGGACGGGACCGTCCACCACAGGGGCGGAGGTCCCGTGCCTCGAATTAGGATGCACCGCCACAGTGGCTGATGCATCCCGCATTTTTAACATTGCGGAGGGCGGTAATGAAAGCACCGCCCGCCGCAATGCTAAAAATGCATGTTGTGCGTTTCAAAGCACAACATGACAGACACCGTGCGGTGCCTGCCATGATGTTGTATTTTGAAATGCAGGGTGCACTCCCCACCCCCCCTTCAACCTGGGGGCCCACAACGGGCCCCCAAAGCAAAGACCGTATGCCTTTTCGTGGCAGCATTGCCGCCACGGAAAGGCATTGCCCACAGCACATCCTAATATGGCTGGCGGTGTCTGATAGACACCGCCACCATATTAGACCTTTTCCTCCGCGGTCGCAAGGCGACCGTGGCGGAAAAGCAGCAGACGGTCTTCCCGTCCGCCGCGGTCCCCCCGCCATTGTAATATGGTGGGGGGAAATAGGTGGCGGACGGTCACGGATGGCGGACGGATCGCCACCGCTTGCATGGCGGTGGCGATCCGTCCGCCATCCTAATCGGCCACATAGTTTGCTTCCCACCTTTGAAACTCAAGAATAGGATTATTATTTATTGTTCAGACAAAACTAGTATGGCTCCTAGAAATAGCCTAATTAGGTTGTCAGACTGATTGTTACCAGGAAACACGCCCTACACTATACTGCTCAGTGTGTTGTGTATGGGTTGTAGTCCAACTAGATTTGTGATTAGGCTTGGAATATTAAGTCCTTGGTGCCAGTGAGTTAGACATCTGACCCCTGCTACTCTAGGGCAGAGGTCTTCAAACTTTTTTGCTCTGAGCCCCCCTTAAGCAAAATGTTTTGAGGTCGGGCCCCCCTCCAAAACTTTATGTATTGATTGGGGGAGCGGGAGGGACATGGCTATGTTCAGTGGCAGGCACCCTCCCCCCGCAAACCATCAATCACAGAGCTAAATAAACTATATTTACAATACTTGTTCCTCAGTAGGTACTGGTACTCTAACAAACCAATGGCACTCCTAGGTACCATTCAGAAAAAAATTCAAATACTCAGACCTAATTAGCCGCCACATGCAATTAACGCTGTCCACAATGAGTCACTAATATGTCCAATATATGTGTTTTTGAGAACATTTATCAATTTCCTTAGTGCACAATAACAGACACATGAAACACTCAATTCACTGAACATAATAAAAAATGAGCTAAGTGTCCCCACTGAAACAGAACCACAAGGAAAAGAAAACAACATCTTTTGACGTCTGCAACTTTAACAAGCAAACTAACAACATGGGTACATTGAAACTAACATTAAGGCCAGTAGACTGCTAAAGATGACTTCTTGTAGTTGTGACATTTGAGAAACACACATGCGCAGGAGTATGCTGCATGGAAATCTATCTGCATTTTCCCCACATTCGCTCATTTATTTCCCTGTTGCTCTCCGAGTGTACATCTGACATACCTACCGACCGTCCACCATTTTTGATTTCCATAACCTCTTGCAACTTTCTATTTGCATTTTCCATCCATAGCATGTTCAGTTCATCTTACTATTCTATCTCACGCCTCATCTTTTTCCACCTAAACCTCTGTCCACTTTCCTCCTCTTCCTGTCTTCATAGCTCTCCACCCCACAACTCCCTGACTGACATAGCTCAACATTCTGTCCCAACAGCTTGCAAGACGGTCACTGCTATATGGCCCTCAACTGAAAATACAATGCATACAATGGTATGCATTATGTTGGTAACAGGGCAGAGGCCTTTGACTGAACCACTGCACACCAGGGTCGGCGCTAGGCATGGGCAGTGTGGGCAGCTGCCCTGGGCCCCGTAGTCACCCCTCCAACTTGGGTCCTTGCACCAATGAGACAGCCAGGTTATGGCATTAAAGATGCGACCTTGCAAGTGCGCCGCCGCCACCTTAGGGAGCCCCCTCCCCTGGCATCATTGCTTTTGTATAGGGAAGCGAACCTGAGGGGGGTGAAGGGTGGGGGGCAGTACCAGTTGCAGGAAAACGCATTACTCATTTTTGTCCGGCAATTAGGTCTCCACCCCCCACCCATGCAGAGTCACAGTGCGATGGCTATTGTCTCTCTGTTTAGCTCCCTAGCAGTCTGCGCAGATAAGCATCCCTCACACCTCCAGCCCTTTATGAGCCGGTAAGAGGCACTTAAGGAGAGGGATGGGCTGCATCTTCAGAAGCAAGGGCATCTATTGAGATGCAGGCAGCCCTGAATGTGTCACGTCTATGAAAATTAGAGGAGCCTAACAAATTCCGTTTCTGCCCAGGGCCCCAAGAATCCTAGAACCAGCCCTGCTGCACACGCCCGTGATAACATCTCTGCACCTCAGAGCCATCGGGGATGACTTAATAAGTGACACGGGCTGCGTGCACTCTGCCTCGCGCACACCAGATTTCTTTAGGCAACCTCCTTGACCCTGCCAGCAAATGTAGTCACCCCTGCCCTCACTGTACTCCGGAGTAAATTAAGAGAGCCTGGAAATGCGACAATTAAAGATCGCCGCACATCCAGGCCATCTTCATTTACATGCATCTGCAGAGGTATTCACGCCCCCCTGGGAACCCCTCCACGCCCCCCAGGGGGGCGCACCCCACAGTTTGAAGACCTCTGCTCTATGGGGACCCAAGAGAATGTATCAACCCCTTTTTATATGGGGCCTCCTGATGAATTGACACTCCTGCTATTGGTTGGGGCCTGCTGTGGGAAGAGCCATCTGCACACACCTCTTTGGGAGGGGCTTCTTGCATTATACCTTATAAGCTTGCCCGCAGACAGAATTAGCCATATCAATGGGAGGGAAACCCACCAAGACTGGACCTCTGAGGTGACCTGTTCTAGTTGCACTTAGAGCATGCAGCGGTGGGGATTGTTGTTCCTAATGGGCCCTCACCTGTGTTTTCATCACACATTTAAGGACTTCTTTGTATGCAGCCATGTAAATGGGTCTGCAGCAACAGTAACATGGTGATAAACAAGCAAGACTAGTCAGTTGAAGGCCGGCTGATGAAATCTTATACTCCCAGTATTGGTGGTCACCAAATCTCAATAGTCAAGATGAACCTTTTGGGGCCCCACCATGTGATCCCTTTGAGGGTTGGACATTATGCCTATAATAGGGCAATTTCTGGAGTACCTCCTCCAGGGATTGCAAGATGATTTCACAACGCTTCAAGATGACCTCAACAGGAACTGCAAGATGCCAGAGGGACATCCATGAACTTAGACAGAGGCTCTGCACTTGTTAAAGGAGAAAGAGGTAGAATTGATTAAAGGCAAAGTACCTAACTTCCAGGAGCTAAACATTATGTCACAAGAAAAGATTTAGGCTATCGAAAACAGATCACAGTGGAATAATAATATGATCTGAGGCAACCTGAACAAGGCTGAGGGCTTGGACATTAAGAGATGTGTTTATGGCACTTTACCTTGGGAACACCTGAGGAGTTGGATCACATCCACAGGACAAAGGGTATAGCGCCAATGGGATATCACCCACAATACATTGTCATTAGATACTATCCCTTTCAAGAAAAAGAGATTATCATGGACACAATAAGGAAGCATTTTCCTTGTACATTTCTTTTCGATTTGTCATGGTGTAGCATTAACCATGCTCCTTAAGAGAAAGGAGTTTAGACGTTTGACACAGTGATGCTATGACAACACTAAATACTCTGCTGATGGGGGTCATCCCTTTAAAATTTGCTTTGATTAGCAAGCTCAACATTTGTGCTTCCTGAAGTGATGGATTTATGGGGCTTGCACGCCTTACAGGGAAGACCCACCGCGACCTGCGGGTCTGTTCGAGCTTTGGATTAAGCAAGAAAACAAACAGAGGCAGCAGCGCACGTTTCAACTCAGGACTGCAATGTGCGCAGAGTTTCTCTCGACCACTGTAAAGCAGGGCAGTTCCTATGCCGGGTAAAGTGCTTCGACTCACTGGGGTGAATACTGTGTGCCTAAATCAAGGGACTGAACATTGCACCCACTTGGGAATTATGAACTACGTATACCAGGAGGCACAGCGAGTGCCACGCCCACACGGGCAGGTATTTGAAGTAGCTGAAAGTAAAGCGATGTTTTCATTTCCGGCCTATTGCCACTGAAGAAAGGTCTTTTGCAACCTGAAACGCGTCTGGCAGATGAATAATGGATAAGCCTGAATTTGGTATTTTAACTGCTGGCAAGTGATCGAGTGCAATAAATGAACTCTTTTCAAGCTACCTGCGGTCTTCTCTCTTTGTGCTTCCTGAAGTGATGGATATATATATATATATATATATATATACATATATTCACATATATATGTACCTACATACATATATTCCTTAATCTATTGAATAATATACCTTACAATTTGTGTAGATTGGCATACCAGATGTCCCACATCTTATCTCAATTCTAAGAACTTAAATACTTTCATCACTGATTAGTTGAGATATTGGATACAAATATATATCATATATACAATCACACAAAATGTATACCAGTTTACGCTATTTACTCTGTGACCAAACACTAGTGAACACAGAGCATACAACTATAAATGGAATTCGAACTCTGTCAGACCATGAGGCAAGGTCAACCAGCAATGACTTCTAAGTTCTAGGACAGATAGTGAGCATGTGCTGCATGATACAATTCGCAATCAAATCAAAGACTTCTTATTACCCAACAACACAAGAGATTGTAGTTTAACCCCTCCCCTGCTGATGACGGAAACGCTCCGTCATCAGCCGCGGTCGCGCTGTGCTGATGACGGAGCGGTTCCATCATGGCCCGCCCGGCACGCCTGCGCGGCGCGGATTCCGCGCCTGCGCTGAGCGTTCTATTGAGCGGGGCGGGCCATGACGGAACCGCTCCGTCATAAGCACAGCGCAACCGACGCTGGTGACGGAGCGGTTCCGTCACCAGCATGCGCCCGCCGCTCTTCCGCCCCGCCCCCTTAGCACTGAGGCGGAATAGCCGCCGCAGTGAAGGGGATAAAGATGCTCTGGGACTGAATGAAAGCAGTGGCTTGAGAGACCTATGTTACCAGAGGAGCTATAATGATAAAGATACACCTTTTATTGAAACAAGACCTCCAAACAAATCTTCATTGCTTTGATCACGGTCGTAGGAAAACGCTTTCCCAAAAATTAGGGTGTGAGCGGCCAACTTCGGATGTTGGAGATTAATAAATGTGTTTTATAAAAATCCAACAGAAGTACTATAACGGGAGAAACAAGACAGGGGGAATGTTAACAGCTAAATTGAAGAAACGGCAAGCAAAACCCTAAATATTAGCAATTTTTTTTTGAGAAGGCACCCACCAGATGAGCAAACGAGAAGAACGGCTGGTATTTCTCAGGATTATCAACCATTATACAAGGTAGAGCCTCTCGATGCCCATGCAGCCGCCAGATATATATGGGATGCCCAGGTTGATAAATCAGATATAATTCTTTGAGGCTGATTTAACAGCAGAAAAAATAATATTATAGCCTTATAACCTGCCGTAGAGGGCTATACCGGCTATTAGTACATTGGAATGGTTAATCAGGATCAAGCAGGGTTTATCCCTGAAAGGAAAGTGGGAGGTAACACCAAAAAGGTGTTACATATCTCAGAAATACCACAGTAATACAAAGAAAAGTTGTTGCTGCTACCCGTGAAGGCAAAAGGCATTTGACTGGTTAATTAGCCCTTCCTGCAAGAGTCATTGGAGGCCAGAGGAGCAAGGGCACAGTTTGTGTGTTGTGTACTCTGGTGCAATGGCCCAAATTTGCATCAAAGGACGTGATACAGACATCTTAAGTGTTGAGCAGGAGCACGGGATTAGCAAGGGTGACCTTTTACGCCCCTGCTCTTCACCCTATACTTAGAACCACTGTCCTAAAACATAGAAAGCAGCCCTTTAATTCAAAGCGTTTAGCTGGACAGGGAAAAATTGAAAGGAACCCTTTCTATCTTTCCCGACCCTCTCCAGGCCTGCTCAACAATACCTTTAATATATTGCGATGTATTTGACAGTGAATTTTGCACTTGTTGAAGTTAGGGCCAACAACTTCTCTCTCTGTTGTAATGTAGAGTGTATATTTCCCAGATGTATATTGACATATAAAGGCAGTTAGGATGATTTTTCATAAATATTTTTTCTATCAGACAAACCATTTATTAATTCTAGGCAATAATAATACTCTTTACGATTGTCCAGCATATCCTATAATTATCAGGTACACATAATGCAGTATCAGTTGTTTGTGTCTCTTGTAATTATCCTAATATAATTTATTTAAAACTGATGCAGCCAACACATGGTTGGCTCCATTCATTGTGTCTCATGGGTAAACACTCCAAACGGACTGGAGGGATAAAACAGAACACACGGCGTTACCCCTCTCCTCCCCAGTGACTGACCTTCTTTAAAAATAGTCAAAAGATTCTGAAAGATAGACAACACACCCTCAGACTAGAATTTGAAGCCCCAAAATTCCTTTTGGGAACACTTCTTGAAACCAAGAAGTTTCCGGATCTCTATATAAAGACCAATCAAAGTTTTGAGAAAACCCCAGGCTTACCCTCAATGAGAAGGGCAGTCGAGGTCTATATCAAATTCAATAAAAATTCCTTGAAAAAAATCCTTGAGAAGGGCATAACACTTTTTGGCTGCATCTGTTTTAAATAAGTATTAATCTTTTGGATAATAATACTATGTCTAGGACAAGCTAATTATATTCGGATCATTACAAGAGTCACAACTAAAATTGTATTATGTGTGCCTGAGAATTACTGAAGTTTAATTATTGACTAGAATCAAACAAATGGTAAAATGGAAACAAATGATTTTTTAGTAAAAACTTTTATGTAAAATAATTCTATTTGACTAGCATTTCAAAATACACCTTGAGAAATATGCACTCTGTACTAGAACAGGGATACATTTAAGTGATCCCTATTTACAGGTGCCATCTTGCCATCGCTTAAGATTCTTTCAGACTCAATGGACCTCTTGGTAGATGTACTACTTGCTTTCGGCACAATTTCAGAGTTCAAACTGTACATGTTCAAATAAAATACAATTGCCATTCATTTAACATAAGCCAATGAACAATGCCTAGAGGATGCATTGCCTTTCAACAATCTAGCAAAATTAATAAACATTTGGGGATCCAACTAGACCCTAAAGATATTCCCCATGCCAACTTCCTGCAACTTTTGAGAGAAGTGCAGAGGATTGTAAGGTTAACATGGCGGCTCCATATCATGCCAAAGCCGGATAAACTCAATAAAAATGACAACGGTGCTATTTGTCTTTCAAGCTGTCCCTATGCAAATTTACCTGAGCATCCATATGAAACTCCAGCAAGCAAGTGTGGATTTTTTAAACCCAGACAAACAGGCAAGATGTCTAGAATAGTAGTGAAAGAGGCTCATTGCCTGATGATGAAGGGACACTTGGGGATATCTGGTTTTGCAACTTACTACTATTTCAAGCAGTCTCCAAAAAGAAAGGTAACATTGCTGGTAGGAGGCTATATTCCCAGAAATAGAGGAGTAGTATAACAGACTGGCACATTCTGGGAATGAAGGAGATTTCTGTTAGACCTAACAGCCTTAGGGTGGTCTTCCCACCAACATTTTGCCTGCCGCATCCCTTTTCCTGATCTTGTTTTTGCTGGCGCTACGACTCTGTGCACTTTACCACAGTTAACCAATGCTAAAGGGCTTGTGCTTGCTCCCCTAAACATGGTCACACTGGCTCATCCCCAATTGACAATTTTAATTTACTTACAAGTCCCTAATAAAGTACACACCATGTGCCCAGGGCCTGTAAATTAAATGCTACTGGTGGGTGTGCTGCACTCATTGTACCACCCACTTAAGTAGCCCTCTAACCATGGCTCAGGCCTGCCATTGGAGGGACTGTCTGTGCAGTTCACACTGCCATTTCGAGCTGGCAAGATAAACCTCTTGCACATATAATTCAACCCTAAGGTAGACCCTGGGCAGGGTGGAATGTGTCTAAAAGGCAGGACATGACATTTTAAGTTTTACATGCCCTGGTAGTGAGAAACTCCTAAATTCATTTTCACCACTGCATGGCTTATCTCTCCCAAAGTATACCATCGGGATTGTCTTATTACATCTTTTAAGAGTAACTCCCAATAAAGAAAAGATTGACTTTTCATGTTCAGTGTCTCTAGACTCACAATTTCAAATCACAATTCATGGTGTAGTCGGATTTTAAATTGCAGTTCTGAAAATTCCACTTTAAGAAAATAAATAAGAGAACAGACAGTAGAATAGATCCTCACAACCGGTAGCTGCACACTAGAATGATTAGTAAGCTATGGGACTTATAAGAACACGACCAGTCAATGCCCTGAGGTAAACCTTGTTAATTGCATGAGGTTCGAAACGCGTTGGCAAAAAAACCATTGGGGACAATTTTTTGCATGAATAGGAAAGTTACAGTGGGCATTTGCATAAAACAGTCATCCCACTAAATCGAAACCCATTAGCAATCCCTTTGAGTTATTATTTGGCAAGAGGTTCACGCTTTATAGAATAATAGTGGTTGTAACCTCTGGTTTCAGTTAGGAGACCGGTTGTTTGATTATCCTCTCATGTTATGTACATTCAATGGAATTTGATTTTTCACATGTAATGTTGATTTATGAATTAATGGTTTATTTGGTCACATTTTTTATATTTGTAAAATGTATCTTGAGCACTGAAATGATTCACTAATGTTCTGCGTTAATAAGGTCACTGTTCCAAAGAAAGCATTCAGTGGCCTCGTTTTTGACATGTAAGTAGTTAGGTTAGTTTGTACAATGATTGCAAATAATTTTTAAATAAATACAAGGGTCCAGCCAATTGATTCACTGGCCCTAAATTTGAAAATCATTTCATGTGTTAACAATTGCAGCTAGGTTTATTTGTTGCATACTATACTTTTAGAAAGTTCCATTTTCTTACTTGAGCCATTTGGTACCTGCTGCCAGTGCGTATTCAGTCTGGGCTGGGTGATAGCTTGCACTGTCTATTTCTTCTAGACAGCCACACACAAAGGGAGCTTATGTATGTCTTGATGGGCCTTCCTGGGAGATGGGAAGGAGTAGCTGGGCACAGCCTCGCACTTACACCTGTATAGGTTGTGTCCTGTCCACACACAAAGGGTTGCATTCCTCCCTGTAGTAAGCCTGGACCCAGGGCAGGAAAGGAGTACCTCTGCACACTTTAAAGACTTTTCTTTGAAGTCTCCCCCACTTCAAAAGCATAACTTAGTATAAGTACTGGGTCTCTGTCACCATCTCTTCAGTGAAATTCTGGTCCTGTAAAGACTTTACCATGAAGAAGGACTGCTGCGTTGCTGAAGGACTGCCACACTGCTGGACCGATGCTTTGCTGGACTCCAGCCTTGGTGTGCTGCCCTGTTGCCTGCTGTTCCCCTGCCTGGGTCAGAAGGACTGGACCTGCCTCACTTGAACGCAGTGTGACTCCAAGAGCTTGCTGGCTTGCCTCCTGATTTGAAGTGACAGGGACATAAAATACTTCCATCTCACTTGCATCTGCACCTGGACTCTGCCATCTGTGAGTCTGTCCTGCCAAGTGGTGCCACCCATGTCCTGACCTTGGGAAGTGAGAGCTAAGATGCTTCTCCAGTCAACCCACGCATCCTCATCAGAACCAGCATCAATCGGAACCGGCGCATCCTTGTCACTCTGTGGAGTTGGACCAGTGCATCACCTTCGGAACCGGCACATCCTCTGATACAGGAAGAGAACCAACATATTGCATGTGGGACCAGAGAATCAACCTCATAACGGACGCATCATCGACTTTGCGTGGTGAAAACCCTTGCATTGCCTTCTGTCGCGGGATCAGAACTGGCGTATCACCTCGACCGCACCAAGCATCTTCCTGAACGTAGAGGCAACCAGAATCAAGGCTCTTTTCTTGCCTAGGTGGGTCCCTTTATCCATCTTATGCTCAAACGCGGTTGGCCTGAACCTATGACTTTGTCCTGGTCCAGCTCAACAAGATATCACAAATAGGCACTTATTGCTTCTAAGCGCTATTTTACATTTTATTCTTCAAAAATTCATATCTCAAGTTCTATTTTTTGGTATTGTTTTGTTTATAAAATTAAGCTCTAATGTTCTAATCTGGTGTGGAGTCTTTTTGTGGTGTGGTGCATGTTGAATTGAGCTTCCACAAATTGACGAATAAGAGTTTCCTTTGGTTAGAGACCCCCAGATTACTACAGAGATAACAACAGGTTTTTAAAAGCTATTCTTTCGAGTGCTACATGTAGCGTTGCTGCAGTATCTCATTTGCTAAGAACCCATTGGGGCTGATTATGATGCATTGGTCAGAGCCTTTCGCACCATATTGTAATGTGCCGGTCATATTCCTTTCCAACTGCCTCATTTTGATGGAGGCTGTGGGAAAGGAATCCCACCGGTCATTCCAGCTGGCTTTTGACAGGGTCAGAGGTTCACCATTCGAAATATGACAAGTAATCTCAAGGGCAGGCCTTTCTGCCCTTGGGATTACAATGACTGTTTCCGACATAGGGACCGATTACGATGCAGGTCGGACCCGAGATTGTCCAGCATCGTTCTGGAACTGGAACCAAACGATCTCCCTTCATCGGTTCCATTCCAGGAATTGACTGAACCCTGTTTGGATTCAATCCCATTACTTTGCTATGGAATAATGCTTTTCATTACGGAATGCATGCTCTCATAGCAAAATATTAAGGCACAATTCATCCCTGAACCCTGAGGCAGGTACCACAAGGGCAGGGATGAAGAGCAGCACACCATAGGTGCCCTCTAGGCTGCAGTTCGGTGGCATTGCACCCATGGGGTCCTGCTGGGGGCCCCCAAAGCTGTTTCCCAATGCCTTTTCATGCCGGATAGGCTGGCACAAAAAGGCAGTGGTAAAGTGCCATCGTAATCCCTCGGCCGGAAAGAGCCATCCCGGGGATACTGTGGGCCTTCTGAATGCTGAATGGGCTCTCTGAGTCAGTCGAAAGCCATTCAGAAGACTGATTACGATTCCCTTCTAACCAAGCCCATCGAAATGGCTCGGTCGGAAGTGAATCCGAATCACTGATTGCGATGTTGGCAGGAGGGCTACGACCGACAGATGGAGCCCTTCTTGCCCGCAGCAAAATTGGCCCCTTAGTGTAGAAAATGAATCGTACTTTAGTTTAGTGTATCCAATGGGCAGTTAATAACAGAATTGAGGTGAGAATGGCTTTTAATAGCTTGCTGTTTTAACATCGAACAAGTCCAAATGTCATCATGGCAAATACACCATTTAGATTGTGAGAGTTTATTTGCCTCCATGTGAAATGTGCCCCCCTCCATCGTTTAAAGAGTGTCAATCTTTTTCTTTTATGAGAGCGTTATAGATAGGGATATATGTCCCAATTTTGAATTTTGGAGTGGTGCAAAGGAAAATGGAGCAATTGATTGATGACTAGCATAGCGTTGGTATTCATGATAACAAAAATTTGATTTGTAGATTGAGTTTGTATTAAAAACCTACTCATGTACCAAAGGGACTAGATGTAGGGAACCTGCAAAAGTGGAAGCAGTTAGTCGTGGGTTGTCAGAGGGAGAGGCCATGAATGGTGGAATTTTTCCAAAGTAGTGAAAGTTAGTATAATATTTACAGGGGGAACTCAGAGAAACATCTGTCTAATAAAGAGTTATATAGTGTACCATTTCATGATAAGTTTATGGAAAATGCTCAAAATCAAGCCAGAATGAAAAGGGAACTCAGAAAACCAGCGAGGTAAAGGGATTGAATCCTTCTGGTTTGTTATGCTTGTTGAAATTACAATTGTATTATTTCGATGGGTATATATGAATTTTCGATGGTTGTCTTTTATTAATCAAGTGTGTTTTCTCATTTGATTCAAACTGCGTAATTAACCATTTTTTACATATCTTTCTTTGAAACGTCTTCTTTTTCATTTCCTAGTGAGGAGTTTCTTTGGTGTATTTAAAGTTTATTCATGTAATCATTC
This sequence comes from Lissotriton helveticus, assembly GCF_964261635.1. Classification (NCBI taxonomy): domain Eukaryota; kingdom Metazoa; phylum Chordata; class Amphibia; order Caudata; family Salamandridae; genus Lissotriton; species Lissotriton helveticus. The sequence continues at coordinate 432,170,239 of NC_136065.1, forward strand.
AAGGGGGAAGATGTTGTGGTAATATGTGTTCATGTTATGTTCTGCAGATTGCTTGCCTCGTGCAGTGCAGTGTGTAATGCATTAAAGTATTACATTCTAAGGGGCAGATTTACAAGCCCCTTGCATCACCTTTACGCAGTCGTTGCGTCAATTTTGTGACACAGCAGTGGCGTACAATTGCAGCCCGTTTGCAACGTGACGCATCTAGGAAAATGCGTCACGTTGTAAAGCCCTGCGTGACATTATACTTGCGTCAGGTATAATGTATGCAGGGTTGTCGTTCCCACGCATGAAAACCTTGTAAAAGTAACGCAGTGAAATCTACAAGATTTCACTGCGTGACTTTTAGGACGCCACTGCGTCAAAACCTTACGCCTGCTTGAACCAGGCGTAAGAAGTGACGCAGTGTATTGGGAATAGGCCGCAACACGCATTGCTGGAGTTGCGTCATGCTTGCAACACGACTCCAGCAATGCGTGACTTTTCAGTCAACATATGCAGCAGAATTTCTGATGCATCTGTCAATTATTGTAAATACGGCGCATTCATGGTAATGCAAGGGTTTTGCATGGTGGCGCAGAGCAAGTGACGCATCTCTACAGATGGGAATGAAAAATACAGCGCTGAACTTATGGTGTGCTCTGTGGTGAATGGAGATTCCACACGGAGATATGGATTTTTCAATTTTAAGTAGGAATAGGTGTAAGAAGCGCAAAGTGGCAATGATAGTCAATGGTTGGGACAGACCAAGGCCCAGATACAGTTTGGCGATGGAGCACAGGTAGGATATACCAATCGGGTTCGTCCTGGTCAAACATTTTACCTTCTAACTATAGTGGTAAGTATCAATCCACCACAGAAGTACAAATCTAAAGTCCCACAGGACTCAATAGAGGCATTTAGAGACTCACTGGGTGTCAGGTAAAGGGGCCAACAGCATGGTCCTGTCCAGGTCAAGTTACCACTGCTCAGCTGGGCAGTTCCAGGAGAGAACTCGTATACCTTGTTGTATCCCTGTAGCTTGAATAGGCCATCCTTATAGCTCTTGGAGTAGCTTTTTTCCTGGGTAAATGAGGCAGCAAATCCAGTCTTTCCAGGCTCCTTTCTAGTCACAGACAGCAGGCCAAGGTCTCTTCTATTCTTCCTCAGGTCCAGGAGTGTTCTGAAATGGTTGCCTGGAGATTCCACATTTATGCATGGCAAGAGCTAGTGTTTGGGAATGGCTCCTGGGCATGCCCTAACCTATGTGTGATAATCGTTCCCAAGGCCAACGATACCCAATTTGGCCATTATCAAGATGATGAATGACGTTAAAATACTAAACCTGGGCACTTAGCACTAGTGGATGTGTGGGAGGTGTACTGTGGTAATCCAAGTGTGCTCCCACATCTAACCCTAAAACCGACTTTAGGCAGCCATTGAACACAAAATAAACACAAATAGAGAGGTCATAAAAAGGGGTTTCAGCAACCAGACAGTGGATACACAAAGATTGTTTTGCCACCCTGTTTCCCTTCCTTTGAAGTGCACCACCAGTGTTATATGTAAAACCCAAAGACAGGAGTGAGGTAGAACAGAAGTAGGGTTTTCAAGCAACCTGACAGTAATTCCACAAGAATTGTTTTGGCATCCTGTTTCACTTTCGAGCAAGTGCACCCCAAAGTGTTATATATAAACCCAGAAGACCTTTCAAGCAGGATTTGATATTGCTAAAAAATATGAGTGCTTGTGTGATGGTGCTTGTGGTGTCTTGGGCAGCCACTTGAATATATTTTGTAGCGTGCATAGGATATGGAAGCAGGAGGTACTCACTGCATTGACTTCTGCCGTCCTGATGAGCCTCTTTTCTAGGATGATTGCCATATTTCTTGCGCGGTCAGCTCGGTGCTGGTGTTGGTCCTAGATCTGGCAGCCACCAGGTGGAGTCCTATGGTCTTGTTTCTAAAGACCAATATTTCTGTCTTGTTGGAACTGAGCCTCAACCTGTTGGTTCTCGTCCAATATGCTACCATGGTTCTGGTGGTGGCTGTCTTTTCCATCAAGGAAAGAATGAGTTGGATGTTATTGACATAGGAGAAGATGGTAATGCCTTATGATCAGATGATGTTGGCGAGAGGTGTCAAGCAGACGTTGAACAAGGTGGGGACGAGGGACGATTCCTGGGGACTCTGCAGATCAGGATCTTTGCCTCTGATGTGAACAGTAGTTTTATGATGCTTTGGATTCTCTCTGTAAGGAAGGAGCAGATGCAGTTGAGAGTGAATCCTTTGATGCCTATCTGATGGACTCTTCTGATGAGAGTGTTGTAGGAGATAGCATAGAAAGCTGCACATAGGTTGAGCAGCATAACTTGTTCCAGGATGGTCGGAGTGTTGTTGGTGGCTAAGATGAGTGCTGTTTCGGTGCTGGGGTTCTCTCTGAATCCTGTTTGGATGTTGCCCAGCAGGTGGTAAAACTTGAGGTAGGTTGAGAGTTGCTTGTTGATGGCCTTTTCAATCATTTGACCGGTTCAGAGAACAAGGAGATAGGTAAGAAGTTGCTCAGTTGGTTTTGGTTAGCTGATGGTTTCTTGAGGAGGACATTGATTTCTGCATGCTTCCAGTCATCCAGGAATGAGGCGAAGATGATGGAGGTGTTGATGAAGCGGGGGAGGGCAGTGCTGATTTGTGATGTTCCCAGGTTATAGATGTGATGGGGGCATGGATCCTTTGGTGCCCATGAAGCAAGGGTCAGCATGATTGTTGCAGTGACATCTCTGGTGAAGGTTGTCCATTCGTTCATGTGCCTGTCTTGGTTGGTAATGGGTAGGTTTGCTATGAGTTCATGAGGGTCAGGTTGGTGTGCAAAGTTGCTGTAGATGTTTGTGATTTTGCCATGAAAGGTGTTTGATAGGTCTTCACAGAGGTTTTGGGTGGTGTGGTGTTGTTGATGGAGACTGAGGGTGTGGCGAAGTCCTTGACAAGCCAGAAGATCCCCATGAAGCTGTTGGAGCTTCTATCAAAGTGCTCTTTTCTTGATGGTTCTTTGTTGCTGGTGCTAGCGCCTGAGTGCAGCCTTGTAGTGAGTTCTATTGGTGCTTTCGTGTCTGGCTCTCCATTTGTTTTCTAGCTGTTTATAGTGCTGTTTCATGACTTGAAGGTCCTCTGTTTACCATTTTGTTGGATTTTCTGTGCTTATTAGTTTTGATGGGTTAGAGGGAGCACACACAGTTCTTGATCCAGTTGTTGAAATTGATGATGTCCTTGTTGAGGTTGTCTGAGGGGATAGTTCAATTAGTGCTGAGGGTGCTGAGCGAGTCTGTTTCTGAGTTTTTGTCCCAGCTGTGGCTTAAAAGGCTGACGCTTGTGGTTGTGTTGACTTCCGGTGTGTTGGTTTGAAATTGGATGGATTGTTTGGTCCACATGAGCGACTAGGTGGACTTGTATTTTATGTTGCCGCTACTGGTGAAAATGGGGTAAAGTGGATTTACTGTTGGTCCGGAGACAAGTTGAGTAAGTCCAGTGTTGGCCAGACCTTAGAGAAGTGCTATTGAGTGGGAATTTGGTTCTGTCTTACCAAGGAATATGTAAGTAGTTAATGGTGAGCGGGGCAATGATTTCAGTGATAAGGCTGTTGAAGGTGGCTCAAAGTCAAAGTGGTTGGTTGGCAAGGGTTCTGTTCAGGGTGAAGTTTCACAAGGTTAATTGACAAAATATCGAGGTAAAAAACATAGAAGTAAAAAAATCGATGAAACAATATAAAATGCAAAAATATCAACTCCCTATACTTAAACAGGTAAGTAAAAAAATACACAAAAGATAGTGATGTAAAAAATATAGCACCGCCTGCCGCAATGTAAAAAATGCGAGATGCACCCGTCAGTGTGGGCGGTCCAAATTGCTGTTGCGGTGGTGGGCAGACATAGTAATATACCCCATAGATGCACAAAATATCCGATTTTATATGTTTAAAAAATAAAATATTAAATATGTTAAATAATACAATTAATATAAGAAAATAGTTTAATATAATAAAGAAGAAATTAATAAAGTTAAACACACATACATAATAATTCATATATGTTCACTTTAAAACAAATAATCAAATATTCATTTTAATTTATTTTATAATTTTAAAATTATATAAAAATATACAATTATAAATATATGTATCAATGACAAAATATCTAATACAAAAACATTCTATTCTAAATTAAAACATTAAACTATTTAACATTCTTCAAACTAATATTTCCCACTCCAGTGAGTGCAACAGTAGGAAAAGTGTTGGATAGCAGAGGGGTAAAAATTACTATTCACACTCCAGTGAGTGTAACAGTAGGGAAAGTGTTGGATAGTTGCAGGATAAAAGTTACTATTCCCCCTCCAATCAGTGCAACAGTAGGGACAGTGTTGGATAGCGGAGGGATAAAAGATTACTTTTTCCACAACCAGTCAGTGCAACAGTAGGGAAATTGTTGGATAGCAGAGGTGTAAAAATTATTTTCCCACTCCGGTAAGTGCAACAGTAGGGAAAGTGTTGGATAGCGGAGGGGTACAACTTACTATTCCCACACCAGTGAGTGTAACAGTAGAGAAAGTGTTGGATAGCGGTGGGATAAAAATTAATATTCACACTCCAGTGAGTGCAACAGTAGGGAAAGTGTTGGATAGCGGAGAGGTAAAAATGAATATTCCCACTCCAGTGAGTGCAACATTAGGTAAAGTGTTGGATAGCAGAGGGGTATAAATTACTATTCCCACTCCAATGAGTGCAACAGTAGGGAAAGTGTTGCATTGCAGAGGAGTAACAATTATTATTCTCACTCCAGTCAGTTCAAAATTAAAAAGAAAGACAATTTTACCAACAAAAATATTTAAAACACATTAAACATTAAAAAATATATAAATATGTTAAAAATACTAATAAATTTAATGTTAAAATTTTGAAAAAAACATTATAATGTTAAATATATATGAAAAATACCTTCAAATATTAAATTAAATTATATAAAAAGATTTCCAAACAAATAAATATTTTTGATTAGAAATTATTTAGAAACAAAAACATTATTACATAATTTTTTTTATGCCCTACCCTATAACACCACACAATTCACAACCCACATCTTAGGGGGCCATTAGGATGACGGGCGGACTTTGTCTGCTCTCCATCCTATCAGATAACGGGACCGCCCGCCATAAGGGCTGGGGTCCGGTGGAGGGTATTAGTATGCAACCGCCACAGTGGCGGGCGCATCCTGCATTTTTAACATTGTGGCGGGCGGTGCTCTCAGCACCGCCCACCACAATGCTAAAAATTCATGTCATGCATGTGCATGCACAACGTGGTAGGCACCACACGGTGCCTGCCATGTTGTGAATGCACATTTGCACATATGCCTCCCCCACCCTCCCATCATCCTGGGGGCCTGCAATGGGCCCCAAACTGAAAGACCGCATGCCCCCACGGAAAGGCACCCTCCCGCCTGCATCCTAATATGGATGGCCGCTTTTCCTCCACGGTCGCCTTGCGACCAGGGCGGAAATGGGTTTATATGGTTGCGGTGTCTGCTAGACACCGCCATCCATATTAGGATGCAGGCGGGAGGGTGCCATTCCGTGGGGGCATGCGGTCTTTCAGTTTGGGGCCCATTGCAGGCCCCCAGGATGATGGGAGGGTGGGGGAGGCATATGTGGTCCCCCCGCCATAGTAATATGGTGGGGGGAAGGATGTTGGACAGATCGCCACTGCCCGCATGGCGGTGGCGATCAGCCCGACATCCTAATGGGACCCTAAATTGTAAAACATGTACTTCCTTAATTGACATCATTAATTACCAATTAAAGAAATATTAATAACTTGCAGCCCGTCTCGACGTTTTCCGGGTATAAAAAAAGAATGTCAGGCTCTGCATTTAATAATGGCGGCGCCAAAGTTCAGCGTGTGTGGCCTCACAGTGTCTTAAAGCGGCACCGCGATGCTGTGCTGTGCTGATGCAGATGCTGTGCGTGTCTGTATTCCCCCCAATGACACAGTGCGGAAACGCGCCTTACCCGTTTTGGCCTGCACAATGTTCCCGGGTGCCTCTGTACACGATGCTGTGTGTGTCCCGAATTTACCCCAATGACACAGTGTGCACACGTGCCTCATCCGTCTTGGCCTGCACAATGTGCCCAGGTGCACTGAGACGCCGTTACCATCTACGTGATCCGCCGCTATCCGCACACACCATGGGACGCTCTGCCCACGTCATAGGACGCTACGACGCTATCCGCACACACCATGGGACGCTCTGCTCACGTCATAGGATGCTATTCTGACAACCCTGCACAGACGCTATTCCCTGCACAGATGCTATTCCCACGCTGGAGGTGGCGTATGCTCCTCAGAGCCGGTGCTACTTCCAGTAGGACGCTATTCTCACACCCCTGCACAGACGCTATTCCTACCCTGCAGGCGGCGTATGCTCCTCAGAGCCGGTGCTACTTCCATTCCAGCGGACTACTTTGTCCCGCAACGTGATTTGTCCCTTGCAAAGTATATGTTGCCCTGGTATATAGCCTATGTCCATCTGCTTTGCCTCACCTTTCCAATGCTGCATGCAGTGTCCCGGTTGGCGCTGTGGTTCCTGAGCTTACCCGCCTCAAAGGTTTGGGCTCTCTCTTTATAATAGTAGTATAGATTTGGAAAACATTAAAACTCATAAAAAATGATTTTACTTCCCACACTTCAACCCTACAATCCCCACAACCCACAACTAAAATTAAACTGTAAAAAATGACTCCCCATACTGTACCCCTACAACAATAAAACCCACACACAAAGAAAATAAACAAATAACGTAATTAAATATAAATACATTAATTAATATTAATTATCAACTCATTTTTAATTAATTCAACTTAAATTACTTCCCACCCTTTACCCCTATAAACCCCACAACCCACACCTACAATTAATTACACAAATTCCATTTTTAATTATCAATTAATGAGTTAATATTAATTAAGAACTAATTATTAATTAATTAAAAATGAATTACTTCCCACCCTTTACTCTATAAACCCCACAACCCACACCTAAAACAAATCACAGAATTCCCATAATTAATCAAGTAATATAAATTAATAACTCATTATTAATTAATTAAATATAAATTATTTCCCACCTTTTAGCCCTATAAACCCCAACAACCCACACCTATTAATTACACAATTTCCATGTCTCATTTTCAATCAAATAATTATTATAAATTAACAACCAACTAATAATTATTTACAAATAAATTACTTCCTACAGTAAACACTATGCAGTCTAAATTAAATAAATACAAAATAATCTTTAATTTATTATAATTAAATGACTTCCCATTCTATTCCCCTATAACTCCACAACCCACTACGAAACAAAAAAATCCAAAATTGTATTAAAATAAAATTCATAACTACTAAAAATGTAACACATATATTAAAAAACATAAACAATACGTAAACAAAAAAACATACATTACATACATTTAAAATATAAACTAGAATACATAACACTAATTAAAAAATCGATATTTTAAACAAGTATATGTTTGCAAACAATATTAATGACTTCTATATTCTTAGAAACTATGGGGCCGATTACGATGGCGGGCGGACTTTGCATAGGCAAAAGGGACCACCCGCCAAAGGTGCGGCGGTCCCGCAATACAAATGATGATGCGCCCGCCACACTGGCGGGCACATCCCGTATTTTTACATTGCGGCGGGCGGCAGCACCCTCCACAATGTAAAAAGACATATTTAGCATATGTATGTACAACGTGACAGGCACCGTGCGGTGCCTGTCACCTTGTTCATGTATATGTAGGGGGGTACCATGGGTACCCCCACGTGCAGCACCCCACCCCCCTGGGGGACCGCAACGGGCCCCCAAAGGCATTCACCGCCTGTCTCAGGACAGGCATGCAAATTCACACGGCGGTGCCTACAAGGCACTGCCTGTATACCCCCCTAGTACCATGTCCCGCAAGGCGGGCGTAAAAGGACCACCTTGCGGGACCGCGGCGGACGGTCTTTCCGTCCGCCGCGTTACCAATCCCAGTCCCACCACCATTCTGATGTGGCGGTGGGAATATTTAGGTTGATGGCGGGCGGTTTGCCACACCCAGGCCTGCGTTCCTCACCGCTGGCCCGGCAGTGGCGAACCACCTACCATCGTAATCGCCCCCATAATTTCTTACCTTAAATTCGATATTCTTGGCCACAATATTCTTGCTGTCGGCATTTCTGAATCACAATATTCCCAACTCAATATTTGTGTAAGTCGACATTTCCAACTCGATATTCTGTCTCAACACCGTTTCACAGATTGTTTAGATTGCAGTGCAAATACTCTACAAATGGGGGGTTTTCTCCATGGATGTCAAGCATTTGATGGATTACTTGTAGATGATTGATAGTCCTCCTGGTTTTTGCATGTGATTCTGTTGTGCTATCTTGTAGCCTGATTCGATTGCCACTTCTATGTCAGGGGCCAATATGAAGGTGAGCCAGGTTTCCACGATAAAGTGGAGGTCCAGTGAATCACTACTCAGCAGGCCCCAGATTTCAGTTGCATGTTTGCTGAGCGATCATGTGTTGAGTAGCATGCATGCAAGTGAGTGTTGTTGTGCAAATTTACTGTGGTATCTGGTATTGGGTAGGGTGTTGATGGCTTTGCTGGTGTTTGTGTGAGGTGTGTGGGTGGGTGGCTACAGGAGAACCTGCAGTGAGTGCAAGTGAAGTCTCCTACTGTAGTGTGTCACAGTAGGGATATCAGCACCCCAGGTTGAACAACCAAAGGAGCACTGCGGAGAATCATTGGAGTGTTCGAAAAGGGGGCGTGCCGTGGCTTTGCTGCCTAAGATGGTAGGCGTGTCTCACTAGAGCGCCACCATCCATCTCTCAAAATCCTGAAATTATCCTGTTAATAACGGAGCTGCAGGACAATCAGGCAGCTGAGAAGTGCATCCTTAGGACTAGTGAACAGCGGAGGGTCTCTCCCACATGGAAACCGCACAGAACGAGCCCTGGGCTGAGCTGTGCTGGGACGCAGAGCCCTGGAGGAGGAGTGAGTGGGGAAGCGGCATGCCTGCGGATGGATATGTGGAGAAATAGGCCGCACCGAGAGGCCCATCTAAGGACATGCCCGGGTGCCCCCTGAGCTGACAGGAGCAACTGCAGAGGTGAGAAGCCCTGGTTCAAGCCGTGGGACCACGCCCCACCGATCCTGGTGAGGTGGGACTGAGCTGAGCAGTGCTAAGATACAGTGCTCCAGAGAGCAAGCATGCAGTGACTTGTGGAGGCCACACCTGAATACCGCAAGGCGTGCCCTTAGTCTTGAAGCCTGGCAACGCCGGCGCTGGAGGACACGGGCGCTGCTTTGCGGCAAGTGGTGGGCTGCTGCAAACGGCCTCTGCAATTAGGAAAAGTTGAGCTTAGAGCGGTTGCGGCAGCCTGGGCTGAGTAACGGAACTGTGCCCTGCTAGTCAGGCCACTGGCACAAACTTCGCAGGCCCGAGCTAATAAGAGGCGCTCCGGAAAGTACAGTTTACCCACATGAGCTGATTACGGGCACTGCTGCACTGGCGGGTGCCCAGTGCCTGTGCCCTCAGGCATACTGATACTGGAATAGCACAGTGAGGTGGATGTTGGCTGGAGGGGCCCAGGTGCTGGGATCGTGTTGTGTAAATCTTCAAAGGGCTGCGGATCCATGGTCCCACAGGGCACTGTATATCTCTGGGAGAAGCAGAGACACGCTTGTGGCTGACGGTGACGTGGGGGCGTCCCTGTGCAGGGAAGACTGGTGTTGCTAGACCACAATTAAGGAGAGCACAGCATACAGGTGGACACGATCAATCATATCCTGGGATTGCCTAGAATACGGGCTCCCTGATCACACATGCATGCCAGAAATGTAGGGGGAGCAAGGAAAGCAAAGTGCAGCTGGTCATAGGTACTCTATGAACCCCTTCAGGAGTTCTGATTGTGGCCAGATCTGATGCAAAAAATCTGGGCACATCTGGCATAATGGTGTGACTAATGCTCGGCGGTTACTCAAGGGCTGCATGGCATTCTGAGGTATAAAGTAGTTGAGGACCATCAAAGACCAACAAGGTGGCACATGTCGGACATGGGTAGGCTTTGCTACTGAGTTGGCGGCTCTTCTGGCCACCCGCCGCTGACCCAAACCCAGGAGGAAATGTTGCCTGAGGAGGCACCACCTGACTATGTCTAGCAAACTGGACACAGTACTAGCGGCAGTTGAACATCTGGGGAGCACACAGGAACATACTTCCACCTCTCCAGAGAACAAGATCGATGTAGTGGTGAGTGATCTAAACCTCCTGCACGCAGATCATCGTAAGCTGGCAAAAAAAAAAAAACACTAGAGGTTGCGGAGGAGGAAGTGTCGAAAAAATCAAGGAAAGTGAATATGGGCCTGAAGGAGCTGGTGTCCTGGGTGCAGATCCTTGAACAGTTGGCGGAGAACTCAAAAGGCCAATCCAGGTGGAACAACGTTCGAGTGATCAGCTTGCCTGGGGGCAAAAAAGGTAAAGACACAGCCACCTATGTGGGGAACTATATACAGGGACTAATGCCGGAAGGCGCACTTACAAAGCATTTCACAGTGGAAAGAGTGCACAGGATCCAGGCAAGGCCGTCTTCCCTGGGGCCCAGCCCCAAGCCACTTCTATTCCGTGTTCTACACTAAGAAAACAGGGGCTCGATTCTACAGGAGATATGGAAGCTGCAGGCAATACAAACAGAAAATAGCCAAGAAATGCTCTTCCCAGATTATACAGCTGCAGTACAGAAGCAACGTCACTCTTAGAGGGGAAGTGCCACCTGGCCATCCTGGACCTTAAATACTCCCTGCTGTTCCCCGCATGTCTACGAATAGTGGCAACAGGCAAGATGCACTTCTTCAACACTCCCACCGCAGCCTAGGAATAGCTGGACTCAGCTGAACTGGGGGGAGCACCCCTCTAGTGGACGCACAGAAAAGATCACAACCGGCAACAACCCTAGGGTTTCGCAAAGGGAGGAGACGCAAGCAGAGTGACACATACACGCGCCGTGGACCAAATGTTGAGCAAGTGATCATGGATCAACATAAGGTGCTACTGGCAGAGGCAGAAATCAGGGACCACCGAAGGGACTCGATGTCAGAGACAAGTCTCCAGGACCATATAAGCAATGAGGAGTCGGCAGAAGAAGCATCTTTCTTGGAAGATTCAAGCATCCTACCACAGGTCACACCACAAACAGTTGATTATATCATATAGTTGTGCATCAGAATCTATACTGTTTTGAACACTCACCCAGCAATTGAGGCCACACAAGTACCGTAGGTTATGTTATGTTTTAGTCCTGCTTGTATGTTTTGCTCCTGTAAGAAGTTTATAATTTTATAGAGGACACTAGTTTGAGCTTGTGGTGTTCCACAGAGCAAGTAAACAGACCACAGGCATGTGACTTTAAGCACAAGCCATAACCCAGGTACCAGAAGCTCTGGTTCCCACAAATGACACTAGCACCGGGGGGACTCATAGCCAAGCCAGTGCCCAGAAAATGCGATGCCCGGCCCCCAATAGCCAATGTTGGCACACTATCTTGGTTGAAAGTTTGGACGGATGCATGTTGAAATCTAGACCGTCTGGTATTTAATACGCTAGTTTATGTTTGTTCAGTTTGTTATGATACATCAGGCCGATCATGCATCCGCAAGACCATAACAACAACACATCCCTTATCTACCTTGCCATGGCTCTGCGCACATGCAACAGTCCTGCTCCCATGACCTGACCCCTTCTGGAAAATATTCCACCACTATTATGACTGTTATTAAGGTATGCACCTGGAATGTTCGGGAATCCATACATCCTCCCCTAGGTTCTCAATATACTCTATCTGAAAAGACACCAGGCCCAAATAGTTCTTTTGCAAGAAAAACACCTCACCTCTCCTGAAATTGTGAATCTGCGGAGGTGGAGAGGCCAACTATAAACCACCAGACACTTAGCCTTCACTCAAGGAGTGCTGATCTGGATCAGGCCTGGCACCCCCTTTCAAACTAAGGAATCAGTGTTATAAAGCAGAGGGGTGGTACGTTCTTGTAAAGGGCCGCCTAGATAGCAGACAAATAGTACTAGGTTTCATATACGCACCCAACATGGACCAGCCATTATTCTTTAACACATTGTCTGGTAAACTCTCAGAATGGCATGGTATACCTTGGCTGCTAGGCAGGGACTTCAACTGTGTATTAGATATATCTCTTGACCGTTCCTTTCCCTCCCACCTGGTACACCCATGACAATGCATATAGCTGGGTCTGAAATGAGGTTGCAAAGTGAGCTAAAGAATGATAATGGATTCAACCCAGACCTGTGACTGGGGGTGAGTTTCTGAAAAGTTTCAGCGCTCCGTCCATGATCTCCTTGTGTTTGCTTTGTTCATCCTAAGTTGGCAGGGTGTGCCCAGATGTAGGGCTCTTGCTCACTTTCCCACTGGATTCAAGATAGCCTGGCTGATGAAGGGTGTTACCCAGAAACCAGTCCGAGGATGCTTGTTTCCGGCTCAGAGAAGACCAGGCTTGGCAGTTTGGGCTGGACTGTTCCCATGAGGCACAGGATCGAGACTGATTTGCATATAGCTGTGTCTGAACTGAGGTTGCGAAGTGAGCTAAAGAATGATGATGGATTCAACCCAGATCTGTGACTGGGGGTGAGTGTCTGAAAAGTTTCAGCGCTCCGTCCATCATCTCTTTATGTTTGCTTTGTACACCCATGACAATAGCCATGAGGGCATTAAATGCCTGGATGGTGCACTGGCAACTCATAGATGTCTAGAGTCAAAGAAACACCACAGACAGGGTATACTCATACAACTTGGACTCCCACAGGTTGCATTAGAGGCTGGAGAGGCTGCTCTGTATGAAAGAGATCATAACAGCAGTAACCAAGACTGATTACTTGGGCAGGACTAACTCAGACCACAATCCCCAAACTCTGCAAATATCTTGGGATATTGGCTCTGCAGTTATCCTCAGGTGGCGCCTACAGCCCAAGACACCAGAAGACAAACCATTTCACGAAGCCCTCAACACAGAAATCCTTAATTACTTTAACAACAACACAGGCACTGCATCGCCTTGCCTAACTGTGTGGGACACCTTCAAAGTCGTAATGTGGGGCCATTGTCTAAAAATGCAAATAGGTTTGGGTAAACTCATAGAGTCAGACAACAGTAAGGTAGAGGTTGGGCTAATACACCTAGAAACACAAGTGATAAAAGATCCCCTACTGAGACCACAACTGTTGGCTAGATTGAGATGCCTCAATTATAAGTCTCACTCAGCAGGCACTCACAGCGCCGCAGACAGAGCCGGACGCCAGCTTGCATGGCTCATCAGGCAAGAAGATGCCTGGTTGCCCGCAACAATGATCCAAGCCTCGGACAGCGCATCATTATACAGACAGCTAGGAATATAGGAATACACTTGAAATTTACAAAACATTACACAGAGCTGTACAGATCCAGCACCACGGCACTGCCCGAGGAGCTCCATCAATCTCTTGGGGAAAGCGCTATGCCCAACCTCACCCCTAAGCAATGACTGGAGCTGGATGCACCCGTTACCCCTAAAGAAATACTAGCTAGTATACGTGCCCTAGCCACTGGGAAGTCCCCAGGCCCAGATGGCCTACTTCCCAAATTCTACAAAGCATATGCCATGCTGCTCATTCCCCAGCTAAATCCAGTTTATGATGATGCACTGTCAACCTCCACACTCACAGCAGTACAACGTGAGGTGTTACTTATTTCACTTCCCACACCAGAAAGGACCCTCTACAGCTGGACTCATACAGACCGCTTTAGCTTCTCAACATGGATTATACCATTTTAGCTAATATATTCTTGGCTAGATTAGCACCAATAGTGCGGTCATTGGTGCATCCTGACCAGAATGGATTTGTGCTAGCGCATAACACCTCCCTTAACATACGGGGATTCTTCGTACTTTGAGAATATGCAACACAGCCTTGGCCTAATTCGGGCTGTCTGGTCCTGGACCAAGAGAAGCCTTTTGACTCAATCGAATGGCCCTATCTATTTGGGGTCCTCCATCAATATGGTTTCGGAGCAACCTTTTTGAACTTCTTACGGTTGTTGTACACACAGCCTTTCATCCGGGTACGCACAGGACAACTAGTATCATCGAGCTCTCATCAATAGGCAGAGGAACCAGACAGGGCTGCCCCCTTTCTCTTTTACTATTGGCCATGGAACCCCTTGGGGCACACTTTCGCGGGAAGGGCAATGACTTGGGTATATGCCTTGGAGGTGGCTACCCTGTGGTGTCCTTATACGCTGATGACCTACTACTATATATCAGGGATGTAGACAACGTACCGGGCACCGTAGTGGAAATTCTGCAGCTATTCGCTGGGCTGTCTGGGCTAAAAGTGAACTGGAATAAGTCATGCCTTCATTCTTTTAGACAGGAGACGCAGGACCCGGGGCGAGTGATCAATGGTGTGTCCATTAAAAGGCAACCCTCATCCTTTCGATACTTAGGCATACACATCTATCACTGTGCAGGCAACATCTTGGATGGCAAAGTCATTTCACCTATCCAATCACAAATAAAATTCTGATAAACACTGCAGTTAAATGTCATGGGCCGACTAGCTTGTCGAAGATGGTGACACTGCCAAGACACTTATATTAGTTCTCAAATGTGCCTGTATATGTCCAAGCCAAAACGTTGCGTGAAGTGGAACAATTGCTTAGGGACTTCATATGGAACAAGGGGAGCCACAGAGTTGCCCTATGGAAGCTATATGCACCAATGGAAAAAGGATGTCCGTCAGTTTCCAATTCGGAACTCTACTACCTAGCTGTGCAGCTTCAGTGGGTGACAAAATGGTTGGCAGGAGTGCAGTTATCTGATACGACCACGGTGCAACCCCCCTGGTCATTATCCAGGATCTGCCACTCGTTTCATCCTATTGCCAGGCCATCTATCCCGAGGCCAACCTCTCTGGCCATGGCTCACCGCTGTTACAGACGAAGTCTAAATCTCACCATTAGAACCCTCGCATGGCGTGGGGGTGCAAACACGGGGAGATCTATATGAAGATGGTACTCTACTGATATTTGAGAAGTTAGTCCAGGACACAGGCATACCACCAGGCCAATATATAATATATAACTCCATAATATCTGTGCTGACCAAGACATGGGGTGATATGAGCACCGAGCCCCAACCTCATTTAGTAATCCATTACCCACATGTTATGGCACTACTAACGCTCACATTAAGACTCCCAGAGTCACTATGAACCACCTGGGAAGTAGGCAGAGGAGGGCCTTGGGAGGATAGAGAGTGGGACATGATACTAGCAAGTGCCATACAAATTCAGTGAAATGCAAAATTCCGTATCATTCCGTTTTTTACCATTCACAGAGCCTACCTATCACCGAACAAAATAAACAGATACTTTCAATTAACATCAGCAGTTTGCCCCTGCTGTGACCAGGCTGGTGTTAACCTTCTTCATATGTTATGGCCCTGCCCCCTAATATGCCGACTTTGGCAAGCGGTTGGGTCCTACCTGTCGAAATGCATGGGCCACCCATGACTGCAAAGCTGCACAGAGTGTATACTAGGGGTATTCCCCAGGCTACAAAAACCCAAAGTCACATCCAGATACACTGACCTAGGCCTCATAGTAGCTAAAAGAAAAATCACTGGGAGATGGAAGAACAAGCATCTTTCCCTACTAGCGAGATGGAAACGGTTGCTCATGGAATGGGCAATTTCCCCCTTTGGTCTTGAATACTACCTCTTGACCCATGCTTAATGCTCAGAGTAGGGGTGGGTGGAATTTGCGTAATTGCGTTGCGCAAATCTCCGCGAAACGGTAAATAAATCTCCGTGAGCACGCAGAATTTCCGCAAACACGCGGAATTGCTTGCTCGCGATGCTTTTTTCCTGTTCGCAATCGCTGTTTGCGTGGTCGGGGGGAAATATCTTGCGAATACGCATTTTAAGAACGCGAACAAGCAAAAAATGTTGTGAAGTCGCGGGATGCAGAATTTTGGCCAATTTCGTGTTCTCCGCGGAGCGCAAAATTGCCCAAATTCCACGAGCGGAACGGAATTTACCGCCCAGGCCTAGCTCAGAGGCCATCTAAGGAATAAGATAGGAGAGTGATACTGTATACAGGCCTAACATTGGTTCAGCTAAATATGTACCTATTCCAACCAATGTTAGGAAGATAAATTAGGATACTTTATCTTCTCTGATTGTTTCTTTACATTTTTTACGTTCATATTACGCATGAGCACTTCCTTCTTCACCCTTTTTCTGACAACCGCTTATTGTCTTAATGATCGAATGAAGATTGCTTTTTCAAAGAAATTATATAAAGAAAGATTTTTCTTAAAAACGTTATTGTCATTTGTCCCTTTATCGCTGTGTTTTAAATTAATGCATAGGACAACTTTCTGTATGACCGTTTGAATCAATTTTTCTAGTCCCACACACTTGAGGTGGGCAAAAAAATAGGTCAGGACCAAATTTTGTTTATATCAGGCAGAAAGCACAGCCTTACACAGAGAAAATTTAGCTGGGCTGTGAAAATATCCCACAGCACAGAATTTGGACAAGAACATAGTGACATTACACCACATGGGGTCAGAGCAGGAAGAGGCACCACCATAGGATAGAGTCTGTAGAAGCGACAAGCACTGATCAAGGGCAGAGCATGTCACAGATGGCCCTTAGTCCAAAGATGTAGCAAACCTACTAAGCTAATAAACAGGGAGAGGCCTGAACCATAAACACAAACAAAATCACTGACTTGAAGATATGACGAGAGGGGCTGGTGGGGGATGTGAGTATTAACTATAACGGGTGTCGCCTGATTGACAAAAAGTTGTTTTACTGTGTTGAACTGTTGATTAGAACTTTGCTTTAGTACTGCATTACAAATATACAAGTAGATTAAACCTATGAGTACATGCGATACATTAACAGTTGATCCAGCGGAGCTCTCCAACAACCCTCAATACTAATCCCACTTAACCCAGCAGCAACTTATTTCTACTCATCGGTGGGGCCCATAGCACCGCGAGTCACACATACACACACCACACTACTCCTGAATCAGTGAAAAGAAAAAACAAGCTGCTGGATTTAGTGGGGTACCTAAACTCTATACTTTATACATTATATACATTTCAGGGTTTTTGATATCATGCTAACCTGTTTATAGGAGAACAAATACATCAAGGTACTCGGCTATTTGGTCGATGGACCAACTAGTAGAAGTCAGTTGATGGCGATTAAGACCAGCTCATTCACAGTAATCCCATAACCTTTAACAATTCTTTTATTTCGTCATGACATTTGTCTAAAATGAAATATAAACAAAATAGAGTTTTGAATTTAAAATATTTGATCTACTTCATTTAAGAAAAAGGAAAATTTAGCAATTTATTTAGAGAAGCAATCCTAAAACATTTTATTTAGTTCAGGTTAAAGAAATGAAATTAGGAAAAGCATATTACCCATCTGTCATAAGTGAATGACAGAGTCGCACAGGTTCCCAAAACTGTCTCTCTATTCTCCTCAATGCCTCCCTTCCAAAATAAAAATTCTGCAACCGATCATCTTCTCTGCTCCATCAAAGTTAAAGTCCCCAAAAATATTTCAAAGTCTCTAGCACCATAACATTGTCCAAACCGACAGCATGTCGTGGTGTAGAATAAAATTCGTGGAGCAATGCCTTTCTTCTCCCTTTCACGCTAGCCCTTTTATACCCTTTAGCTCTAACTAACTAACTTAAAATTGAAACTTTTAGGGTCCACAGTTCTTTCTGATTGGTCCATTAGAGGGGTGGTGATGATCACCTCATATATTCCTTGTCTAAACCAGTTTGTATTTTAGCAATGTCATCCTTAAGTTCTTTCCCATGGCATTCAATTCAAACTTGTGCTTGTCATTTCTCCTTTTGTAACACTTTTTGTAATTACTTTCCAATACGTTTCCTCCCTCTCACGGTCTCAGAAGCAAACATCCTTTGGCACATAACCTGGTGCCACGCTGACCTTGACATCTTTCAGTCTGTGCACAGGCCATTCTATTCACACGTTCGGCATACAGCGTATGCGTGAAGGCCATCTTTTTCCAAAGCGCTGTCAATATTTCAGTAAACAGCCATTTTCTCTGACCAGGCCGCATGGGCCTCAATGGGAACTAATGCGAAAAAATAAACACAACAGAAATTAGATAGAGAATTATAGCCCTTCTGTTTTCCCCCACCATTCTAATTTTCCCGGTTTAGTTATTACCTAGCAGAAGCAAACATATAGCGTCATTTTACTGAAATTTTTTTATTTTATTTTGCCACAAAGGATTTTCTACTTACGTGCAAGCACATATACTTATTTGATTAAATATATATCATTACAGCTCTAAGTTAGTATGAATCGTTTACATTCATTAGTATATTAATTTATGCAAAGCAGCAATTCGTTTTCCCACATGTAGTGTCTATCCACATGCATTTTGTTGATTATTTCACATGCTTCACTCTGTTAGTCGGTATAATTATGAGAGTTTAACTTTACGAGGGGTACACAAACCTTTTTGTCTTTCCCCAGCTCCATCACAGTAAGAACTTATACTGGCAATGCCTTGTCCAGGGTCCAACAGGTCGTTCACCTCACTGACATCTTAATTACCTGCTAGACTTAAAAGTACCAGACAAGAAATACACACGTCGAAACAATGGAAATGTTATCTGCCATATGTCGAAACTGACAAATGCTAAATTATCCTGTATATACTGTACCTTTATTGTAAACTATAAATTGCAAATAAAGAAATTAAAAAAAATAATAATAATTGGGGGCAAGAAGGTGGCTCACACTTTCGTCTGAACAGGCTGAGTCCTGTCCTCACACATAGCAGTAATTCACCCCCCCCCCAGTGATAGCCTAGCAGACAGGATTGGGCTGAAAGTGATCCGTGTGCCCTTCATAGAGTTCTTTTGGAGTCACCCCTACATCAAGGAAACCTTTGGGTATAAGTACTGGGGCTCAGGTCCCTCCAAATCAGACAGTTTTTGTACCTGCATCCAGACATCGCTAGCTCTACATCTGCACATTGACAGAAGGACTGCTGTGCTGTCAGGAAGGATTGCCACTCTGCAAACTGCTCTGCTATTTCAGCCTGCTGCTTGCGGAATTGCAGAGGAAACTGGCACTTTTCAACCTACCTTGCCGTGCTGGCCTGCTGCCTGCTATCTTCTAAAGTGCTCTCCAAGGAATTTTGAGCTTGTCTCCTGTTCCTGAAGTCTCGGGGCTATCAAACTCTTCATCTTTCTGTCTTTGTCGTGACTCGTGAGGCGCAGTCACTCGTGGGTCTAGTAGTTGGCAGTTGACTAGAGGAGCAAGTGCTTCTATTTTGCTGAAGATCGAGTGCTGACTGTGGCAAGGACCAGGGCTCCCTCCTTAATCACACTGCATCCCGTCGAGAAAGCGTGTTTGAAATTGGCGCTTTCATGAGCAAGAGTGCCTTTCTGAGACGCTTTGCCATTGTGACCAAAGACACTCTCAAGACGCACGACTCGTCAGCCGTCTAAAATCCAGGAGAAGTGCGAGCACCTGCCGTTGCTCCCTGAGGGGAATCAGCCTCAACAACTTGGGCTCTGCTTATGAGGACCACCAACAATACTGCAACCTCGATACTGGGCTCTCCCCCGGTCTCTGAGCCTCTCACCAGTCAGGTATGGTGTGTAGCAGTGGCCCAGAGGGAACACCGCAACCAGCTTGCATGCATACACACGCTGATGAGACTGACTGAGTTCACCGGTCTTGAGGGACTTGGTCCTAACTTGTGTTTTTGATGATTGTATGAATGCATACTTCATTATCCCTGACTGGTATCGTTATAATTGCACTGTGAAAGTACCATGAAGAATCTCACAGAAGGGCAGGTGCTTCTGCGCACAATATTTACTTAATACCAGTAATGTGATTCTTTAAAGGTGTCCAACTTCAAAAGCTCTTCTTCTGTGACCGGGCCCCCATGGAGGAAGATAACAACTTATCAAGATGTAAACCTCCATCCACCTTTACACCTACCCTTGACATGGTGGGTCCCGAGGTACGTATTTTTGAACAAAGTGTACTTCGTGATACTGCCCGTATTGTAAATAATCCGTACAAACCATCCTTTAACTTATCTAGGTTAGAAAGCACGTCCCTGAAAAGAATGAAAGAGGATTCTACTCTCATGATTAAACCTTGTGACAAAGGTGGCGGGATCGCCATCTTTGACAAAGGTACCTATGATCAAAAAATGACTAGTATGATGGCTGTAACTGACCATTACAGACCAGCCCAGCATAGGGAGCTTGACAGACTTAATGCTCAGATTCGTGACATGACACTGGCAGCCCTTACTGAGGGTTTCATCTGCGATGACGAATATGTTTTCCTCAACAAGACCTGTCCAGTTACTTCTGCCCTTTACGGTCTTCCTAAGACCCATAAGTCAGAAACTGACCCTCCCATGAGACCAATAATATCAACTATTGGCTCAAGTACAGAACCCTTATCCAAATATGTGGATTCGTTTTTGTGCCCTTTAACTCATCGATATACCTCCTACATTCGCAACACTGGTGACATTATTAATAAAATAGAGGGAACTCCATTCAATCAAGTGACTGACATTCTGGTGACGCTCGACATTGAGGCATTGTACACCAACATCCCTCAGTGTCGAGCGTTACTTGCAGTGTCAGCTCTACTACAAAGATTCCCAGACAACCGGCCAGATAATTTTATCCTTCAGTGCCTTGAGACGGTAATGATGAATAATTTTTTCGAATATAATGGATCTCTATTCAAGCAAATTAAGGGTACTTCAATGGGGGCATCTTGTGCACCCAGTGTGGCTAATACGTTCATGGGAGAGTGGGAAATACAACACATCTATCATGAGATGTCACCATTTTTTGAAAATGTATCTATATGGAAACGCTTTATAGTCGACATTTTTTTTATTTGGAGTGGTTCAGTTGAGATGTGACAAGCGCTTATCCCTTGGCTTAATGCCAGTGACCCCAATTTGAAGTTCACAGTGAATTATAGCCATGTCCAGGTGGATTTCCTAGATATTAAGATCGATGGCACCAGTGGACAATTAAAGGTGAGCTTGTTCAGGAAAAGCACGGCTAAGAACACGATCTTAGAATTTAACAGCTACCATCCGAATTGTCAACGGGAATCCATTCCGTTTGGCGAATTCTTACGGATTCGCCGAAATTGTACAGACATGATTTCTTTCCACAAACATGGAGACGCACTGAAAGAGCGGCTACTCAAAAGGGGCTATCCTCACAGGCTTGTAAGACACTCCTATAAGAGAGCGAAATACTATGACCGGCAAGCATTATTACAGGGGTCCAAACATCCTAAACAAGACCGGATAACATGTATAATTAACCATTCCACGCTCAATTTTAAATTAAGGAATGTCATTAACAAAAATTGGAAGATCCTGACCTATGACGAGAATGTCCCAACGTTACCATTGCCCTTGTTGGCATATAGACGTAATAAGAACTTAAAAGATATGTTGGTTCATACACGCCCAAGTAAGAGACCATTATATGTGAATCAACGATCTATAACAGGCCTACCGATTATACTAGGCAACCATAGGTGTGGCTCCTGCCATGCTTGTGATGCAGCCATCGTATCAGATGTCATCTCATATAACGGACAGGAAATCAAACTACGTCATCTTTCCAATTGTCGTAGCAGTAATATTATTTACATTCTGTTTTGTAGCTGTGGATTAGCCTATATAGGAGAAACTGGCAGAGAATTCCGTTTACGCTTCAGTGAGCATAAGTCTGCGATTAGAACTAAGAAGTTGTTAGCACCACTAGTACAGCATTGCGTAGACATGAACCATGGTGAACAAGAATTAAAATGGTCAATTCTTGAAAAAGTTCAATTAAAAACGGGACAACCAGTGGAAGTCACATGCAAAAAACGAGAAACGTTCTGGATTTTCCATCTTGATTGCGTCAAACGTGGCCTCAACGAAGAAATAAACTGGTATGTCACCAAATAATTGAGCTCCCTTCTGATATCTGTATTGACATAGGAATCTATCTTGTAGAGTCACATATTTATCATTTTATGTGATTTTGATTCTATTTGTTATCATTTCATACGTGTGTTAGCATGTATATATTTTGATTAATCCCTTTTTGAAACTCTAAGGGAACTGTCTTTGTATAACTTTTCTTTTGCACTATTTAGAGGCAGGATCAGTTACAGATTTAAGGATTTTCTTTTAATTTTCTTTTTTGGTTTTTCGTGTTCACTTGTTTCAATGCCAAAATACTACAGTACTTGAATGACTATGGTCATCTGATTAAATGGTTCTTTAGGTATATTTGTTGTATTTGTCACTTCTTCGCTTTTTCTTTTCACTCTGTAGCTTTATTTCGGTTATTTACACACTGCATCCCTTTTAATTGAGATTTTCGCTATTAAGCCCTATTCCAATATGGTGGCAGTATAGTGCGTCTTCTATTTTTAGTCAAACTCTTCTCACATTATGATCTTCCGGGTTTCTGCTATGTATCGCGATACCTCGCCGCGAGCGACGCTGCTTATAAACAATCTCTAGATACCTGACAATTTCCCCTTTGTTCGGAGTGAACCAGGAGACGGACACGCCATTATCGACATCTTACTGAAACTAGGTGAGCGCTAGGACTCCGGTACTTGTAATGTTATACTATCTTTACCTGCGACTGGGGCAGTTCTCATTGACGCTTCTTATGTGTCCGCGAAGTAATCAGGTGACTCCTCCTTTGTAGACTCTGGGTGGGGGCATTAGCGGTCCTTCCCATTAATGTATTTTGTCCTAAATCGCCAGGTATCGGATCGTTAGAGAATATTTAAATTTCATGTTGGATAAAGTAATCAGTTGTTAGAGGTGCGCTTGCAGTACTAGTCGAGCAGAATCCTATTTGTGTCTCTTTTATATATCAACACAGTGAAGGAACTAGACGTTAGGGACGACTTTACAGCATCATTGTAGCAGATAATTATCCGTGCTCTACCTTTGTAAACCTGACGGAGGGGTAATATATTCATTAGTTTCCCTTGTCTTACATACATAGGTCCTAGTGTTCCTATTCATGCAAGTTGGAAGCCCTCTTATTTGTTGGTTAGGCTCACTCTTGGCATTTAGGTCTTAATTATCGTACCAGGTGGTATTGGAGCACGACCTCCTCTGGCCATTTTTTCATCATTTATTGACACACTTGGAGACGTTGTATACATAGTACTTTTTATTCAATTGAGATTTGGACCTTTTTATTTAAAAGGACTCTGAAAGGTTTGGTTGGCGTACTCCTACAAAAAATTATGAAATTCTAATTAGAAGCTGGATTTACAAGACTCTGTGGACAAATCTACTATTTTATAGAAGTAGGTACTATAGGACAATTGCAGCCTATCCATAATATAGTTAGATAACAACAATGACTCTTCAACTTAGTTTCTTATTCTTGTCCATAGCTGTATAATTTTTTTTAAAAAGTCAAGAATCGTGTCGCATGAAGTAACTACAGTAACCCTATTAGATTTCAGCAACTATTTACAAAGGGGTAAGAGTTGTTTGTCTTTACATTTCTTGTCCTTGTTCACTTGAAAACCCCGATATGTCCTAGGCTTACTGTCTGGTACCTTCTACTTTCAGATCATTAACTGGAAGACATAAACTATATGAACACCTAATCCTATATTAGCTCACTTTTCTATGTAAGTATTTTGGAACCCATATTCACCTACAGTGAAGATTTGATCCCTAGATTTTAGTTAGATCTTTATAACAATGTTACAATAGGACCCCTATATATAAGTTCTAGGAGGTTAGTGAATGTTTTTTAATCTATTTGTCTTGTTTTCTCTGTAAATAGTAGTGTTATGATTATGTGTAGGGATCACTTTGGTTTTTCTTTCAAACCTGTTCTGGTCGCTTTATTGGGATGTCTCTGTATCGCTTTCAACAATGTCAAATGTTAATGCGGTATTTTATTGTGTGGTGACATTGATACTTTCTGTATATTGTAGATCCCCTGGATAATTGGGTTGTTCTATTGGAAGTGGTCCTGAAGAAGGTGGCCTTGCGCCGCCGAAACGCGCGTCGACCAAGTGCGGGGTCTCACATTGATCTTGGAGACCTGTATTCATGAGTTTACTTCCTTGTTTCAAATGGTGTGGCAGCGTATGTAGCTAGAGTGAGAATGTTTGGATTGTTGAGTATGTGTGCGGATGTGGGTATTTTCTTTTTCTTCCAGGGTGGTAATGAATTATGTATCAATTTGTAGTAACTCTATTTTGTATATAGTTATGGGTTATATGCACCTTATTATGCTTTTCTCTGTTTACACTATTTGTATATAACAAAATGTTCTGTCTTTATAAAAATTGATTTTTCGTATTTCATGAGGAACTGACAAAGGAATATTAATTGATGCAAACTATTGGAATTTATATTTATAAAAATGAAATAAATTATTTTTTGAAAGAAATGTAGGTTATTGATGAGCTTCTGTCACTAACATTTGATTAATTATTTGAAATGCTGTTTGTTAGACCTGACATCATTGGCATGAGTCTCTCCTCCATTTTTTCTGTTTGCCTCCTCTGTTTACGATGTTTTTGCTGGTATATGCTTTGGGCACTGTGCCACTGCTGATCAGTGCCACAGTGCAAGTGCTCCCTATGTGAAATTGCTGTATTGATTGACTTCCATGTTTGGCTTATTTGGTTTACTGTCAGTCCCTAGTAGAGTGCACCAGGAGTGCCAGGGCTTGTAAATGCAAATGCTGCTAGTGGGCTTGCAGCACATGTTGTGCCACCCACAAGAGCGGCCTAGTAAAAGTATGTCTGAAGGTCTACCATTGCTAGACCACGTGCAGTCTGACTGTCACGAGGACTGCGCCAGTACACCTACTTGCCAGTCCCTAAACCTTCCCTTAACTTCATGTTAGTCACCCCTATGGTAGGCCCACGGGCAGGGTGCATTGTAAGCATAAGGTAGGACAAGCCTGACAAGGTTGGCATGTCCTAATAGTGAATTACAGCCATATTCGTTTTTCACTATTGTAAGGTAACCTGCTCTCCATCAGTTAGAATGGGCTGCCAGGATTATTAATGCTATAATCCTAGCGGGCCCGGGGAGCATGGTGCAATGTCGAGTTTGGTATCCCTGAACTCATGGTTTAATAACGCATCCGTTGGTGTGGGGATGGTTTTTGGACTCTGTGTTTGAAAATAGCACTTTTAGAAAGTAGCTATTTTCTTGTCTAACTGTCTACCGGTCTCTGCTGGTTCTGGTGTGCGTGTGACAGGAGCTGGGTGGCTCCAGAGGTTTGAATGAGTCAGTGTGGGGTGAGTGGGGCATTTGCATTGAGAGTAGGGGAAGAGTAGCTCCTGATAGCCTGCCCTGCCTGATACAATGCTGGCTCCGCCCCCCTGCCAGGCGACTGATGACTCTGAGCCTGCCAGGGACTTTCCTGGCCCCACCTCCTGCCGGGCAACTGATGGCCCTGCCCCTGCCAGTGACAATGCTGGCTCCGCTCCTGCTGGGCGGCTGAAGACTCTGCCCTGCACAGTGAATAGGCCAGGTGCCTAGGCCTGGCAACACCCACAACAAACCCAAGATGGGGGGAAATTCCCCTGCATGGACAAAGGGATCAAAGCCAAAAAGGGGTATAAGAGAAGGACCCCTGAACCAAGAATTTAGATCACTTCTGACAAGGAAACCTGAACCAAGGACAAGAAGCCTGCTGATCCAAGGACTGTCTACCCCTTCTGCCAGAGTGCTGTTTGTTGGGGGAATCCTGCAGTTGCTTCTTTATTTTTGCCAAGGAACCAGGAGAGAGGAACTGAGTGTGTACTCTCAAACTTGCTAAGAAAATCTCCAAGGGCTGGAAGAAGTGCCAGCCTCCTGTTGAAGTCACAGGGTCAAAGGACTTCATTTATTTGCTAAAAGTGCTTGTTGCTGGAACCTGAAATCCAGCACCTCTGAAGAATCCAGCAATCTCGACGCCGACGGACATCGCCGAATCCAGCTCGACATCGTGAGTAACGGCTCCAGTGTCACGCACCTTCGACGCCGGCCGCCGGGCCCGATCGACGCCAGTAGCGACGCCAGTGAGTAGCGAGTTCGGCTCCAGCTCCAAGTAACCCTGTGTCGACGCCGCCGCTGATCGCATCGACTTCGAGCCCTATCGACGCCGTGAGCGCTGCTCACTCTTGCAACATCGACATCGACGACGCCGTATCCTGCTTCATCCCGTGAGCGCTGCTCCCGCCTGACTTCGGTCGACGCCGCTGCAGATCGCCCGGACTCCGAGGCCCGATCGACGCCGAAGACGCGACGCCGGACATCTCGACGCCGCTGATCATCGAGTGCTTCACTTTTCCAAGGTACTGTGTTGTTGGGGTCTGTGCGACTCCGGGCTCGACGTAGCGCTCCTCGCGGTCGACGCCGAACCTTTGGATTAACTTTGCCTTGACGTCATGTGACTCCCGTGTGGGTTACATTGTTGCCAAGAACTGTGTTTTAAAGAAGAAGAGTTGCTTTTGTTACTAAAGACTTTGTGCTAAGAAGAAACCGTGCTTGAACTATTATTTTTCCTTCCAAGAGTATTTATTAAGATTGTGGTATATTTTTGTCGTTATTTGGTCTTGTGCTAAACCTTATATAAACATTCTTATTTTTATAATACTACTGTGTCGTGTCCATTTGTAGTGTATTCACTTTATTACTGTATGTGGTCATAAATGCTTAACGCACTGCCTCTGAGATAAGCCTGTCTGCTTTGCCAAGCTACCAAGGGGGTGAGCAGGGGTTATCTAAGTGTGTGATCCCCTTGCCCTGACTAGAAAAGGCGTGTCCCTATTTGTCAGAAGTGTATACCTCTGCCAACTAGAGACAGCCGCTTCTAACACTGTTGTATTAGAATCATGTGGTAGGTAAGGGAAATTTGTTCTCTCTGTCATTTTGTCTTATTCCCCTCCTTCCCTGACTTGATCAAGTCTAGAGGGGGTCCCATCAATTTTGCTATCAACTTCAAAAGTATACATTTAATTTTTACCATGTTGGTCTCATTTTGTTAATAATACAGAAAGCTAGTTTTCATAAACCTGTGTGAAGTCTGTTTGTGACATATTCATTGTTTTACTCTGTGAGCGTATTGCACAAATACTTCACACATTGCCTCTGTTGATAACCGTGCCGGTGCCAAACTTCCAGAGGGTGAGCACAGGTTATCTTCTTTGTGTATCTAGCTTTCCCTGATTAGAGTGTTTGGGTTCTATCTGGCCATGGTGTATACCTTAGCCAACCGGAAACCCAATTTTTAACAAAAGGCATGAGTGAAAAGATAATGGGAGCAAAAGTAGATGAGAGTCAAGAGTGAAAAGAGACTCAGAGGGGGCAGAGACAAGAGTTAGAGAGTGAAATGAAAGCAGTCACAGACACAAGAGAAGGCTCAGAAGGAAAAAGTGTGAGAGCAAAAGAACTTGGGGGCAGATTTACAAGGACTGGCGCATCCCCGCATATTAGCAGGGATGCGCCAGTAAAGCTGTGACACGTACAAATACCCTTGCACCACCATGGATGCATTGCATTTACAATGCGGCTCACAGTGGCGCAAGGATAGTCAGATGCGTGTTGCATCTTTTGTCGTAAGGGAATTGCATTACTGGAGTCATGTCGCAAGCTACAAGCAGGCTAAGGTTTTGACACAGCGGGGACGTAAAAGTGACTTAATGAAATCTTCTAGATTTCATTGCGTCACTTTTAAGGGGCTTCCTTGCGATGGAACCCCCACCCTGCATACATTATACCTGACGCAGGTATAATGTAGCGCAGGGCTTTACAACATGACACATCTCAC
Organism: Lissotriton helveticus; assembly: GCF_964261635.1. Taxonomy (NCBI): domain Eukaryota; kingdom Metazoa; phylum Chordata; class Amphibia; order Caudata; family Salamandridae; genus Lissotriton; species Lissotriton helveticus. The sequence goes on from NC_136065.1 coordinate 432,198,275, forward strand.
TAGATGCGTCACATTGTAAATATGACGCATAGTGGCGCATTGTGTACGCCTCCGCTGCGTCACAAAAGTGACGCAACTGCGGTGTAAAAGTGCTGCAAGGGGCTTGTAAATATGCCCCTCAGTGAGAGAGAAAGGAAAAATGGGGCATAAGAGAAAAGAACAACAGACGAGAGAGAGCAGAGGGAGCAAGACAGGAACCTCAAGGCAAAAGAGCCGGGTCTGAACGGGACTTGACTAGTCGGAGGACAAGTAATGGTTAAGTGAGTGGGGGGTGAGAAGATTGGGTCTAGTTGTCTTGCTGTGTTGTGCTGCATTAAATGTTAGTAACTCTGCCCTTGGATTTCTGGCTCCCCAGGTAACTAAGGGAAATATATGTGTTTTTTCAGAAAGGTCTGTTTTTTTATTTTTTACAGTTTTCCATAGCACACATGCGCCCTGAGTGTATTTGAGTGCTTTAAATGAGCACCAGTTACATTACACAAAGTCACATATATTTCTTTTGACAACGGCAGGTTATGTGATTTGCCCAGAATCACAGGATGTTTGAGCTGACTCAGACTCAAACCTGGGTAGGGGACGAACTCAATGAACAGCATCCAGCAGAATACTTGCGCTGCATTAGTGTCAAAATCTCAGCACCTTACTCCCAGGCTGACAAGCATTTGTGCGCTATGCACAAAAACACATATTTTCAAGGAAAGAGGAACTGGCCTGAAAGAAGAAATTCTCCTATAGTCTGAATTTGTGAGGGCTGCAAGAACACTATAGTCTCAGTCATGACATCCATCAATGAAACCACCGAGACATGGATTCCGACCTTACATGCCGAATAAGCTATACTTGAGTTCAGGACCACAGAACTCCCGTACATTAGCCCAAAATGACAGGATACTACTGCTCCTTTAAATAATACGTTATTGAGGTTTATATATGAGTGAATTCTACTGAACGGCTTGAACAAGCCCCAGGCCTGTGCTCGAAGAGGGGGCAAAACCAAGATGGCTGCACTTTCGTTTGCTTTGTCACTCTGGACTATCAGAGCAACATGGGATAAAATAGTCTTAAAAAGACTCATGGCCATTTGAAATTGTTGCCCATCAGGGAATAGGATTACCCTGCAAATCTAGTTACCAGCTCTGTCTTTCACCCCAATTCAAGCTCTTTATTTAAATGTGTTTGGGGCCTCACATTTTTAGACACCTGGTTCCAATGAAATAACCCATTGAGCTAGGACAGACACCACCGGGACCTGCAACCCCGTTCTTTTGTTTTACATGACATCAATCTATAATTGATGCTTCATATCTACATGGTAAGCAGTTTCACTGATTAAAATGGTGATTTCAATGTAGTCAACATCATGTTCTTTTTAAGGAGATATACCACAATCTGGCAGAGCCAAGGATGGCAGAATGGGAGTGAAAAGCAAACACGGATGCAGAAAGATTAACAATTTTTTTTTACCAACCCAGCAGTGGCAGCAAAGAAGCTGTAGCGAGTCAGAGCGGGTGCAAAGAACAATGAGGGAAAAATGCTGCAGAGGAGAGAAGACTAGCAGATGCAGTTTTATAGAGTGCCAGAAGCAAAATGAAAACAAGCATTGGCATAGCCAATGGGTCTCGCTTTTTGGTCCCTGTAAGTATTTAGTTATGCAGCAGAATATCCTTGGTGCAACAACACCAACTGTTGCATGGCTAAACACTTATAAGGTCCCAAATGCGAGACCTATTGGCTATGCCAATGCTTGTTTAGGACTTGTGCCCTGATTATAACGTGTGCAATACAATTTTGAAATACTGACTTGCATATTCGCAGTGCTTTCAGTTGCAGCCTGTGACATCGTAGCACTATTACATAAACATGTCATTATTCTCCAGCGCAGCAACCAGAATTCCCACAGAAATATTGAAGCAACAACAAGAACCGATATGCAGCAGGCCTGCCTTAGACACATGACGGGGGAGGGCCTGAATCTCATTAAGCTCAGTGGGCTTTTGCGCCCCTGTCCAAAGCCCGACCTCGGCAATGTTGGTGCTAAGGGGTTGAACTAAATAGCAGGAGAAGCCCAGAGTGTTGCTGCACGTGAAGAGGACTAGTTTCCCCCTCCCACTGAAAGCTACGCATCAAAAAGTGATATACGTTTTTTAATCCAACCGACTGGTTCCCTTAAGGCCCCCTAGAATAAGAAAATCGTGACGTTCAGCTTTTCCTCAAAATCTGCATGGTTGTTAGTTGAAGAAGCTGAGGGAGGGTGGGAGTCACATCCCCGGGGAAGAAGTGACGCGCAGCAAGGCAGGGGCGGGTGTAGTTGCTGGGCAGAACTTCGTAGCACTGGAACACCAATTACAAACACCGGAAGTTTTGTTTTCTGAAGCTCATTTCAGATCTCCTTTCCAATCGCTGATGGAAGTCAAAAACAAGCAAAAAGTACGAAATTATCCGCTGTCCCGGAGTTGCATGTTAGCCACCACAAAGCGCTTTACATTTAATGTTAAAAGTAAAGGGCAGGTGCCGCGATGAGGACTGGTTTCCCCCTCCCACTGAAAGCTACGTATCGAAAAGGGGTATCACGTTTTTTAATCCAAGCGACTGGTTCCCTTAAGGCCACCTAGAATAAGAAAATCGCAACGTTCAGCTTTTCCTCAAAAGCGGCATGGTTGTTAGTTGAAGAAGCTGAGGGAGGGTGGGAGTCGCATACCCGGGGAAGAAGTGACGCTCAGCAAGGCAGCGGTGGAGTGGAGCTGCTGGGCGGAACTTTTTAGCACTGGAAGACCAATTTCAAACACAGTAAGTTTTGTTTTCTGAAGGTCGTTTCATATCTCCTTTCTCAATCGTTGATGGAAGTAAAAAAAAAAACAACTAAATTATCCGCGGTCCCGGAGTTGCATGTTAGCCACCACAAAGCACTTTACTTTTAATGTTAAAAGTAAAGCGCGGGTGCCGCGACTATAGCCAAAGTAAAGAAATAGAAATAAACATCTATTTCTTTACTTTTGCTATAATCGTGGCACCCGCCCCTTACTTTTAACATTAAAAGTGAAGCGCGGGTGCCGCGATTATAGCAAAAGTAAAGAAATAGATGTTTTTTCTATTTCTTTACTTTGGCTATAATCGTTGCACCGCGCTTTACTTTTAATGTTAAGAAGAAAGCGGCGCTGAACGGGAGAAACAAAGTTTGGGCTGCTGGGGTATCGAGTCGGAAGAGGGTGGGGTGGAGAAGGAAGAGAAAGCCGGAGAGGTGGAGACGAGGGCTCTCTGTAAACAACTGTTGGCGTGGCCCTGAAAGTGACGGTGCCTGCACACAACGGGAAAAGTGAAAGCAGGCTGGCGAGTGGCAAATGGCAGCTGTGCACGTTGCGCGCGCTTGTGAGCATAACAGCAAGCCGGTGGCCGCCAAAAGCTTGTGGGTAGCACTTTGAGAAGCCAGTTACTAAATGTCTTGGCCCGGCCAGCGCATACGCTGGCTCAGGTGAGACCTAAAAAGTGCCTTCAGAAACGTGTGGTAAGTGGGAGGGCACTGGCCAATGACTGGAAGTTATGCTTGGGCCATGCTACATGGCATGGACAGACACACAAAGACAAAGTGAAAGCACAGGAAGACAAGAAGTGCTGACTAAGCAGAACCAATGAAATTAAAGCAATGTTATGGCAACGAATGGTAGGTAATAGGGCAGCTAAAATCAGTTTTTTAGATTTGTTTTTCTAAGGACAATAGATCATTGCAAGGATTGCGCTGCCTACAGGCTCGACCTAATGGCAGTAAAATTAAAGTTATAATTATGAATTCGAACCACAATAGATCTGTAAATCATAACTCGTAAACTGAATACAATTTTTACAGCATCACAATGTTTATAGCCTCACAATAGTTGTACCATTAGCCTCCCAAATTTAATAGCTTCACAATATTTATACTGTTAAGTAACACCTACAATAATGAAATTAAAGAACAATAACCCAGACCAATGAATAATAGTAGTTGAAGCTGTCTTATTCATAGTGTTATTGCTACTGCAATGATATTTAATCTGGCCTGTAAGATCACTTACTTTAGTCTCATCAACGGTCATATCATGAGTCCTGCGTTTGTTGTGTGAGCTATGGTTTACCGGCTATTGTCACTGCTAAGATTTGCAGAGCTAACCACAACTGATTAATTTCAGTGAATTTTCTATTTTAAGTATGTTTCAAAGTGAATTTCAAAGATTTTTAAACATATGTTGAGGTCTTATGACCAATCCATACTATAAAGTCACTTTAGCCATCTTTTCTTTGTGTATATGTATATGTATATGTACATGTATATGTATATGTACATGTATATGCATAAGTATGTCAGTGTTTGGCACTCTGCTAATCCTATAAAGTCTTTGCTGTAGAAATGGCAAAAAACATTGTCCCTTTCTAGCTTAGTGCGGATGGCACTGTGCTAATCCTATGCTTAATACATTTGCTATATCCTCTGGGGCCCAACCAGTAAATGGTGGGCACCCACTTTATAATTGACAGGGCAAGGGGGCACACTTCCCCCACCCTGTGCCTACACTGATGTATGGGTGTAGGAAGGAAGGATTCTTCTACATAGTTAACCACACTTTTTGTCTGGTGGTATGCTGGTTTTTGACTAGTCTGACTGGGATCCTGCTTATCAGGACCCCAGTCTATCTGCTGTCCCCCTAAATTGCTGTGTTCAGTACTTAGGTACATCCCAGATTGGATACTGGGGTACCCTTGCCAGTCCCTAGTATATGGTACTGATGTACCTAGGGCATAGGTACCCCAGAGGTCTCCCATGAGCTGCAACATGTTTTATGCCAGCAATGAGAGACCATTCAAATTGGAACTACTGGCTTGTCATTCCAGCCTGTGAAAGTTGGTGCATGCACCACTTACTAAAGATATAAGTTTTCTATATCTAGGGGTCACTGCACTTAAAACCTATAAGTTACCCCTATAGCAGACCTTTACAATCCTGAAGGCAGGGTGCTTGGTTCTAAGTGAGAGGGTGTCCCTGCGTGAGCAGGACACCCCTGCAGCCTACGGAGTCCATTCACTTGGGTTGTCAGTGAAGCAGTCATATACTATATAGAGGGGCACCATGTAATCTCGCGATGACCATCATGAAAACAGCTGCAATGAATCCTATCATGTTTGGTATCAAATATGTTGAAATCATACCCCCATGCTGTAAATGGTGTGGAGTATGATTCCAAGCACTGGAAGAACCCTCCGTTAGGCTCTCAGTGTTACCGGTACCAGCCTTCTTTTCCCGGACAGCACAAAATGGTTGCCACCAACGAGAGACACATTTCTGCCCTCCTGCTGCTGAGCCAAGCTCGGGCAAGGGAAGGAAGAACAATAGGTCTCCTGTCACAGGGAGGTGGGACCACCTCCCAGACAGGAATTAGTGTGTTAGGGCTGGGTGTGTTTGCCAGCACCCAAAAGTCTGCATGAGGGGCACATTTGGTGTCACTGTTCATAGTCCAGTGCTGGGAGCCATTGGCTCCTGCTCTGGTGCGAAACTGGACAAAGGACATGGGAGTAACCTTCCCCTTCCCAGACCCTCACCTGGGAGGGTCCCCTGAGTATTCCCAACCCTTTCCCTAGTGTACTTAAGGACTTACCTGGGGGTAGATCCCTAAATTTATCGTAGGATAAGATTCACAACTGAAACCACTGCACTTCTACCATCTGGGCACTTTGGACTTTGCTGGACTTTGTTTGGGCCTGACTTCGTCTCCCTTCCAGTCTGCTACATCGTCTGTGCCTGTGCATCATACAGGAACTTCACAAGGTCTGTGAAGCATCAAGGACAACCGAAGTAAGCTCCCTTGGTGTGAAGGAGTCACTCTGCTGCATTCCCAGGCACCTCAGTGAAGACTACCGGAACTCCATCCAATCAAGTGACTGACATTCTGGTGACGCTCGACATTGAGGCATTGTACACCAACATCCCTCAGTGTCGAGCGTTACTTGCAGTTTCAGCTCTACTACAAAGATTCCCAGACAACCGGCCAGATAATTTTATCCTTCAGTGCCTTGAGACGGTACTGATAAATAATTTTTTCGAATATAATGGATCTCTATTCAAGCAAATTAAGGGTACTTCAATGGGGGCATCTTGTGCACCCAGTGTGGCTAATATGTTCATGGGAGAGTGGGAAATACAACACATCTATAGTGAGATGTCACCATTTTTTGAAAATGTATCTATATGGAAACGCTTTATAGTCGACATTTTTTTTATTTGGAGTGGTTCAATTGAGATGTTACAAGCGCTTATCCCTTGGCTTAATGCCAGTGACCCCAATTTGAAGTTCACAGTGAATTATAGCCATGTCCAGGTGGATTTCCTAGATATTAAGATCGATGGCACCAGTGGACAATTAAAGTGTCAGGATCTGATACATGTTGCGCCTACCTGAACTACAACTCCCATGGTCAGTGAGTCTAGAACTACTGTGACCATGATCCTTTGCGAAGCCGGATATAGCCGGATGAGACCCATGTTCAGGTGCTCGTGATTTTGTTTTGTTTGTTGGAGCCTTTCCGTTTGGCTGTCTGCTTGCCTGGAAGTTTTTCTGAAGCCATCGCCCGTGAAAACTTTGCTGTTCTACTCTGCTGCAAAATAGGGTGAAGACTGGTAAAGTACATGCGCGCTCGCACATGTGTGGTCTATCCTGACTTTGATTTGAGCAATCTGCTCGTATCTATTTTTGAACCTCGCGGCTGCGAGGTAGTAGGCTTACAAGAGCAAGCTGTCATTTATTTCTGTGCTCTGTCCTGCGACCTCCGGCTGGGGGTTGCAGAAAACGTGAAAGTAAACGTGCAAGTGCCGGATTGCAGGGGGGTTGGCCTTCGCAATGCCGGCACGAATTGATATTGTGTGTCATGAAATGGTACTCCTCTTAGTGGAATACAAGTACTAAAGCGGATGTTGGTAGTGGTTGTAACTACAGCATACCGTGTTTAGTTTTATTTTGGAACTAGAGACTGTAACTGGATCCGGGTTTGATTTCCTTAGCAGAGTTGGAATCTGCAGTTTACTTTAAGTTCATTTGGCAAAGTTACAAAGGTCTCACTGGAACTTTTGATGATATTCCTTTTAGGAGTTAGCCTGTGGTTGTGGGGTATGTATCTAAGTGACAACAAGTATTTAGGAAGCCATTTGTTCGTTTGCTTTATACATACTGTGCTTCTTGTGTTGTGTGCAGGAGCAGGAGGAATAGAAGACGCTATTACTGAATGAAGGGAATGTCATTGTACATATCAGGTGAACCAGGTTTCCATGCGCTTAGCGAGAATGTATTGAGAGTAGACCTTATCTCGTTACTAATCCTTGTGTATTTCTGTTGCAGCTTCTTGTCCACTGCTGACCCTCCCTTCTATTCTTTACTTTTGGGTTTTTTCCCCTTTTGGAGTTTTTCCCTCACCGTATCACTTGAACACCCTGTGATATTTATATTCAGGGTGTTTGGGAGGTCCGGAGGTGGAGCATTTCTTCTGCACACGGATTCTGCGGAGTGCGGATGTGACAGAATCACGAGCCCAAGAAATACACTCTGCCTGATCCGTGTGGGTGTAGGAGAAATGGCGTCCATGGAGGATGTATTGCATGCTCTAGTGTTGGTACAGCAGGAGTTGGCCGCCTCCAAGGCAGAGACGGCGGCTCTGCGAGAAAAGGTGGATAGGTTGGGGAGTAATCCTTTTAATGCTTCTGCTCCGGCCTCCACGGTACAGGTTACAGTACCCCCGCCCATACCTTTGGCCAATCCCGAAAGGTTCTCAGGAGACCCACGAAAAGTGCAAGTATTTCTGACCCAGGTCCTTATGCACTTTTCTTGTAAGCCCTCTTCTTTTCCTACAAACCATTCCAGGGTGGCATTCACAATATCTTATTTGGTGGGGGATGCTTCTAATTGGGCAGTGCCATTAGTAAAACGTGATGATGCTATACTGTCTGATTGAGACTCAGTTGTGTACGCATAGGCTATGCTGATACATCCCCACATTTGGGCACTCCAAGAGAAACGAACAGTTTTCATAAAGTTGTAATTCCAACAAATTTATTCGTGGTTCAATAAAGTTTGTAATTCAAAATGAAGTATGATATTCCATTCATATCAAAACAGTCCTTCAATTGGTAATTTTTAAATGAGGAACGAACAAGTGAATACTCCAATGCATTTCGGGCATAGCCCTTTTTCAAGGAGTTCTATGAAGAAGAAAAAAAAAAAAAAAAAATAAAGAGGATGTAAGGTAATGAAACGGGGGAAAAGCAGCGAAACAGCGGGTGATGGTGAGTGGTTTGCAAAACCTTAGGGTGAGTGAACCATGGGGTGTCACCAGAGGGGTGTCAAGGGATGGCTACTGGTGAAACGGAACACGGTGTGATGAAATGATAGGGTAAATGGTGCCTTCACCGAGGATATGCGCGAAGCTAAGCAAATGCGTGAATCTTAAACAGTGCCTTAAAATAACGAGGGCTGAACGCTTAAGTGTAATGCGGATGATATATGCAGGAATGAGAACTTACTTTAGAGTCCTCTGTAACGCGTCGCGTCACAGACCGGGTTCAGTGGCATTCGGGAGAACGCCGTCAGGTGAATGCCGGCGGTGTGGTGTGTTAAAGGCAGGGTAGTAAACATAAAGGTAGGTTACAAAGGTGGTAGGACGCTGGGCGATGGGCGCCATGTTAGAATGGTGAATAAGAAATAGAAAAGCGGTAAATGAATGAAAAGCAGTAAATAAATGAAAAAAAAATAGACGATGACCACGGAAGAACGTGAAAGGTGATGAGAGAAAAGGTGCTAAAAATAGCAACACGTGTTAGAAGTAACAAAACGTATTGGGAGTGATAGGAACAGTGTGAAACTGAGTGATCATAAGCAACATGATAAACAATGATAAATCCAGTGCGCAAGGGTGAGAACAATGCGGCATGAAATACAGTATATTTACAAGTAACAGCTGTATTCAAGGCGGTCATTGAGGCCGAACGGTTTATAGGTTTGCAAGCGGTATATCCATTCCAATTCTCTTTTGAGAAGTTGTTTGTTGTTGTCAACTCCTTCTCTCTTATTAACAGTCTCTAGGATGATGAATTGTAGCTGTGCGATGGAATGGCGAGCTTCTGAAAAGTGTTGTGCAATGCTGGACTTGACGTTGCTGAGACGAATATTAGATTTGTGCTCATTCAGTCTGATTTTCATTTTTCTTTCGGTTTTCCCCACATATAGTTTACCACATGGGCATTTGAGGGCATAGATGAGGTTGTTCGAGTCACACGTGGCATTCACGTGAAGTTTGATATTATAGCCTTTCATTGGATGGCAGATGGACTGGCCCTTAATAACGGAGTTGCAGTGGCTGCAATTGAAGCATGGTTGTGTTCCTTTGTGTCGCACGGTGGGACTACTGGAGCTAGACAAGATTTCCTTAATGTTTTTGCATCTGGTGTGTGCGAACAAGGGTGGCTGTTGGAACAAGTTCTCGAAGTCTGGTTCTATTTGTAGAATCGGCCAATGTTTCATGATTATTTTCTTGTAGATCTGGCTAGCTGTAGAATATTTAGAGACCAGGACTATCCGTTGTTGTTCCTTGGGTGGTTGCTTCTTCAGTGAGTCTTCTCTAGAGATAAGTGCCACACGTGTTTGTGCCTCCGTTAAAACGTTAGTAGGATATTTTCTGTCTGAGAATCGTTGTTTCATCTCATCCATGCGTTGATTCATGGTGGTTTCATCGGAAACGATGCGTTTTACCCTTAGAAGTTGAGAAAAAGGCAAATGCTTCTTTAGGGATTCATGGTGGTGGCTGTGGTAGTGTAAAGAGTTGTTGCGATCTGTCTGCTTTCTATAAAGATCAGTCGTGAACCCGTTGGGTGTGATTTTAATCAAAACGTCCAGAAATGCAATTTCAGACTCATTGATTTGCCATGTGAGCTGAATTCGATCATCCTTAGAATTGAGTTGTTGAAGGAACAGTTCCAATGATTCTTTGGTGTCAGACCAGATGAAAAACAGGTCATCAATATACCTGACGTACATTTTTATCTTGGTGTGTTGATTGAAGTCACTGTATATATGTTTTCTTTCAAAATTCTCCATGTATAGGTTAGCGTATGACGGGGCAGCGCAATTTCCCATCGCCATTCCTGAAAGCTGCAAAAACCACTCGTCGTTGACCTGGAAATAACTGTGATATAAAGTAAACCCCATTAGTTCCAGAAGGAAAATTTGCATGTTGGCATCAATGTCGCTGTTGAGTAGAGCGGCTTCAAAGGCTTCTATCCCACCCTCATGGGGGATGGACGTGTATAGGGAAGAGACGTCAGCAGTGCACAGGAGGTAAGAGTGTTGATCCACGATTTGAATTGCAGCCAATTTGGTCAAAAATTCAGTGGTGTCCCTGATGTAGCTGAGAGCTCTGGTAACGATAGGTTGAACGTATCGGTCGATGAATTTACCTGTAGATTCATGTATTGAACCTTTAGTAGACACGATGGGCCGGAATGGAGGGTTGTTGAGGTCTTTGTGTATCTTAGGACACATGTGGATACTCGGGCTCCGCGGATGTTGAGGTAACAGGTAGTTCTTAGTGCGTTCTTGAATCACACCATCATGGAATGCTCTCATGACGATGTTTTGAAGTGTATTAAGAAATTCCCTGGTAGGATTCCCTTGTAGTTGTAGGTACAAGTTGGTGTCGCGTATATGTTCTTCTAGCCGGTTGGTGTACATGGCTGTGTCTAAGATCACGAGGGCTCCTCCCTTGTCGGCTTTAATACACCTGATGGTATTGTTGTTTGCCAATGATTTCAGGATACCACGATCCTTAGTGGTAAGGTTTTGCCTTGAATTCTGTTTTTGGAAGTTGATCTTGGATAGATCCTTGCGAACCAATGTCTCAAACAAATCAATGGATTTATGACTCACTGGAGCCAAAAAGGTACTGGACGGTCTCAGGCCTTGCCACTGCAACTCCGTTATTAAGGGCCAGTCCATCTGCCATCCAATGAAAGGCTATAATATCAAACTTCACGTGAATGCCACGTGTGACTCGAACAACCTCATCTATGCCCTCAAATGCCCATGTGGTAAACTATATGTGGGGAAAACCGAAAGAAAAATGAAAATCAGACTGAATGAGCACAAATCTAATATTCGTCTCAGCAACGTCAAGTCCAGCATTGCACAACACTTTTCAGAAGCTCGCCATTCCATCGCACAGCTACAATTCATCATCCTAGAGACTGTTAATAAGAGAGAAGGAGTTGACAACAACAAACAACTTCTCAAAAGAGAATTGGAATGGATATACCGCTTGCAAACCTATAAACCGTTCGGCCTCAATGACCGCCTTGAATACAGCTGTTACTTGTAAATATACTGTATTTCATGCCGCATTGTTCTCACCCTTGCGCACTGGATTTATCATTGTTTATCATGTTGCTTATGATCACTCAGTTTCACACTGTTCCTATCACTCCCAATACGTTTTGTTACTTCTAACACGTGTTGCTATTTTTAGCACCTTTTCTCTCATCACCTTTCACGTTCTTCCGTGGTCATCGTCTATTTTTTTTTCATTTATTTACTGCTTTTCATTCATTTACCGCTTTTCTATTTCTTATTCACCATTCTAACATGGCGCCCATCGCCCAGCGTCCTACCACCTTTGTAACCTACCTTTATGTTTACTACCCTGCCTTTAACACACCACACCGCCGGCATTCACCTGACGGCGTTCTCCCGAATGCCACTGAACCCGGTCTGTGACGCGACGCGTTACAGAGGACTCTAAAGTAAGTTCTCATTCCTGCATATATCATCCGCATTACACTTAAGCGTTCAGCCCTCGTTATTTTAAGGCACTGTTTAAGATTCACGCATTTGCTTAGCTTCGCGCATATCCTCGGTGAAGGCACCATTTACCCTATCATTTCATCACACCGTGTTCCGTTTCACCAGTAGCCATCCCTTGACACCCCTCTGGTGACACCCCATGGTTCACTCACCCTAAGGTTTTGCAAACCACTCACCATCACCCGCTGTTTCGCTGCTTTTCCCCCGTTTCATTACCTTACATCCTCTTTATTTTTTTTTTATTTTTTTTCTTCTTCATAGAACTCCTTGAAAAAGGGCTATGCCCGAAATGCATTGGAGTATTCACTTGTTCGTTCCTCATTTAAAAATTACCAATTGAAGGACTGTTTTGATATGAATGGAATATCATACTTCATTTTGAATTACAAACTTTATTGAACCACGAATAAATTTGTTGGAATTACAACTTTTTGAAAACTGTTCGTTTCTCTTGGAGTGCCCAAATGTGGGGATGTATCAGCATAGCCTATGCGTACACAACTGAGTCTCATTCAACTTAGTGTTTTGACGGAAACACTACCCACCGGTGCACCCACTAACCTCTAAGCTCATTCTTTACCTGAATATACTTGCAGTGCATCACTCACCACCACATCGATTATACTGTCTGATTGGTCAGCATTTAGAGCGGAGTTTGAGAGTGTTTTTGATCGGAGGGCTACGTCTTGTAGTGCTGATCGTGAACTACTAGAACTACGTCAGGGTAAAGGAGAATTGGTTCCTTATCTAACTGCGTTCAATAGATTGGTGGCCGAAGCGGAGTGGCCTGAGGAAAAAAGAATGACTCTTTTTTATTTAGGGTTAAAAGAGGAGCTGAAAGATGTAGTGGCTCAGGTGGATCCTCAGCCCACCACTTATGTGGACATGGTGAATTTGGCATTAAGATTGGATAGCAGGTTAACAGACAGAGGGGTTAGCAGAAGACGATGGGACAAAGGAACGTACAGTTATGAACGGACCCCTCTTCGCAGTCCAAGTGGGCAAGACTCCGCTCCGGAGCCCATGGAGATAGGGGCCCTTAGGGCTCCTTTGTCAAGAGAGGAAAGAGAGAGTAGGAGAGTACAAGGCTTATGCATGTACTGTGGAAAGAAGGGGCACTATGTTAGAGAATGCCCTTCCAAACCCAAGTCATCAGGTGGCTTTACCAGATTTAAGAAGGTGGCAGTTTCTTCCAATGTGTCAGATACCTCAGTGGGGGAAGTAAAAATGCCTAGGGTGGAGGAGGCACAGGAGTGGAAGCTCACCTCACTGTCAGCCGTTGGGTCAGAGGAAACAGAAGCGCATCTGGTGGTAACAATGACTCTTGAAAACGATCAGGTTAAACATCGAGTTATGGTGATGTTGGATTCTGGTGCCACAGGCAACTTTATCGATGATGGTTTAGTAAAACGTTTAGAGTTGCCTCGAGTCCCTAGAGAAAACCCCGAAGACGTTTTGGCAGTTGATGGGCAGCCTTTAACATCAGGTCAAATAACAGAAAGGACTAGCGAGTTAGGGCTGTCTTTGGTGTCGCATGGTTCATGCATTCAGAGAGCCTGACGTTAAACATCATAGCTGCTCCCCAATATGAGGTCATACTAGGCATGCCTTGGTTGCATAGACACAACCCAGTGGTGGACTGGAAGACCAAGACCTTCCGCTTTGTACCTGAATATTGTCAGGATCATCTAGTTCCATGTGACCCATCTCATGTGGCAGTGTTAGCAACTCCATTTCTGGCCGCTACAGCGGCAGAAAAAGATGTGCAATTGCCCATTGAATATAGGGCTTACAGTGACGTCTTCAGTGAGAGTAAAGCGGAAACTTTACCCCCCCATAGGGAATATGACTGCCGCATAGATTTGGTGGAGGGAGCCACACTTCCTACATGTAGAGTGTATGCTTTGTCTGGGCCTGAAACCACCCATTTGAGAGAATATCTAGATCACTATGTACGATTGGGGTTCATTAGGCCCTCCCGCTCTCCAGCAGCGTCTCCTCTGTTTTTCATCGCTAAGGCAAACGGGGACCTGAGGGCGTGTGTAGACTATCGCAATTTGAACAAGAACACTGTACGCAATCGTTACCCTCTTCCCCTTATTTCTGTGTTGCTTGATCAGGTGAGGGAGGCCAAAATTTACACCCGTTTGTACTTGCGTGGGGCTTATCACCTGGTCAGGGTAAGAGAAGGGGACGAGTGGAAAACGGCGTTCAAGACTAGATTCGGTCTTTATGAATACTTGGTGATGCCTTTCGGGCTGTGTAATGCACCCGCGGCTTTCCAATTCTTTATAAACGACGTGTTGAAAGACTATGTGGATCGTTTTGTAGTTATGTACATCGATGACATACTGATATATTCTCATGACGTATCAAGTCATACAGTTCAAGTATGCCAGGTTTTGGACAAACTCAGAGAACATAGTCTGTACGTCAAGTTGAGCAAACGTGAATTTGGAGTGCAGGAAGTGGAATTCTTGGGGGTGAATCTCAGTCCCCATGGCCTACAGATGTCAGAAAGAAAGGTACAGGCTGTTCAGGATTGGCCAGCACCTAGGAATGTGAAAGAAGTGCAGAGTTTTTTAGGATTTGCGAACTACTATCGCCGATTCATTCTGCGTTTCTCTCAGACAGCTGTCCCCATCACAAGGCTGTTGAGAAAGGGTACATTGTTTGTGTGGACCTCTGAGGCTGATGTTGCTTTTCAGGCCTTGAAAAAGGCTTTTACCACCGCCCCCGTGTTGGCACATCCTGTACTGGAAAAACCCTTTATAGTAGAAGCGGATGCTTCTGACGCAGCGATCCTCTCACAGTAGGGGCGATCCTCTCACAGAGAGATTCAGGCACCGGTCAGTTACATCCTGTTGCCTTTTTGGCAAAAAAGCTGAGCCCGTCAGAGGTAAATTACACTATAGCGGAGAAAGAGTTGCTGGCAATCAAACGTGCTTTTCAGGAATGGCGACCTTACCTCTGGGGATCTAGACAAGCTGTGACTGTCTACACTGACCATCGGAAACTCCAATACATGTCCTCTGCTCGACACTTGACACAAAGACAGATGAGGTGGATGCTGTTTTTTTCTGAATATAATTTTGTCGTAACATTTAGGCCTGGAGTAGAGAACAGGAAAGCGGATGCACTGTCCCGGCAGGAGATGGAATCAGAGCCAATAGGGGAAGTACAGCAATCCATAATTTCACCCACCAAGGTAGTGTGTGCTGTGCGAGCTGAGAGGTTCTTGGGAGACATTCGAAGTTCCAGGTCCTTGGGGTCATGGGAACGATGGGCGGCTCAGAAACCAGGCCGAAAGGTGAGACAGGGTTTGCCTTTTCAGGGGGAGTGTCTGTTCTTACCTACTGAGGAGTTGCGGATTAAGGCTTACAGTTGGTGTCATGTGGTTCCATCAGCAGGACACCCGGGGGTTACCAAGACGGTGCGACTGCTAAGAAGGTTTTTCTGGTGGGAGTCAATGGTTTTGGATGTCGCCAAGTGGATAGGGAAATGTGAGACATGTGCTAGAGCCAAGGGAGAGAACACGAAACAGAAATGACTATTGATGCCTATGCCTACCCCCCTTCGCCCTTGGCAGAATATAAGTCTGGATTTTATAACGGGCTTACCTTTGGATCAGGGCAAGTCTGCGGTGTTGGTTGTGGTTGATAATCTGACTAAGATGGGACATTTTATACCCTGTGTGAATCTCCCTACGGCAGGTCAGACGGCTCAACTGTTGGCATCACAGGTCATAAGGTTACATGGCATTCCCCGGGTTATAGTGTCAGATAGGGGGCCACAGTTCATCGCTCGCTTTTGGCAAATGTGGCGCAAAGCTTTGGGGGTGGAGTCTGCTCTCTCTACCAGCTTCCATCCTCAAACTGATGGCCAAACCGAACGCCTGAACCAGACATTGAAGAAATATCTGCGATGTTACTCTGAGGCAGCCCACGAATCTTGGGTGGATTTATTGTGGATGGCTGAGTTGTCCTATAATAACACTTGGCACAGTTCGACTGGTATGTCCCCTTTCAAGGCTAACTTTGGGTATGATGCAAACACTTTGCCGATTGATATCCCTGCGGAAGTGGCCAATCAACCCACTGTGAGAGACCATATCCTGGCTTTAAGGAAGGTGCATAGGGGGGTTCAGAAACATTTACTGAAAGCTAAGGAAGTGTACAAGGAATGGGAGGACAAACACCGTGCTCCTGGTCCTCTGTTTCGGGTGGGAGGCATGGTGTGGCTCTCTACCAGATACATCCGGTTCAAAATTAGGAGTATTTTTCACCCTCGGTTCATTGGTCCTTATCCCATAGTGCGTCAAGTAAATCCTGTGGCGTACAAGTTGAAGTTGCCCTCCTCATTGAGGATACATCCTGTGTTTCATGTACAGTTGTTGAAAAGAGCCCTCTCAGCGCGCAGAAAGGCGCCACCTCCGATCATCTCCGATGGGGGTGTGGAATATGAGGTGAAGGCAATTCGCGACTCGGAACTCCGGCGGGGGGTGCTTTGGTATTTGGTCTCCTGGAAAGGGTATACTGCTGAAGATGATTCTTGGGAGCCTTGGCATCATGTCCACGCCCCCGGTGCGGTCCGGTCTTTCCATGCTCAGTTTCCCTCGAAACCAGGTCCTAGGAGGCGCTTGGGAGGAGGACATACTGTCATGATCTGATACATGTTGCGCCTACCTGAACTACAACTCCCATGGTCAGTGAGTCTAGAACTACTGTGACCATGATCCTTTGCGAAGCCGGATATAGCCGGATGAGACCCATGTTCAGGTGCTCGTGATTTTGTTTTGTTTGTTGAAACCTTTCCGTTTGGCTGTCTGCTTGCCTGGAAGTTTTCCTGAAGCCATCGCCCGTGAAAACTTTGCTGTTCTACTCTGCTGCAAAATAGGGTGAAGACTGGTAAAGTACATGCGCGCTCGCACATGTGTGGTCTATCCTGACTTTGATTTGAGCAATCTGCTCGTATCTATTTTTGAACCTCGCGGCTGCGAGGTAGTAGGCTTACAAGAGCAAGCTGTCATTTATTTCTGTGCTCTGTCCTGCGACGCGACCTCCGGCTGGGGGTTGCAGATAACGTGAAAGTAAACGTGCAAGTGCCGGATTGCAGGGGGGTTGGCCTTCGCAATGCCGGCACAAATTGATATCGTGTGTCATGAAATGGAACTCCTCTTAGTGGAATACAAGTACTAAAGTGGATGTTGGTAGTGGTTGTAACTACAGCATACCGTGTTTAGTTTTATTTTGGAACTAGAGACTGTAACTGGATCCGGGTTTGATTTCCTTAGCATAGTTGGAATCTGCAGTTTACTTTAAGTTCATTTGGCAAAGTTACAAAGGTCTCACTGGAACTTTTGATGATATTCCTTTTAGGAGTTAGCCTGTGGTTGTGGGGTATGTGTCTAAGTGACAACAAGTATTTAGGAAGCCATTTGTTCGTTTGCTTTATACATACTGTGCTTCTTGTGTTGTGTGCAGGAGCAGGAGGAATAGAAGACGCTATTACTGAATGAAGGGGATGTCATTGTACATATCAGGTGAACCAGGTTTCCATGCGCTTAGCGAGAATGTATTGAGAGTAGACCTTATCTCGTTACTAATCCTTGTGTATTTCTGTTGCAGCTTCTTGTCCACTGCTGACCCTCCCTTCTATTCTTTACTTTTGGGTTTTTTCCCCTTTTGGGGTTTTTCCCTCACCGTATCACTTGAACACCCTGTGATATTTATATTCAGGGTGTTTGGGAGGTCCGGAGGTGGAGCATTTCTTCTGCACACGGATTCTGCGGAGTGCGGACGTGACATAAAGGTAAGCTTGTTCAGGAAAAGCACGGCTAAGAACACGATCTTAGAATTTAACAGCTACCATCCGAATTGTCAACGGGAATCCATTCCGTTTGCCGAATTCTTACGGATTCGCCGTAATTGTACAGACATGATTTCTTTCCACAAACATGGAGACGCACTGAAAGAGCGGCTACTCAAAAGGGGCTATCCTCACAGGCTTGTAAGACACTCCTATAAGAGAGCGAAATACTATGACCGGCAAGCATTATTACAGGGGTCCAAACATCCTAAACAAGACCGGATAACATGTATAATTAACCATTCCACGCTCAATTTTAAATTAAGGAATGTCATTAACAAAAATTGGAAGATCCTGACCTATGACGAGAATGTCCCAACGTTACCATTGCCCTTGTTGGCATATAGACGTAATAGGAACTTAAAAGATATGTTGGTTCATACACGCCCAAGTAAGAGACCATTATATGTGAATCAACGATCTATAACAGGCCTACCGATTATACTAGGCAACCATAGGTGTGGCTCCTGCCATGCTTGTGATGCAGCCATCGTATCAGATGTCATCTCATATAACGGAAAGGAAATCAAACTACATCATCTTTCCAATTGTTGTAGCAGTAATATTATTTACATTCTGTTTTGTAGCTGTGGATTAGCCTATATAGGAGAAACTGGCAGAGAATTCCGTTTACGCTTCAGTGAGCATAAGTCTGCGATTAGAACTAAGCAGTTGTTAGCACCACTAGTACAGCATTGCGTAGACATGAACCATAGTGAACAAGAATTAAAATGGTCAATTCTTGAAAAAGTTCAATTAAAAACGGGACAACCAGTGGAAGTCACATGCAAAAAACGAGAAACGTTCTGGATTTTCCATCTTGATTGCGCCAAACGTGGCCTTAACGAAGAAATAAACTGGTATGTCACCAAATAATTGAGCTCCCTTCTGATATCTGTATTGACATAGGAATCTATCTTGTAGAGTCACATATTTATCATTTTATGTGATTTTGATTCTATTTGTTATCATTTCATACGTGTGTTAGCATGTATATATTTTGATTAATCCCTTTTTGAAACTCTAAGGGAACTGTCTTTGTATAACTTTTCTTTTGCACTATTTAGAGGCAGGATCAGTTACAGATTTAAGGATTTTCTTTTAATTTTCTTTTTTGGTTTTTCGTGTTCACTTGTTTCAATGCCAAAATACTACAGTACTTGAATGACTATGGTCATCTGATTGAATGGTTCTTTAGGTATATTTGTTGTATTTGTCACTTCTTCGCTTTTTCTTTTCACTCTGTAGCTTTATTTCGGTTATTTACACACTGCATCCTTTTTAATTGAGATTTTCGCTATTAAGCCCTATTCCAATATGGTGGCAGTATAGTGCGTCTTCTATTTTTAGTCAAACTCTTATCACATTATGATCTTCCGGGTTTCTGCTATGTATCGCGATACCTCGCCGCGAGCGACGCTGCTTATAAACAATCTCTAGATACCTGACAATTTCCCCTTTGTTCGGAGTGAACCAGGAGACGGACACGCCATTATCGACATTTTACTGAAACTAGGTGAGCGCTAGGACTCCGGTACTTGTAATGTTATACTATCTTTACCTGCGACTGGGGCAGTTCTCATTGACGCTTCTTATGTGTCCGCGAAGTAATCAGGTGACTCCTCCTTTGTAGACTCTGGGTGGGGGCATTAGCGGTCCTTCCCATTAATGTATTTTGTCCTAAATCGCCAGGTATCGGATCGGTAGAGAATATTTAAATTTCATGTTGGATAAATTAATCAGTTATTAGAGGTGCGCTTGCAGTACTAGTCGAGCAGAATCTTATTCGTGTCTCTTTTATATATCAACACAGTGAAGGAACTAGACGTTAGGGACGACTTTACAGCGTCATTGTAGCAGATAATTATCCGTGCTCTACCTTTGTAAACCTGACGGAGGGGTAATATATTCATTAGTTTCCCTTGTCTTACATACATAGGTCCTAGTGTTCCTATTCATGCAAGTTGGAAGCCCTCTTATTTGTTGGTTAGGCTCACTCTTGGCATTTAGGTCTTAATTATCGTACCAGGTGGTATTGGAGCACGACCTCCTCTGGCCATTTTTTCATCATTTATTGACACACTTGGAGACGTTGTATACATAGTACTTTTTATTCAATTGAGATTTGGACCTTTTTATTTAACAGGACTCTGAAAGGTTTGGTTGGCGTACTCCTACAAAAAATTATGAAATTCTAATTAGAAGCTGGATTTACAAGACTCTGTGGACAAATCTACTATTTTATAGAGGTAGGTACTATAGGACAATTGCAGCCTATCCATATTATAGTTAGATAACAACAATGACTCTTCAACTTAGTTTCTTATTCTTGTCCATAGCTGTATAATTTTTTTTAAAAAGTCAAGAATCGTGTCGCATGAAGTAACTACAGTAACCCTATTAGATCTCAGCAACTATTTACAAAGGGGTAAGAGTTGTTTGTCTTAACATTTCTTGTCCTTGTTCACTTGAAAGCCCCGATATGTCCTAGGCTTATTGTCTGGTACCTTCTACTTTCAGATCATTAACTGGAAGACATAAACTATATGAACACCTAATCCTATATTAGCTCACTTTTCTATGTAAGTATTTTGGAACCCATATTCACCTACAGTGAAGATTTTATCTCTAGATTTTAGTTAGATCTTTATAACAATGTTACAATAGGACCCCTATATATAAGTTCTAGGAGGTTAGTGAATGTTTTTTAATCTATTTGTCTTGTTTTCTCTGTAAATAGTAGTGTTATGATTATGTGTAGGGATCACTTTGGTTTTTCTTTCAAACCTGTTCTGGTCGCTTTATTGGGATGTCTCTGTATCGCTTTCAACAATGTCAAATGTTAATGCGGTATTTTATTGTTTGGTGACATTGATACTTTATGTATATTGTAGATCCCCTGGATAATTGGGTTGTTCTATTGGAAGTGGTCCTGAAGAAGGTGGCCTTGCGCCGCCGAAACGCGCGTCGACCAAGTGCGGGGTCTCAGATTGATCTTGGAGACCTGTATTCATGAGTTTACTTCCTTGTTTCAAATGGTGTGGCAGCGTATGTAGCTAGAGTGAGAATGTTTGGATTGTTGAGTATGTGTGCGGATGTGGGTATTTTCTTTTTCTTCCAGGGTGGTAATGAATTATGTATCAATTTGTAGTAACTCTATTTATATATAGTTATGGGTTATATGCACCTTATTATGCTTTTCTCTGTTTACACTATTTGTATATAACAAAATGTTCTGTCTTTATAAAAATTGATTTTTCGTATTTCATGAGGAACTGACAAAGGAATATTAATTGATGCAAACTATTGGAATTTATTTTTATAAAAATGAAATATTTTTTTTTTTAAAGAAATGTAGGTTATTGATGAGCTTCTGTCACCAACATTTGATTAATGATTTGAAATGCTGTTGTATTAGAATCATGTGGTAGGTAAGGGAAATTTGTTCTCTCTGTCATTTTGTCTTATTCCCCTCCTTCCCTGACTTGATCAAGTCTAGAGGGGGTCCCATCAATTTTGCTATCAACTTCAAAAGTATACATTTAATTTTTACCATGTTGGTCTCATTTTGTTAATAATACAGAAAGCTAGTTTTCATAAACCTGTGTGAAGTCTGTTTGTGACATATTCATTGTTTTACTCTGTGAGCGTATTGCACAAATACTTCACACATTGCCTCTGTTGATAACCGTACCGGCTCTGTGCCAAACTTCCAGAGGGTGAGCACAGGTTATCTTCTTTGTGTATCTAGCTTTCCCTGATTAGAGTGTTTGGGTTCTACCTGGCCAGGGTGTATACCTTAGCCAACCGGAAACCCAATTTTTAACAAAAGGCAAGAGTGAAAAGATAATGGGAGCAAAAGTAGATGAGAGTCAAGAGTGAAAAGAGACTCAGAGGGGGCAGAGACAAGAGTTAGAGAGTGAAATGAAAGCAGTCACAGACACAAGAGAAGGCGCAGAAGGAAAAAGTGTGAGAGCAAAAGAACTTGGGGGCAGATTTACAAGGACTGGCGCATCCCCGCATATTAGCAGGGATGCGCCAGTAAAGATGTGACACGTACAAATACCCTTGCACCACCATGGATGCATTGCATTTACAATGCGGCGCACAGTGGCGCAAGGATAGTCAGATGCGTGTCGCATCTTTTGTCGTAAGGGAATTGCATTACTGGAGTCATGTCGCAAGCTAAAAGCAGGCTAAGGTTTTGACACAGCGGGGACGTAAAAGTGACTTCATGAAATCTTCTAGATTTCATTGCGTCACTTTTAAGGGGCTTCCTTGCGATGCAACCCCCACCCTGCATACATTATACCTGACGCAGGTATAATGTAGCGCAGGGCTTTACAACATGACACATCTCACTAGATGCGTCACATTGTAAATATGATGCATAGTGGCGCATTGTTTACGCCTCCGCTGCGTCACAAAAGTGACGCAACTGCGGTGTAAAAGTGTTGCAAGGGGCTTGTAAATATGCCCCTCAGTGAGAGAGAAAGGAAAAATGGGGCATAAGAGAAAAGAACAACAGACGAGAGAGAGCAGAGGGAGCAAGACAGGAACCTCAAGGCAAAAGACCCGGGTCTGAACGGGACTTGACTAGTCGGAGGACAAGTAATGGTTAAGTGAGTGGGGGGTGAGAAGATTGGGTCTAGTTGTCTTGCTGTGTTGTGCTGCGTTAAATGTTAGTAACTCTGCCCTTGGATTTCTGGCTCCCCAGGTAACTAAGGGAAATATATGTGTTTTTTCAGAAAGGTCTGTTTTTTTATTTTTTACAGTTTTCCATAGCACACATGCGCCCTGAGTGTATTTGAGTGCTTTAAATGAGCACCAGTTACATTACACAAAGTCACATATATTTCTTTTGGCAACGGCAGGTTATGTGATTTGCCCAGAATCACAGGATGTTTGAGCTGACTCAGACTCAAACCTGGGTAGGGGACGAACTCAATGAACAGCATCCAGCAGAATACTTGCGCTGCATTAGTGTCAAAATCTCAGCACCTTACTCCCAGGCTGACAAGCATTTGTGCGCTATGCACAAAAACACATATTTTCAAGGAAAGAGGAACTGGCCTGAAAGAAGAAATTCTCCTATAGTCTGAATTTGTGAGGGCTGCAAGAACACTATAGTCTCAGTCATGACATCCATCAATGAAACCACCGAGACATGGATTCCGACCTTACATGCCGAATAAGCTATACTTGAGTTCAGGACCACAGAACTCCCGTACATTAGCCCAAAATGACAGGATACTACTGCTCCTTTAAATAATACGTTATTGAGGTTTATATATGAGTGAATTCTACTGAACGGCTTGAACAAGCCCCAGGCCTGTGCTCGAAGAGGGGGCAAAACCAAGATGGCTGCACTTTCGTTTGCTTTGTCACTCTGGACTATCAGAGCAACATGGGATAAAATAGTCTTAAAAAGACTCATGGCCATTTGAAATTGTTGCCCATCAGGGAATAGGATTCCCCTGCAAATCTAGTTACCAGCTCTGTCTTTCACCCCAATTCAAGCTCTTTATTTAAATGTGTTTGGGGCCTCACATTTTTAGACACCTGGTTCCAATGAAATAACCCATTGAGCTAGGACAGACACCACCGGGACCTGCAACCCCGTTCTTTTGTTTTACATGACATCAATCTATAATTGATGCTTCATATCTACATGGTAAGCAGTTTCACTGATTAAAATGGTGATTTCAATGTAGTCAACATCATGTTCTTTTTAAGGAGATATACCACAATCTGGCAGAGCCAAGGATGGCAGAATGGGAGTGAAAAGCAAACACGGATGCAGAAAGATTAACAATTTTTTTTACCAACCCAGCAGTGGCAGCAAAGAAGCTGTAGCGAGTCAGAGCGGGTGCAAAGAACAATGAGGGAAAAATGCTGCAGAGGAGAGAAGACTAGCAGATGCAGTTTTATAGAGTGCCAGAAGCAAAATGAAAACAAGCATTGGCATAGCCAATAGGTCTCGGTTTTTGGTCCCTGTAAGTATTTAGTTATGCAGCAGAATATCCTTGGTGCAACAACACCAACTGTTGCATGGCTAAACACTTATAAGGTCCCAAATGCGAGACCTATTGGGTATGCCAATGCTTGTTTAGGACTTGTGCCCTGATTATAACGTGTGCAATACAATTTTGAAATAATGACTTTCATATTCGCAGTGCTTTCAGTTGCAGCCTGTGACATCGTAGCACTATTACATAAACATGTCATTATTCTCCAGCGCAGCAACCAGAATTCCCACAGAAATGTTGAAGCAACAACAAGAACCGATATGCAGCAGGCCTGCCTTAGACACATGAGGGTGGAGGGCCTGAATCTCATTAAGCTCAGTGGGCTTTTGCGCCCCTGTCCAAAGCCCGACCTCGGCAATGTTGGTGCTCAGGGGTTGAACTAAATAGCAGGAGAAGCCCAGAGTGTTGCTGCACGTGAAGAGGACTGGTTTCCCCCTCCCACTGAAAGCTACACATCAAAAAGTGATATACGTTTTTTAATCCAACCGACTGGTTCCCTTAAGGCCCCCTAGAATAAGAAAATCGTGACGTTCAGCTTTTCCTCAAAATCTGCATGGTTGTTAGTTGAAGAAGCAGAGGGAGGGTGGGAGTCACATCCCCGGGGAAGAAGTGACGCGCAGCAAGGCTGGGGCGGGTGTAGTTGCTGGGCAGAACTTCGTAGCACTGGAACACCAATTACAAACACCGGAAGTTTTGTTTTCTGAAGCTCATTTCAGATCTCCTTTCCAATCGCTGATGGAAGTAAAAAACAAGCAAAAAGTACGAAATTATCCGCTGTCCCGGAGTTGCATGTTAGCCACCACAAAGCGCTTTACTTTTAATGTTAAAAGTAAAGGGCAGGTGCCGCGATGAGGACTGGTTTCCCCCTCCCACTGAAAGCTACGTATCAAAAAGGGGTATCACGTTTTTTAATCCAAGCGACTGGTTCCCTTAAGGCCCCCTAGAATAAGAAAATCGCAACGTTGAGCTTTTCCTCAAAAGCGGCATGGTTGTTAGTTGAAGAAGCTGAGGGAGGGTGGGAGTCGCATACCCGGGGAAGAAGTGACGCTCAGCAAGGCAGCGGTGGAGTGGAGCTGCTGGGCGGAACTTTTTAGCACTGGAAGACCAATTTCAAACACAGTAAGTTTTGTTTTCTGAAGGTCGTTTCATATCTCCTTTCTCAATCGTTGATGTAAATAAAAAAAAATACCCAACTAAATTATCCGCGGTCCCGGAGTTGCATGTTAGCCACCACAAAGCACTTTACTTTTAATGTTAAAAGTAAAGCGCGGGTACAGCGATTATAGCCAAAGTAAAGAAATAGAAATAAACATCTATTTCTTTACTTTTGCTATAATCGTGGCACCCGCCCTTACTTTTAACATTAAAAGTGAAGCGCGGGTGCCGCGATTATAGCAAAAGTAAAGAAATAGATGTTTTTTCTATTTCTTTACTTTGGCTATAATCGTTGCACCGCGCTTTACTTTTAATGTTAAGAAGAAAG
Source organism: Lissotriton helveticus (assembly GCF_964261635.1). NCBI lineage: Eukaryota > Metazoa > Chordata > Amphibia > Caudata > Salamandridae > Lissotriton > Lissotriton helveticus. The sequence goes on from NC_136065.1 coordinate 432,223,519, forward strand.
CGGCACTGAACGGGAGAAACAAAGTTTGGGCTGCTGGGGTATCGAGTCAGAAGAGGGTGGGGTGGAGAAGGAAGAGAAAGCTGGAGAGGTGGAGACGAGGGCTCTCTGTAAACAACTGTTGGCATGGCCCTGAAAGTGACGGCGCCTGCACACAACGGGAAAAGTGAAAGCAGGCTGGCGAGTGGCAAATGGCAGCTGTGCACGTTGCGCGCGCTTGTGAGCATAACAGCAAGCCGGTGGCCGCCAAAAGCTTGTGGGTAGCACTTTGAGAAGCCAGTTACTAAATGTCTCGGCCCGACCAGCGCATACGCTGGCTCAGGTGAGACCTAAAAAGTGCCTTCAGAAACGTGTGGTAAGTGGGAGGGCACTGGCCAATGACTGGAAGTTATGCTTGGGCCATCCTACATGGCATGGACAGACACACAAAGACAAAGTGAAAGCACAGGAAGACAAGAAGTGCTGACTAAGCAGAACCAATGAAATTAAAGCAATGTTATGGCAACGAATGGTAGGTAATAGGCCAGCTAAAATCAGTTTTTTAGATTTGTTTTTCTAAGGACAATAGATCATTGCAAGGATTGCGCTGCCTACAGGCTCGACCTAATGGCAGTAAAATTAAAGTTATAATTATGAATTCGAACCACAATAGATCTGTAAATCATAACTCGTAAACTGAATACAATTTTTACAGCATCACAATGTTTATAGCCTCACAATAGTTGTACCATTAGCCTCCCAAATTTAATAGCTTCACAATATTTATACTATTAAGTAACACCTACAATAATGAAATTAAAGAACAATAACCCAGACCAATGAATAATAGTAGTTAAAGCTGTCTTATTCATAGTGTTATTGCTACTGCAATGATATTTAATCTGGCCTGTAAGATCACTTACTTTAGTCTCATCAACGGTTATATCATGAGTCCTGCGTTTGTTGTGTGAGCTATGGTTTACCGGCTATTGTCACTGCTAAGATTTGCAGAGCTAACCACAACTGATGAGTTTCAGTGAATTTTCTATTTTAAGTATGTTTCAAAGTGAATTTCAAAGATTTTTAAACATATGTTGAGGTCTTATGACCAATCCATACTATAAAGTCACTTTAGCCATCTTTTCTTTGTGTATATGTATATTTATATGTACATGTATATGTATATGTACATGTATATGCGTAAGTATGTCAGTGTTTGGCACTCTGCTAATCCTATAAAGTCTTTGCTGTAGAAATGGCAAAAGACATTGTCCCTTTCTAGCTTAGTGCGGATGGCACTGTGCTAATCCTATGCCTAATACATTTGCTATATACTCTGGGGCCCAACCAGTAAATGGTGGGCACCCACTTTATAATTGACAGGGGGAGGGGGCACACTTCCCCCACCCTGTGCCAACACTGATGTATGGGTGTAGGAAGGAAGGATTCTTCTACATAGTTAACCCCACTTTTTGTCTGGTGGTATGCTAGTTTTTGACTAGTCTGACTGGGATCCTGCTTATCAGGACCCCAGTCTATCTACTGTCCCCCTAAATTGCTGTGTTCAGTACTTAGGTACATCCCAGATTGGATACTGGGGTACCCTTGTCAGTGCCTAGTATATGGTACTGATGTACCTAGGGCATATGTACCCCAGAGGTCTCCCATGAGCTGCAGCATGTATTATGCCAGCAATGAGAGACCATTCAAATTGGAACTACTGGCTTGTCATTCCAGCCTGTGAAAGTTGGTGCATGCACCACTTACTAAAGATATAAGTTTACTATATCTAGGGGTCACTGCACTTAAAACCTATAAGTTACCCCTTTAGCAGACCTTTACAATACTGAAGGCAGGGTGCTTGGTTCTAAGTGAGAGGGTGCCCCTGCGTGAGCAGGACACCCCTGCAGCCTACGGAGTCCATTCACTTATGTTGTCAGTGAAGCAGTCATATACTATATAGAGGGGCACCATGTAATCTCGCGATGACCATCATGAAAACAGCTGCAATGAATCCTATCATGTTTGGTATCAAATATGTTGAAATCATACCCCCATGCTGTAAATGGTGTGGAGTATGATTCCAAGCCCTGGAAGAACCCTCCGTTAGGCTCTCAGTGTTACCGGTACCAGCCTTCTAGTCCCGGACAGCACAAAATGGTTGCCACCAACGAGAGACACATTTCTGCCCTCCTGCTGCTGAGCCAAGCTCGGGCAAGGGAAGGAAGAACAATAGGTCTCCTGTCACAGGGAGGTGGGACCACCTCCCAGACAGGAATTAGTGTGTTAGGGTTGGGTGTGTTTGCCAGCACCCAAAAGTCTGCATGAGGGGCACATTTGGTGTCACTGTTCATAGTCCAGTGCTGGGAGCCATTGGCTCCTGCTCTGGCGTGAAACTGGACAAAGGACATGGGAGTAACCTTCCCATGCCCAGACCCTCACCTGGGAGGGTCCCCTGAGTATTCCCAACCCTTTCCCTAGTGTACTTAAGGACTTACCTGGGGGTAGATCCCTAAATTCATCGTAGGATAAGATTCACAACTGAAACCACTGCACTTCTACCATCTGGGCACTTTGGACTTTGCTGGACTTTGTTTGGGCCTGACTTCGTCTCCCTTCCAGTCTGCTACATCGTCTGTGCCTGTGCATCATACAGGAACTTCACAAGGTCTGTGAAGCATCAAGGACAACCGAAGTAAGCTCCCTTGGTGTGAAGGAGTCACTCTGCTGCATTCGCAGGCACCTCAGTGAAGACTACCGGTCTGCAGATTCCAAGCTCCTCTGAACTCCGTGGGCTCTGCAACACAGGTGGTGTTTTTTTCTCAACTCACGAGGTCTGCTGTACCCTTTTATCAAGTTTGAGGCAAGTAGTCCTTTTGGGGGTTGCAATATCTGAACCCCTGGGTACCTTTTCCCCTTTACAGTTGCAAAGGCTTGTTGACATATTTGCAAGAAGATCTTTGGCTCCAACCTCGAGCACATCCAGGGACCAGAATCTTTGGCCACACTGCATCATGTGCATCGTGGCCTGCATCTTTTGGTGAGCTGCTTGAGGTCCTCAAATGACTCCTGTGCCTTCAGCCTGTCTGTCCATTTGAGGGTCACCTTTGTTTTCCTTGGGCTCCCCTGATTGCTCGGGCCTGCCCTGACTGCCCTGCTTGTGGTGAGTCTCCTGTACCATGCTGGTTCCAACCGTGCACCTTCTTGACTTCTTGCTTGGGTTGCATGTGCCAAGGCTTGTTGGTGCTCCCACCAGACACAGACCCCTCAACACTCGACATCCTTTATGGGACAGCTCGTGCCCGGGTCTTGGTCATCCTCACCATTGCCTGGTCCTTGCAGCTGCAGAGTTAAGGTCACCCTCACCTTTCCTGAAGCACCCAACATCGGAGGGCATTCTTCTTCCAAGTCTCCTGGTCACTCCAGAGTGACATAGACTCTGTCCCCTCTGATTTCAGGTGCTTCTCATCAAGAATACATATTTGCATTCCTCCGGACACTTTCTCCTTTTCCAGCAGCGACACTTTCCTGAAGTCCTTCATTGGGTTTGACGGTGGTTTCCGACACCACTTCACACCTATGCACCCGGTTTCCATGGGATAGGTAACTGGGGTACCACGGTATCCACAGGTGTGGTGGCTCTCCAACCTTCTGTCTTCCACGGGGTTTCATCAGGGTCCACAGGAAAGGGTCCCTCATTTTACAAATTCCAACCGCGACTTGCACATAGACTTGTATGGAGAATGCAGTCATGTTCACAGACTGCACAGGCTCCCTGAAGGGTCCCTATCTACTTACTCCAGGGGGGTTTTGTTGGACCCCAGCAATTCTACAACCTCTCGACATTGCCCTAACTCGGGTCATGGTTCTTATACTACTTTCTTAGGGTATGGTTTGGTCCCCCACTGGGGCCCACTGTGTTGTAGTGCTATTTACTGTGATTTATTTTCTAAAGTATACTGTGTTTTGTGTCTATCTCCATGTAGGAGATCCTGTAACATACTAGAGAGTGTTATATATTAAACATATATTTTTATAAATACTTTGTGTGGTTCTTTTTCATTTAATTTATTCTATAAGATTGCAGTCTGGTAAAACAAGCTGCTTTAAACTCCTTTAAGACTAAGCCTGAGTAACTCTATGGATGAGTGAGTGGTTGTATGAGTACTTCTATGGGTCTGTGAAGGATTGTGTGGGCATTAGAGTGGGTGTATGAGAGGCTGTATAGGGATGCGAGTGGGTGTGTGAGTGTTTCTGTAGATGATATCTTCAGTGATGTCATTTGAGATTTCATCAGTGATGTCAGTGACCATGACCACTGATGTGGGTCCCATGCTCACTGCGCCAAAGCATTCAAGCTAGCCTGGCTGATGCGGAGTGATGCCCCAAGACCAGTCCCAGGATGCTTGTTTCTGTCCAGGGAGGACCTGACTTGGCAGTTCTGGCTGGACTGTACTCATGAGGAACAGGGTCAAGACTGATATGCATATGGGGCGTGGCCAAGAGCATGGATGTGCACGGCATCGGCTCCGGTGAGCATAAGTAATCCTGCTTATATCCTGGGACAAAATGGGCTGAAACTGACCCATAACGGCGCAGAAGAGGTCCGGGATCCCCCTGAATGCGGTGGACCCGAGAGAACTGTGCCACAACCTGTCTTGGGACAGAAAGCGGTAGTAGTACGGGCGGCCGCGGAGTTGCCGAAATGGCGGCTGCCATTTCTTGATGAGCTCTGGAGCGGCGTGCTTCGCAGGTGTCCCAGGGAAGCGGCGGAGCTATAGTGGCGGAGGAGGCATAACGCCTCGCATGGAACCAGAACAGTGCCGTGATCCGGGACTGGCTGAGTGAGCGGGGACCTCCGATTGCATCGGTGATCGGACCGGACAGCTGCAGGCGGGATCGGCCGGGGGAGATCTGGACCGGGGCGGCAGGAGGTGACAGCCGTCTTAGGGGGCCGGTGTACTGACGACGGCTGCCGGACCTGAGAAGGAAGGAGAGCCTGGGGCGCACCTCCTCGGGAGTCGTGGAGCGACCGGCGGCTGGGGGCCCGGGCCTTTCCCCGTGGGGGTGAGTGAGAAGCCTGGAGGGGTATCGGGGGATGCGGGAGGCACCGCTGGCAGCACGCGGGCCCATACATTAACAAGGACTCCAGACCGATATGAGAAGTAGGCGGCATACCACATATCGGCCGCCGGGGCCTGTCAAACAGGGCCAGAGCACCTGACCCACCCCCTCCCTCCCCCCCAGGGGCACAGCGAAGGAGCGATAACTGAGGCCAGGACACATCTTGTGCCCGACTGCCCGCCTTGGAGGCCTGCTGAACCCGCGGGCGCAGTCGTCTGCATCCCCTTTTGCTTCAGAGCCAATAAGACTGGGGCTACGAGGTGAGGTCCTGGACTGGGTAGAGGCATCTGCTGGGACACAAAGGAATACGCAATACCCGCCAGTCTGCGCTTGGCACGACGTCCACTTGCCCTTCAATATACCCACTTTGATCTCTGGCGTGGACTCAGCGCTTCTCCCCCCCCTCATGCCTGAACGCCTGCGTGGAGGGGGAGAGCACCTGACGCCTGCTGCCTAACACTCCGGGAGAGCCCATAAGACGCTGCCATTCCTTACACAACACCCATCTTGCCACTGAGCTTTGGGTCTCATTGTTAAACGGAGGACCCAAGGAGAATATTGTGGACCCCTCGTGGACGATGCGCATTGCCTGGCACTAGAGCACAGTGTGCCAGAACGTGTGGACAGACCTGCCTGACCCCAGACACTCCGCTGGAGGTAACAGAAGCTCGATGCCAGGTACATCGTGGGGCACCCTGGGTGGTCGGGACTGACTCTAGAGACCTGCGCAACCAATTTTGACTAGAGATAAAGCACCCAAGCCACCCAGACAAAACAAAATGGATAAGTTTACCACGCAAAAACAACCACCTGTCCAGGATATGCCGCAGCGGAACGGAGATCCTGAGACCCTCCTACAAGCTATAAGGGATTCGCGCCAGGCCTTGGAGGGGAAAATAGGCGAGGTCAGTACAGAGGTCTCGCTCCTGCATCAGGACATGAGAAACATGGCCGCTAGAGTGACGGAAACGGAGGCTAGAATAGGCGAGGGAGAAGACGTGTTGCAGGACTTGCGAGGGGGCCTCTCGACACTCAAGGCCACCACCAAAGACTTACAATGGAGGGTGGATAACGCCGAAATCAGGGCATGACGGAATAACCTCCGCTTCGTGGGATTTAGAGAGGAAATTGAAGGGGCAAATGCGGAGGCATTCCTGTACAAGTGGCTCCGGGACACCTTCCCCACTGACAAGTTCTCAACTTGCTTTGTGATTGAACGGGCACACAGGGCCCTACAAGCAAACCCCACCCCCCGAGGTGCGGCGCCCCGTACGATCATAGCCCGTTTCCTAAACTTCCTCGACAGAGACATGATCCTCCAAGAAGCCAGGAAATTGGGAGACATTAGAATAGACAATGCACGTATTATGATCTTTCCGGACAACAGTCGAGAAGTGCAAGCCAGTAGGAGATCATTCATATCCGTTAAAGCAAACTTGCGTGAAAAGGGCATACAATACATGCTACTCTTTCCAGCCAAGCTAAAGGTGATGTTCAGAGAGAAAACTCACTTCTTCCAAACCCCAGAGGTGGCATGGGAGTGTCTGGAGGAACAAAGACGACGGAAGAGCCCCCCGGGACCGATCTCAAGACAACCGGAGGTGGAACGGGGCAGCGCGCTGCAACCCAGAGACCTCGCGGGACAGTGGCGGAAACCACCCACCCCCCATCCGACACAGATTACTGGCCGTCCAGTACTGGACAAGGACCAACCTCTGAACTCACAGCCCCGATTGCGTTCTCATACACTGCCACTCCCAACAGGACTGGACAGCAATGCAGAACCAGACCCTCAAGGGAGCAAATCAGAGGACGACAGAATTGCAGACGAAGGCGACCAAAACACAACGTCAACGCATCCTTTGATAGCGGAGATCGTGGCGATGGAGCAAGACACCAATAGGGAACACTCACAAGAAGAACCGCCGGACTCTCACTCATGATTCAGGAAGCTAGCCCAGATGGTATCAGTATCGCCTTGCCCATCGGGGATGAAAAAGGAAGGTTACACACCCCCTCTTCTTTTATTTCACAGCTCACACTTACCTTTTCCTCCGTTTCTTCTTCTCATCCTTTTTCTTCTTCTATATTCTGCTGTCGGCTCTCTGACTGATAGTGAACTGTTCCCCGCTTTGCGGGATTTAGATAAGGAAAGATGTGGGACGCATTGCAGGGTGTTTTGTTGAAGCTGTAGTGCGAAGGGTTACGACCATGGGTGGGCGACAGGCCGCACCCACCACTGCAAGGCACCAACAGCAATTGGTGACAGAGTCTCAGCGGGGGGGATGGGGCCGGGAGGGATCTGGGGAGGGATGTGGTCAGTTTGTTCATACATGTTGGTATGTTTTATGGGTTTATACAAGGTAATGTCACACAAGTAGCAGATGATGCACGGATTGCCATAAGAAGGTTAATGATAGATTGCCAGAACGCAAATGGCCCCGAACGGTATCACTTAATGGACAAAACTCATAAACCCCTTACTCGGTTTACACATGGATGGTGAATGGCCTAGGGGACAGGATTAAAACAAGTTTAGTACACGCTCATATCAAACGCGCTCACCCTGACATAGTGCTCCTCCAGGAGACTCATCTTCGAGGGAGCAAATGCAGCTTCCTGGGTAGGAAACCTTACACTGTCCTAGCGCATGCTGGATACACTACAGGGTCCCGAGGGGTGGCTATCTTAATAAAAAGGACCCCCCCCTTTAAGATCCAACGCACATGGATAGACGATCAGGGCACATATGTGGGAGTCAATGGACGATGGGGCAGGACAGAGTTCACAATCATATCTCTGTATGCCCACCCCAACTGCAGGCCAGAACTCTAGCGGGAGTCACTGATATACTGCTCGATAAGTCGAATGCCCTACTGGTGATCGGAGGTGATATTAATGATGTAATGCACCCTGCCTTAGACAGGTCTGGGAACCCAATACGGTCAGAGACAGAGACGCATTTAGCGCACTTCACCAAATCCTTGGGTCTTATAGATGTCTGGAGAACAATGCACCCACAAGACTCCTGCTTCTCTTACTATTCAGGGGCACATAAAGTATACTCTAGATTAGACTACATTTTCGTAATGCAAGGCATGAAGGGACAGATCAGGAGGGCTGAGTATCGAGCGCGTGGTTTGTCGGATCACTCGCCGCTTGAGGCCACCATCGGTAAGGATGCATTTAGACCCAAAGGGGAGTGGCGCCTCCAATATGGGAGTTACAGAATAAGGAAGTACTGTACGGCCTCCGGGCAGATACGAAAGTCTCATTTGCTGAGAATGTAGGCACGGTCCAGTCGGGGGTGACGGTATGGGAGGCGTATAAGACGGTTCTTAGAGACCGGGCGCAGAACAGGGTGTCGTGGGCAAAGAAGAAGGAGAGGGAGGAGATGGAAGAATGCGAAGCTCAGATTCTGACCCTGGAAAGGCAGTGCCTGACCCAAAACGATGACCAACACAGGCGTTGACTGAAAGACGCACAACTTAAATACAGGGCCCTAGCGACACAAGAAGCAAAGACACAAAGGTTAGCAACGCTTCATAGGCTATATGATGTCAGTGATAAGTCAGGAAAGCTACTGGCATGGCTGAGCCATAGGGAAATGGGAGCCCGCTGGATTGAGGAAATACTAGACGAGACGGGCATCCAGATACATCAGGATGAGGGGATAGCGAAGGCGTTCGCCACTTATTATGGCAAATTCTACGAGGCCCGGGACCTGAGGGAGACCCCGGCTATAATAGAATACCTTGAGGCGGTTGAACTGCCTTCCCTGTCAGAGGAAGACAGGGATAGCCTAGACACAGACCTTACACTCGAGGAAATCCGTCAGGCCATTGCCAGGCTCCGACCCGGTAAAACGCCGGGACCAAATGGTTTGCCGGCGGAATTTTTTAAAAAGGGATCGGATCTTCTGGCCCCCCATCTCCTATGTATGTTTAAAAGCACGCTAGAGGAGGAGACCCTTCCGCCTGATCTTCGCAAATCCATCATTATACCTATACACAAAATAGGGAAGTATCCGGTGGAATGTGCCTCGTACCGTCCCATCTCACTCCTGAACATGGAGGCTAAGATCCTGGCAACCGTATTGGCCCTGCGTATGAGGCCAGCCATCACCGACTTAATAGAGAAAGACCAAACGAGCTTCATGCCCAGTAGAGCGACTCGGATGAACCTGCGAAAAACCCACAATCGGATGATGGAGACATTATCCTGCACGCCACTGCATCTCCTTCTCTCCCTAGACGCCAAAAAGGCATTCGATGCGGTCCACTGGCCCTTTCTTGAAGCGACTCTAGCTAGATTCGGATTTGGACCACGATATCGGAGTTGGGTACGGCTGCTGTATACGGCGCCGATGGCGATGGTGAGGGTAAACGGCCGTCTGTCCCGAGAGTTCCCAATCCAGAGGGGCATCCGTCAGGGCTGTCCCCTCTCCCCGCTCCTATTTGCTCTAACAATAGAAGTGATAGCATGTGTGGTGAGACAACACCCGGGCATAAGAGGATTCCGATTGTCTGCGACAGATGCGACGGAGGAAAAACTCTCTCTGTACGCAGACAACATATAGCTTTATGTCACCGACCCTGAGACTACTCTCCCCATTTTTTTTGAGGCACTAAACACGTACGGTGCGTACTCAGGATACACCATTAATTGGCACAAATCAGTCATATTCAGCCCCAAGGTGGGATACGACTGGCCATCCTTACCTCACACACTACAAGTAGCAACCCATGGTTTCACTTATTTGGGGATCTATCTCACGCAGGATAAGCAGCGGTCCTATAGAGAAAATGTACACCGAATACTACTTGCATTTAAAGAGGATGCCCAACGATGGAAGGCGCTCCCCCTTACCATATTAGGCCGAGCGGCCATGTTTAAAATGATAACGCTCCCAAAGTTTTTATATGCCCTCCAAAATGAGTATTTCCCCCTCTCGCAACAGGTGTTTCGAACAATCAACGCGGAGCTGCGGTCTCTGCTATGGCTGGGGAAACAACCCCAGATTGCCCTCACCACGCTATGCCGAAATCAATATAATGGGGGAGTATCGCTACCAGACATAGAGGCTTACTACAGGGCGGTACACCTCACCCCGATATCAGACTGGCTACATACAGAAACGACCCACCCCACTTATAGATTAGAACGCTATAAAACGGGTAAGCACTCCCCTCTTCATTATTTATATGGTGGGAAAAAGCATGCAGGATTGCCTCAGGCCACCCAGACAACAATCACAATGTGGCAGAGTGCTAATAAAACGATGGGATGGCACCGCAAACCCACGAGACAAACTACACTCTGGCACTGCACGTTGTTACAAGAAATCCACAAGCTGCGGGATTTTAACCGTGGGATAATCTGGGCATATCCACTTTGGGAGACGTAATGTCGGCCACCTCCTTTAAACCCTTTCAGAAACTCCAAGCAGACTTTGGACTTAGCACCACACAACACTATAGATATTTACAACTGAAACACGCATGGCAGGCGGAAGGTCCCTTTCCCTCCCCACTGCAAGAGTACGCGCCACTGGAGGGGCGACTACTCCAGGGACACCTACAGGAAAAGGCAGTGTCACACACTTACAGAACCCTAATTAATAATGCCCCAGATCACCTGGCAAAATTGAGAGAGACATGGGAGAGTAATGTGGGGACTTTTGACACCACGGACTGGGAATCGGCCCTTATGCATCCCCAGGAAGTGGCAATCAAGTCCCGAGTAAGACTTATACAATATAAAATATTACATAGGATCTATTACGATAGAGCCCGGTTGCATAGGATGGGTAGAGCGAGCGACCCATGTTGCTTACTGTGTGGCCATGAACAAGGGGACTTTTATCACACGGTGTGGGACTGCCCTGCTATACAGAAGTATTGGAAAATTGTGACGGTGGAATTGGGGAAGGTACTGAATGAGGTATTACCAGTAGACTCAAAATGTATCCTCTTGGGTATACCCGGAGATGTGGATTTGAGTCGCCCTCACTTTATATTCGCTGCCCTGGCTCTGGTTATCGCTAAGCGAGACATCGCTAGGAAGTGGGGATCTGCACAGAAACCACAGATGGGGGAGTGGAAATCAGGGATGGACCTATACATGGCAGCTGAGAGGGTCACATATAGTGCTAGAGGATGCCCCAAAAAATTCAAATAAGTATGGGGAAACTGGAGGACATATTATGGTATGGATGTGAGGATAGGCCAGCGACCCCAGATAGACTGAAATGCACTACAAGGGTGAGACAGCGTAAAGGGGCTGTTTTCACCAAGGGACGAGAGGAACTGAGGGGTGAGACACACCAACACAAGGAGGGAGGCGGGATCTGGTCTCGCTTGGCATATATTTTATTTAACAAATGATGTACAAGAGGGGACTGGTGGCGATGTAATGTATCTAGCTCAAATGATGGAATTTAATGAATACCTTGATTGTTTATGGTTTGATTTACAATGTAAAAAGAAAATTAATAAAAACATTATTTTTTTTAAAAGACTGATTTACATATGGCTTGTTCTAAACTGGGTTGGCGTGGTGAGCAAAATAACTATGGATTAAACCCAGATCTTTGTAACTGAGGGACATTGTTTGCATTGTTCCGCATCTGTCCCTCATTTGTTCCCTTTGCTTTTGTCACCCTAAGAGGGAAGGGTATGGCCAGACGTCGGTCCCATGCTCACTTTGCCACTAGATTCAAGCTAGCCTGACTGATGAGGTGTGATGCCCCGAAACTAGTCCCAGGATGGTTGTTTCTGGTCCAGGGAGGACTTGGCTTGGTAGTTCGGGGTGGACTTTTCTCATGAGGAACAGGGTTAAGACTGATTTGCATATAGCTGGGTCCAAACTGGGATGTCGTGGTGAGCAAAAGAATGATGGATTAAACCCAGATCTTTGTGACTGGACAGGTGAAGAGAAAGTGGTGAGCAAAGAGCGGCCACACAATACTGCAGCACTAAGCGTCAAGATGTTGTTTAGGCCCGCTGCCCTTTCCCTGCCATCTATTGCAGCAAGCTCCACCATGCAGCTGGGCGCTTCTTCCAGCACACTACCAGAACCAGCACCTGAGGTGGGTGCCTGCGGAGGATCTGGGGGGAGGGCACTTGTGAACCCACGCCAGCACCATACAGCTGGGAAACTGACGAGCGAGGGGCAAGCTGACTAACCCGCTTCTCACCGCCCCCCATTTTCCATCCCCAAGGAATACTCCAGGAGGATTGCTTACTAGGAGTGAACAGTACGAGTGCAACAGCTTTAGTTAGCGGCTACAGAGAGAGTGCACCCGTCGAGTTGCGGAGGTGGTCCTGGCAGCACCAGGTGCGGCCTGCAGCTCAGCCAGGGGAGTTCCACTTGCCATAGACAGCTACAGCCACACACAGAGCCTCAGGCTAATTGTCTCCCTCGCAAGGACACACCTTGCAATAACAACTGGGACACTAGCACAAAAGGAAGGATCACAACCTAATACTTCTTCCAAATCAAGCAGCCTTTTATCCTATCTTCAACCAACAGTGCCCTAAAACAGACACCGACCCTAAAGACGGGTGCAATCAAAACAAAGTCCAGCATCCAAAAAGATTCAGAAGTATTGTCTCCTTTCCGCAACACTAGGACGCCACTAGCCAATAAAGGAAACAGGAACCCGCTACTGGGAACGACCGCCTCTTATAGAGAAAGAGACAACTCAGATCCAAGTCCAGCACTTATATGATTGCCCCAAAAGCTACCAACCTCTCCAACTTGGCCTGAGGGACAGGATGTGTCCCAAAAGGTTTTAGATTTAGCAGCAGCAAGAGACCGGGAGTCTGGTATGGAAGGAATTATGCAGACTGCGTCCGATCACCAAGCCAACAAGCTGGATAAGCATCTGTAAGAGCCTCAATACCCATAAACTGGTCCTGCTTAGAACTGGAAGGCACTTGCAGCAGGATTCTGACCAGCTGCTTCAGGGCACCCTGCGTTCACTGAAACTGACGCCACCAGGTGCGCCAAACATTATGACAAGGACCAACCTCAGTCGACAGGGGACGTCCAACTCAATTGCATACACGTCACTGAGCTGCACGCCAGAGAACCATCAACGCATTTGCCAGCCACTAACAAAATGTCGCTAGGTTCCAACTCTATATTGCTCAAACCCAAGTATACCTCAAAAGGGAAACATGACATCTTCAACAGGGGGACATCTTGAGACTATTATGTGCTACACTCAAACTTGCAGCCCTAAAGTCAACTGACCTCCGAAAAGAGTTTCTCCACTCTGCACCCACACTGCTAAAATTAGAAAAACAAAGATGGCCATTGCAGATCCTACAACTGAACATGTGTAGTAACTTCAACGGCCCTCGCCTCTAGGCCCCAGTGGCCCCCACAGTTCTGCTCAGGTGCTCGCCAGAAGGTGCCTGCTCCGGTGACCTGGAGCTGGGCCAGTACTTCCTCCCAGACTGAGCTTTGTGTAATATTTAACTATCTACGGAATGCAAGCAATACGCTCCACGGGGCTGCGCTCTGATTGGCCAGGGCGCTCGTAAGAAGTTACAGCAATGCGTGGGTACCCTTGCTGAAGTATTAACCCTCACAAAGTGCAGACCATATCCCTCGGTCAAGTAACACCTAGCCCTCGGCCTTCTCTCACTCACTACAGACTCCGAGCTCCAGCAGTAACTCTGCCCATTCCATGATCACCTCACACCCCAGGCCCCTCTTGCACCCATGTCGGCTTTCAGTCCACTCAGCAGTATCTTTACCGTATCTTTACAGGTCTGACAGTTCAGCGTCATAAGGAGTTGACACGGCCTACCATGCTTCTAGGGAAGATAACATGAGTACCAATAAGCCCCGCCATGAAAACACTTATTGTTAATGCAAAAAACAAACACTTTCTAGTCCGCCAAATGTAAATCTTTATAAAAACAGCTACAAGGCGTCCATGCTAGCTACATTGTATTATTATTATTGGTGTTGATATTTTTAGCATTGTTATTAGAATGCTATTATTAGCATAACGATTCTCTCTGTTGTAGTTAATGTTATTGGTTTCGCTGTTCGTATTATGATATATTATTATTCCACTACGTTTTACTGCTGTGGTTGTTCTGTTTCTTTCCCACCCTGTAAAAATCCCGGAGCACAATTTGCAAACACATACAATTGTGCTCCTGCACCTTGAGTCGGACACTGGACCTAGCACCATCTGTGAAGCATGCATGATCAACAGATAAAATTCGGGATTTAGAGGTGATAGTTTAGTATTTTTTCACAAAGTGCAATCCTATTCATAGAAACTCACATCACACCACATCACACACCTGTCAGCACATGTATGTATGGGGACCAGGCTTTAGCCTACATTTACTGCATGCAGCTACAGTTAATCCCTATAAACGCATCATAATAATATTGATAATATCCCTTAGACAGGAAGTTTTGAAGGCTCTTAAAATTGCTATAATGCCTGAAACACGGGTGCGTCTTTAACCAAGATGAAATGCCCACAGGATGATGAAAACAGTGAAATAAAGTCATTTACATTCACAGCACAGCATTGCACAGTGGTCTGCAGAGTGCACGACCGCTGCCAGCCGCTCTCAGGCAGACTTTAGCCTTTATAACTCTCCCCTATCAACCGATAGCAGCGTCTAGGACTCGCTTTCAACAAGGAACATGAGCTCGGTACAAGAACAATTGTTTAATATTCAGAAATATACCCGTGCTCGCAGATGGAAGCTTCAGTCGTGGTTCTTAATACTCGTGGAAGTAGATGGGGGTGGTCCGGGGGGGACGTAAAAATAAAATTTAAAACTTACCTGACCACCTCTGCTCCTGGGCCAGGTCCTGCGCCGCCTCTGGCTGAGGCCTTTCATATGTCACATTGATCAGATCAGTGCTACTTAGATGCTAGTTGGCCTGGGGCAGTGACAGTCGGAGGTCGGGCTGATGTCTCTCAAAGTCCTGTCTGAGTATAAGGCACAGTTTAGCCACATAATTATTGGCCTCCCAATGTCGGTGAAACGCCATTCGGGTTGGGACATAGTCAGCCACGCATCAGGCTGGTGGCAGTACCATCACAAGTTACTGCCATTCACATCTTTTCGAAACACACATGACCATACTTGTCACGTACATCCCATTTCTTTTGTTGGGGCATACTGCCTTCGCAGGCTGGCTCGGGATTCTCTTTTGTGTTTCTGCTGCCTGTGGAAGCTGTCTGTGGCATGTCTCAATGCTGGCTGCAGCATCTCTCAGTGCTGGCTGTGCCTCTATCAGTGCTCCCCGTGCAGGCTGTCACTGGCTCCCCATACATGTGGCTGCAACATGATGGCTGTAGCCTCTCACAGGCTGCGGCCTCTCTTAGTATGTGATTGCCTGGGGAAGCAGCCTGCAGCCTCTCTCAATGACTGCGGCCTAGCTTAGTATGTGGCAGCTGCCTGTGAAAGATGCCTGCCATCTTCCTCAATGTTGACGGTCCAGGTTGTGGCCTCTCTGGGCCTATCTCAGTATGTGGATGCGGCTTCTGTTGCCTTTGGAAGTTTCCTGCCGCCTTTCTCAGTGGTGACTGTGCAGGGTGTGGCCTCTCTCTCAGTACTGGATGCCTGTGCAGACTGCAGCCTCACATATTATGCGACTGAAGCTTCTTCTGCCTGCGGTAGCTGCCTGGGGCCTGTTTCAATGGTGCTGCCTGTGTCACCTGCAGCCTCTGCAGTTTGTGGTTGCTCCCAGGCATCCTGCCCGCGCATGGTGCCCCTGGACTCTCAGTGTGTTGCTGCTGACTTTCTAGTGGCTGTGAAAGCTACCTGCATCTCCTCCCAATACTGGGTATGCATGATGGTAGGGGCCTCTCTCTGTGCATACCTCCTGGCTATCACTCAATGTAACTGCGGCTTCTGCTGCCGGCTGTCTGTGCTGTCTGTGGCCTCTTTCAGTGCTGATGCAGACTGCGGCCTGTCTCGCGATGGAGTGGTGTACACTTTTGCAGTCACAGCATGGCCTCCCATGCCCCCTGGGAGACTGGCGCTGCTAGCAGCCACTCAATTGTAACCTGCCGCCTTGGCAGCCAGTGCCCGTCTGCCTCTCTCCTCGACGTCACAATTTAGAGATGGCAACTGAGATCAGGGGCAGCAGCATGCAGGATGTGAGTGGCAGCACATGGGGCCCTCCGAGCTCCCTGCTTGGGAAGAGGAAGCCCCCTCCACTCCCAGCTCTGAAGCGGTGCCCGGGGTCAGGCCAGATGCCACCCTATATGAGATGAAAAGATGCCCGTCTGTACGAGAGGCGGACGAGTAACCTAGGCCATCAACGAAGAGGCTGTAAAGAGCTGTATTTACCTGCTAGAACAAATATTGTGTAACCTGCCGTCAAAGCTGGCAAAACAGTTGGGTGGGTTCGCAGTGGGGGTACTTACGGAGGGAAGTGGGACGGTAATAATATATATAAAATATAAAACTTACCTTACCTGCTTCTTCCGAGACCGCATCATGTGGCGCCGCTGCCTCAGCTGAGCTCCTGCTCTGGAGTCCTGCCATGTTTTAGGCAGCCTCCCTCCTCCTGCTCCCCTAAGCCAATCACATG
Organism: Lissotriton helveticus; assembly: GCF_964261635.1. Classification (NCBI taxonomy): domain Eukaryota; kingdom Metazoa; phylum Chordata; class Amphibia; order Caudata; family Salamandridae; genus Lissotriton; species Lissotriton helveticus. Next base: position 432,240,208 of record NC_136065.1, read on the forward strand.
CTACAATGGCAGCATTGTGATTGGGGAGGCGCAGGGGAGAGCGCCCCAGCCGCATCATTTTCTCCCACATAGAGAAAAAGGGAGAGTGGGCGGTCATGCTTGAGGGCGGGGGTAGTGGCTTACCCACTGTTGTGGGTATTGACTGTTTGGTCGGGTCCATGGCTGACCAAACAGTCAGCACCTATAACAGTGAGCAAAGACACTCCCCCCCGCCCTCGAGCAGGACCGCCTTTCCGCCCACCCCAACCAGGCACTCCAGGCACTTCTGCTTTCTCTACTTGCGAGAAGCAGAAACATAAAATGGTAGTTTTAGAATTTTATGTTTCTGCCTTCTCGCACAGCGAGAAAGTAGTGGGGCGGCACCCCCACGCCCCAATGGAGGAGCCACCACTGCATTTATAGCCCCGGGGACCACCACCTCCAGGGGCTTCATTGCATTTTCACAAGGAGGGGTTGTTGTGTATCGATTTAGATTCCATATGAATTTCCCGATTCATGCCCTTATATAGACACAATTCACATTGCCCTTATTTAGGCGTAGAAATCCAACCCTTATTAAGTCATTGTCCAAGCTAACCAAATACAGGCCTGGTTACTTTCATCCGTTCATCTACGTCACAACGAGTTCTTGGAAAACCAGACTCCGAAGCCTTTAAGACTTCCCCTTGCTTGGATATTGATTTTTCCAAGAACTCATTTATTATACATGAACATCTATTCCTTAGAGATTTATTCATGATGTTCTTATGCCTAACTTTTACGTTAATACTGGCATTCCTAAACACAATCAAGGTATAAACATACCTTCACTTGCTATGGTAAGGCACGGTGCGGTTCGGCTACCGACTTGCATGACGCGGCTCGCCACAGCTAGTCCCAAAGGAAGTCAAGTCTCCAACTGATGCACTGACCAGACGCTGCCAACCTCCACGCAGAGAATCCAGCTCCAGTGTTTCTGACTCCCCTTGCGGGGTGTTAGAGATTGAGTGCCGGGAAAGAGATACCAAACTCTCTCATTCTAAGGTATGGAGCTGATTAGAACCTAGAGACACTTTTGGCAACTCTTGGCATAACTGAACCAGACTAAAACAGCACCTACTCTTCCCTCGTACTAGATTTAAGATTAGGTAAACTGGGGTAGGATTATTTTAGAAGCACCAGTTGAGTATTTTAGACCGTGTTATTTATGTATGTATTTTAATGAATATATGTCATAGCTACAAAACATGCTATTACAGTTTTATTTCATCTTACTGCTAACGCTGTACATTTTATACTTTGCATTCTCTCTTACGTTTGTAGCAGTTCATATCTCTTGCATGAGAAATAAGACTGTTCAATAAACCCTTTTTATTGAAATGCCATCTCCCTATTTCTGTGCAACACTTTGTAGAAACGAAACATGCACGATTGACAGAGTGAAACGGTTATCTATTGTTTCCACGACTCTAAGATTATTCCGACTCTAAGGGAAACAAAGTTGTCATGTTTATGCGGTTGTCAGAAACTAATCCCTTCTTGTTCATTTGAGAAAGTTTATAGTCACCTCTGAGTTAGCTGGCACACATAAATAATTAAGTTTAATATACTCAATAGAGACATACTGACCTCAGTCCTATGTCAAAACTATAGTGTACATTATTCCAATGTGCAGAGCCTATCAGGGATATAGGAACTACACTACACGGGGCTGCGTGGTCCCCCTCCTTGGCCATTCTCAGCCCCACTGCAAGGACCACCTCCCCCCAGAGCCGCTCCCTATCTCCTGAGGGACCCATCTTTGAGAGATAGCAGCTTGCTTTTGCTTGGTGAGATCTTTGACAGATCCTGTCCAGTGAGAGAAAACTGTAAGTCCGCTCCCACTGTGCGGGAGCAGGAGAATTATTCCCACATGCAGGGACCAGCATTTTTTGCTGCCCCCTATGTGTGGGAGTGAACTGGCTCCCCCTGGTGGCGGGGAGCCAGCAGGGACCACAGTGGCATTGATGCTCCCTTGCGGTCCCCCATGCCTTCCTACTGGGTGCACTGGGTTGGCTCCAGGGCATCCAGCATCAAAAGGCCAGGCTCATGGGGATGGGGACCCCTGGACACAAACCAGCTGGGCCTTGGTAGGGGGCCTTTCTGTAATTAAGAAAGGAGAGTCCATAAAAGTCCACATTTGTAAAGCGCACAATCACCCGTAAGGGTCTCTAGGCGCTGGGGGGGCCGTCGGGAAGATTAAGCAAGCTATTGCCCAGAGTCACATGGTGCTGGGCTAACCTGCCGCCGGAGCCGGGGATCGAACCGTGGTCCCCAGATTCCAGCGTCAGTCACCCTGGCCGCGGCGCCACACCTCTTCCACAATAGTACTTCCTTTTAATTCCTCTGAGTGTGCAAATGCCCAACATCATTAGCAAGGTCCACTCATCCCAACCAATTTCCTTAGTAATATACAAAGGTATTTTCTACCTTTTCCCATGTTGATGGACAGTTTACAAAAAGACCCCCAAGTTTGTTTCCCTCCAATATTGGTGATGAATTCTTGATGCAGAGGAATACAAGGACATATCCACCTAACAAACAAGCACTTACTTCATATAGAGGAAGTACCTCTGTTTGATGGAGATTCACCTCTTTGGAGTCTCCTATCTTCTCTTGATGAGGATACATGTTTTCAAATTGAGCCTATAGGGAAATCCCTGGAAACCAACAATGTCTGTTTTCACACCACCCTTCCATTCATTATATTCTTCAAACATACATTCAAAACTTGCATTGAGCCCCCTTCAATCCCAAGAATATTCTCAGACTAAAATATAGCGCTTACAATATTTTATTAGTATAAAATCTTCTTATTTTATCTCAAAATTTAAAATTTCAGATATTCTCCCGAAAAGGTACACATAAGCAATGAATTAAAAACTTTAGTACAATTTATACATTCCACTCTGTGTGGTCATAAAATAATGCATAAACAACTCAGAGAAAAAGCATGAAACATAATCATGAAACACCACTGTAGTTACCCCCCTAAAGAAACAATTCTAATATTTTGATTGGATGTTAATCTGATCCAATAGCCCTATGTGTTTTGTGAGGGGCGCTTAGTATAGGAATTCCCTTGTATCTCAAGGTCCCCCGGCTTTTTTTTGGATTCCTCGTTCTAACGTAGACGTCAACGCGTTTCGGTGGTTTAGACCATTAGATAAGGGGCCACTTTCTTCAGGACAGTATTTCTTATAGGGTCACTTCTTTCAATTGATAGAGTTACTTCTGTACACATAAAAATGAAAGGACAATCAGCTATATGTGACTTTACATTTCAACCACAATCATATATCACTTTATACCACAGTTCCTTTTGAGGTTATCATCTACTATATGTAACCTTACAATTCAACAATAATCATTGGTCACCCTAGTACCGACATTCCCTTTAAACATTAGTCACATGTCATTCTCTTACAAAAACTCCACTGGAGGTTATCTTTGATCTTCTTGCACCCTTGACATAAATTTCACAAAGGGAAGGCATAATTCTACAACCTATATGTAACATCTCCTGACCCATCTTTTATCATACAAAATCAATATGAGATTCAAATGAGCTATACAGTATGCGTTACATTTTGGTTTAGAATATGGCGGGCGTTCATACATATTCTCAGTCATACTGAGCCCCCCCCCCCCCCGCAATCATACATCGCCATTTATTCTTTTCTACCGACCTTTACATTTTCTGGTAATTTCTTTTAAAGAGTGCGGTCCTACTAAAATCTTGTGGGTAAGTAGGTACTCCAAGTTAAAATTTATATTTCTAATGTAAGAGAGAAATAATATTTTTCATTTTTTATATATCATATCACGTACATATTTGCTTATACTCAATTCTCTATTGATTTATTGTTAATCCATTTGTTTACCTTTTTGTCAAGAAATAATGTATATATTCTTTCTTAACTTCTTCTTTAAACAGGGTAGCTATTTACCACAAATTCATACCATGATGATGTATGTAATCCACATAAATATATATCTGTTGCGGAGATATAAACAAGGAAGCTTTCATAAGTCACTCTCCCAACATGTTGCCCATTCTTTGTTGGCATACTTCACTATCGCTTACCTTTTCTTAGACATGTAGATTCCCGTATACGATATTATGAAGCGGGAAATCCTACATTTGTGGAATAAGACACTGTAGGAACAATCACATTTCCGAATTACATACACGCAAGGTGACTGGAGACGTTACCTTGAGGTCCTTTATGCAGCTGTAGTGAAGAATATGCACTAGACATTTCTCTAATGAGGTAGCACTTGCTGATTACCCAGTAGAAATTACTCCAGTTGGGTAGACATATTTAGGAAAAATTGTGGACTCTTCTTAGAAAAATCGAGGTTCCAGTCTGGCCCTGTTGCTCATTTCACAGAAATTAAACCTCAACGGAAACAATTTACAAATATAAACATAGAAGGTGCCCCACTTAAATCACCACTTCTGTAAAGCACAATTTATCATAACTTATTGGACAAAGACAGAGAAAGTGTGTCTTCTCTTGTATTCCACGTTGGAAAACAATCTTAAATCCTTAATGGAGGTGAATGCATCATTGATCTATTGGATCTGCAGTAACTGTAATGAGAGGTTTCTTTCTTGTCCATGGTTCCCCTGAGCATGCAAATACTCAAAATCATCTGCAAGGTCTGCCATTTGGCCCTACCTCATTTTCCTTAGTAGTATGCAAAGGTCTTCACATCTTTTCGCACGTTGATGGACTGCTCCCCAAAAAAGGACTCCGAGCATGTGTGCTGCTGATTTTGATGACAAGTTCTTGATGCAGAGGAATTTTGAGGACATCTCCACCAAACAAAGAATCACTTACTTCATATAGTTAAGAGGAAGTACTCTTGTTTGGTGGTGATTTCCCTTCTTTGTAGTCTCATCCTGTTCTCTAGATGATGATTCATGTTATCAAAGACTTGTGGATCAAGACGCTCAAAGAACAATCACATTGCTGAAATTACATGAACACAATGTCACTGGAGACATTTCTTCATGGTCCATTTGAGATGTCATTTGGGATGTCATCAGTGATGTCCCTGACCATGTCGTAATTGATGCAATATGTGAAGTCATAAGCAGTGCAATGCAGGAAGCATAAGTTATTGTTAGCACAAGTAACTATAACTGATGAATTTTACTGGTTTTGTATGAGTTTTGTGTGAGTGAAGTCTGAGCCTAACTATAACGTCCCTGTAACCTTGTTTTTTTCAGTAAATACATAAATATATATATATATATATATATATATATATATATTTTTTTTTTCTGGCAGCAGAGGTGAGAAAGGGAGAAGAGTGAGGGTACACCTCACTTGGCCAGTTTTGAAAAAACTCGCCCTTATGAAGCTATTTCTTGACACTTTGGAATTCATTAATTGAAATGTGCACCCGACACTTTATTCCTTGAATGCAATATGTAAAAAGTGCAATGTGGGCCAAAGAACGCTATGCAGTAGAATATTAAACTGCCCACGTTTGCACTATCAACAACGGTGCATTTTCGAACTTGGAGTGCCAGTATGAAGGTCACATGACACGTTAATTGAGCACTTGCACAATCAACCTCAATGATTTCTACCTGTGATCAAGGCTTTATTAAGCCTAAATGCATAAGGACTCGAGTGGCTGAGTGAAATTAAAGGACATGTTATGTTATGAAACCGGGCTCGGCTACCCTTCTTTTGATATGGATATATATATATATAAAGACAGAATCAAATTGGACAACAATCCTATATAAATATATATATATATATATATATATATATATATATATATATATATATATATATATATATATATATATATATATATATATATATATATACATACATATATATATATATATATATATATATATATATATATATCTTTTGAACGTTACAAGTTGAATACTCTAGAAAAACTCATGATTAACATTTGTGTTTAATAATGACAACATGTTGAATAACTAGAATTATTCTGAAAGAAAACAAAAACAAAGAACAAAAATAACAATATGTATGTTTTCAGTCTCCATGATCATGTGATTGATGATGTAATGGATAGGGGTGTGTTTCACTATAGCATAATATAAAAAAGCAACAAACTTTACTGACAATCACAGTGTGAACAAGGGCTTCTGAGCCCGAAATGCGTAGCTGTTCTTTGTTGTGGTGGTGAAATAAAACATCGTACCTGTACCTGGTGGTCCGTCTCCTTCGTCACTGGCGTGGCATCAGTGCTTGCTGGAAGTTGTGTGGAGTTTACGTGTTCATATAAAACGGAAGTTGGTTTGCTTCCGTTACGGACCCCTTCCCTACAAGCCAGCGGCCGCCATCAAACCGTTCGTTGTTATATTTCCGTGGTGGAACTTCGTCGGCTGCCCCCTGAATTGCCGACAACTACTGAAGCCGACATAAGGATCACGGCGGATGATCGGGTCGGAGGACCTGCAGACAAACGTTTTCCTGGATGCGGTGAGTGGAATAGAGGCACTGACTCAGGTGGGGAAGTAACGGACAGTGAAAGTATTAAGCGGTAACAATTTTACCCTTCACCTTTAAGAAATCAACCACTATATTAGAATGTCAGCCGAAATTGTAAGAATACATGAGGAAGCAGCTGACGAGCTATTCCGCAAAGCATCAGCATCAACTAGAAACACTAAAAAAGTACCGAATGAAAATGATCACAATGGAGAGCAAATAAGCATGAGGATTCTTTTTAAAGATTTGGAAAAAAATGAAAAATTAGAGATAACAAAATGGTGGGAACACAGATTGCTAAATAAATACGCGGAAGTAGGCAGAGTTTCCCGCGGACTGCGTATTCTCCTGGCTCCCAGCTTCGATAAACCGAATCCAGCAATGCTAAAGCAGTGGGGTGAAAGTAACTTGATTGCATCCATGAACCTAGTTCATATTTTGATTAAATATGCGGCTATAGATCGTGACAATATTCTGGAACTGATTAAAACCATCGATATAGAAATAGAGAAACTAGAAGAAACCGATGAAGTAAAGAGATTAACTGACGTTATGAATGAATGAACATTTAAAAAAAACATGAGGAGAAAATGAAACTCAGGAAGGCACATAAATTTGCACGTGATGAGGAAGACTATAACAATGGGCAAATTTTTAAATTTGCGCGAAAATATAATGCCATAAAAAGACAAGCATATAGTAAAAAAAGTAAAAGTACCTCATCTGCATCATGTGCCTCCACAAGCGCTAACATGAATTCAAGATTAAATGAAAGTGAAACTGAAGATCTATCAAGCGTTGATTCGGTTTCTCTGACCAGTGATTCCAGTATTGAGCCAGAAGCTTCTAATCCACAAGTGCTTACAAGACTAAATTTAGAACAGGAGATGGATTTTTTCGTGGAGGAGAGACTCCAAACCCTAAGACCGAGGCAACTGAAGCAACAAACAGACAGAGGAGAAACCAACGCAGAAAATTCAGCAAAAAAAAGAAGAAAAAAGGCACTTGGGGGAACCAACGCCAATAGATAAAACAATTATCAACTTGTCTACGGTTGTTCTGAGCAAAGCAGAGGAACAATTACTACCCCTGGGATTAAATTACTGCCCCATCCAAAATTTAAATTATGCCATGACACGTATAGATTTGTTCTGTTTCATCAGAAAATTGAAACTAAAAAATCACTTTGCTATTAAAAATGTCAAAGATGTGGTGGAATCTGAAATGAGCAAAAATACAAATTCAGATAGATAGAAAACAGGAGATAACAATGTTTTATCTGCTTCAGATGCCCACACTTTATTAGCCATGCATGATTTAAATGACGCTACTGGATCACAACCATCGGAAGCTGATCATGATCTTGCTACACAAATAAGATTAAATAAAATTGATATGCATCAAAAAGGTGCTGGATTATGTCCTTTTAAAAGTAAATCCTGCTTCATGCCGCTTATGCCTGGAGACTCCATTGACATTTTTCATGACTGCGTAATCAATGATAATAAGAAGCTATATCAATTTAGCAAAGGCAAAAAAATTCTACATACAAAATGTGAATATACGAAATTAATGAAAAAATTAGGAGACAACAATGAGATTGTAATTGAAAATTCCGACAAAGGGGGCAACTTCGTTATTTGGCCAAAAATAGATTACATACAAGAGGCCAACAGACAATTGAATGATAGCAGCTGCTATGAGAAAACGAATCAAAAACAATATGTGAAAGCCAAAGAGACTCTACAAAAGATGTTGGGACAATGGCGCAGGGAAGGTTTGATCTCTTTTGAGGAATTCAAATTCATGAATGTTGAGTTTCCTGTTCTCCCGACTCTTTACCTAATTCCTAAAATTCACAAGGGGGTGAGCCCCATACCTGGCAGACCTATTATATCGGCCATCAAAAGTTTGGGTGAACAAGTAGGGGATTTTATCGACTATTTCCTGAAATATATACTGAAAACCTTACCCAGCTTTGTAAGAGATACTAGCGATTTTTTAGAAAAAATAAAAAATCTGGAATGGAATTCAAATATGCTTTTAATAACCTTAGACGTAGAGTCTCTTTACACGAGCATTGATCATTCTCAGGGACTGGCAGCAGTAAAACACTTTTTAGCAAGCATATCTATTGAATATCATGAACATAAAACGATTATTGTCTGTCTTATTGAATGGTGCCTCAATAATAATTTATTTTTGTTTGGCAAGGACTTGTTCAAACAATTGAGAGGAGTAGCGATGGGGTCCTGTTTCTCCCCCAGCTATGCGTGTTTACATGTTGGCTGGTGGGAGGGACAGGTCCTGGCTACCCAACACAAAACTTGGGTAGATGCAAACATCTGTTGTTATCTAAGATACATAGATGACATATTTGTCCTATGGCAGGGAAGTGAGGAACAAGCACTCAAGTTTGTACAGGATATAAATGAAAATTCTTTGAACTTGCATTTTACCTCCCACATAAATAAAATGCGTACGGAATCTTTAGATGTAGAGCTTTACATTAAAAATGCTACCATTGAATCTACATTACATAGGAAATCGACCACCGGAAATGCTACGCTGCATGCGACTAGTATGCATCCAAAGCATTTAATATCTAGCATTCCGTACGGAGAGATTTTAAGATTAAAAAGAATTTGAAGTTCTTCTGATGATTTTGATATTTACCTTAATGAAATGGTTTTACGATTAAGGCACGAGGATATACTGATCAAGTATTAAAACAGGCCATTGACAAAGCTAAACTTAGGCCTAGAGAAAGTCTTTTTAAAACTAGTGCTCCGGTGGACATTGCAGTAGAAGTCCAGGGAGAAACAATTGAATCTATTGGTATCAGTGAGTGTCCACGGTTGATAATCACTTTTAGCAGCGAAGAGAGAAAATTGAAAGCCATCATAAAGAAAAATTGGCCTATTATATTGACCGACACTGTGCTTAATTCCAGACTCCCACAGACTCCTACGATTACATTCAGACGAGCCAGCAATATGGGTACTGTCTTGGATAAGGCAGCTCCAGAAATGAAACAAAACATATCCTGGCTCCAACCCCCAAATAGATTTCGAAAATGCACTAGTTGCAGAGCCTGTAAGTTTGGTCTAAATGCAACTCATTATTCCACTCCATTTTGCACGCGAGAACTACCCATTAAAAGTAACTATAGTTGCAAGACTGAATTTGCGGTGTATGTCTTGACATGCACCTGTGGCTTGAACTATGTTGGTAGTACCAAGCTACAGGTGCATGTCAGAATACTGCAACATTTAAGGGCTATTTTACATAGTGATCCTGCTTATCCAGTGGCCCGCCATTTTAAAAGAACACATAATAATGACGTGGCGTGCTTAAAATATTTTGTGGTAGGCGCCATTCCCAAGCTGAGAAGAGGGGGGAATCAAGAACAATTATTAAGACAATTAGAAACCAAGATGATTCTGGAATTTGACAGCATGTGGCCTAACGGGCTAAACAATACAGAAGAAATGCATAATTTTCTTTAGAAAATCTTTTTCTCTCGTTAATGTGTAGGCTGCTATAAACCACTGATTAGAAATAAAAACGTAATATATAGGATGCCTAATATTAAGTAAAACATGCTTGTTTACGATTCATTTTAAATACAGTCTGTCGAGAGTATTTCTATATCGTGCCTATTTTTTTTTAAATATTTTTATTTTCATATAAACAAAGCGATTGGGACAGCTTCTCAAAATTTTAAAACATCACATATATGCAAGTCAGCAGGTACAGAACAGTTACATTCATTCCAGAGCTTCGTGGGAGAGACATAATCATCAACATAATAAAACACAGCCTAACCCCATCTCAGCGTGGCTCCTGCAAAGAATCAGTCTAAGTCTTCATCGTCCCCAGTGGTACGCGGTGGCTCACAAATATAACCTCTGAATTTGTTCCAGGCCCCCCAGATTCCTTCCCATTTTCCCAGACAACCACTATGGATAAAGACAGCCTTCTCTGCTACCATCGCCTCATCCATATTTCTGCACAATTTATTGAGCGTCGGGAAAACCGCCGATCCCCACAGCATAGCAATGTTGCGCTTCGCCATCATCATGCCTAACATCACCCAGTCCTGCTGGCGATGGTTCAGGTCATTGGATTCCCACACGTTCAGCAAACAGCGGCGAGGCTCCGGCAACAAGGAGATATCCATAGTTTGCGCAATAGTGCGCAATATAGCTTTCCAGTACATTGTCATGTATCTGCAGTCCCAAATGGTGTGTAAGAACGTACCCTCCTCCCCACAGTTGCGGAGACAGAACTTATGTGTGGCTTTACCTATTTTGTGTAGGGTCGTTCTAGTGTAATACGTGCGATGCAGTACCTTTAGTTGGATCAGCTTTAACCTGGAGGGATAGCAGTTTCGCGTGGTGAGGCGAGGGCCTCCTGCCATTTGGAATCGTCAAAGGGGCCCACCTCCCCAGCCCAGTTCTGTTTCAATGTGGACATTACATCCGGAAGGTTATTAATGAGTTTCCTATAAGTAAAGGAAGTGGCCTTATCTGTCATGTGGTCTGTCAGAAGCCTATCTTCAAGCGGGGACGACTCCTGCAGGACTGTGCCCAGTGGTATAACTGAGTGTAATGCGTGCGCAATTTGCAGGTACCTGAACTTCTCCGTCAGTGACATCTCATACTGTGTCTGCAAGTGGCTAAAATCGACCACGCCACCTTTCTTCCATAGGTCGCCCACCACCGATATGCCAATGGAGTCCCAAGCCTGGAACCCCTTGCTGTTGCGAAGGAAGCCCAGTTGCCAGGAGTCCCACAGCGGTGTCATTTGGGTGAGAGTGTCACTACATTTAAGACATCTATTGGCCTTGTACCATAACTGTACTGAGTGTTGTGTCGGACCCACCAGATCCGCCGAGGGGCGGCGGGAGTATAGATTGCGGAGCAGACCCCTACCATCAAGAGAGTTCCTGTCAGCGAAGTACGCCGGTTCGGTCTGTGGGGCATGTAGCCAGAAATTAATCTGCTTAAGATGTGCCGCCCAATAGTACAGTTCAATGTTCGGGAGCGCTATCCCCCCATCGTACCAGCTTCTGGTTAATTTATCCTGGGCAATTCGGGGTGGCCTCGCGACCCAAAGCAGGTGGGATACCGTCGCAGTGATCACTTTAAAGTAAGCCGGTGGGACCCGAAACGGGGAATTTTCAAGCACATACAGGAAGCACGGGAGCGCCATCATTTTGTAGAGCGCCGCCTTGCCTAAGAGCGTGAGGGGAAGAGCCTGCCACACTTTGACGTCGCATTTAAACCTTTCCAGCAGTGGTCGGAGGTTCAGATCATAAAATTCGTCGGGGTCTGACGTAATGAGAATACCTAGATATTTGAATGCTGCCATCGCAGTCCGCAGGGGGCAGCTCAGGGGCAGTACGGGAGATGGGCCAGCCAGAACATGAAGGACGGATTTGGTCCAGTTGATCTTGTAACCGGACACTCTACCGAACTTCTCACAGACATTTAATAATTCAAGAATAGATTTTTTGGGGAAGGTGAGATATAAAAGTATATAATCCGCGTATAGGGATATACGATCCTCCCACCCATCGGACCATCGGAGCCCTCTAATAGAGGGCTCCCACCTGACCCAAATCGCCAGAGGCTCCAAAAGCAACACGAAAAGCAACAGGGACAGCGGGCACCCCTGCCGTGTGCCACGGCCCAATGGGAAGTCTCTTGAAATGTGCCCATTGGCAGTAACATGCGCCAGTGGCCTAGTATACAATACACGAACCCAGGCGCAGAACTTGGGGCCGAACCCCATATGTTGGAGCACTGCAAACAAGTAGGGCCATTCGACTGTATCGAACGCCATAGTCGCGTCCAGCGAGAGGATGACTGCAGGTTCCCCTATAAGTGTCGAACGCGCCATGACCGCATGGATTCAACGGAGGTTAAGGGCCGTGCTACGATGCGGCATGAAACCAGATTGGTCCGGACTGATCAAGGATGCGAGATGCGGCGTCAATCTTAATGCCAGTAATTTGGCTAGTATTTTGGGCTCAGCATTGTTGAGAGATATCGGACGGTAAGAAGCGCAGTCCGTCGCCGGCCTGCCTGGCTTGTGAATTGCAACAATTGTTGCTAGCCGTTGATCTCTCGGCAGCTCCCCGCGCTCAAGGCTATCAGATAACATACGCAGGAAGAAAGGGGCCGTCGTTTGTACCGTTCTCTTATGAAGTTCAACTGGAAGCCCGTTCGGACCCAGCGCCTTACCGGACGCCAGTGCAAAGGTAGCGGCATGCACCTCTTCAGTCGTAATATCCGCCTCCAACAGCGACGCTGCCTCCGAGGAGAGCTTAGGTATCGTGAGATCTTGAATGTAGTCGTATGCTTCCGTGACCGTATAGGATGCCTGGGGAGCATAGATTCGCTCATAATGGTCAGCCAGTATGTTGACTATACCATCAGGATCGGATATCATGGAGCCAGTGGGGGACATCAATTGATCAATGACTTTGGTCGCCCCTTCCTTCCAGTCCAGCCAGGCTAGCATCTTCCCTGCCTTATCTCCCAGCTCGTATATCCTATGCCGAGTGGCTTGGACCCGAGCGTGGACCATTTCCCTCTGTAGGGACAGGACCTCGGCCTGTTTGAGCCGAACTGCACGGGCAGCTCCCGGAGATGGGCGGGCCTCCTGGGTCGCAACAGCCATAGACAATTCCGCCTCAAGGCCGTCTAACGTTGCCCGCTGCTCCTTCTTATGCCCCGTGATGGAGGCCATCGCCTGTCCCCGTAGGACCGTCTTATACGCCTCCCAGAGCGTACTAGGGGAGTCCACTGAGCCTTGATTTTCTTGGAAATACTGCTTAGTAGTGCGTGTTAGTGCTGTCATGACAGGGACTACCTGTAGGAATCCGGCGTGTATCGGGAACATTCGCCTTCCTCCAGTTTGGTGATGGGTATATTTTAGAAGAATTGGGGAGTGGTCTGAGATACCTCTCGGACGTATAATGACCTCCTCCACACCTCTCAGGGCATCTGCGGACACTAGAAAATAGTCAATGCATGTGAGACAGGTATGCACTGGGGAGTAGAAAGTGAAGCGCGTCTCAGACGGGTGTTTAAACTTCCAACTATCTGTAAGACCTAGGGCATCCACTAGACCAAGAAGACGTCACCCACCCTGCTGCTCCGCCCTAATAGGGAATCTGTCCAGGGTTCCGTCAATGATGTTATTAAAGTCGCCCCCCACTAGAAGCGTCTCAACCGGTAGCGCAAGGAGAAATGCTGTGAGAGCTGAGTGAGCTTGTGCGTGGAGTGCCGGGGGTATATACACAGAGACAAGATTGAACATCCGACCCTCCCATTGACAGGTTAACGCCGCGAATCGGCCCTGGTCATCAACTCGTGTTTGGTGCACCATCAGGGGAAAGTTTTTCTTTACCAGGATCCCCGTGCCCCTAGAACCTGAGGAGAATTCAGCATGGGCCACCATCTTATAACCCCACCTATCCATAGCTCGAACTGCCGACCCTACTAGGTGTGTTTCCTGCAAGAATACCACTGCGGGGCCACAACGTTTCAGAATCTGCAGCACTAGACCCCTCTTCACCTTATCCCCCAACCCACGGACATTCCAGATAAGCAGAGTGAGGGCCGGGAGAGGAGCCAGCAACTCCTTCGAAGTAGTCTCAGCCATTATCAGTGGGGAAGCCTGTCAAACACCCAGTGCTGCAAGTGTCCCGCAAAGCTGACATAGTGTACCATAAAGCTGTCCCATAAAGAGGAATGTAAACGAACCAAATAACAACCCCCAAAATTGCAATAGTGACAACAGAATCAGATGCAACCATCACCTTCCCACCCCAAAAATCATCCCCCCTCCCTGCCTCCCTGCTCAGCGAACCTAAAACTGCCCGCCACCCCAACTTAGCAGAGCGCTCCTTCCCACCCATAATTGCAATACTTGCGATTCAGGGGAAAGAGTCCTACGAGCCGTCAGCCTGTTCGGAGTCCCTCAGGCTCCCCCAGTCCACAACCACAAGGCAGCTGGAGCATCAACTTGCATGCTGCCACATCCGAGGCAAAGAAGTAGCCGTAATACGGTCATGGTCATTCCTCCTCCGGGGTAAATTCCTGTTGGGGCTCTTGGCTACCAGGGCCCGGATCATCTGGCGTGTCTTCTCCCTCTCGGCGGCGATATGGTCTAGGCCTTTGATCCTTTCTATTCGCCGGGCCCCATCCTTCCAGCCACTCCTGCGCCGCCTCCGGCGTATCGAAAAAACAGGTCTGTCCACCATCCACCACCCTTAGCTTGGCGGGGAAAAGCATAGAATAGGGCACCTCCTGCGCCCGGAGCAGTTTCTTGACCTCGAAGAAGTTACGACGCCTCCTCGAGACGGCCGCAGTGTAATCTGGGAAGAAGGAGATGGCTGAGTTCTGAACCCGGATAGAGGGAGAGATTGTTGCCGCCTGGAGAATGGCATCTCGGTCCCTAAAATTAAAAAGACGAGCGAGGGCAGGTCTTGGGGGGGCCCCTGGCTTCGGCCTTCCCCCAGGGACTCGATGGGCACGCTCAACGGAGAAGAAATGGGAAAGGTCCTTCGGCTGCAGGCTGGTTTAGATCAGCTCTTCAACATAGAGATCCATAGCCTGGGTCCCCTCCGTCTCCGGAATACCTAAAATTCGCACGTTGTTCCTCCTCGCGCGCCCTTCTTGGTCGTCCAGCTTTTCCACCAGCATCTTATTGTCCTTTTCAAGACGGGCCACTGACATTTGCAAATCTGAAGTGTCCTGGATCAGAGATTTGGACACTATCTCCACCTCCTTCACCCTATCGGCCATTTTGTGGAGGTCCGCCCGTAGCAGAGAGACGTCCGTGGAAATCGTGCCGACCGTTGCCTGGACGTTCGCCAGTGCCTTCATGACGTCTTCCAGCGTGATTTTTTTCCCTCCATCGCTCCCCTGCGGCTTACCCTGTAGTGGCGTGGCGTTAGGTCCTTTGTCGTAGGCATACTTGTCTAGCTTACCCTGGACGGACTGGTTCCTGGGCCCTCTGCCCGCCATGTCGATGCGGGTTGTAGGATATATCGCAGAGACAAACAGGGTGTGTCCACCTGGGGGGCGACCAACCCTGCGTCCAGGCTATTCCGTTACCTGCGACACAGACCCTTAGGTTTCAAAGGGGACTTGCAGGGAGGGGCCCGCTTCTGCGAGTTGGAGGGAGAGAGGCAAGTTCAACGCTGAGGTCAGCACCCTGCAGGCACAGTGGAAGTGGTCCGTGACCACCAGGAGATCGTCTCAGTCCAAACCAGCACATAACTGCGCACCCCCAGGCGGCCAGGGCAGCCACTCACGTCTGTTCCAGCAGTTACAACTGTTCAGCCTGGGGCCCACCACAGCGCAGGTTCAGGATCGCAAGGCCTGCAGCACAGTTGTTAAGGAGACGCTGTGTGTCCCACACGTGAGGCCGTCAGCAGTTCAGGGGTAGAGAGACAGCCCAACACCCCGTAGCAGGATTGTGACCCCAGCGGGCCGGACCGGTAATGTCACCAACCAAAGGGGGGGGGGAACCGAGAGGACGCGGCCAGTCAAGGGCACCTCCGTCACTCACCCGGTCCCGTCCTCCGTAGAGCGATCCAGGCCGTAACAGAGCCAGGCAGTTCGATCGGCCAAGGCAGGAGTGCCGCCCGGGGGGTCAAAGCAGCCACAGGACATCCGCTCACAGGATCGTAAGTGGCACAGCAGAAGGCGCGGAGGGGGGGCCGGAGCCGACGTCAGTGCGGCCCAGGGTCTCTGCGTTGTTGACTTGTGCACTCCCGTGCACCCTCCTCCGGCCGCAGGAAATAATGGAGTCCCCAGTCTTGTAGGCCTCAGAAGGCCACAGTTGGCCAGACGTCGGTTCCAATAAATGTAGTCAGCCGATGTTAACTGGAACTAATCCGGTGGAAGCCGCTTGTGCTCCGATGCCAGGGGAGCCCCTCAGTGGACTCCGGTAATGCGGATAAGTGTGCGGATTTTAAAATCAGGGCTGAAACGAACCCGGAGCTCCGGGACTCAGCGGCCATTTTCCTCGGCCGATAGCCACGCCCCCATCGTGCCTATTTTTTATACCACCTTTTGATACTGTAATTATATTTAGTTTTGGGTATTTTTTGTACATATTTATATCTATTTATAATATTTGTTGATGATTTTTTGTCTTATGAATTTTTATACTGTTATGACGAATTTTAGAAGAAAGTGATTTTTATGATTTTAACACATTTTATCTCCGGGATCTGGGATATTATTGTTATAAATATTGATACGCTTCTTGAATCATGCAGTTTGCACTTTATATTGCTTCTTTTTGCACATATTTGGCACAGTTTTTTGCACTTTAAAGTCGGTGCTGCTTTGCTATTTTGCACTATTATGTTTACATATAATCAAAGTAAATCATGTATAGAGTATTGCAATTGTTTTAACAATACATCCTGAAGAAAAAAGGGCTAATATTAATGTATCATATAGGTGTTGCGGTTTATGTATTATACAGACAGAATCAAATTGGACAACAATCCTATATAAATATATATATATATCTTTTGAACGTTACAAATTGAATACTCTAGAAAAACTCATGATTAACATTTGTGTTTAATAATGACAACATGTTGAATAACTGGAATTATTCTGAAAGAAAACAAAAACAAAGAACAAAAATATCAACATGTATGTTTTCACTCTCCATGATCATGTGATTAATGATGTAATGGATAGGGGTGTGTTTCACTATAGCATAATATAAAAAAGCAAAAAACTTTACTGACAATTACAGTGTGAACAAGGGCTTCTAAGCCCGAAACGCGTAGCTGTTCTTTGTTGTGGTGGTGAAATAAAACATCGTACCTGTACCTTGTGGTCCGTCTCCTTCGTCGCCGGCGTGGCATCAGTGCTTGCTGGAAGTTGTGTGGAGTTTACGTGTTCATATATATATATATATATATATATATATATATTACCTACTGGCGGTCGCCAGTAGGTATATATAGTTAGGATTTTTTCTCTATGGGATTTCTGAAAATTCTATGTCTAATAACTTTGGCGTTTGTGGACGGAATTGGCAGAAATTTTCAGGAAAATGGAACATTTTGTTTCTGAGCAGCCCCTGAAAATTTGGGGGGTTTCGTCAAGGGGGGGCCGAGAAAAAAGGGGGGTCCCAAAACGTGTTTTTAACATTGAGTTTTCCATAGGGCGGTTGGCCTCACTTTTAGCCCGAACGGCTGAATGGATTTGCACGAAACTTGGCAAAATTGTAGGGACTGGTAGCCTGATGTGCCTTTTGTAGGTCTCAATATATGTGCTCCAGTGGATTTTGAGAAATTAACGTTCAAAAAAAGATATATATCTGTAACAGCGGACCGGGCAGCGCTCCGGTTCGCGGACTTTTCGCGTTACGGAGCTTTGTGAAGCGAAGCTGATTGGTTCTCCGGCGTCTGTAAACATTCCAAACAGTCCGTAGCGGCCGCCATCTTGTCTCTCGGTAGGATCGAGAGACAAGAGGAGGCCAAAGCGAAGGGGCAAATGACCATAAGGGGGCATAGTAGATCCTCCCTGACCCCCTAGGTTTGATGTGGAGGTTTTAAAAGGGCCCCGCGGGGCAAAAAAAAATTAAAATAATAATAATCGAACGGCTGAATGGATTTGCACGAAACTTGGGGAAGTTGTAGGTACTGGTAGCCCCATGTGCCTTTGCTAGGTCTCAATATATGTGCTCCAGTGGATTTTGAGAAATTAACGTTCAAAAAAGATATATATCTGTAACAGCGCTCCGGTTCGCGGACTTTTCGCGTTACGGAGCTTTGTGAAGCGAAGCTGATTGGTTCTCCGGCGTCTGTAAACATTCCAAACAGTCCGTAGCGGCCGCCATCTTGTCTCTCGGTAGGATCGAGAGACAAGAGGAGGTCAAAGCGAAGGGGCAAATGACCATAAGGGGGCATAGTAGATCCTCCCTGACCCCCTAGGTTTGATGTGGAGGCTTTAAAAGGGCCTCGCAGGGCAAAAAAAAAATATATCGTTTTTTTAGTTCTTTTGCGTGGGGAGCGCCCGGTTCGCGAACCGGGAAGCGTTCT
The DNA here is from genome assembly GCF_964261635.1 of Lissotriton helveticus. Classification (NCBI taxonomy): domain Eukaryota; kingdom Metazoa; phylum Chordata; class Amphibia; order Caudata; family Salamandridae; genus Lissotriton; species Lissotriton helveticus. Next base: position 432,258,814 of record NC_136065.1, read on the forward strand.
GGGGAGCGTACTTTCTTGAAAATTAGTGAAAAAAGTTAGAGTAAAATAATAATTGTGAGTGATCAGATGTAGAGTAGCTCTGAGAAGAGCTTTTGGGTTTATGGTACATTTAGGTACTTATAAGTAGGTACCAATGCACAGTCTTAAATTCAGAATGAAAATTCTGTTGCCCTCATCTGAGAAGTGAACTCCATCTCCTCTGTAGATATCTTGCATGTAGTAACGCAAGTTATTGTTGTACAAGGAGCCCATTCCATGGTCTCTCATGTAAGCTGAAACAGATTTGTTTACATGCTTCCTCGACTTCTCAATTTGTGGACAAAATTGGTTCGACCACCTCCATTTCTGTCTTTGGCATATATTTGAATATACCAAGGCAGTCTGAGGAAAAAGTGCCATCAATTGCTCAAAGGTGTCCTTTAAAAGCATTTCCAGACCTACCCCAGTCAAAGTGCCCAAGTCATTACCTCCACAGTGCACAATTAACAGGTCAGGTTTTGGCAAATGCATAAAGGTTTTCACCAATGGTATCAATTGGTGACATTTTAATCCTCTGTGGCCAAACCACTTAATTTCCACATCTTGTAAATTGAGGTTAGGTAAATTCCTGTTTTCAGCGTACCTCTGAGCCCAATAGATGTAACTATGTCCAACAATCCAGACAGAAAACATGGCGAGAGAAGGTTCTGCTGCAGTCAGATGAAGTGTGGCAATGAAATGGCAGTTGAAAAAATAAGAGTTTATAATGAAAAAAACTGTGGAGTTTCTGTGTTAATGAAGCAGTAACAGTGATTGGTGGATTTTGATTGCTGAAAACAGAAAGTTAGGGTGCATGGATGAGTTCGTTGAAAGATGTATTTTGAGTGGCGAAGAAAAAATCATTAAATGGAAGAATGCACTGGATATGCAGGTGCACTGAGAGTTCAGAGTTCAATTGCAACATTGTTGTGTGAACTTGCAAACACCAGAGGTCTTGCAAGAGGTGGTTGCTATGCAAAAAAGCAGAGAGGGCAGAGGGGGGAAGGGTTTTGATTTGAAAAAAAGTGAGGGAAGAGTTTTGATTGGGTGACATGAGAGATATGTGTGAAGAATTACAGCATTTCTGTGCTTTTGATAGCTGCAGACTCTGGAGTGCATACCTTTTGCTCTGCTGAAGACAAATTGGTGTGTTTCTGAGACTGTTTTGAAACTCAAAGTATTTGCTAAGGTGAGAAAAGATTTCTTTAATTTAGATAGAAAATAGTGTGCTTTAAGGAGAAAATTATGAAGAAAGTTGTGTTTTTCAAATGTTGCTTTGTCTCAAGTGTTTTACAAATAGATTTTGTTTCTTTGAGAAATTGTAATTGGAGAAAATGTGAAGTATTAGTACTGACAGGGTTTTTATGTGCATAGGAGCTGTGGAGTGTTTTCAAATTATGATTTGTAAATCGTTTTTGAGGAAAAGGAATGGTTTTAATACTTATGACAAGGACATAATGGTGTATGCTTCTTTATAAGGCAATTGAGTGTCTCTGATGTTATTTTTCCCATTTTAATGTAAGACGTTTCCCTGTGGAGCAAATTGCTTGTAAATATGCTCCCACCTGTGCATGGCAAATTTAGATTTTGAATGTTTGCGTTACATAGGCATGTTAAAGGTGACCGAAACATGCTGCAAAGGCAATCAAAAAACGCTTTCATGTGTCTTAAGGACATTTTAAGTCATTTCCCCATGTGGAGTGTGTTTAAATTATGACTTGAAAATCGTTTTTGGGGAAAATGAATGCTTTTAAAATTTATGACAAGGACATAATGGTGTATGCTTCTTTATAAGGCATTTCAGTGTCTCTGATGTTATTTTTGCAATATTAAATTAAAAGACCTTTCTCCGTGGAGCAAATTCCTTGTAAATATGCTCCCACCTGTGCATGGTAAATTTAGATTTTGACTGTTTGAGTTACTTAGCCATGTTAAAAGTGACCCAAAAAAGTTGCAAAGGCTTTAAAAAAACATTTTCATGTGTCTTGAGGACATTTTAAGTCATTTCCCCGTGGGCAGTGTTTTCAAATTATGAGTTGAAAATCGTTTTTGAGGTAAAGGAATGTTTTCAAAATTTATGTGCGCCATATGCCCCCAAATTTCTTTTTCAGGGGTGCAGCAGGGTGTTCTTGAGACACCCCTGCACCCTCGAAAAATTCGTAATTTGCGATGAGCTAATTGCTAATCGCAAATTGCACGTTCATTCCTATGGGCCTCCTGCTCCATGGAAATGAATGGGTAATTTGTAATTAGCAAATAGCTCATCGCAAACTAGGAATGGTAAAGAATCGCTATTTATTCCTTAAAGTTCGCTATTTAGGAAATGTAAAAAACTTTGATGATACATATGGCGGTTCATCTCTAACAAGATAAGAAGCTTAGGGATAGATTTATGATGACTGGCGTATCATCAGGGATGTGCCAGTCATCCAATCGCAGGCCGTGGAGGGAGTTACGGTGGGGCAGGGAGGCGGGGAGGGGGAGGGGCAGGGTGGAGGGACCTAAAAACTGGCATATGGATAATTGCAGGTAAGTACACAATTTAGGTATTCAAAGAAATTCGTAGCGCGCTCAGCATCCCATTTTGCGATGCAGTGCGCGCTACGAAATTCGTTTGAATAATTAAATTGTGTACTTACCTGCAATTATCCATATGCCAGTTTTTAGGTCCCTCCACCCTGCCCCTCCCCCTTCCCGCCTCCCTGCCCCACCGTAACTTCCTCCACGGCCCGCGGCTGCAGTCATCCTGTGCCGCTGTTCCGCCACCCATGGTGTGCTGCATTTACAATGCGGCGCATCTGTGCCGTAAAGGTGGCGCATTGCTGGAGTTGTATCGCAAGTGTGATGAAGCTACAGCAAGGTTCAGGGGTGCCCCTGTCGCAGGGTTTCTGTTCTCACACAGAACTGTGCACAGAGGATTGGAACCTCGGCAAATTAGGGTGCCCCAAAACTCACCTTAGTACCGAAAAACCCCTTAGCAAGCTAGCTACAGTGTCACATTGGATATAACAAACTCTCAATGTTTAGACAATCCAGAATATGAACTTACAGTACCTCAGGATACGTGGAACTCATGAACACTCGGTCGTTATATATTCATTACAAACCAGAACATGGAGTTAAGAAGAACACATGTGTATTTGAAATGTTTATTTACTAATGCCGTCTTCTCAGGCGTAGTATCTTAGATAATACAAGTACACATCTTCGTCGCCATTGTAATAATGTGAGAACGTACGTCTTTAAATGTTTTTTAGTTATCTTTATTCCGGAGCGCCGGGGCTAAGCTGTTGCTCAACGGTCGGCGCCAAGCAAACAATATGGCCGCCTTCCGCTTTCTGTTTCCCCAAATCCTGTTCCTGTGCAGGAACACTAGAACGCTACCACAATTATCAGTAGCAAAATTACCAGCATAGTTACTAGTACATAAAAAGCGAATGGTGACAGTATGTTAACATGCTGTAAATGAATAAGAGTTAGCAACACTTATATCTCACCCTGCCTAATACACATATTATATTATTTGCTAAGAAGGTCTCTTTGGGTTAGTTTAGGGCGTGCCTATACTTTAGTGTCCTAGATTTGAAGGTATCACATCAGCATACACCAGCTCTCTCTTCATGTGAACCGCATCAAGTGTTGTGTATGTGTGTGTTCGGTAGAGCAATAGAAAACCCGCCTCATGCCCAGAATTGGCAGAAGCTGCACTTATGTTATGACTATGAAGTCGTGGAGATCAGACCTCATAACAATTCTGTATCGTGTTGTTCTTGAAACTTCAGCACTCGCTGTACAGATATAGTTTAAGAAGCAAAGCAGATAGTAGAGCAATAACATATTATTGTCATGTAAACCATGATGAACTACTAGGTTGAAAGCTAAAGCAACAACTAAGTGTCGTGTGCAGAAGTTGCAAAAAAGGAAAAATGGCGTTTAAACCGGTAATGAGCCCATGTTAACTTAACACGGTGTAAAGATATCCAGGATCTACATGACACCCCTCCATGATCCGGAAACGAACAAAATAAGGTAATAGAAGTGCCATCTCATGAGAGCAGATTGCAACTTTATATGTGCACGGTCCGCAAGGTAAAACATTAAAAACTAGCAAAATTTAATGCTAAGAAAAAATAAAACAGTCAACTAGTTTATCGAGGCTTAAGCCAATAGGCAAGCTAAATAATAAAAACTTGACAAATAAGTCAATGAATTGTCAATGAAATGCTAGTACTCAGCATATCAAACATGAAAAAGGTCTATGACATAATTGTGTATGCAAAATAAGCTGCAACAGCCTCCAATAGGAAGTCACCGTCTTCATCCGAAAAGAGTTCAGCCATCCAATTTAAAAGCGGAAAAGAACATACGTGCTCTCCCAGCACCGGATCCTCTATCACCATCAGAGGACAGCTCGGTGGGTTTTTAAGAAAGCTCTGATCCAAGAAAGACTGTGTTGCCGCCAGTAAATTCCAGGGACCAATTAGTCCATGCATCAATGCCACAGCCATAATCCTTTCGCCAGGACAAACCAACTCGTGAGCAATGATAGGACTCATCAGCTGATTAAAGTCGACGTCAGGAGAAACCGGTCCGCAGAGACACAAATTAATGGCCCAATCGAAATCACAGGTCAGGCAGTGAAATACAGGCTGGACACAGGTGAAGTAGGAGAATCGAAAAGATAATCCATATGCCGTGCTTAATATCGCCAACGGCATTGTGCCATAATATTCAAGCATGCGATTGCGGAACAGCGTTAGCAGCTGCAGGGCGGGACCTTGCACAGGAGGGACATCCATATTTAAAAATGTAAAAAAGCACAAGAGCGTCCGGTGCTAATGCAAGTAAAACTGGGAATCCACCAAACAAAGTGGAAAAAATAGAATGAAAGAAAGCAGGGATGACTCCAAAGATTTTCTCAAATTAAGTCACAAGACCACTGCTAACAACTTTAAAAAAATGCGCCAGGGCCTTTGTGGAGGACGCGTTAAAGATAGTCCGAACCATCTCGCTGAAATGCAAAGGCGAATCAGTATTTAAAAGGGCCTGCACCTCTGTACGGGTGTTCGCTATGTGAAGCACGAAAGTTTCACGGGCCGAACTCAAGGCCACCTCTCTCTGAGACAAAAGAGCCCTTATTCTTGCCATGCCGTTGAAATCTGCTCCCAAGGTTGGTATTTGTGGCCAGATTGAAAACTCCCTATGTTCATGTGTGGGAGGAAATAGAACATTTCTGCAGCAAATAACCCGTTCACTTACTGTTACGATAAAAGGAATACTTTTAATTAACCCAGAACAATCTTCATTATTGAGCATCAAATAACTACCATTTTCCAACAACTTGAACATGGGGATGATAGCAGGAACTGGCGTGCCTTGCAACACGCAAGCCATATTTGGTCGGTCTTTGTTGCATGAACCGTGTAACTGTATGTGCGTACACATTAGTGAATGATCTGGCGTCTCAGTGCATTCCTCTCCATTCAGATAAACTTCTTGATCATCTTTGAAACATCTGTATGTGTATGGAAGCGACCAGATCTCATGAAGAAAACCACTACCTAAAGGTTCATAACGACCTATTGGTATATATTTCATACAATTTGAAAACTTATATAAAGCAAAAGGCAGCGTTATTAAACCGTGGATAAGGCACGTTGCCAAAGCAGCCAACCTTTTGGATTTATACTGGAAATGTTAAAGGAAGAATTACGGAGTAGGGCCTGTAAATCACTAATGGACAACCGAGTAAAATGACTCCAACCATCATATTCCTCTAACTCCGGGATAGTAGGGGTGTTTAATTTTTTAGAAGTAGCCAATCCAAAGCATTTGGTCTGGGAAATTGTTTCATTCACAAACAACATATGATTTGGGATGAGACATGCACGGTGCAAAGCCTCAGTGCCTTGTACCTGCCAGGTTCGTGAACCCCAAACTGATGTAGATCCTGGATATCTTTACACTGTGTTAAGTTAGCATGGGCTCATTACCGGTTTAAACGCCATTTTTCCTTTTTTGCAACTTCTGCACACGACACTTAGTTGTTGCTTTAGCTTTCAGTCTACCTGCGTCAAGATCTATGCCTGCTTCAAGCAGGCGCAGGGTTTTGACGCAGCTTTGTCCTATCTGATTGTAAATGCGGCACACCATGGGTGGCAGAGCAGCGGTGCATGTTAACTGGTGCATCCCTGGGGATGTGCTCGTTAACATAAATCTGCCCCTTTTATTATTAATTATGTGCAGGGGACACAGAGTCAGTGAGGTTTATCCAAGGTTAAGAAGAGATGAGTCCTGTTCACTGAAAAATTGGACATAGGCTTCACCTCCTCACAGCCGCGGGCCGTGGAGGGAGTTACGGTGGGGCAGGGAGGCGGGGAGGGGGAGGGGCAGGGTGGAGGGACCTAAAAACTGGCATATGGATAATTGCAGGTAAGTACACAATTTAATTATTGAAACGAAATTCGTAGCGCGCACAGCATCGCATTTTGCGATGCAGTGTGCGCTACGAAATTCGTTTGAATGATTAAATTGTGTACTTATCTGCAATTATCCATATGCCAGTTTTTAGGTCCCTCCACCCTGCCCCTCCCCCTTCCCGCCTCCCTGCCCCACCTTAACTTCCTCCACAGCCCGCGGCTGTGAGGAGGTGAAGCCTATGTCCAATTTTTCAGTGAACAGGACTCATCTCTTCTTAACCTTGGATAAACCTCACTGACTCTGTGTCCCCTGCACATAATTAATAATAAAAGGGGCAGATTTATGTTAACGAGCACAAGGGTCCTGTGTACACCTGGAAGTGTAGAAATATTTGCAGTGTACGACAGGATTCCATCAATTTGCTTTGTGATTTTATACGGTCATTTAATAAGAAAAGTTTGAAGCAGAAAATGAAGTTGTTGCAAGAATTAGATCTTTGCAGAGTGAGAGAAGTGATAGGTTTGCATGGTCATTCACTGGCTTGTCTTTCCAGGAGAGTATGCCAGAGTGTTTTTCATCATTTCAGGATGCTAGCAGTGCATCATAATAAAGTGAGGAAATTAGTTAGAATGTTGTATTATGCTAAGAGTCCAGCAATTATGCTTAAACAATTATGCGCTGCTCTTTTGCATGGTTCTGAAATAGATGTGAAGAATATATGTGAAGAAATTGAGTTTTCTTACTTTGGAAGTAAAGAGGAGAATGTTGAAATTGACCAAGAAGAAGAGAGTAATGTGGAAGATAGTGTACAGGTTTCCAGTACAGATAATTTCCAGAGGGAAATTGCGACGTTTGAGGTGAAATCAAGTGAGAGGCCAAATTTCAGTTGTGTGTGTTGTCGACGCACTTATGATAAGAATCAGACTAAGTTAGTGGATTTATATGCAAAAAGTGAAAGGAAAAATAATAGTGAATGGAAGGATTTTACAACATACTTGATGGTAGAAAATTGTTTTGATTTGGGATTGGATCAACGTGTGTGTACTTATTGTTGTAACAAATTAAATGAAAACCAGATGCCTGCTAGAGCAGTTCATAATAATCTGGAATTGGTTGAGATTCCTTCTGAATGGAAGGATTTAAATACTTATGAATCTATTTTGATTCAAAGTATCCATCCCTTTCAGGCTATTGTAAGAATGGAGCCAAAGACAGGGAAATTGCCTCCATCAGATTTACAGAGAGGATTAAAGGGAAGAGTTGTTTATTTGCCTCTAGATTTCAAGAAAAACATTAACACAATTGGAGTAGAAAAAGTGGAAGAGGAACCTCTGGTTATCTTAGTTAATGGGGTTCCGACAAAGAATAAGAAAATATGGCAAGATTTAGTAGATGTTAGGAAAGTCAAAAGGGCAACATTGTATTTGAAAAAAAATAATAAATACTATAAAAATGTATATGTTGCAGAAGAGGAAGTAAGTGAGGAAGAGGATAGCGATTTGTGTGGTGGTCAAATTGAGAAAGTAGAACCCTGTACTAGTGAAGAAATATATGAACATTATAGTGTTCATCCTTTGCATTCCAAGGAAGTCATGGGGAATGCTATTGAGTTGTTTCAAATGAAACAAGCCAAAGGGAGTCCCATTAGTGTTTGGGAGGAAAGTTTGGAAGCTCGGTGTTTCCCACAGCTTTTTCCAACAGGTCAGGGAGGAAGATATGATGAGCGACCTCATCAAATTCCTGCTTCTGAATACCGGACTTTGCGATTGTATGCAGGAGATGCTAGGTTTCGACAATGCATTCCTTATTTGTTTCATCTCCTGTTTGAAAGCGATCTGTCTGGACTGTCATATGCAGTGAACCACATCTTGAAAAGTGGTATACACATGCAAAACATCTCGGCAAGTGACTTTATGGATAAAGTCAATGTCCAAGATAGTATTTTGGATTCTCACCTGATTAATCTCATGGCGTGTCAGCGTGGTACTAATGAGTACTGGTACCGTCGTCATGGTGATTTAAAATGTATGCTGAGGAACTTAGGAACTCCCACATGGTTCCTCACTCTGAGCTGTGCTGAGTATGGCTGGGAAGACTTACTTGAATTTCTACGAGAGGCAAATGCTAACATAGAAAACATCGAATTCAAGACACCCGGAGAACTGTGCTCTTTGGATCCAGTCAATGTATGTAGGTACTTTAATCATAGATTTGAAGGTATGATGTCTTTCATCATGAATAAGAAGAATCCACCTCTTGGAGAGGTGTTGGATTTCTTCTGGAGAAAGGAGTACCAAGCAAGAGGTGCTCCTCATGTACATATGTTGCTGTGGATCAAGGATGCACCTAAATTTGGAACGGATCCAGAAGACTCAGTGATGAGTTTCATAGAACAGTATTCTACGTGTGCTGTTCCAAACGCAAAGGAGAAAAAAAGCCTAAGAGAAAAAGTTCTACGTTTCCAAAGCCATCGATGTGGAAAGTACTGTCGTCGTAAATTCCGAAACAAAGACAAGTTCTACACCAAATGTCGTTTCGGCTTTCCACGACCGGTGATTTCTAAAGGAAGAGTGAACAGTTTGATGTCTTCGCTGCGACATAATGTGATGAAGAAATCACCTAAAAACACATACAATTTGAAGAGGAACGAAGAGTCTAAGTACATCAACGACTACAACCCGGTGATTTTGTCCATGTGGAATGCTAACATGGATATACAGTTTGTGGCTGATAACTGTATGGCTGTGGCTCAGTATGTGACATCTTACATCACCAAAAAAGAGAAGACAGAATTGAAGGATATGTGGTAGGACATTTCCCATGAAAAGAGCCTCAGCAAGAAGTTGCACAGTTTCAGTCTGAAGATGTTGTCGCATCGAGAAATCGGAGCTTACGAATGTTCTGACCGGTTGTCTTCAGCAAATCTCTATGCCAAGTCCAGGAGTATCGTTTGGGCGAGTCTTGGTCTTGCTGCAACGCGTAATCGAGTTCTCAAACCTGTGCGGGAAATTGAGTATTTGGCGGAAAAGGAGCCAAACAGTACCAACATTTTGAAAAGCAACATGTTGGATACATATTATCCAAATCGAAGCAGTCACCTCGAGAATGTTTGTCTGTATGAGGTTCTGCAAAATTACATATTCAAGAGGAACATCAAAGAAGATACTGAGAAAGGAGTGTATGCTGTAATAGGAAGTGAGGGATGTCTGGTGAAGCAAAGAAAATGCCACTTGATAAACCATCGAAAATTGAGTGGCGAATCTCCTGAAAAAAAGGAGTTTTTCTATTTAGCACTTTTGCAACTTTTTAAGCCTTGGCGTGCAGAAGAGGAACTGCTTGGAGATTCCCTCTGTTATGAAGACTCTTTCAATGCTGCCAAGGAGACCATAGAATGTCCTGCTTTTCCCAAATATGTAGAAATGTTGAATGTGGAAATTGAGCAGGAAGCAACGATTGCAGCGGAGATTGCCAGAGACAGTTCTCAGGACAGTCAGAGTTCTGCTTCATTGAGTCAGGATCCACTAGGAGGACCTGTTATCGAAAATGAAGCTGCCACTGCTATGAATGAAGTGGAAAGAGCAATGGCACATGCTCAGGAGGATGCGGTTAACTTAGAAGAGTTGGAAAGACAACTCAACGTTGAGCAGAGGAAAATATATGACGAAGTTACCATGCAAATTGATCATGGATTAAGTCATGACAAGAAAGAGTGCTCATGTACGTCGTTGAAGCCTGTTCGACTGTACGTGAGTGGAGAAGCGGGAACTGGAAAAAGTTTCCTTATTAAAGCAATTTCATGTTATTTGCAGGAAAGGACAGAGTCATCGATGTCTTGTGTTGTCACCGCTCCAACTGGACTGGCAGCACATAACATTAAAGGGATTACTTTACATCGTTTACTGATGCTGCCAGTGGAGCATGACAACAAATTACAATATCACAAGCTATCGGGAGATGCTTGTTTTGAAGTTTCAAGAGTCTTGAGGAAAATGAAACTTCTTATCATTGACGAAGTAAGCATGGTTTCCAATGTCATGCTTGCCTTTGTGCATTTGAGAATGCAAGACGTTCTCAAAACAGAGTATGATGTGTTATTTGGTGGCAAACACATCATTGTTTTCGGAGATCTTCTGCAGCTGACACCAGTGAAAGGGCAACCTGTGTTCAAAATGCTCACGCATGAAGATACCAGGAAGTGCCTAGGGAGCATTGGCAACGTCAATATATGGTTAAACTTCAATTATGCTGAACTGCATGAAAATATGCGTCAGGCGAAGGATGAAGTTTACAAGACTATTCTACAAGATGTTAGAATTGGAAAAGTGACCGAGCATGGGAAAGAAGCTTTACATGCACGATTACTGACAAATTTATATCCAGACCAAGATGTTGTGCCTGAGAATATTTTTCAGAAAATTACTGAGAAGAAATCTGGAATATGTTTGATGCCAACTCTTGCAGAATGTACCAAATTCAACAACAAAATGTTGCATTTAGAAAAGCAAGAGATTGTGAAACTGGAAGCTATTGACAGAGTAGAGCATATGGGATCAACAATTATTTTGTCTGAGAATCTGAAAACAAAATTGGATTCATTAGAGAAGAGTATATCTAAAACTGCAGGTTTTGAAAAGACTCTGAATGTGTGCTTGAACTGCCGTATAATTTTAAGAAGGAATTTACATGTTGAAAGAGGTCTGGTAAATGGATCAATGGGTAATGTTGTTGATTTTGTGAAATACAGAAATAGAGATGGAATTGAATTTTTAAAAATTAAATTTGATGGCATTGAGGAAGTACAGCTAATTGGTCGTTGTTCTACTAGATTTTTGCTTGTAAAAGACTTATATGTTCGTCGTAAGCAGTTTCCTGTTTGCTTGGCATATGCGGTGACAATCCATAAATCGCAAGGTTTAAGTGTAGACAGTGCATTGGTGAATATTGGCAGTTCTGTGTTCAAGGAGGGTATGGCATATGTGGCATTGTCACGAGTTAGAACTTTATCGGGATTGTACTTGATTGAGTGTGATGTCACAAACATTTGTGCCGATCTAGATTGTGTTAAGGAATACAATAGGTTAAGAAGAGAGTATGCGCCACATTTGCCTCAGTATCCTTTGTTTGAGAAACGTGTGGTAGGCCGGAAACGAAGAAATGTGACCAATATCGGGGAGGTTGTAGCAAAAAGACGAAAAGTCGATGAACCTGAAATTATAAGCAGAAACAAAAAGGATTCTGTTGAAGATGTTGTTGGTTTTCAATTTGAAAACAGTTCTGGTGTCAACTGCTATGCTAATGTAGTGGTTAATGTTTTGTTTTCTCTAGAAAATGTAAAAGAAGAGATTGTGGTCAATTCTGATCAAAGATTTTGCAGTTTGTTAAATTCTGTGTTAGAGAAATGTAGCACTGATGGAACAAACATAGAAAGTGTGTCTGAAATTCGAAATCTGTTAGACAGATGTTCAGGCCAAACACAATTCTCTCAAAATAGTCAGCCAGATTGTCAGGAGTTTTTAATGTATATGCTTGATATATTGCATGATGAAGGTGTAGATGTAGATCACCTGTTTGGGCTTTCTTATCAATGGCAGCATGACTGCGAGAACTGTAGGGTATCAAGTACTACTAGTGTAGACTCAGAAAGATTTATATATTTAACTTTGCCAGACAGTAAATCAGTCTCTTTTAATAAGCTAGTAAAAGGAGCTGATCACAACATGGAGTGTAGCCAATGTAAATCTGAAATGATGTCCACATTATTTATACGAACATATGGCCAGTATGTCATTTTAATGTTCCAACGATGTAGGCCTGATGGAACAAAATTGACAACTTTAATTAAAAATTTTGTGGCTTCACAGTTGTCAATATCAGGAAGGACTTTTGTAACTGTAGCAATTATATATCATGACGGTCCTTCAATAACATCAGGACATTACACAGCTTATTTAAAGTCTAGAAATGGCTGGTCATTCTGCAATGATTCTGTTTTAATTTTCAAAAAAAAATTGCCGTATGACCTTAAAAACTCTTACCTGGTGTTTTTAAAACCAAAATTTTAGGGAAAGAATCTCGGGATGTGGTCTGAGGAATTTCAAGAAGTTCAAATGGCTCCTACACGATTTGGCCTTGAGGATAAGTGTAGTACAGAGACATAACTTCTTACCATAACACTGGACGTCATGGAGAAATACGTGCACTTTGAATGAGTTCAGAAAAACTGTTTCTTTTTATAAGCTAATTGAAGCAGCCAATCAAAACATGGAGTAGAGGGAATGTAAGTCTGCAATGCTGTCTACTGTTTTACATTGCTTTGTGATTAAAAGTGATGTAGAGAATTAAATAATTGTAGTAGTCATAAAGGTAGTGTAAGTCTGCTTCATAGTAAGCAGTATCAGTGTCATAGGAAATGTAGAACATGAGTGAGCAAGAAGGGGAAGATATTACTAGTCCAGGATTGTGAAAATGATCTTGAACATTTTAATTGTGAAAGTTGCGGAAATACAACATGACAGGATTGGCTTACAAGAATTCTAAGAGTTATAAATGGCTCAGACACGATTTGGCCTTGTGGAAACGTGTGGTAGAGAGCGAGAAGTCATTTATTGTATGTAACATGTTTTTGAAAACAATGGAGGTTTTCTTTCAGAAAGTGGCGGGTTGAAAGTAATAACAGCACAACAGAGTGTAAGCTGTTCATAGGACATCCTTCGCCGTCATGGTAAGTAAGTTAACTTTAAGGAGTTCTGAATTCTGATTTGTTATGTTGTATGGGTTTTTTAAACACAATCATTTTGATTGTGTTTTTTTTCCCCGCTGTTATATGATGAATACCTTCAAGTCACTGTTTTTAGTGAAATTTGATACATTCTGAGAACAGCTAAAATAAACCATGTAATATGTATAATTAATTCTGTTCTGTTTGCATTTATGATGTACATGTAGAACTGTGTAGGAGGCATGGAGAAGGTGAGGCTTCTGTAAGTGTCAAAGTTGTTGCATACAGTGCTCATATTCTACGTAGTCTTTCATATGATAGACTACATTTCCACAATGAGATACCTAAGCAAAGGAAACACAGGTGATATGATTGTGGAATGAGGAAAAAAAATTGCACGTTTTTCAATTATATTACCTGTGTTTCTTAACATTACACATCACATTGTGTAGATGAGGTTTAGGCCTGTTCCTGGAGACAGAGGAGGTCTAACATTTGTCCAAGAGTGCAGTCGACATGACACACTTGGTTGGTAGGCCTGCACATGTATTTTCTTCTCTGTATTCTTCAATAAGTGTAAATTTGATCTGCAACCCTGAGTAGGCCTCACCTTAAACAAACCTCTGGATAGGCCACACCTTATTGTCATCCTGAATCAATTATTTAACATGTTAGGGACAGATTTATGATAGGTGTATGCCTCTTTTGCGCCACTGTGCGTCACTTTTGTGACGCAGTCGCGGTTGAAAAGATTTGGTATGAGGCGACAAAATTATAAAATGATGAATCTAGGCAGATGTGTCATGCTGTAAAAAAACAATGCCACATGAAACCGATGCAGCAGTCATGCAAAAGATGCACAATGTTGCAAGATAGGACTCACTTCATCTGCATCAAGATACTATTAGTTTAAAATGTATATTTTTAGGACTGTGTAGGGGCATGGAGAAGCAGAGGCTTCTGTAAGTGTCAAAGTTCTTGAAAAACTATTTGTCCTTCAATCTTTTCCCTTGTTTTTTCTAATTTATTAAAAACATGTTTTAATATTTTTCAAATGTTTGTTCTCTCTTTCACAGATTTTTTAGTATAAAAAGAACAAATGAGTAACTTAACGACAATTATAAGGTAAATGTTTTGTACTCTTTTTGTTATATTTCTATCACATTTAACTTCTATTAGTTCCACTGCTTTATTTCTTTAAGAATCACTTTCCTACCTTTGCTACTTCGCTCATTCCTTTGTCTATTACTTAATTACTCTACTCCTTCACTATTTTTCTTAGTCCCTCTCTTCTCATACTTCTTCACTCTTGGTCACTCACTCTGTCTCTATTACTTTCACTGTTTCTGACTGATCTAAAAAATTTTTTTTTAAAAGAACAGTAAGTATAAGGGAAGGAAACAGACAGTTATGTTAAAAGAAATACAGCTATAGGGAGTAAACTAGGGATACTGTTACCCGCAATCCTCTGCTGATGATGTCACTGACCATGTCATGAATGATGTAATATGTGACATCATCAGCAGTGGATTACGGGTAATAGTATCTCTAGTTTACTCCCCTATAGCTGTCTTTCTTTTAACATAACTGTCTGTTTCCTTCCCTTATACTTACTGTTCTTTTTAAAAAAAAAAAATGTTTTGGTTCGCTCCCGGTTCGCGTACCGGCGAGCGAACTGGGAAGCGAACTAAGAGAAATAGAGGTTGGCAGAGTTCCAAATATTCTACCAATTTTTTAATAACGGGGAGGTAGTTCTGAAAAGAACTTTTTTTTTATTGTTTTTGTTGTTTTATATTTTTTTTATTTTTTTCTGAACATTTTTTTACTTTTTTTGAATTTTTCTGAACGGTTTTATATTTTTTTTGGTTTTTTTTGGGGGGGGAACGAAAACGATTCATTGTAAAGGGCTCAACAGGAGCAACAAAAAAAAAAGAATTTATTGTTTGTGGCGTTTCGGACAAATTGGAAGATGATAGTCAATAGCTCTGTTGATCAGAGTGATGCTACTTTCTCTGTAGCAAATGAATCCATTGCAAAGTACGCAGACTTGTTTTACTTCCCCAAATCTCAGTTGTATATTTGGCACCATCTCCCTGCCCTCTGGTCCCGTCACTTCGGATACAACAGATCTTCTGGCCAAAATAGGGGGATTATCTAGTTCGTTACGAAACTGTGCAGCACTGTAGTTGTTAGGATGCCACCTAGTCATATGGCGATGCATTGTGTAGTTTCCGTAACTGTATTTCTTCTCGGTCCCTCTGGACAGTCTATCTTGACATATAAGGCAAGTTACGTATCTTGCATTTACTTTTTTCTCGCCTTTGGGAAATTAAAAAAATTGCCAAATGAAGTTTTCTTTCCGGTGAGACCTCCTGGGCTCCTCAGGCAAAAACTGCCTCTCTTCCTGCTCTTCCTCCTCTTCCTCTTGTTCCTCTTCTTCCTCCTCTTGCTGAATGATAACTTCAGCAGGTGGTCCTCTCTTCCTTGGAGGTGGTGGAGGTGGTGGGGAAGCACCAGCTGAAGCTACTAAAGAAGCCATTGCTCACTGGTAACAAAGGGTCTTTCTCTCACAAAGATGAAAGTCAGAGTGAGGAAAGAAGGAGGGGTTTTCATCATTTGGGAAAAACAATAGTTCTCAACCAATGAAAAGTGTTAATTTTATATTACATGACCTAGCGTTACATCATTAGGAAACCAAAAGCGAAATGAACCAATGAAAAGTGTTATTACCAAGTCACATGACCTGCTGTGTTTACGTTACGCGCTTTGCGCCGCCTCCCGGTTTGCTTCTGGGAACCTGCGCTTCGCGCCTCGCTTCGCGTACCAGTTCGCTAACGTAGCACGTCATATGACGTATCACGCGACAACGTGAAACGTCATGCGGACGCGAGGCGTCACGATGTTTTCTAACGCGGCAGTTGCGTTAAAGGAACGTTTACCGGTTTGCGGACTATTTCGCGGCATCAAGGTCAGCTAACGGGAAGCTTCCCGATTCGCGAAGCGGGAGGGAAGAAAAAAAAATATTTAAATTTTTTTTTATTAATAAACATATAAAATATATTTTTGGATTTAAAGAAGAATACATTTTACAGCTACAGATATTAGCTTTTAAAAAACCAATGAAATTCACTGAAAAAACCATAGGTTATAGACCATATATAGTTAGGAATTAGCATTTACAAAACCTTGAAAATTCACTGAAAAACCATAGGTTATAGACCATATATAGTTAGGAATTAGCATTTAAAAAACCTTATTTTACTCACACAAAACCATTGAAATTCCATATATAGTTAGTTGCACTAACTATATATCGCGCACCCGCAATCCACTGCTGATGATGTCACATATTACATCATTCATGACATGGTCAGTGACATCACTGATGACATCACTGATGACCACTGATGACATCTCAAATGACATCACTGATGACATCACTGATGACATCTCATTTGACATCATTCTTGTGCTAATACGATAAACCTCTTCAGACTCTAATAAAACCTTAGATACACTCAGTGTATACAGACACTCACACACTTACAGTTATACACACCTTACTTATTCAAACATATACTAACACATATTTACTCTCTTATACAATCCCTGATACAAGTTCACAATGATCCATACAGCCACTCACACATTCAGTGGTTCTCATGCACAGTTATTTATATATGCCAACTCTCACATGTACTGTGTTTTACATATGTACTTACTATGACATGTAGCATTGACATATCCATTCACTCATCAATACACTCATGCACACAGTCAACCGCCCATGTAGCTGTTTCCACATGTACTCTTGAACTCATACACCTAGTGAATCAACTGCTCACACATCTATGCACAGAGTCACACACCTCCCAGCCACCCCCACACAAACTCAATCTCCCATACAAATACTTGGGCAACCAATCAATAACATATGTAGCCTCTCGTATAGCTAATGATCCACACATGCAGCAGTTTACATCACAACAGACATACTGAAGCAAACATTCAGACAGTTTAGTCACTAACCCATGCATTTAGTACGACACATTTATTCACTCACTCATACAGTCAGTCACGCACCTACTAAATCCTTCATCGAGACACTTATACATCCACTCATTCTTCAATATATCTAACATATTTAAACTTTACAGAAACACACAGTCACTGGATGATGTCATCAGTGATGTCATCAGTGATGTCATCAGTGATGTCACTGACCATGTCATGAATGATGTAATATGTGACATCATCAGCAGTGGATTGCGGGTGCGCGATATATAGTTAGTGCAACTAACTATATATGGAATTTCAATGGTTTTGTGTGAGTAAAATAAGGTTTTTTAAATGCTAATTCCTAACTATATATGGTCTATAACCTATGGTTTTTTCAGTGAATATATATATATATACATACATACATACATACATACATACATACATATATATATATATAGGTGTGTGAACAAGAGTACGTCAGTACTCGAAACGTTACATTTTGAAAGGCACTGGAATAAATAACATCTTGCCTGGATAACGTGGGGTCTGTCTCTTCTCTCGCCGCTGCTGTTACCGCTGCATGTGGAGGTTTGAAGAATTTGCTAAATATATATATATATATATATATATATATACATATATATATATATATATATATACTCCCAATGCCTTACTAAAATATCACAGCAATCCTCTGCACTCCAAAGTGCTTGCACAAATATTTATTTAGGCAGAATATCGCAATGCCAATGCGTTTCAGTGCCTCCTAGCACCTTTGTCACAGCGTTAGTTTTCTCACAACAGACGTTTTCTATATTCTCATTCAGGAAGTTCAAGCATAGCAATAAAGTGCATTAATATAAACAGAGGACTGCTCTTATTCCGTTTTGGCCGCCATGTTGGAACATGTTCAAATGAACAATATATGAATATTAGGTGCATAAACAATCTATTTGCTATTCTTATTTTTATCACAGCCATAACGAATATCCATGACATTTGAGTAGTTTGCATGATATTCACTACAGCCATCTTTTTCATGCTATTTCATGAATCATATTTATCTCCTACACATCGACTGACTCACATCAATTCATTTTGTTTATAAGTGGTTTACAATCAGACACGGAGTGGTGAAACACACTCATTATAGAATGTTTTCCTCCACAATCAATAAGGACAAAATATCCACCTTATATCTTCTTGATCATTTTCAATAATGACTCTTATCTCTGCAATTTTGCCCTAGTGGGATTTCGATTCTATATAATATAGTCAAAGTTCCTTGATGAACAATATCTGATTCTTCATAGTAGCGTGTTTCCCCACAACACTAGTATATTCTGTTTCCAGGACAATTCCTAAAGAAACAACAAAACACAAAAAGGATTCATGAGTTCTAGCCCTCCTTATTTTGCTCTCCACAAATACTCAAACTACATTAAAAACACCCTTACAAACCCCATTAAAAACATTATTGTGAATCTTTTAATATGGCTAGGGTTGGCGATGAATGTACAGTTCCTCATTTAGATTCAAGCCCCGTGGCTCCTAACTGTACAGCTCAAAAATTTACATGGACTCCAATCTCCGGAGTTCCTTCTCCTGTCTCCATCTCTTTTTTTCTTCGGTACACGGTCAATGACGCTATACTGTAATAGTTTATGGTTCCCAGTATGCTTTTGATGAAAATGTTATGCCACTGGATAACTTGGATTGTGGTTTTTGATGTCTCTTAAATGCTGCAGTATGTGTTTGTGTTCTGGAAGAATAGTACTTCCAATATATTATTTTGAACATGGGCAAATTAGTAAATATACTGGAAAATCAGCCTTACAAGTAAGATTCTGTTTAATGTTTAGTATTTTTCCTAATGGTGTTTGGATTTTAGTCTGGTTCACCCCATTTTCCCATGCCTTGCACTTACTGCACGTCTTAAAACCTGGCTGAGGTTTAAGCCATCTTCATATTGTGGTCACTACTTCATTCTTAACTAGTAAGTCTCTCATGGACTTAGCCTTTCTAAATGTGATCTGAGGTCTCTTAGGAAACTCTTTCCTCACTACCGAATCATTTGTAATGAGGTGCCAGTGTTTAGTAAATGCTTTCCTCGGTAGGCCATGCTTTTCATTATATGTGGTTAAGAACCTTACTCCCTCTTTTGTTTCTTTCACTGTTCTGATTTTTATGAACATCATTGAAAAGAATATCTCCTCTTTTCTTTTGAATGATTTTCCCGTGTGCCTGCTGCAATATTTCCTGTGTGTACCTTCTTTGTTGCAACCGTCTGGGTATATCATTTTCTGTTTGTTCATATTTCTCCTCCGTGTTGCATATACGCCTAGCTCTCAATAGTTCTCTGTAGAGAATACTTTGTTTGAGGGCATGTGGATGAAAGCTATTTGCATGCAGGATGCTGTTGCCTCCTGTAGGTTGTCTATATAGGGTAGTGTTAATGTTCCTGCCACTTGCTTCCAAATGGACGTCTAGGAAATCCATTTCCTTATTGCTGACTTAACAAGTGAATTTAAGATTCAATTAATTTTTATTGATGGTCCTGACAAAGGCCCTAGTAGATGCCTCATTGCCTTTCCATAGCAAGAAGAAATTGTCTATATACCTTATCCATAACATTATGGGATCCAGCCATTCCTTGCGGTCTGGTCCGTTGAGCACCTGCTCCTCCCACCAGCCCATATGCAGATTAGCAAAGCTGTGGGTGAAGAAGGTGCCCATTGAAGTTCCTCGTAGTTGCTGGAATAGTTCCTCATTAAACCAAAAGATGTTATCAGTTAGGCACAAATCCAACATCTTTAATAACATCTCATTGTGTTTGTAGAACTTAATAGAACTTACTCTCAAGTAATACTTGGTGGCATCTAACCCATCCTTGTGCCTAATGCTGGTGCATAAGGAGGTCACATCAAGGGTTACCATCAGCATATCATCATCCCAGATTATATCAAAAATGATCTTGCATGGGTACCTGGTACTAGGGTCTCTGATGGTACCCGCGCTGGAACTGGCACTCACCCATTGTGTTTGCGCATCTTTGTGTCAGATATCTGCTGTTCTGTGCTGCAAGAAAATACACAGGATGTTAATGTTGTTGGACCAGTGCTCCGGGTTGTCAGGGGTGGTAGTGCACTTTTGGAATCGGTGATGGTGGGCTAACAGCTTTCCATGGTGGGGGGTGTTTGCCTGTTGTACCATCTTGGCCTTCTGCCTCACTCTCCTTTTACGATAAGACTTGCATTATCTGATTTTATTAGATTATGTGTGGGGATTACCCTGGGCAGTGAACTCCAGAGTATTTTTCATCACTGGGTCGTAAACGTCAAGTTGGCGAGCTCAAAGCGATGAAAATCCACCTCCTGGTGAGATTTTTCTTGTGCACACTTGCCAAGGTCTCTTTGGCGAGCGCGAGCAAGGAAAATCAACCTCCTGGTAACATATGTCAATGCTGGTGGTGAGATTTCTCAATGCGAGTGGTCAATGCAGGTTGCGACTACTCACATTGAGAAAGCTTCCGTTCGTTGAGAAAGCTGCTGCTCAATTAAAAAAAATCGTCTTGAGCAGCAGAAAGGAAGCTGCGCCCTCTTACGCTCAGCATGGTGCCCTTCACGAGGGTTTTACAGCATGGGACAAAACCCCGGGGCTCAAAATCACTGTGAACGGCATGACCCTAACGCATGTCGCCGCTCATGGAACTCCGCATAGCGCAGCAGAGTTTGTGGAGTTCCACTTTGTGGAACTCCGCCTAGGCTTAGGGAGGATGTGCTTGGGTCAGGCTTAGCCGTACCATGGAGTTTGATTTCAAACGCTTCTTGGAGGTTTTGAACTGTTATCCGTATATTCTTGTTAGTGTGGTGAATCATACTAAAAACCTTTGCATGAAGGTAAGCTGGACATGATGTTGGATTAGTTTCAGGTGTAGCATGCAGAGTGTTTAACTCATACTCTTCCTGGAGAGGCGTTATCTCTTGTATATTGTTAAAGGCTGTGGCAACATACTTGTGGAAGTTTGCATCTTTCCTCTGCATTTTCTTTGATGCTGACAATAGAGCTGAAGCCTGAGCTGCTTGGTAAATATGGCTGTGGCTAGAGAAGTGTTTCATTAAAGTCCAAGTGTCACTATAACGGTTGGTAGGTCAGAATGCGCTGGTATCTGTATGAATTGTGGCATGACTCGTATTTTGTGAGGTGTAACAAAGTTTGTGGAAGCGGTTGCAGATTTGGAGGCTGATTTATATGTTGAAGGAAAGGGTACTCGGGTACTCTGTTCCAACAGCAACAGAGTACCCATTGTACCAACATAATCATGGGGTTATTTCAAGCATTGACAGGAACCCACGCAAGGCAATTCCTATCAGTGTAAAGTAACTTGCTGTACAGCTCCGTCAACAATGACCTTGGGCAGTCCGCGTCTCTAACCCAATTGAAGAAGGACCTAAAGACCTCGCTCTTCGAATGAGCTTTCACCCAGTGCGACCAACCAGCAGCCCCTCACACCCAAGGCCTTGAAACCCTCACAGGTGAGTAATTGCACTATACAAGCCCCTGATTGACTGATTGATTGTATTATTGATTGAGTGATACACTGTCACCCTGCCCTGGTGGAGGACACCCTTACTGCCAAATTCTTAAATTGGCCCCTTGCTCACTTCTGCTTCATCGCCGTCCAGCCTACAAGTACATTTCCTGATAGTTGCAGTGTCTTTCTGTGCTTTGGTTAATGGGCTGCAATGCTAAGGTTGCCATCAATATTTTTATTAAACTTTATTACCTTTCTTAGATAAAGAATTAAAAAAAGAAACGAAACGGACACCAAATCACATTTACAAACCCTGGAGTTAAATGATCAAGACCTCCAATCCCCATTCTTCAAGTTGGCATTCTGTTGGATTGTTTTTAACATTTGTGTATTCTACCACAAAGAGGGGCGGGTTTGTCCTGGATGAGTGTCCTGTTTGTATAGCTCCGGCAGTACTAGAAGTGCATTGTTTTTTGTCATTAGCCTTTCGGTGCTCCCTGCTTCTGTGTGAGGGACTGGTCATTGTATTTTCTGTTTGCAGTATAGTTCACTGCTCCATTTTCATCAGATGTGGTCATGTTTCTGCAACAATGTCCATACATAAGGCTAAATGGTAGGCCATATTGTTCACTAATAATGTGAGGGTTTTATCGGAGGGCGTTTAATTTATTTGTAGTCACCAGGACTTTGTTGTAATTTTCAGGTTTCAAACAAATATCAAAAGCGTATTTGAAAACCTTTTGAAGACAAAGATATTTCGAACTTTCCAAACTTTGGGCAATGTCTGACATCTTTCAAATATTGGTTCTGTCAATATTGATCTTGGTCGTTTCACACAAAATGAGTGGACCATAGTTGTACTGCATCTGACCATTAAATACAACTCAGCTGCGGCCCTTGCAGGAGAGAGTGGTGAGGCGGTGGGGCCGGATTTCCGGAGATGACAACGAAGGAAAATAAAGGGGCAGATTTACAAGCCCCTTGCGTAATTTTTGCACCACTATTGCGGCACCTTTTGTGACGCTGTAGCAGCGTAAAAATGCGGCCCATTTACAACGTCACGCATCTAGGGAGATGCGTCACATTATACCTGCGTCAGGTATAATGTATGCAAGGTGGGCGTTCCATCGGAAAAAAGCCTTGTAAAAGTGGCGCAGTGAAATCTACAAGATTTCACTGTGCCACTTCTAGGACGCCACTGCGTCAAATTCCTACGCCTGCTGTAAGGAGTGACGCAGCAAAATGTGGATAGGCCTCCTGATGCATTGCTGGAGTAGCATCGTGCTTGCGACACAACTCCAGCAATGCGTGACTTTTGTGTCAACAGATGCGTCAGAATTTCTGAGGCATCTGTCAATCCTTGCGCCATGGTACACCGTATTGTAAATATGGCGTATCCACAGTGGCGCAAGGATTTCTAATGGTGGCGCAGGGAAAGTGACTCATCCATACAGATGCGTCACTTTCTTGTAAATCTGCCCCCAAGTATTTATATATTTTTCTTTGTCGTCATCTGTCAAACTCCCCCCCCCCCCAACTTGGCCCCACCGCCCCACACTGCGCAGGCCATAGCTGATAGTACTTATGTTGCATGGCATGATAGCAAGGTTAACGAATGAGTTCACGATGAAGCATCAACTTTTTCTAATAAGATGAGCTTTTCATAATGATTTGTGTACCAGAGTAGTTAGCTTAATCTTGGATTACTTTTGTATTGTAAATTAGTTCTTTAAGAACTATTGCAGGTCTTTTTGTCCAGACATATCTGAAAGCCCCTTGAGATGGTCCCTATCAAGTCTCCTTGCCATAAGTGAAAAATTGTTGGGTTAGCTAATATAATCCTTTTTTCTAAAGGTTTAAGAACAATGCAGATATCCATTATTTCCAGCATGGAAACTAAAAACAGCTCAAGAAAATACCAGCTTCGTGACGCTCAGAGAGAACAGAGGGTTAAGTCTAGGTATCCGACAAAGAAGGATGGCCCAGTGCCTACTATTACACTACGCCCTCAATCAAGTGGCTTGGCTAATGTCGATATGTGTAGTAACTCATGTTACAGAAAGGATCTCAATTACTGTATTAGTGATCAATATCGGCAGGTCACCCCTGCCACTACATATTGGGAGAAAAACGTGGATTTTGGTGCAGTATGCATCAAAGTTCACCTCTTATGAAACTCAGAAGTGTGTGGTATTTATTAGGGTTGTGTGGAATTCGCAATATTTGCTTTTGCATAGTTATACATAATTTCTGCACAATTAAGTGAAATTCCATGTAATTACACAAAATGTAAAACTGGCATTTGGAACAGTATTTTAGCGTTAAATGCGTCCTTGCACCTACTTTGGACGTGCAGATTAATTTCGAGCTGCAAAAGTGCAAACACAAGCATGGTTATCAAAAGCCCCTTGCGCTCCCTTGTGCATATTGTTTCCATGGATTCGTGGTAAATGTTTACCACAAACTGCACATTCACAGTACATTGTTTGTGCAAATGGTGCATAACTATGTAATGTGGCATAGTAACCTAATTTGGGGAATCTTGCATAACAAGAGTAACACAAAATTATCGAATTTACACAAATGATATAAACATAATGCAAATTTCATCCAGGGCTATTGCTTATCGCACCCATCAAATTCTGAGTCAGCGGAGTCAAATTTCGCCATGTGCACAAATATCATACCAATTAGGCCACTTTTAATGAGCAAAAGACATACAGATGATGGGTGGGTATGTCCTGACGTGGGTTCTGGTCTCACTGTGCTACTGGATTCAAGCTAACCTGGCTGATTAGGGGTGATGCCCCGAAACCGGACCCAGCATGCCTGTTTCCAGTCCAGGGAGGACCTGGCTTGGCAGTTCAGGATGGACTGTTCCCATGATAAACGGGTCAGGACTAATTTGCATATGACTGGGTCTAAACTGGGGTGGCATGGTGAGCAAAAGAACGATGGATTTAACCAAGGTCTCTTGACGGGGTGAATGTTTGATTTGTTCTTTATTCCATCCATCATCTGTGTGTCTTTTGCTTTCTCACCCTAAGTGTGCCAGCTATGCTCAGACGTGGCTTTCGGACTCACTGTGTCTCTATAATCAAGCTTGCCTGGCTGATGAAGGGTGATTCCCTGAAACCCGTCCCAGGATGCTTGTTTCAGTCCAGGGAGGACCTGGCTTGGCAGTTCGGACTGGACGGTTCCCTTGAGAAACAGGGTCCAGACTGATATTCATATAGCTGGGTCTAAACTGGGGTGGCGTTGTGAGCAAAAGAAAGGTAGATTTAACCCAAATCTCTTGACGGGGGGTTAATGTTTGATTTGCTCTGCATTCTGTCCATCATCTGGGTGTCTTTCGCTTTTGATGAGGGCCTAAGTAGGTTTATTTATAAGGTATGGTAAAGGATCTATTCAAATGTGAAAGGTCAACACCTCAAGAACCTAAGGAAGTAACTATCTCCTGTACTAGGCTCAATGGATAAACCAATAGCAAAACATGACACACATGTACATTGAATACTATATGCATGATACACTGAAATGAGACAAATACAGTACAAGACATAGCACACCTAGTCAGAAAGCACATTCAAGGAAGTCTTTAAGAGTTACTCTGGAACAGAGGTCTCCAAACTTTTTTTAGGTTCTGCCCACCCAGCTAAATTCTTTCAGATGTCGCCTAACCCCTAGCCCCCCCTCCCTCCCCACCACCACCACCTGATAGCAATTTCGATCACCATCTTCAGGGGTAATTACAATTAAATAAAACACATATCCATCCAAATTCCCTTCCCAAACACCTATGGATTGTTATTTAATGCACACCTCTAGAGGTGTAAACTATCCTTTGTTAGCATGCATTCATCACCAAGTAGATGAAAAAAAAGTGAATGGAACATACTAAATGAAAAAAATTAAATGAAAAAGGTGAATAAAATGAAAAAAGTGGGAAAAAACAACCATAGCGTAGACACACAACATTTCATGATGCAAATACACTAAAACCTTTCACTTCATCTTGATCCTACTCGACATGTTCGGTGTTACTGAACCATCACCCGACATTAAAAACAAAAATGTGCTGATACATCTCTGTGTTGAACGGAACAGCATCATTGCAACAACGTGTTTCTAACTCACAACTTAAATGTGCAATATACCTTGAACCATATCCGTGCCCCATCTTGCCAAACACAGTAGTGCTAATGTACTATTAAACAATCGTGAGGGTTCCCAGAGTAATTGAATCATCCCACGTGACAAAAAAACATGAATCTAAACATTACGTCCCCCTTCTCAAACCAATAAAAAATAAAAACAGTGAAACATGCAAACATTTCTCCTCACCAAATGTTTTGTTTAAAAAACATAATCATTGACACAGAAACAAAATTGCTTTAAAATTCTAACTAATGATACATTTTACCATGTACAATGTGTCTGAATGTTGCCAACTCAGTAAATGTCCACACTATCCTCATGAAATCGATGCATAATTGAAATTGCAGGGTAAGCCAGCTGATGTGCTCAATGCATCGGATCTTATCAGAGTAGTGAATCTCCAGTGTTGTATTTTCCTTTAATTATTTCTTTCACAAATGTTCATGTTCATCACAATTTTAACATAGGGGTGCAAACTAACCAACCAATTCTTCTGAGATTCCAAGGTGGAAAACAACAATTACAACGCCTTTGAGCATCAAAAAGGTTTATATAACACAGGCAATTAGGTGTGCATTCTACAATTTCTGAAGAGTTGACGTGCCCATACTTATGTAATTTAAAGAAACTTTGCCTCCTTTCCGTGAAGAACTAACTGTCCCAGGACGGTTCATTCCCCAACAGCTGAAGCAGTGAGAGGCAGGGAGTCTCCTGTGTTGTGAAACCGAAAGCGAAATGCTTTCACTGTTTCCTTTAACAATGACACACGTATTTTCACGTTGTGCCCCATCAATTAGGAAAGTGGGAAACAATGAGATGTTAGGGTGGATGGAGTGTGTCCCCCCCCCCCTGAGGTGGTGTCACCCCCCCCCCCCCCCCCCCGGTTTGAAGAACTTCCAACAAGATGTATGTTTTCAGGCAGTTCTGAAGAGAATATTAAGTAATATTACAATTCGCCAGGAACATTTTTACTGCTTACTGTTTCCAGCTCCTTGCTGGTAGACTTGTTTAAAGCATCTACTTGAGAAACTTTTTCTTGAGGAGAAAAAAAACTTTCCATAGGAGTAGGTTGTTTCTGCAGTACAAGAACAATATGGCCATAGTCCTGTGACTGAAGGTTACATTTTGTGTGCGTATCCACCTTGCATGGGGACTGGCCACCCGAACGGGTCAGCTGTCACTGTGACCTTGAAGCTCTTTGGCAGATGGCCACCAAGGTCACAGTTTTACACTAGCAAAGCCATTGGAGTCTCTATTGGTGTAAAACTTGGGTACATTTGAGAGGGGAACAGAGAGTTTCATGGGGCGCAGAAATTACCAATTTGAGAAAGCCTCCCATTCTGCTAATCTTGAAATCAGACACTGTATCTGTTTTGGAAGGTGGTTTTTATCACCTCCCATCAGCTATCAAAATTCACTTTAAAAAGGAATGCATAAATAAAAGCATCTACTTTCCCAGTTTAGAGCTCACACTAAATTGAATTACGTCATGGAGGACAAGCAGAGAGAGGCACAGTGGTGCGGTGTGATTTGCTCTTGATTACATAATTTGCTGAATTGGGCAAACTAAAATTCTAATCCCGATTCTTTGGTCTGAATATCTATCATTGATCCTCAAGTAGCTTCGGTAAATATGGCTGTATTCCTAGAGTGACTAAAACAGAAACTAAGAAGCAATGTACCTTTTGTGAGTTTATTCAGCCAGAAAATGTTCTACAGAAAACACCATCAGTATTAAAAACACAGACAGGCTGCTTAGGAATTAATTGAATTCAAATCCTCTCTAATTAAAAAGAAAGCATACTTGAACTAATACCTAATGAGAAATACAAGGGAATTTGGTAAATGTGAAGAACCATTAATAAAAAATACAACAAGCAATACAGTATGCATTAGAAACCTTGTTAATGCTTAAATAATGATATGATGGCAACACAGCACTAAAGTGATATTAATACATTAGCTTTTAGGCATGTAGCCCAGCTCCATTTTCAGAAACCACTGTTTGAAAGTGCAATTTACAACCACAAGAGCGTAGTCCAAAGTGGAATTCTCTGATAGAACAGAAATATTAGAGAGTACTCTCAAAGCCTCCATGGGTCTGGTTCACAAAAGTAAACCTACACTTATGAGTCAGTTTACTATTTTTTGGTATTCACAAACTATGAGTTTAATTTTATTAATAGTAATTTTATGATTGAGGATACTCAAAAAGACAGGCCTGCCCTATCGTACAAAATAAGTTTGTAGCTTGTGAATAGCAAAAATATGGTAGACTTACACAAAAGTGTAAGCTTGCCTGTGTGAATTAGGGCCACAGTGTTCAACATGTAGTGAATGTGGCAATTAACCAAAAATCTATTTATCAAAACTCCTTAAACGCACTTCCAGGTGTATGTGGTTTTCTTTGCCAAGGCTTTATGGAAATGTGTCTTGCACTTGAAATAGTAATCTATGTTTTGGAATACTGGGTAGAGTGTAAAAATAAAACAATGTTAAAGCTGGAAACTCAGTAGAAAATCTGGAGACTCAGTTGGACAGGTGAATGGGAGCAGGATTTCTTTTTTTCTATTTTTCATCTCTGTAGCTCCAACTTTACCTAAAGTACTGTTTCCAGTTCTGGGGGCCAGATAGCTAGAAAGATAATAGCAAGATGAAGATAGTGCGGTACAGAGAGACCTAAATCTTGATTTCAGCCACAAATAATTTGAGGAGAGACTCAAGCATGTAAACATGAACATTATACACTGAACTGTCATTTGCTTCAGACATCTATAACAATCTAATTTTCATATTTGATTTCTATCCTTATTTCCACATTAGAGAGAATGTTTGTTTCTGTTTCATGGACCTGGCTAAAATGTCTTTGAGTACCAACCATGCATGATGATCACTGGCATTTCACCAGGTCCTTTTCGTTAATATAATTAGTGGTGGTGTTGACCCTTACATTAATATTTTTACAAAACAGCTTTCTCAACTACAGTAGCAATAAATGCCTCCTTCTCTTAGACAGTATTCACACCTCCTTATGCCACTGGTACATTCACATTAAACAAATCTGAGCAAACAGCTATCCTATCCTCTTGATATGCTTAAGACATAATAGCATGCTTTAGAAGAACATTCTTTAACTAATGACATTAAGAACAGACTGTGATTTAAGAGGAGAATCATATAAATTTATATTTGGTGTTCCCTATTCACAATATTAACTAACTTTTCACACCACATAGATTGTCCAAGGGCCATGGTTGAAAGGAACTTCTATGATTTAGAAATCTCTTTCATTAAGCCCAACATGTATATGAATATTGAGATCAATGTCCTCATGATTATACTGCTTTTTGAAGTACATAACTCTTAGCCCTTTACTCCGAACAAACACAGAATAGACATCACTTTTCCTACAGAAGTTCTATTTAATATGAATAACACTATAGCCCATAGGGAACAGTTTTTTGCATTGCTTTTAAAGGCAAATGCCTTTATACGTGATAAGTAAAACTGCTTTATATGGTAAGTGGATGATATATTATGTGAGCAGAAGTCAAATCGCTTTGATGCAGTGCATGCTCAGGGTTTGGCTCTGATATAACGGCATTGTCACAGATAGCATTTAATTTAGGGTTGGTCAACAGCATCAGATTCAAAGTCCCTAGGCTCGAAAAAGGCCTTAGTTGCAGATTTACTATGTCTGAAACATATAGAGTTATTCTTGGTTAAAATAGGCGAAGGGTAATTCTTGCAAAAGATACACAAATGATGGGCGGAATGCAGAACAGATCAAACATTCACCCGCAGTCAAGATACGTGGATTAAATCCACTGTACTTTTGCTCAACATGTCACCCCAGTTTAGACTCAGCCATAAGCAAGTCAGTCTTGACCCTGTTCCTCATGGGAACAGTCCAACCCAAACTGTCAAACCAGGTGCTCCCTGAACCAGAAACATGCATCCTGGGACCAGTTTCGGGGAATCACCTCTCGTCAGTCTGGCTAGCTTGAATCCAGTGGCACAGTGAGCCAGTGACCTGTCCAAGGATGCTTGTTTCTGGTCCAGGGAAGACCTAGCTTGGCAGTTCTCGCTGGACTGTTCCCTTGAGAAGCAGGTTAAAGACCAACCATGGCTGGTCAATTGCGGCTGAGGGGCCATGCCCCTCCATCTTTTGCCCCTCACGAACAATGTCTGTCAGGCTGAAAAACATGCACTAAATGCACAGGCTCCTGGCTGCCTGTGCTGAACTTTGCTGGGCCGAGAAATTCACAGTACCTGTGGGCGGAACGTCCTCAGCTCAGCAAAGGCCCATGAGGCCTTCCGCTCAGTCATAAGGGGTAGCGTCACTGATTGCCTCACACCTGGGTGCTTCAGTTTTAAGCCCTGAAGCGCCCAGGGTCGATTGTCAATCAGTGACACTTCATCACAGAGTGGGGTAGGGTCAGCAGTCTCACTGACCCCATCCCGCTCTGTGAAGAGGTTGGGACTGCTGCCTTTCCTCATTGTCTGACCTTAGGCCAGCCAATGTGGGAAGGCAGCAGTCCAAAGCCTCCTTGAACCTCCGAGGCAGAGCTGGCTGCAGGTAAGAGTTTTTTCTTTTAAATTGATGTTTGGTGCATGTGTGTATGTATGAATGTTTGGTAAAGAGTGGTGTGAATGGATGTGTTTGAGTCTGTGTGCATGTGTGTGAATACATGGCTGTGAGTGTTATATGTATGTGTGCATGTGTGTGTCCCGTCCAGCCCCTCCCTCCAAAACTTACCGGCCGCCACTGGTCAAGACTGATTTGCATATGGCTGTGTCTAAACTGGGGTGGCATGGTGAGCAAAAGAACAATGGATGCAACCCAGATCTCTTGACTGGGGGGGAATGTTTTGATTGGTTCTGCTCTCTGCCCATCGTTTGTGTGTCTAAGGGTAATTCTTGGCCAAAACAAGAAAATGCATTGCTAATATACTAGCAAATTGGTAAACCTTTAGTTCAAAAGCTACTAAACCCCTCACAACCATCAACAATATAACATTATTTTTCCCCTTGCTCATTTTAGCATTGTGTTGTTTAAATAGAACTGCTTCTACACCCAAATGACTTCCTTTTAAATGTGTTTCATTTCTAAACACCAGAGTAGTGATAACGAGAATTGATTGTTATAGACATTGTCTCTTTTACCGCTGTAGGTCCTAAAATATCCTCAAAGGAAGTCAAACTCTTTTAGCCCACTGAGTCCTCCTTACACACTTTATAAAAATGGAGTTGTCCAAGAGTGGTCAAGTCAAGGTTTGGATGTGTTTTAAGCTCAATGTGATATATTGAATTAACCTAAGTTGTAGGCGGAGCTCATTAAAAATATAATTCAAATCCATGTAACATTATTTTTACCTGTATAAAATGGCGCTATAAGGATTTTCTTAAAAGAAGGGCCACTGATCAAAAGTCTGCATTTCTTGATGGTACATAAGCCTAGTACTGACGATCATGATAGGAGAGTGTATAAACATGTAGTGGAAAAATATATTTCACAGAAAATCTCTAACGAGTAAATGTGGAATTAAAATATTGTGAATTTAAATATAGCGATCTCGAACAGAAATGGTGGGAGATGGGGATGGCAGAATAAATATTGTTAAGGTGAAGACCATGAAGATCTCTATGTCAAGGGCAGACAGACTGTGAGGGCCCTGCAGTTCTCATCTTCAGTCTCTGTTTTATATGTTTGTATATAACACATTATGCTTCTGTGTAGCATTTTTGCAACTAAACAAACTATCTTTCAACTTGGAGATGGGAATATTTCAGCCTTTCATCGAGATTTTCTGATGGCAAATCGCATAATGTTGCTTTCACAATTTTTTTTAAAAAACAATGTTTAGAGGGGGCGTGGCTTGCGCGCCGCTGGAACATGGCGTGTCGCGCTTGAGTTCCCAGGCAAGTGGGGGCTGTCGGAGATTATCAGCCGCTTCCTGACTGCCCCTCTTCACTGGAATGACATTTCCAGATGCCGGAATATGACAGGAGTTGTCTGACATCACTTTCGGCGAATTCTGCCGACGGCTGCATATTTTCCCCGGCAAGCTGCTGTGACGCTCGGTCTCCTCACGGGCGGCCGCCATCTTACCGCTTGTGACGGAGCCGGCGCTTTCTCCTCAGAAGTGCAGTTTTTGCTACATTATTGCCGGTGTGGGGATATCCTGGTCATTTTTCCTCATGGCGCTGAAAATGGTAACATCTTTTTTTTCCTTTTTTATGCTCTTTGTGCTGCTTGGCTAGATACTGTGTTGCATGCACTCTCTTTCTTCAGTACTGATCTCTGTGGCTGGAACTGCTTTTTCCTCACGATGTGCTTGATGTAACCTCTTGTTTTATATGAGGCTCTACCATACATTTTGATGCCTGCTCACCATATAAGTCCGCCACTGTCATTGATTTAGCGCTCCTTACGTTCGGTGTGCTGTATTTCTTTTTTTTTGGTGCAACTACGCAGTTTTTTCTCTCAAGTAGCTGTGTATTTTTCTTAGGGTCTGTCTCTTCATGGCTGCAAGTATGGGCCGTTCCTCAACTAATAAAGACCCAAAAGATGCTGGCGCTTCGCTTAAACGTCTTAAGTCATTGTCTCCTACACCTGAGACTGCTCAGTCAGACACCACCTCTACTCTTGACGCAATATTATCGCGCCTTAATGAGGTGCATGATATTGCACAATCTACAAAGACTAATACGGATTTACTACAAGTGGAGGTGTCCGCTATTAGGAATGACTTCAAAGCCCTTTCTCTTCGTGTATCGGCCACGGAGTCACGTATAAGTTCCTCTGAGGATAATATACAGAAGCAAACCAGGTCTCTCAGCCACTTGGAGCGTTCAATTGCGGCTTTGCGTAAAGATCTCACTGAGCAGGAGGACCGTAATCGTAGATCTAACCTACGCATTTTTGGTCTGCCGGAAGATGCAGAGAAATCATCTTCCTCTATGATTGATTTTTTGTATCATTGGCTTCCTGATACTTTACAAATCTCATTTCAGAGAGACTTTGAGATAGAAAGAGCACATCGTGTTCCAACTTTTCGTTCTAAGTCTGCCACCCAGCCAAGAGCAATAATTTTTAAGCCACTGCGTCATCAACATACAGAACAAATTCTTTCTCACATGCGCAAGACTAAAAATGTCGTTTGGGAAGGACATCGAATTTCAATCTCTCAAGACTTTGCCAGGGATACAGTCATAAGGAGGAAGGGCGTCCTTAATCTTCGGAAACGTCTTTCTGAGATGAACATTCCCTTTTCCTTTGCTGGTCCTTCCAAATTCCGCATTTCTTACAAGGGACGTTCCAGGATTTTCGATGAGCCGGCTGATTTAGCTACCTTCCTGGACATTCAGATGGAGATACAGATGGAGATTCAAAGGGCGACTTCCCAGGATCCTGTTGCTTCGGGCACTTGAAATGTCTCCTTCGGTCTCCTTTATGGTGGCTGTCTGTATTCTTATGTTTCCTCTTCTTTTTCTTGCTGATAGTATACTGCTGTATTGACTTTTAACTCCGTTATTGGAGTTTTTCTGTTCTGTTTCGTACTCTTTCTTTTCTTCATAGCCATGTTGTATACTCCGTTATTTTTCTCTCACTTCTCTTCCTTGCATTCTTTACTACTATGTATATATTGATTGCTTCTCAGTCGATCAATATTTTTTCATCTCTTTATCTCGGGTTCCCCTCTGGGGGTTTATATTTTACGTTCACTTTCATCTCAGGACAGTTTCTTTGGTTGATGTTTGTTTTTTACTAAAGTTACCTCTCTCTAGTGTGTATCACCTTTTCATTTTCTTTCTTTGCTTCTATTCTCCTATTCTCTTTCTTTCTTCTCTTACATTTTTTCTAAAGCTTATGATTTTTCAAATGTACTCACATTTCGTACGTTTTATGGACTTAAGGTCTGTTTATTAAGTGACTGTTTTTTTTTAGATTACACATAGCTTTTTAATTGGTCTTTTGGTTTCCTTATTACTTTACCATATTGTATTTTCAATATTGGATTCATTAGTATTACTATTACTTTGTATATATTGTTTGCGTCTTAGTACATCACTCTTTATGTCTCATTATCTTGTATTCAGCATTTGGGGTGATATCTGTTATGTCACTATTTAACCCACAATAGTTTCATTGCTTCCTGTTTGTCTTTTAAGTCAATTGCCTTTCTCTAATAGGTATCACCTCCGCTCTTTCTTCTTCGCTTCCTATTCTTTTATTCTCTTCCTTTCTTATTCTATTCTACCCTTCTCCTGCGTAATTCTTCTTTCTGTATTCTCTCCTTCTTTCTGAGTTTTGTTGTTTACGCTTTTGGTCTATATAATCTCTCCTTCTTGTTCTTTTTACTACTATGTCCTTCTTGCTTGCTTCTCAGTTGATCACTATTTTAGTCTCATTTTCTTCTCCTCAGCCCTAGTGGTTATGTATTTTATGTCAATATTCATCTCAGGTCAATTTTCATTGTTTGATGCCTCTCTGTTAATAATTGTTATATTTCTCTGATATGTATCATCTCTTCTCTCTCTTTTTCGATGTCTATTCTTCTATTCTCTTCCTTTCTTTTCTTATATTTTTTCATATGCTCGTGTGTTTTCGATTTTAATTACATATCGTAAGTTTTTGTCAGTTAAGGATTGTTTAATAATGAATGTCTATTTTAAGGCTACACATAGTTATCTTCATGGAATTGTGTATTCTGTTTTACTTTACCACACTGTGTGTTTCAGTATCAAACTGACTAATGTTATTACGTATTATAGGTATGACACTTGTTCTTAGTTTAGTACTTCGGTGTGACTTTACTGAGTTGCTTGTTGCATTGTTCTTATTTATAGTATTATGCTGATCTTTGTCTATATTTTGACTGTTGCCTTATCCTCCTTTATTGTCATTAATTAGGTAATCTATTGGGGCTATTGATATTATTTATTTTCCCTCCTTGTACGGGTCCCTTGCTCGCTTTTCCACGTTCTCCTTAGTATGAACTTGGTCTTTTTCAGGCCTCCCCTGCTATCTCTTCTCTCCCTTCTCTTTTCTTCTTCTCTGTCTTCTTTTTTTCTATTTTCGGATTTCCCACATGGATTATCCCTCTGCGCGCTTTCTGTTTTCTATTTGGTTCCTTGTCTCTGTGCAGTTGGTTATTTCTCTGTCACTTATGGTGTCTTTTTTCTTTTTTTGTATATCTTTCCATGCCGGGTTTGAATGTATTATCCCTTAATGTTAAGGGTTTAAATCATCCGGTAAAGAGGTCAAAAGTCTTAGATTATTGTAAAGCTCTTTCTTCGGACCTTATTCTTTTTCAAGAGACCAAGGTCTCTACCAGAGAGGCGTTATTTTTGAAAAAAGGATGGGTTTCTGATGTCTGCTGTTCTGATGCCTCGGGCAAACGAAATGGGGTCATTACTTTAATTTCCAAGATTTCAGGTTTATCTATAATTTCTTCTGATCATGATTCTGAAGGTCGTTGGTTGTTAACCAAATTGTCTGATGGACATAATGTTCTTTATGTGCTGAATATATATGCCCCTAACATTGATGACCCGACCTTTTGGATGGCGATTACCAAAAAATTACATGATACCCCACATGCTGGGAATCTTATTGTTGGCGGCGATTTTAACTTACCGATGGATCCCATTTTGGATAGGAATTCAGCGTTTCAGTTTCGTCCTCCAAAATCCCATAAACAAATGCTTAACATGTGTTCCCTCACTCAGCTTCAAGATATATGGCGGCTTCACAATCCCACTGGTAGTGACTTTTCTTTCTTTTCTTCACCTCACTCTTCTTTTTCTCGGATTGATTATCTACTTGTTCACTCTTCTCTTGTTTCGTCCTCCTCTTCTCCGCTTATTCATCCTATTTTGATTTCTGATCATGCGGCGGTTACTTTTACTTTGTTGTCCTTTGCTCCTAAATCCTGTGCTCGCTCATGGAGATTAAATACAGACGTTTTACATGATACTGCTCAGGTTAATGAATTCTCTAATGCAATAGAAACTTTTTTCCATGAGAATGAAGGTTCAGTTTCTTCCCCGATTGTCCTTTGGGATTCGTTTAAATGCACTTTCCGTGGTCAGGTTATTAAATGTATGTCCAAACGGAATTCTGATATTAAGAAAGAGCTTACTGATTTATCAACCCAAATAAAATCTTTGGAATCTTCCTTTAGACAATCTAGAGATGCATCCTGCCTACAATCAATAAAACAATTAAAATACAAATATAATACTATAGTTACCAAAAGAGCCCATATTGGAGTACAAGCGCAGAAATCCAAAAGATTACTGTTGAAGAATCGGGCTGGGAAGATTCTTGCAGCTACATTAAAATTTCAAGATTCCTCATTTAAATCCTCCCAAATTTCCTCTATTACGGACCACTCGGGTTCTAAAAAATGTCAGACGGGGGAAATTCTTGGTGTTTTTCGTGATTTTTATAATAACTTATACACTCCTTCTAATCAAACCTCTTTTGAGCAGTGCCAAGATTTTTTAAAATCTATTCCGGTTCAGATGGTTTCAGAGGAAGCTCGCACTTTTTTAAATGCCCCGATTTCCCCCGAGGAAATTGTTTCCGCAATTAAAGCTACTCGTTCTGGCAAAGCCCCGGGCCCTGATGGTTATCCTATTTTGTTTTATAAAACTTTCCTTCCTGCGCTTGTTCCCAAATTGTAATCTGTCTTTGATTCTTTTGTTAAAGATGGGTCTGTCTCTGGTACTGCAGCTGAAGCTACTATTGTGGTGCTTCCGAAAGAGGGGAAAGATCATTCAGATCCTAAACATTTTCGACCTATTTCTCTTCTCAACATGGAAGCTAAGATTTTTGCCAAAATCCTGGCCAAACGATTGGAATCCTATGTTCCCCATCTTGTGCATCCCTCTCAAACCGGGTTTGTGAAGGGTCGTCTTGCGCGAGATAATATACGCACTTTTTGTCATATTCTTGGATCAGCTAAACGATCTCAACTCCCTGCCGCGGCCTTGGCCCTTGACGCTGAAAAGGCCTTTGATAAGGTTTCGTGGCCGTTTCTTTGTGCTGTCTTGTGTGCTCATAACCTTGGTGACTCCTTTATTAATATGGTAATGTCCTTATATTCTCAACCTAGAGCTAACATCAGAGTTAATGGTGCTACGTCGTCCTTTTTTAATCTTCGTCAGGGCACGAGACAAGGTTGTCCTTTATCTCCGCTTTTGTTTTTACTATCTATTGATCCTCTCCTCAGATTGATTGAGTTACACCCAGATACTAAGGGTTTATCTTTTGGATCTCACTGTATAAAAACAGCTGCCTATGCGGACGATGTTCTTATTTTCTCAGACGATATCGCCTTGGCAATTCCTGCTATTTCAGATACCATCTCCCTCTTCTCAAAGGTTTCAGGGTATACCTTAAACAAAGATAAGACGGAAATGTTCCCTTTGAATGCCTATTGTTTCCCGTCACATATGGGCTCTGCGGGGTTTAAATGGCAGCCTACACATTTAAAATACTTAGGTATTTATTTTTGTTCTACTTTATACGCCACTTCTGCCTATAATGAATCTCAGACTCTTCTTAAAGTGCGTCGTCTTTTGGATACATGGTCTCCGAAACACATTTCTTGGTGGGGTCGCCTCCAGACTCTTAAAATGATGATAACACCCATTGTTAATTTTGTATCGTCCATGCTTCCGGTTAAGCTATCAGATTCCTTTTTTCGTGAACTTGATGTTCTGACCTCCAAATTTTTGTGGAATGACAAACGTGCTAGAATTGCTTACAAATTTTTGAGACGTCCTTGTGATATGGGAGGTTGCAATTTTCCTGATTGGGGAAAGTACCAAACTGCCTTTTTGGCTTCTCAAGGTGCTCTTTGGTTTTCTCCTCCACCTCTTCCTGTTCCCTCTTGGCTTTTAATAGAACAAGAATTAGCATCTCCTTTGCCGACTGCCTCTTTTTGCACCACATCTACTTTACATATCCGGTTTTCTCGTTCTATCATTCTTGATACAATTGCTGCGGTCCGGAGTGTAGACAAGAAAGTGGCAATCCCCTTACATAAAACTAGGTGGTCGTCTATTTGGCGGAATTCTAAAATTAAACTTAATATTACTCCCACTCTTATGGCCTATTGGGCGGCTAAAGGGATTTCTCTTGTTTACCATCTTTATGGTGCTAACAATGAGCCATTGCCCTTTTCCACCTTGGCTCAAAAACATTCTTTAACTAACTTAGATTTTTATACTTTTCTTAAAATAAAAGTGGCACTCGCTAAGGTTCATCTTCATCCTACCTCTTCTACCATTTCTCTTTTTCATATCTGGACTAAGGGGCTCATTAGGATGGCGGACGGAAGAGCCACCGCGGCCCTGGAGTAGGCGGAAAAAGCCCTTTCCGTGTCCGCCAGCCGCGGATACTCCGTCCGCCATATCAGGATAGGAAAACGTGTCAAGTTTCCGTCCGCGACGGAAAAGGACGCACCGCCGCCGAACTACACACGACCACGTGGCGGACGGAACACTCCCGGAGGCCCCGCCGTACGTACTGACGTCTAAGACCGTCCCCCAAATCAAGATGGCGGAAACTCCACATAAAACCGCAGCGGAAAAACAACCTGACTGAACACGGCGGAATCCACACAGCGAACATAGGTGACATAGCAGAGATACCCACCGCAAGCTGACCACCACCATGGACCCAGCGCTACACGCTTTCCCGATGCTCTTCGCGATCCATCACGTCCTAGTCATGGCCCACTATGGACGACGACGCAGGTAAGGCACAAACCATTGGCTGTCTGGAGGGGAATACCAGCAAGGGACGTGACGTAGGGAGGGGGATTGTCATGTTACCGAAACCACTGATGAGAAGCATATACGAATACACATTTGTAGTACGCAAGCAGGAATGACAACGACAGACCACGAGACTTGATAGACTACCTTTATTGTACAAAATAGGGGAATAATCACAGTGTATGCGTGAGCATGGGCAAAGTGGGCACCAGAGCAGCGTCATCATAGGCAGGTAACGAGAGGGCAGTATGCAGTATCAGAGCATCAACAGGGCAATGCGCAGTACAGAGCAGGTACATCATAGGCAGGTAACGAGAGGGCAGAATGCAGTATCAGAGCACCAACAGGGCATTGTAGAGTACAGAGCAGGTACATCATAGGCAGGTAACGCGAGGGCAGTATGCAGTATCAGAGCATCAACAGGGCATTGTAGAGTACAGAGCAGGTACATCATAGGCAGGTAACGAGAGGGCAGTATGCAGTATCAGAGCATCAACAGGGCATTGTAGAGTACAGAGCAGGTACATCATAGGCAGGTAACGAGAGGGCAGAATGCAGTATCAGAGCACCAACAGGGCATTGTAGAGTACAGAGCAGGTACATCATAGGCAGGTAACGAGAGGGCAGTATGCAGTATCAGAGCACCAACAGGGCATTGTAGAGTACAGAGCAGGTACATCATAGGCAGGTAACGAGAGGGCACTATGCAGTATCAGAGCATCAACAGGGCATTGTAGAGTACAGAGCAGGTACATCATAGGCAGGTAACGAGAGGGCAGAATGCAGTATCAGAGCATTAACAGGGCAATGCGCAGTACAGAGCAGGCACATCATAGGCAGGTAACGAGAGGGCAGAATGCAGTATCAGAGCATCAACAGGGCATTGTAGAGTACAGAGCAGGTACATCAGAGGCAGCACGTGAGAGGGGCTAAGTGCATCAACAGTCCATTGCACAGAACAGCTCCATCAGAGGCAGCACGTGAGAGGGGCCAAGTGCATCAACAGTCCATTGCACAGAACAGCTCCATCAGAGGCAGCACGTGAGAGGGGCCAAGTGCATCAACAGTCCATTGCACAGAACAGCTCCATCAGAGGCAGCACGTGAGAGGGGCCAAGTGCATCAACAGTCCATTGCACAGAACAGCTCCATCAGAGGCAGCACGTGAGAGGGGCCAAGTGCATCAACAGTCCATTGTACAGAACAGTCACATCACTGGCAGCACATGAGAGGGCAGAATGCAGTATCAGAACAGCAACAGGGCAGTGTGGCCAACAGAGCAGGTACATCAGAGGCAACATATGAGAGGGGCAAAGTGCATCAACAGTCCATTGCACAGAACAGCTCCATCAGAGGCAGCACGTGAGAGGGGCCAAGTGCATCAACAGTCCATTGCACAGAACAGCTCCATCAGAGGCAGCACGTGAGAGGGGCCAAGTGCATCAACAGTCCATTGCACAGAACAGCTCCATCAGAGGCAGCACTTGAGAGTGCAGAATGCAGTATCAGAGCATCAACAGGGCAATGCGCAGTACAGAGCAGGTACATCATAGGCAGGTAACGAGAGGGCAGTATGCAGTATCAGAGCATCAACAGGGCAATGCGCAGTACAGAGCAGGTACATCATAGGCAGGTAACGAGAGGGCAGTATGCAGTATCAGAGCATCAACAGGGCATTGTAGAGTACAGAGCAGGTACATCATAGGCTGCACAAGTACGTGTCCCTACCAACCCGTCACAGGAACCACAAGAGTGCCACGCAGTTCTCAATGGACACACCATGTGAAATAACATTTGAGTGAAGTGTTCAGCACCTCACATCACAGAATCAGGGGGACTGCGTGAACTCCCTGCCTCGGACACACTGGCAGCACCAGCAACAGGAGTGTGAGACACAGCCACAGCCCGAGTGACACACACATGGGCCACGGACCCAGACACACTGGCAGCACCAGCAACAGGAGTGTGAGACACAGCCACAGCCCGAGTGACACACACATGGGCCACGGACCCAAACACACTGGCAGCACCAGCAACAGGAGTGTGAGACACAGCCACAGCCCGAGTGACACACACATGGGCCACGGACCCAGACACACTGGCAGCACCAGCAACAGGAGTGTGAGACACAGCCACAGCGCGAGTGACACACACATGGGCCACGGACCCAGACACACTGGCAGCACCAGCAACAGGAGTGTGAGACACAGCCACAGATGTAGTCACTGACACGTGAGCCACTGACCCAGACAGACTGCCAGCACCAGAAACAGGAGTGTGCAACACAGCCACAGATCTTCTAACTGACACGTGAGCCATAGACCCAGATACACTGCCAGGACCTGCAACAGGAGAGGGCACAACTGACACTGTGCCACCATCTGATACATGAGAATCAACTGCACCAGCGCCACTGGGACAACTGAAATGATGAGCCACAGGGCTGTATGGGCCAGGAGGCAGGGTGGGCCTGGGAGCTGGGGATAGCTGACCTAGAGCCAAATCGGGGTTGGCAGGTGTCAATGGTGTGTGTCTGCGTTTCTTAGGGATGTGTGAGTGCACCCTGGACAGGACAGGACTGGCAAGTGGTGGGGACTCCAAAGAATCACCACCCACCACGGGTGGAGCATCTGCAGCCGGGGATCTGGTTTCTGGGGACGTGCTGGAGCCTGCTTGTCGTTTGCTCTGTGCCTGCCGCCTGGACTCGGAATCATGTGTAATGGGGGATGCAACAACAGGGGACACCCTCCTCTGCTTCTGACTGGCCTGGATGGGAGTGGAGGTATGGGGGGACTCCGCCGCGGAGACATCTGTTTGGCGTTCAGTAGAAAACATCAGCCTCAGTGCAGCCAGGGGTGAAGTATGCCTGTCCTTGATTGCGCCACATTCCATGCTAGATGCCTTGTCCGTAGGATGT
Source organism: Lissotriton helveticus (assembly GCF_964261635.1). Lineage (NCBI taxonomy): Eukaryota > Metazoa > Chordata > Amphibia > Caudata > Salamandridae > Lissotriton > Lissotriton helveticus. The sequence continues at coordinate 432,300,375 of NC_136065.1, forward strand.
GCCTTATCCTTAGGTGGAGTGTTGTCTCTGGATGTAGCCTGTGCCCTGGTCGCCGCCCTGTTCCTGCCAGCAGACTTGTCGTCTGTGGTGCACCTGTCTCCAGTAGACACCTGCTCTCTGTGTGTGTCCCTGCCCTTGGGAGATGGACCTTGCTCTGCTGTGGGCCTGCCCTTGGGAGTCTCCCTGCTCCTAGGAGGTGCCTTTGTCTTGTCACTGTCCTTGGGAGTGTCCCTTTCCTCTGCTGTGGGCCTGCCCTTGGGAGTCTCCCTGCTCCTAGGAGGTGCCTTTGTCTTGTCACTGTCCATGGGAGTGTCCCTTTCCTCTGCTGTGGGCCTGCCCTTGGGAGTCTCCCTGCTCCTAGGAGGTGCCTTTGTCTTGTCACTGTCCTTGGGAGTGTCCCTTTCCTCTGCTGTGGGCCTGCCCTTGGGAGTCTCCCTGCTCCTAGGAGGTGCCTTTGTCTTGTCACTGTCCTTGGGAGTGTCCCTTTCCTCTGCTGTGGGCCTGCCCTTGGGAGTCTCCCTGCTCTTAGTAGGTGCCTTTGTCTTGTCACTGTCCTTGGGAGTGTCCCTTTCCTCTGCTGTGGGCCTGCCCTTGGGAGTCTCCCTGCTCCTAGGAGGTGCCTTTGTCTTGTCACTGTCCTTGGGAGTGTCCCTTTCCTCTGCTGTGGGCCTGCCCTTGGGAGTCTCCCTGCTCCTAGGAGGTGCCTTTGTCTTGTCACTGTCCTTGGGAGTGTCCCTTTCCTCTGCTGTGGGCCTGCCCTTGGGAGTCTCCCTGCTCTTAGTAGGTGCCTTTGTCTTGTCACTGTCCTTGGGAGTGTCCCTTTCCTCTGCTGTGGGCCTGCCCTTGGGAGTCTCCCTGCTCTTAGTAGGTGCCTTTGTCTTCTGACTGGCCTTGTCCAAGGTACAGTCCATGGACATGTGAGTATCCCTTGCCTTGGGAGTACCTTTTGTGTTGAATGCCTGTGTAGCTCCTGAAGGCATGTCCCCCAACAACACTTGTGGATCCTGTGTGTGTACTCCAGTGTATCTGACGTCGTCTACGTGAACAGATTTAGCTGATCTATGGGATGGGGTCTGTGCCCTGCGTGCCCTGACGTGCTGTCTGACGCTGCTTCTAGTGCAATAACCTGTATTTGAGTCCTGCTCAGAATAATCACTACCCCCTGAGACATCCAGTGGTGTAGATGGGGAAACAGAAGTAGCACCCTGTTCATGCGACTGTACTATTGCAGACAACACACTGCTTGCCAATGACTGCACTGTCCTGTGTAGACCTGCAAGATCGCCATGCATCCCTTCCATGAAAGCCACCACCTGGCCCAACTTCCTATCATGGTCCTGGAAAGCATTTGTCATATTGGTCTGCCCCACACACAGCTGTCGCAGCAGATCAACGGCCTCAGCACACAGTGCATTTTGGCTCACCGTGGCAGGGGCAGCGGTGCCTGCACCGAACGCCACTCTGCTCCCCCTACTCCTCCGGCCACGAACAGTACATGGTGCAGTTTGTGGAAGTGTGGGCCCTGTGTGCTGTCTTCCGACAGAAGGTGAAGAGTGCCCACTCCCAGTCTGTGACAACAGTGCAGGCTCACCAAGAGTGTCCGACGAGGAGGACGATGGTGTCTCCACATGCGAGTCCTCAGGGACGGTCCTGTCCCCCTCTCCGGCGCTGGCCTCCTCTGTGTCAGTCTGCGTGTGTGCGAAGTCTGAGCCGGACTCATTTCCTCGACTACTCTCCGCCGTCTGTGGCTGAGTGTCCTCTGTCATACCTGAAATGCACATAAAAGATGTGTGAGTCATGGGCAGACTGACGTACAGAAGGAACAGGATTGCCAAATTACATAGCTGACAAAGATTTTGTAGCCCTCATCCTGCACATGGCCCACCTCTACCAGTCATCCTCACATTTCCTGCCATGGGGCCATGGACCACTAGGGGATGTGCCTCAACACTCAACTACTAAGCAAGTGGCGTGTCAACATGGCGGACCTGGATGTCAAATGAGAACCACCCAATGGGACCAAAATGGCATCACAGACATACATACGCAACACGGAACTCAATAGTGTGTCTGTGCACCAATACATGCATAGCACTCACAGGTTTCATACACAGACAGTTTGCTCACCGCTAGTTTGCTGCTGATCGGCACTCAGACGTTCGGCCAGTTCAGGATGCGTCACTGCAATGATACGGTGCATGAGAGGGGTCATGGAGCGTCGGGCCAGACGGGGCGTCCTTGGAATCAGGCCCAGTGTTACTTCCGCTACATTCTTGCTTAGCCTGGAAATGTCGTCCCAGCGTTTGTGGCAGTGTGTATGTCGTCTGTTGCACACCCCCAATGCCCGTACTTCCCGTGCTATGCTCCTCCACAGGTCCTTGCGAAGGTGCAGCTTGACCTACCATGATGGGAGACAAAAGGGTTTAAGTCAGTGGACAGGTGGCCTGTCACACACATAGGGGCAAGACGTAACTGTCAGCAGCCATGCACAATCAGGAACATATGTCTAGCCCACACTACACAGCTAAGATAGGAATAGGCCACATCATTTGGCCCCCTCACGCACACCAACATGTCCCACACTGCACTTACCACCCGTCCTGGTGCGCCGTAGAGGCGTCCATAGTTGCGGAGTACACCGCCCACGAGGACATCAAGCTCTGCGGCGGTGAAGGGTCGAGACCGGATCTCTTTGCCTCCCGACATGGCAAGATCACGGAGTATGGCACTAGTGCAGCAGTCGGTGGTCAGCTCAGCAGCAGCAGCAGCAGGTCGAGGTGATAGTCACAGGCAGCAGTCGGTGGTCAGCTCAGCAGCAGCAGCAGGTCGAGGTGATGGTCACAGGCAGCAGTCGGTGGTCAGCTCAGCAGCAGCAGCAGGTCGAGGTGATGGTCACAGGCAGCAGTCGGTGGTCAGCTCAGCAGCAGCAGCAGGTCGAGGTAAACAGGCAGCACTGGTCCCCAGGGTAGGAAGTGTCATTTTGGCCAACACACATGTATAGGGCCCTCAGCACGTTTCAGTGGCATACGTCGCCAGCAATTGGTCAGCCCTGGAAGCGTGATCGTGAGATGGGCCAATTACTGGCCCTGTTGTTGCGGTGCCCAGCTTCCGCTTGAGGTTCCGTGACAATTTTACCCGTGTTTGTAACATTGTCGCAAATGCATAATTTTGGTATCAGTGAACCGCAAATGATCCATTTAGTATATCCTGGTGTTTTCGCTATGCTACGAGCAAGAGCACTCCTGTTACAAACACATTTCTGTTCTACCCGTGGCATCCATCTTAGAACAAGGAAGCCATTTTGTATTCCTTGCCCTCACATAGTCAATGGACACGCAATGACCTCTTTTCATTTAAGGACACGTAGGCTTTAGCCGGCAATTCACCTTGCTAGTGACACGTGCACCTTAGGCCAGCAACGCTGTGGCAGCATGACTCGGCAAGAGCTGCCTCCCCAGCCTGAGGCCAGTCCTGCTATACTGGTTCTCGTGTTCGTTGGTCTGATCATGATTAGGCGGCCGAAGCTGGTAACCGTGCCCATTTACGACCCACAAACATCTCTTATCCTACTTTTCTATCTTCTGCACCTGGCTCTGCTCCTTTCCTTCTGGGCCTTTATTAGGGGGAGGTAACGAAATTTACGATGGGGCGGTCCGGGTCTTGAATGGAAAGTTGACATGGGATTATGATGGAATAGTGGGAACCCCTCGTTCGTAATGTTTTGACATCAGATATTGTTGACGATTCCTGTGCAACGCCAAATATTTATTGTTTAAGATACAAAGGTTTTGGAATGTGCTAACATGTAAAGAAATTTGCCTGAAGCCCAATATTCAGTATATAAGGAGCAACCCTCTTTGTACAAATTGAACAGGCTCCTAGATACTGCCCATGTGTAGTTTCTGTGACTTCTGTGTCCCTGCAGTAATAAACCTTTGGTCTTTGACGCCACCATCGAGAAGCCCGTGTTTCTGTTTGTTTGTGCACCGAGGCAGGTTGAACTCCGGGGTCTTCGGGTGTTATCCCTGACACCTCTGGACGGAACCAAAAAGTCCAGAACTCCAATTGGCGCCCAACGTGGGGCGACGTCATTCGGTACCGGTCCAAAAGCCTGAAGAGTTCGAGAAGCTTCGTGTGAAGATTTCAGAGGGAGGCGCCCCACTTCATCGATCCCGGCATATCGCAAAAGTGGCCCGACGTTCTCTTCCACGAGGGTTCCCGTTCAGACGGCTGCAGTGGTTCGTTGCCTTGACCGTCGCCCTGTCATGGACCCGAGGTGCAGTCCTTAGTACGGCGAGACGTGACGGGTTTCTCCTTGGTGACGTCTTCAGTGCCTCAGTTTAGTATTAAGTGGTTGATAGTTGGTTACTTCGTAAGGGTTGCTCCTGTTTGGATAATCCTTTTAGTTTTTGGTTTGGTTCGGTTTCATAAGATTATCGCTGGTTATTCTGGTTACGATAATCATTCAGTTCAGTTCGGGTATCGATACGTTTGTCTGTTCTGGTAGGCCTAAGTTCTTGGTTCAAGTGCGCACCTTTCTTTTAATTTGTGTTTCGTCTGTTTTGTGTTCCGGGTTATAAAATGGTAAGTCGGAAAAATTGTATGTTGTCTTGTTTTAGTTGCAACAGGGATTCCCAGTTGGAGGACTCGTGTTCGGTTCCTCCGATTGGAACTCCCCTTTATGATCTATATTGCAAATTTGGTGTGGGCCCTATCTCTTATAACGAGGTATGGATCCACTACACAGAGAAAGATGGTGTCCTTAGTTGGCCACTGCATGGTAGTTTCAAACCTCAAGTTCTTGATAATTTAGAAACGAAATTATTCAAGAAGAAAGCCCGGCCGGCAATGTTTGATTCTTTCCGTTATTGGCGAAAAGAATCTAAACAGAGAGAAATTAAAAAGTTGAAGAAAGAACAGAAAGAGCAAGAGTTGACTTTAGAACAGTCTGCTAAGCAGCTGCAACTCAACGAGTCTGAGAAAGCGATGGAGGTGGCCAATAGAGAGCATAATTTAGCAATAGACAAGTGCTATCCTGCTTTGCCATCAAGTACAGCTAAGATAGTAGAGGACCCTGAAAAGGATCCCCTGTTGTCTTACTTGTTACGATCACCCCCACCGTATGCACAGGGTGCTACGGCTCCACCTATACCGAATGTTCAATTACCGGTTACTGGACAACCTGGTGTTCCCGCTCCTCTGAATCAAGTTCCTGTACCTCCTGTGGTCACTATTAATGTTCCTTCGGCACCCCCTCTTTCAGGGTTGCCGACTTCTTTACCTATACCTGTATCGCTCACACCTGCTAGTTCACAAGCTGTTTTGCCCGCTACTCCTACTGTTCCTAATCTATCTGTTCCAACTGCTACTCTATTTACTGCTTCTGCTAATATTATGACTCCACTTTCTGTTCGTCGAAGAATCACTGATTCTGTCTCTAACATTCTATCTCCCTTCTATAAAACTCTGATTAAGACTCCTACCTCTGACTCTGTGCAGAGACGTAGTCAGCTTCCCAGTACTGAAGAAAGAGGGATATTAGATTCCACTGCTCTTAGATGGATTTCGAAAGTTGGAAGATATAATGTACAAGATGTATTAGATACATTTATGCAATGGAACGAACCGACACAACGATATGTGTTTGATGAAATGTGCTTCCTTCTACGTGAGGAATTAGAAGAGGATGACCCTGAATCAAATCTAGAAGAATTAATTAATGTTCAGAAAGAGTTTGCTGCAGGTATGATAGTTGGACAAAATATAAAAGAAGCGATGGAACTGGTTTTAAGTTATAGGAATGACCCATCCCTTCGTTCTCCGAGGGAGTCAGAGAAACGTAGTACGAAACAAAATCGTCAATATCCAATGAGAGAGGTTCCACCAATTTGGCGTGAAGCTGTGCAAGCTAATGTAAACCTTGGTATTGCAGCCGCTCCGGCCCAATTCCAGAGAGTATGGATACATATTCCATGGAAGCGAGCTGAAGTATTAGCAGTGAAACAGGCCTTGCCAGATCCGCGTAAAAATCCTGCAGGGTACTACAAAGAGTTGGCTCAGACAGTTGACGCTTGTGTATTAAATCTAGCTGACATAGATCTGCTATTTGGTAATGTAGTACCGCAACCAATTTGGGCTAAAATTCGTAAAGAGAATCATCCAGTTGCCCTAGGTGGTGATTGGGCAGCTATAATTGCAGCGGATGGTCAACAAATAGGTGGTTCTAAACCTGAACCCTTAATTGCTAATTTGCCTGGTAGAATAATCGATTTAATGAAAACCCTAATGCCAGCATTACGCGTTAACTGGGACAAATTGTCCGCGTGCAAACAGAAGAAAGACGAAAGCGTTTCCGACTTTTTCACAAGATTCGAGGAGACTTTTGTGGATCATAGTGGTCAGGATATGAGCACAGAAGGAGGCCAGAGATTATTTGTTGATAAATTTGTGCACAATCTGTTGCCAGAACTTAGTGGTAAATTAAAAAATTCTGAAAGTGCGTGGGCTGTCTCTACGACTGCGCAAATACTTGCTACTGCCCAGTACTATGAAAATAGGGACAAAGAGGAGAAAGAAAAATCAGATAAAAAGACGAAAGAGTTAAAAACTAAAGTTCTTTTACAGCAAGCATATCTGCCTCGCACCAATCAGACCAATACACAGCAAGGGTCATATCAAAGAACGGAGTATAATTCTCAGAGGCCACAGTACCAATGGAATCAGTGTGCTTATTGCAAAATGGAAGGCCATTATAAGACTGAGTGTCCGGTACGGGCACAAAATAATACTGCGGCAGCTCAGAGAGGTCGTGGTGGTTATATGCAGAATTCTAGAGGTCGAGGAAGAGGTGCTATGCCTACACAGACAAGTGATCGCCCTTCTAATTATTTCGACCAACGAAATGGACAATCTGCCCAACAGAATAGGTCTCAACAATATCATGTTGAAGATTACTATGAAGCTAGTGAGGAAGTTCAGCCAAGGGAGTACTAGGACAGCCATGGACAAAGAGAGGGAGTAGTATCAGTTCCAGTAGATCAGAGTGGGCCTTATGTCGCAGTAGCAACATCAGGTATAGTCGAACCGTTTCTGTTGGATACTGGTGCAGCAAAAAGTTCTATCATACATGCGAAACTCCCTGGCGCACCTTTGTCTGGCTCAACAAACGTTTCAGTAGGTTTTTCAGGTGCCCCTGTTCACAACCCTGTTTCTGGTCCTTTGTCTATTTCTGTTGGACCCCGACAATTGAAAGCACCCCTGATTTTGACGACAGGTTGTAATGAAAATCTGCTTGGTTTAGACTTATTAAAACGCCTATATGCGACATTGTACTGTTCTCCAGAAGGAGTACAGCTTACGTTGGGTAAAAGAATCATCTCTCCAATGTACTTGTCGATGAATGCACTCCCACCAGAGCTGCGTTCACTCCCTGATACTCTTTGGGCGACTGGTCCTAATGATGTAGGTCTTTTAGAAATTCCACCATATGTAGTAACTTTGAAAGCGAATGTAAAATTTCCACGAATTCCACAATACAGAATTTCTACTGAAGGTGAGCGTGCGCTCCTACTGATAGTACAAGATCTGATCAAGAAAGGCGTTATAGAAGAAACTAGAGGTAATGTCTGTAATAGTCCTGTACTGCCCATTCTGAAACGAACTGACCCAACAAAACCTCCAGTATATAGATTTGTAATTGATCTTAGAGAGGTTAATAAAATTGTGATTCCACAGTTTCCTGTGGTTCCAGACAGTACTGCATTGTTAACGTTAATTCCTGCTACAGCGGCATGGTTTTCAGTTATCGACTTGAAAAATGCCTTTTTCAGCATTCCGATAGCCGAGGAAAGCAGAGATATCTTCGGTTTCTCTCTAGGAGGACGAAGCTTCAGGTTTAAACGCGCTCCACAAGGTTATTGTGAAAGCCCATCCATTTACAGTCAAGCATTAAAAAGCCAGTTAGACTCATTTGTACTTCCTCCTGGTTCTGCTTTAATACAATATGTCGATGATCTTCTAGTGGCTGCCGATGACAAGGAAACTTGCAAAACAGCTACAATTTCTTTATTGCATCATTTGTCAAATTTGAATCACAAGGTGTCACCTTCAAAAATGCAATACTGTTGCCAAGAAGTGACCTACCTAGGTCATCTCTTGTCAAAGGAGGGAAGGAAGTTGACCCCAGAGAGAATAAAAGCAATTACACAGATGAATGTTCCTAGCACGCAGAGAGAAGTACGTGCCTTTTTAGGTATTACCTCATATTGTAGGCAATGGATCCCAAATTTTTCTCTTTTGGCAAAACCGTTGGTAGCTTTGACTGGGAAAAATGTTCCGAGTCCAGTGCCATGGTCTGCCGAATGTCAGGAGAGTTTTTCTGAGTTACGAAATGCACTGTGTTCAGCTCCTGTATTGGGTACACCCGATTACAGTAAACCATTCACGCTCTATGTCCATGAGAGAGAAGGTTGTGCGTTGAGTGTTTTGACACAGAAATTTGGTGATAAACAACGCCCTTGTGCGTATTTTTCATCAACATTAGATCCAGTAGCTAGAGCGTTGCCTAGTTGCTTGAGAGCTACAGCCGCAGCTGCAGCCTCCATTCGACAATCTGCTGGTTTGGTAATGAACAACATGCTAGTAGTTATGGTTCCTCATGCTGTGGATACACTCATGAACCGAACCAAGCCGCAGCACCTTACCAGTGCTAGATTATCAGGTTACGAACTGACATTGCTAGCAAGTCATATTCAGATCAAAAGATGCAATGTATTGAATCCAGCAACATTGTTGCCGACTAGCCAAGAGTCGAGTGATTCCGAACCACACGACTGTCGTTTCAGAACTGAGGAAGAAACAAAAGGACGAATTGATTTAAAAGATACTCCATTATCAGATCCAGATGGCACGTTGTATGTTGACGGGTCTTGCTTCAAATTGGAGAATGGTGATGTAACTGCTGCCTATGCAGTAACGACTTTGAGTACGATTGTGGAGACTGCGAGAGTGAGTCAGAATTCTGCCCAGGCTGCAGAATTGATCGCGCTGACAAGAGCGTGCGTTTTAGCTAAGGGAAAGAGAGTGAATGTGTTCACAGATAGTCAGTACGCGTTCGGCGTGGCCCATAGTTTTGGCCGTTTGTGGAAAGAGAGAGGTTTCATTACGTCCCATGGGACTAAGATTCAACATGGCCAACTAGTTAATGACTTGTTGGAATCTCTAACCTTGCCGACTGAAGTTGCGATTTTGAAATGCAGTGCTCATAAAGCAATCACGGATGATGTTGGTCGTGGGAATGCTTTTGCTGATGAGACTGCAAAACAGACAGCTAGAAATATGATGAGTAGAATGTATGTTGCAACGTCTGCAAGATGGATTTCTGAGTCTGGAATGTGTGAGGACACAGTGGAAAGCGTGAAAGAAATTCAGAAAGAGGCGACTGAGGAGGAAAAGCGTGCATGGAAAGAGAGCACGGGTAAATTGGACTCGAGTGGGTGTTGGATTGACTTGTCGGAACAACTGCGTTGGATGTTGCCTGATGCGTATGTGCTTGCAGTAGTAACGATGGCACATGGAGCAGCGCACATCAGTTCTAAAGGGATTTGTAAGATGTTGGCTCCAGTTTGGAAGAATGATGGGATTAGTAAGTGTGCAGAGAGAGTGGTGAGAAATTGTATGGTATGCTTGATGCATAATCCTGGCAAGGGAATCCCCACACCTGCAGGTCACTTCGCTCCTCCTTCCTGCCCCTTTGAAGTGATCCAGCTAGACTTCATTCACATGGATCGTTGTAATAATCTAAAGTACGTCCTAGTGGTAGTTTGTGCGTTCTCCAGATGGATCGAAGCATACCCACTGAAGGACAATACTGCTTTGTCCACTGCCAAGATCCTTCTTAAAGAATACTTCCCCAGATTCGGAATGCCACGGATTGTATGGTCAGATAACGGAAGTGAGTTCGTAGGGAAAGTTATGCAGAGTGTGTGTGCCGGCCTAGGGATTAGACAAAAGTTTCACAGTGCGAATCATCCCCAGTCCGCGGGTTTAGTTGAGGGTTACAATGGCACCCTTAAACTGAAACTTGCTAAGATACAAGCATCCACGGATTTGCCCTGGCCAGATGCACTGCCTTTGGCTTTGTTATCAACAAGAGCAACTGTACATTCTAGAGTAGGGCTTAGTCCATATGAAATAATTTTTGGTCGTCCTGCAAATGTTTGGGGGGGTACCTAGACCGAAAGAATTTAAGCAGCTGGAATACCCAATATTAATTGATTATCTTTTCGACTTGACTGCTAAATTGAGCCTTATTCACCAACAGGTTTTCGATGCATTGCCAAAACCACCGGAGAGTCCAGGTCATCAGCTGAAACCTGGGGATCAAGTAGTCATTAGAAATTTTGCAAGAACGAAAAATCTTCAGCCCAGATTCGTTGGCCCTTTCCAAGTCCTATTGGCGACGAGAACTGCTATTCGAGTGGCCGGACGGAAGAATTGGATCCACACGACACATGTCAAACGTGTGCCTCTGCCACTCCCTTACAACAACTGGGTAAAGAAAGGAATCAGTGCCTCTGAAGCAGAACAAATACCCAGGTTCATCCCTTTCAGTGATGCAGAACTGATCACTGATACATCAAACTCTGACTCTCCTCCTGAAACTGCTCTTTTGAACCCTGAACATTTGCCATCTGCACCAAAAGAACATTTGTCATCTGCAAACGCGAACATTGCAGCGTCGGCTGAAAATATATTGTTTCCAGATCAGACAGCTCCTGCAAAACTGAGATACAACTTGCGACCTCGCAATATGGACAAATAAAGCAGGAAACTGCCTATTTTCAGATTTGAATTTTGTATACATTGCCTCCAGCCAGGAAGTTTGCTATTATTTTGTTGTTTTAAATTTTGCCTTGCCGTCTGGGTAGCCGTAGGGTCGTGGCTGTGTGCCTAGTTGAATCTGCGGGGGTCAGACATAAGGTCGATCTTTCTGTTAGTTCTGGGAACTCCCAGGGCTGATAGAGGCATTTTCATCTACGTACACATCATCAGTGGTCACGAGCGGATTGTAGAAGATGGAGCTTACTGAGCTGCAACGAAAGAATGTAATATATGTTCGCAGAAATAGACTGTACCGAATACTTCACAGCAAATGCTTTCTAATGCAATGTGCAGTTACATTTTTAATTGTTTTGATAACGTTGGTGGGTGGAATCATCTTTGGTGTGCATTTGATTTTTATGCCGGTAACTACAGTACCTCCCCTTGATCCTACTACTTCTACGGTTTCTTCTATGCATTCTTTTCACTCGTTTCCTGAACACGAACAAGCTCGACGCTCTGAATTTATTAACAATACATTTGTACAGCTCTTGCATCAACACCAACTGGTAGTTAATACTACAGACTGCTGGGTGTGTGGCTTGATACCTCACACTATGGATAAAGGCATTCCCTATCTAGTCTTGCCTTTTAGCTATAATGGATCATTTCAGGCCTTTCAGACCATTTTTTCCTATGCCCTTGAGACCTATCCTCCGCGTCCACCACGGTCCACTAAATACAACTCAGCCAACAAAGCTTTAGTACAGGGAATAATTGACATGATTAAAGACGTCAATAATACTCCATCTTACCCTAGAGATGAATTACGGGTGTATTTGAGTTGGAACTCTACCGAGTATCGCCTTAGTTTGGGAGAAAGCAAGCGTAAAAGCTCCACTTCAGTCTGGGTCGTGCCTCACCGAGGTCAGGTCTGTTTGCAAGGAAATGGGAGAAATCTGAGAGCTCAGCTAGGGAGAAGTGAGTGCGTTGAGACTTACGTATTTCCGTCTAACTCCTCCCCTGCCTTCCTTACTGCTAGGGGTACTTACTTCATCTGTCAAGACAGAGCGTATACATGGCTGCCTGCTGACTTCTCAGGTTCATGTTATATTGCTCGATTGTTACCTCCGACATACACTGCTTCTTCAGATTATCACAAGACCAGAGTAGCAAGAGGTGTCTTCAGCAAGGAAGATACCGCTGGTCAGGAAGCTGGAGACTTCTTCAAAGGTTTCCTTCCGTTTTGGGGGCCTATGGCCAATAGTAGAAATCTACGTCAACTAACACGGGTAGTTGAATCTACTATTACAGAAACTGCTGGTGCCCTTAGTAACTTAACAGCTGAGCTTCAGGCGGATCGTCTCATGACGTTGCAGAACCGTATGGTTCTAGACGTAATACTTGCAGATCGAGGTGGGGTATGCAGAATGATCCAATCGAGCTGCTGTGTTTTTATTCCCAATAATGCTCCAACCGTTTATGAAGCGATCTCTAAGCTACACAAGATTTCCGACTCTATACACGTAGACAAGGGAAACTGGTCCTTCATGGAGTGGTTTTGGACTCTGGTATCAGCGTGGGGATGGAAGGTTCTGATGGTCATTGGTGTCATCCTAGTATTTCTGTTCTCATGCTGCCTTATTATCCAATGTGGTCCCGCTTTGTGTAGCCTCTGTGCTGCAACCTGTTTCAGAAAACCACCTGCATTAGGAGAAAAGACACGAGACAGAATGATGATGCAACAACATGTCACTGACCTAATGAGCATAGAGTTAGATTCAGACATAGACTGAGTAATTGCCTATGTAAGGGCAAAAGGAGGGTCTGAGGTTCCGTGACAATTTTACCCGTGTTTGTAACATTGTCGCAAATGCATAATTTTGGTATCAGTGAACCGCAAATGATCCATTTAGTATATCCTGGTGTTTTCGCTATGCTACGAGCAAGAGCACTCCTGTTACAAACACATTTCTGTTCTACCCGTGGCATCCATCTTAGAACAAGGAAGCCATTTTGTATTCCTTGCCCTCACATAGTCAATGGACACGCAATGACCTCTTTTCATTTAAGGACACGTAGGCTTTAGCCGGCAATTCACCTTGCTAGTGACACGTGCACCTTAGGCCAGCAACGCTGTGGCAGCATGACTCGGCAAGAGCTGCCTCCCCAGCCTGAGGCCAGTCCTGCTATACTGGTTCTCGTGTTCGTTGGTCTGATCATGATTAGGCGGCCGAAGCTGGTAACCGTGCCCATTTACGACCCACAAACATCTCTTATCCTACTTTTCTATCTTCTGCACCTGGCTCTGCTCCTTTCCTTCTGGGCCTTTATTAGGGGGAGGTAACGAAATTTACGATGAGGCGGTCCGGGTCTTGAATGGAAAGTTGACATGGGATTATGATGGAATAGTGGGAACCCCTCGTTCGTAATGTTTTGACATCAGATATTGTTGACGATTCCTGTGCAACGCCAAATATTTATTGTTTAAGATACAAAGGTTTTGGAATGTGCTAACATGTAAAGAAATTTGCCTGAAGCCCAATATTCAGTATATAAGGAGCAACCCTCTTTGTACAAATTGAACAGGCTCCTAGATACTGCCCATGTGTAGTTTCTGTGACTTCTGTGTCCCTGCAGTAATAAACCTTTGGTCTTTGACGCCACCATCGAGAAGCCCGTGTTTCTGTTTGTTTGTGCACCGAGGCAGGTTGAACTCCGGGGTCTTCGGGTGTTATCCCTGACACCTCTGGACGGAACCAAAAAGTCCAGAACTCCACGCTACTTGCGATTGGCCATATGCGGCCAGCGTCCCTCTTCCCATTGGCTGCATGTGCGGGGACCGTCACGGGCACACATCGGCAACCGCACGTGCAAGCCTCAGGCACGGATGCTTCAGTTGCAACAATGTTCCATCACTGGCGCCACCATGGCGGTGCACGTACTCAGCGGGGGAGGTGCAGGCCTATACACCCTGTAGATGTACGCAATGGACATGCCAGGTCATGACCCCCCTTACAGTCACCTTGCATCGTCCACCGTACACCGGCCGGAGCGGCCGGGCCTAGGACGGCCGTGGCCGGCCATGAACACAACCGCCGTGGCCGGCCATGAACACAACCGCCGTGCCCGGCCATGCGGTTGTGTTCATGGCCGGGCACGGCGGTTGTGTTCATGGCCGGGCACGGCGGTTGTGTTCATGGCCGGGCACGGCGGTTGTGTTCATGGCCGGGTACGGCGGTTGTGTTCATGGCCGGGCCCGGCGGTTGTGTTCATGGCCGGGCACGGCGGTTGTGTTCATGGCCGGGCCCGGCGGTTGTGTACATGGCCGGCCACGGCCGTCCTAGGCCCGGCCGCTACGGCCGGTGTACGGTGGATGATGCAAGGTGACTGTAAGGGGGGTCATGACCTGGCATGTCCATTGCGTACATCTACAGGGTGTATAGGCCTGCACCTCCCCCGCTGAGTACGTGCAAAGCCATGGTGGCGCCAGTGATGGAACATTGTTGCAACTGAAGCATTCGTGCCTGAGGCTTGCACGTGCGGTTGCCGATGTGTGCCCGTGACGGTCCCCGCACATGCAGCCAATGGGAAGAGGGACGCTGGCCGCGTATGGCCTTTGGGAAGTAGCGGAAGTTGAGCACCGCCATGGCGGCGCCAATTATGTTATCTTGTCAGACGCTGCACCGTGATGTGTTGTGTGCAGTTGCGTCATGAGGGATGTGAGCGTGATAGGGAAAGGTCATATGTCATACAATGTAGCATGTGTGTCCATGCAATGCCCATCGGTCGGCACACAATGGGCAACAGATGTGCATTTGTACGTGTTGACGTCGGGTGTGACCCTACATACGTTCTTACATCTTCACAACTACACAGTACATCACGGCTGTGTGCCCAAATTATGCATCTGTTGTCTGTGTCTTGTTCTGGCGAGGTGACTACAGTGGTGGTGGTACACATGCATTCCGTGTATGAGTTTTGTACGTTGTGTCACCATGCATGTAATTACAGTATGTACATCATTCTTGGTGTTGGCATGTGTGCTTGATGACATGGCGTGTGTATAATTATCGTTTGTTTGCATGCAGTTGCATGTGTGTCTGTGATGTGGCTACTAAACATTAGGGTGCAGACTGAAGTATTGTCAGTAAGGTTCACATGTGATGGAGTTGTACACGTATGCGTCGTTTGCAAGTTGACCTAAGTTACATCTCTCTCCCACACAGGAGGGCTCCAAATGTGCATCGGCCATACACTGTGCTGGAGGATATGGTTGACGAGGAGGTGATTCGGAAATTCCGGCTGGATCGACGTCGGTTGCTGGAGCTTGTGGCTCAATTGTCTCCTCATCTGCAGCCACGTAGGACGTATCCTGGGTCGATTACACCCACTGCAAAGATCATGGCGGTACTCCATTTCTTTGCTACTGGCACATTTCAGTACACAGTTGGACATGCCGGGGGGATGTCACAGGCCATGTTCAGCACGGTTCTTCGGGATGTCTTAACAGCTATGATGCTGTACAAGGATGACTACATACATTTCCCACGTCCGGAAGAGTTGCCAGCTGTCAAAGCTGATTTCTATGCCCTGGGCCACATACCTCACGTTGTGGGCTCAATTGATGGCACACACATCGCAATCATTCCACCACGGGCACGGGAACAAGTGTTCAGGAATCGCAAACACTTCCATTCGCTGAACGTGCAGGTGGTGTGCCTGGCAAACAACATCATCTCACATGTGTGTGCAAGATTTCCTGGATCTGCACATGACGCCCACATCATGCGGAGCAGCAATGTCCCACGACTCATGGCTAATCTGCGACCCGGTCAAGCGTGGCTTGTTGGTGAGTGTGCAGTGGGGACTCTTGTGATCTCTGTGTTGCATGGGGTACCCACCATATCTTGTTGTGATGTTTGTCTCTGTCATCCCCCTACATAGGCGACTCGGCTTACCCAAACCGGCCCTGGCTCCTCAGTCCCCTACGTAATCCGAGAACAGCGGGTGAAATGCGGTACAATGATGCACATGGAAGGACACGGAGAGTCATCGAACGTACCTTTGGACTGCTAAAGTCTCGGTTTCGGTGCCTCGATAAGACCGGAGGGGCCCTGCCTTACTCACCAGGAAAAGTATGCAGGATCGTGATTGCCTGCTGCATGCTCCACAACCTGGCAGTACGCAATGACATTGAACTGCTGTTGGACCCTGAAGACGAAGGAGTTCCTCGGCCTCCCATCCCACCCATGTCGACTGATGAGGATAGTGGTGAGGAGGAAGGTGTGGACCAGAGGCGCCAGCTCATAGATCGCTACTTCCCTTGAATGTGAGTTACTACCTCTAGTGGCAGTTGACAATGCCTCATGTATGTTTGCTGGTGTTGTGTGGATGTGGGGTTAATCAGCTGGGTGTTCTTGTTTGTGATGGTTGCTAATGTGTGTCTTCATTTCTTTGGACATACAAGTCTCCATGATGTGTGTGCTCTCATCCCATGCTTTTGTGATGGTTGTCGTTTGTGTAATGTTGCTGTGCATTGTGTTGTGATGTGTGTGAATCTGTTTCCTGACGTGTGTTTGCTGTCTCTGATTTTCTCTAGGTCACTCCCGCAGCGCCATGATCATGTACGACTGTCATCCCTGAACCTGTTTACGTCTGTTTCTGAAGGCAATCATGTGAATAAACATGGAGGCAAAACATCATTGTGTGAGTAAGTGCTATTTATTTACAGGTTGTGCTTCTGTGCTGGTGAATATTTACAAGTAAGTGGGGTGGAGGGAGTTGGAGTTGAAGGTAATGGCAGATGAAATGTCCGTGCTGACACCACATTGGGGGGTGTCAGGGTAGTCCAGCAGACCAGTGGGAATGATTGTCTGTGGGACAGGATACTTAGCTGGGTGAATGTCTGGCACAGGCGGTGACATTGTCATGGTCGTCCCCTCTTGGAGCGTGTGGATGGCGCTCCAACACTGCTCTCAGCCACTTCCTGCCTCGGCCGGCCCCTCCGTCTCTGAGGTGGTACAGAGTCAGCTGGGAGGGCAGGTTGTTGAAGGGCCACATCCGTCGCCAGGGGCACAGGTGGTGGTGGCGGCGGTGGAGGCGGAGGTGACGGTGGCAGCGGAGGTGGCGGTGGAGGCGGAGGTGACGGTGGCGGTGGCGCTACGACACTTGGTGGAGGGGGGGGGGTTGTTCCGGGCAACCCATTCCCTCCACATCGTTGCCTGCTGGCCCATGATCTGCAACATCTGGCCAAGGATGCCACAGATTTCGCGCTGGATGTTGTTGTTGTCCACCGAGTCCTGGTGTGCACGATCTGCGTTTGCCTGGGACCGGTCGTATGACGCCTGGCACCTGGCAAGGGCTTGTAGGGACTGTGCCACTGGCTGGGGTAGCTGTCCTTCCTCTGCACGGCGGTGTGTGGATCGCCTGATTGGCTGATGTCCCGTTGCCTGTGTCTGTGGCCCACTCACCCTGCTTGTGTGTGGGGCCGATGGACCAGCGTTGTGCACTGGGTCATGCTGGGTGGCACCGGCAGGAGTCGTGGTGCTGGTGGTGCTGGTGGTACTGGTGGTACTGGTGGTACTGGTGGTGGTGGGGACTGTGCAGATCACAGAGACAGGTGTCGCTGGAGTGACACTTGCGACGTTGGTCGGTCCCGGGAGTCCCTGTGAGCCAGATGGCCCTGGCTGCGTGCTTGGTCCCGCTCCATCCTCCGCACCGGAGCTGCCTGTGTCCTCGTCACCAGAGAGTCCTGTAGGTGTGGGAGGCGAGGCTGGCGGCCGGGTACTGGTTTCCCCAGTCAGTTGACGATCACCTGAGGGACAAGATAGAGCTGGTCAGTGATGTGGACATTACATGGTTATGTAGATTTTTAGACATTTCTGTTTCCTGTCGCACACACCCCACCCTCCACCGACACCACCACCACCACCACCCTCCCCGTGTGCATGGGGGCCTGTTGGGAGTAGTAGTTTGGGCCTCTCACACACCCCACCCTCCACCACCACCACCACCCTCCCCGTGAGCATGGGGGCCTGTTGGGAGTTGTAGTTTGGGCCTCTCACACACCCCGCCCTCCACCACCACCACCACCAGCACCCTCCCCGTGTGCATGGGGGCCTGTTGGGAGTTGTAGTTTGGGCCTCTCACACACCCCACCCTCCACCACCACCACCACCAGCACCCTCCCCGTGTGCATGGGGGCCTGTTGGGAGTTGTAGTTTGGGCCTCTCACATACCCCACCCTTCACCACCACCACCACCAGCACCCTCCCCATGTGCATGGGGGCCTGTTGGGAGTTGTAGTTTGGGCCTCTCACACACCCCGCCCTCCACCACCACCACCACCAGCACCCTCCCCGTGTGCATGGGGGCCTGTTGGGAGTTGTAGTTTGGGCCTCTCACACACCCCACCCTCCACCACCACCACCACCACCACCCTCCCCGTGTGCATGGGGGCCTGTTGGGAGTTGTAGTTTGGGCCTCTCACACACCCCACCCTCCACCACCACCACCACCACCACCCTCCCCGTGAGCATGGGGGCCTGTTGGGAGTTGTAGTTTGGGCCTCTCACACACCCCACCCTCCACCACCACCACCACCAGCACCCTCCCCGTGAGCATGGGGGCCTGTTGGGAGCCATGGACATGTTAGTGAGTTGGTGTCCAACGTGCATGGGTTGGTGCATAGGAGATGTTTCTTCTCAGTTGTGTGAGCCTGACCATGTCGTGCTGATCGTGGTGCTTGGTTTGTACTCACCAGTCTCTTCTCCTTCGTCAAGTCCGTCTAGGCTCTCTGGGTGTAGTATCACCAGCACCTTCTCCTCCCAATCGGTGTAGGGTATGGGCTCCGGGGGTGTGCCACCGCCAGTATGATTGGCTCGGGCAAAGTTTTTAGCTCGGATGCCCTTGACCCTGGTCTTCAGGTCATGCCACCGCCTCTGGATGTCATGCTTCGTCCTCGGCACAGTCCCCAAGGCATTCACCCGAGTGACGATCCTGTCCCACATGTGGTTCTTTTGCGCCACGGACGTCTGCTGGACTTGGGCCCCGAAGATGTGGGGCTCAACACGGAGTATTTCATCTACCATTACGCTCAACTCTGTCTCCGTGAATTTGGGTTTTTTTTTGGGTGCCATGGTGTGTGGTGCTCAGTGTGTGAGTTGAGTGAGTTGGGGGGTGCAGGTGTGTGGTGTGTGATGTGTAGGATTTGTGTGGTGGGTGTTTGTGTGGTGGGTGTGGCTAGGGTGGTGGTTGTGTGTCTTCTATGTGAGTTTGCAGTATCTCGATTTTGGCCTCTTGCTAGCAGCAATGCTGTGATGCAAAGGATTGTGGTAGCGTGTGTGTGTCATTTTATAGTCATGTCTCAATGGTTGTTGGCAGTCAGGTGGTAGGTGGGCGTGTTGACTAGTGTGCATTATTGGATAATTGGGACGTGTCATGGCGGCTTGTGCTTGATGTTGGGGGGGGGGGGCATTGTCAATGTTGGTATGTTTGCTTTGGACTAGCGGTAGGCTTCCTGACATTTGTTTGCCGCTAGGGATGTTGTGCGTGTTGGCCTTCCGCAGTGATGCTGTGGTTATCGTAGCATTCTTTCCGCCGCGGACGTGGATGGCTGTGAGTTCCGTGGTCCGGGCGGATTAATCCTAATTGCGGCCACGGAGTATTCACAGGTATGGCGGTACATGTGTTATTTTCCGCGGTCATTTCCGTCCGCGGCAGTGGTTGTTCATTGGACTCCGTCCGCCGCGGACGGAGTTGGATGTGTTCCGTCCACCGCGGACGGTGTTGGTTATGATCCGTCCGCCGCGGTCGGAGTTTCGTGACATGATTATCCTAATCCCAAACGCGGAATCTCCGCGGCGCGGCCGGGAGTAAAATTTCCCCCACCATGGCGGACAGTAGCCATTTCCGTCCGCCATCCTAATCGACCCCTATATCTGGTCACGTAGCCTCCAAAATCTATAATTTTTTATCCTCTGTTAGTCTGCCCACACATACGGTGACTCAACAAAAATGGTTACATCATTTTGATCATGGAGTTACGGATCATATTTCTTCAGACACCTGGCAATTGATTGGTAAATTTTCTCTTCAAAATAAAATTGCCCCATCATTAATACAATCTAAATTTTTCTCTATCAACCTCCTTCATTGGACGCCGGTTCGTCTACATTCGCTCAATCTCAAGGATGACAATTTATGCTGGAGCTGTGGATTGTTGAAGGGCGATTTTCAGCATATGTTTTTTGACTGTTCCCTTCTTCAGCCTTTTTGGAACCTCATTCATAAACATCTATCTCTCATCTTTGGTATTGAGTTCCAACTCTCTTTTCCATTAATATTACTGGGTCCATTGGCTGCCCCTGTTCCTCTCCCCTTGGATACATTGGAATTACAGTTGATGGATCTCCTTTTGACTGTTGCGGTGAAAGTTATACTTATGGAATGGAAATCCTTTTCCTCTGTTTCCTATCATACTTGGTGGGCTTGGGTCTCCTTTTTGCGTAGTGCTCACACCTCGGTTGATCAAGCTCACTGTTCTCCTTCTATCTCTAGTAAGGTCTGGGAAGCTTTGGATGATTATATGGATTTGTCATCACAAGGGCTGATTGCTCAGTTTCCTTTTGATGTATCTGTTTGAGTGGCGCCTTGTGTTATGCGTGTTTGGTTAGTCCATTGGGAATCCTTCTTTTTCTTTTTCTTCTCCCTTTTTCTCTTTTCTGTCCTCTCTCCCCTTTCAGTTTTTCTCTTGTTCTCTCTTTCTTTCTTCGTTCTTTAGCCCGATACCCCTCCCTTCCCCAGATTCTAATAATTGATTGTGATACAATTGTTTATCGATCGAAGATTGGCCTTTACCTAATTAGTTCATATAACAGGCTACTGTTATCTACGAATGCATTTACTTAACTTACGCTTTTAACTTAGCCTCTGATTGTTTCGTTCCTCTTGGATCAACTGTATCACTTTTATTATAGTATGTACTTCCTTTTCTTTGTCATTTCTTTATAAAATAAAAAGCTTTGAAATAAAAAAATAAAAAAAACAATGTTTAGAGATGCTGCACATTGGAATATTGCTGTTGAAAATCAATCTGGTTATTCAAACAGATCTGCAACCAGCCTCTTGAGGGATGTCTTGACACACATTTCAAACATGAATGGTGGTAAAAGTATTTTGAAGAAAATCCAGACTAAGGGCTTGATTGCAAGTGTCTTGGATAACTCTCACCCAGAGGCAAACCCCTTCTTCTAGCATCCACTCACCAGGCATCCTACTCCGGAAACAAGACGCAACATTTCTCTATCTTTTTTTCTCAAACAGATTGAGGAAAAAAGGGGCCCCAACCCGCTTGCTTATTTTCTGAAAGAGATCAGGAAGGCAGATTTCAATACATAGTACTGCTGGCTTACTGATCGTCAAATTCCTTCGTCATGAATAGCTTGATTAAATAAACTCATAACTCGTCATATATAGGCTGTACGTAGCGAGTCACACGTGTATTCATGTAACTGCACAGAAGAATAAATTCAGCGTTTCCCTCAGTCAGAGTTTTTTTAACCTGGTGGAGGGGCAGGAGGTTTGCTCATGGTGAGGACCTGTTTGCTATATCAACGCTTATCGAGGTTCCTCTAGTGGACTATTGTATTTTAAGCAAGTTATTCATGATAAAGTAGGGTACATGGTAAACTATATCGATCTTGCCAGGATGTTTCCATTCCCTTGGTGCTATATCCTTTTCATGAGAAAACTTGGGTAAGTTCAAAGAGAATGTCTTATGAAACTGTTATCAAAAAGTTTGGGATGAGGTTCCAGAAGCCACCATCTCTAGAAACCCTGGGGCATATTACCAAGCAATAGCGATAATTATCGCTATTGCTTGGTTAGAGACAAAAATTTACCGCTGAGCTGCGGTGATTTTTATCGCAAATAAACCTTGGTATTACCAAGGTTTATCGCAAATGTGATAAAAATCGGCCGCAATGCATGAATATCGCTGAAAAGTCAGCGATATTCATGCATTACCGAGCTAATGCTCTTAGCCATGTTATCCACCTCCCATTGGATAACATGGCTAAGAACTGCTCAGGGCAGGTGTTAGCTTTTGGAGATATTCGCGCTTAGCGCGAATATCTCCATAAGTTGGTAATAGGAGATAGCGATGTTAGCGACTGTTTCCAGTCGCTAACATCTTGGCACGCCCACTTTGCATGTCATTAGTGATAAATATTACTGACATGCAAAGTCGGGCCCAAGATGGTCGCTATCTCCTACTAGCTGTCGCTAACTGGTGTTAGCGACAGCTAGGTAATAGGGAGATAATTTTATCTCCGCTTTCTTGGCTTTTAAAGCCAAAAAAGCGGAGATAAACCCCCTTGATAATATGCCCCCCTGTTTTTTGACGGATATGAGCCAACATAGCAGGAAGTATTTCTTTACCAATATATTTTCATTTCTATTCATCTGATGCTAATGGGGTGTCAGTTACATAGCAGAACAAATGATAAGAGATAACAATTTGCTGAATGTTCACCCCTTCTTTTCACCCATCCTGTTGGGGGTTCTTTTTCAGAGCAGATATAGTCTCCAGAATAAACAGCTTAACCCTCCTCTGACTCCTTGATTCTTTTTCTTTCAGGAGAGGAGGATCTGGGGGAGGTGTATGTTGATGAGGAAGGAGGCTATTTGTCATAAATCTTTTTCAAATGTTTACCCATAATGACTTTCACATCACAGAAAATCAGCTTTTCAACAGTTGAACCAATATATAACGTTAGAAAATTACCCTTAACCTCCATACAGCATGTAACATATCCACCATACACTTTATCACTGAAAAGAAAGTGTGTGCATGCACTGAAACTTGTCTATATGTATACATAAAATTGCATTACCCGCTGTTAGATTGCTTAGATTGTTTCCAGGTATTTCTGCATCCCACTGTCAGTGAGGTGTATCATGTTTGTGGACATCACTAGCTTCAGGGGTCTCTTGTTAAACAGAGATTAGAGTATCATAGAGCTTTGCAAATTGTGGTCCTTGATAGTGTTGCTTCCCTTTGCTGTGTATTGTTGATGCATTTCTACTTCTTGTATATCCGAGGCCTCTTCAGAATGGGGGCTGGTGTAGGCCAATTTGAAAAGTGCATGAATTAATCTATGAGAAATTAAGGGAAGTGAGGGTGTATGGGGAAAGAAGGCAGTGCAGTCCTACTTACTTAGAGTTACTACAGAATCAGCTGTTTTAACTTCTCAAAATGGAAAGGTATGTGAGCTAAATCACCTGTCTGTGCTGGTTGTACCTCAGTATATTACGCTCCAAAGAGCTGAATAATAGTTTTTCCTAAATGAGAGAGTTTGCCTCTCTAAAGTGGAAGATGAAAAAGGGTGCTCAAAGACTATTTAGGGATGGTACCTAATGGGATGTATCACAGATGAACAGTCTTAGCCTCTGAGAGAGTCGAGTTACTTATAAATTGGATGACTGGAGCAATTCACTTCCTTCAAGCTCAGCTGACTTTGAGCCAGGTAGCCTTTGACCAGGACCTCATCTGACTGTTATTGGGTTCAGTAATGTGAATAACCAAAACTGATAGTTTTCAGAGTTTGCTTGTCAATTTTTTATTATATGTTATTATTTTAATTTTTAAAAAGTTTTCGAACTGGCTCTAGCTGTATGTGAGTCACAACTGATGGCCATCAGTTTAAAGAAGCTTTAGTTTCATGACCTTGGTTAGGTCTGGATTGATAGCGCATCAACTCAAAAAAGGCTTGAAGACACCCTATCAGGAGAGGGGATTTGGCTCTGCCTATATATTGCCCACATATTGGTAGCCAGAAGTACATGTTTTGATGTGGCAGAGGTTGTATGCTCCAACAAAAAATGGTTTAACCTTCCTGCGGTTGTGATCATTTTGTATATTTATTCAGCTGCTTGAGTTTGAACTTTCAAGGGCAAACACATGACACTGTAATGCCATTAAAGTATCTTAGTTAACTTAGATATATTGGGGCAGATGTATCAAGCTTTTTTGCATTCGCAAATGGGCAGATTCTGTGAATCTGCCCCTTTGCAAAAGCAAAAAATGCTTTTCCAATGTAGCAAACCCAATTTTGCGATTCGGTGTTACCGAATCGCAAAATGGGTGCACAATTCGCTATAAGGAAGGGGCATGATTAGGGTGCCTCTTCCTAATACCGAATAGCATCCGTATTTATGAATGTTTTGTGTCTGTAAATGCGGTCGCAAAACATTCGCATTTTACCACCTACTTCAAGTAGGTGATAACCCATTTGCATATGGGAGTGGGTCCTAAGGGACCACTTCCCCTTTGTCAATGTTTGTAAAACCATTTTTAAGAGCAGGCAGTGGTCCCACGGACCACTGCCTGCTCTTAAAACATTAAAAGAAAAGCTTTTTCTTTTTGTCAAGCATCTAATTTTCCTTTAAGGAAAATGGGCTGCTTTACAAAAAAATTATTGCATTATTTAAAAGTAATCACAGACATGGTCGTCTGCTGATCTCAGCAGGCCACCATCCCGGTGATTTTTTAGATCCCCAGGGACTCGCAAATTGCGACCTACCTCATTAATATATATGAGGTAGGTCATTTGCAACCCCATAAGAATCGCAAAAAGTGTACTACACACCTTCATACATGCCATTTTGTGATTTGCTAATTGTGAATCCTTGTGAGTCGCAATTAGCAAATCGTAAAATGGTATCTTCATACATCTGGCCTTTCATGTATTTTTTTTCTGTGGCAGCACAGATGGGGGGAGGACAGTCATTACTTATTTGACTAGGCTACACTAATCTAAATGGATTTGTAGGTCTGACTGGACAGTGCAACTGCCTATTGACCTTATGTGATGGACAAAAAATAGCATTCAGAGTTCTGCTGAGAGAGGGGCTAACAATCCACCATGTTGGTTCCCCTGACTGAAGGATTTGATTAGGAAGAATTTGTGTGCTTCTACTGAAAACACTGCTGTATTGCACTTTTTGGAGTGTGGCAAGCATACTCAATACAGCAGAACTGAGTTGGTTACGATGGTAAATCAAAGATCATGATTATAGGCTTGATCTATTTATTATCAAATTCCATGATAAAGGGATTAGGCCTAACGTATTCACGATGAAAAGTATATGTTAAAGTCAATAGGCTTTTGAGGTTGGATTGATATTACTCTATATTGAAGCCCATGTGTATGTGTCTTCTCACATGGAATATCTCAGATTACCTTATTAGGCAATGGTTTTGATGTTGGTCACTCAGTGTGACAAGCCAGTGAAAATCCTTGATAGGCCTTTGTAGGAGAGATAGTATTTTGCTTTGCCAACTGTATTTTTGCATATATTTGTGATTGTATTACTATGTGTCTGATGGTTAACTTGTGGAAAAGTTTACCCTCAAAATTGTAGGCCTGAGTTGCTTATTGTGAAAAGGAATATGCCTGTTTGGTGCACAAGCAATGTTATGTTTGATGCAATAGGTCTGACATTCTTATTATGAAACAGTATGACAAAAGTGTAGGAGAGTAGGGTCTGCTTCTTATGGTCACCCCGACTTTTTGCTGTGATTCTCTGTTTTTTTTTACTTTAATGTGGCTGTGGGCCTGCTAATCAGACCCACAGCACAGCTGTTCTCTCTCTAAATTGATATCATGTACTTTAAGTACATACCAGATTGGTTACTGCGTCACCCTTGTGAGCCCCTGTATAGTGTTCCACAGGTACCCAGGACATAGGTGCACCCTAGACCTACCAGGGGCTGCAGCATGTATTGTGCCACCCCTGGGTTGCCTTCCAAACTGACACCACAGGTCTGTTCACACAGCCTGGGTAAGGTGGTGTAATCACCCCATACCTAGATATAGTACACCTATATCTATGTCAGAACCCCACAGCAGATCGATCACGTTGTTTCAGCCCTTAAATGGAGATCACAGTGGAACCACCACAGAGCTTTCCCAGTTAGTAATGATTGGAGATTGCGGAGTCATAATCGGAACTCCAAAATGGCCGCCATCCCTGAATGCAGGTTAGCGGTCTAGTCGTTCCGATTTCTACAGGTGTTTGAGTTGATGTGAAGCGCTCAAGCCCAACAGTTGCGCACTTGACCTGATAATTCCCAGGAGCCGGTCGAGTGTTTTGAGCCCTCAGTAAAATATTAAAAGAGCCATAGTTTTGCCGCGCAGTATTTCGCGCACTCAAGTTTCAAAAGGAGCACGAGTTGTTAGAGCATATCAGCTACCACACGCAGATACAAGTAAGGAGTGTACTTGCCTCTCAAGTCAAGACGTCCGGATCATTTCTCCGAGGCCTCCACCGGCAGCAGTATCTACGAGGACGACATGAGAGAGAGAGAGAACACAGAAGAAAAGAGATAAGTTCAAGAACTGTTTAAACTGTAAACTGAATACTCTCGAAAACTGTTATAAATAGAGCAAGAGTTCAACTGAAAAATAGAACAGTACTTACCTGAGCGTGAACCAGCCAAGGAATCCTGAGAGAGAGTAAAGAAAGATATCAGGAGTACAGATATTAGAGATAGCTTAGATAGAGTCACCCACATAGAGTAGACATAGCAATTCTGTTAAATATAAATAGAATGTAATTAGGCTTAGACAGGTTACACATAGGCACATATAAAATTAGTATTTAGGGAATTAGAACAATTAGTATAATCTACAAGGAAGCACATTGGACGATTTACTGTCAACAACTAATGAGACATGGTAAGAGAAAAATACAATCAAAAATTATAAGAGTTAAGGATAGGCAATATAACTAAAATCATTACAAGAAGATAAGAGAATCACTAAGACGAAAAAGAGAAGAGAAGCAATATCTCTGGACAACTAGGTAAAGAAAGTAATAGAGTAGAATTGGATAGAAGGCCAGAGTAGAATAGGAAATATGATTAATTTCTCATTACTATAATTTAGGTTTCTCTGAATACGAAGTCTGCAGGATGGACTACACAAGAGAAGCAGAAGAAGAGTTCCAGAGCAGTCTCTTCAGTATTTGTTTATTATTTTATCCACTCCCCCTTCCCCCTTGGGGGTCTCAGAGAGTCAAGTTTCATAACGGACTCTAGGGGATCCTTGAGAGGGAGTTGGGAACTATCGACTTCTGCTCCTGCGCAAGATCCAGCGGTAAGATTTCACTTGTCTTTGACAATCTATCTTTATATATAGACACATATACACCAATAAGCCACTCCTATGGTAGGCCTCGACAATCCTGGAGGCAGCGTGCTTAGTTTTATGTGAGAGGGTGCTCTGGCATGAGCTGAGCCCCTCTGCAGCTTTTGGAACCATCTCCTTATAGCTGTTCTATGATATAGCCATACCATATACTCTTAAGTGCATTATAATCCTTGCGGTTAATGCTAACTTTGGTTTGGCTTTATCAAAGCATGTCGTGTAAGACGTAAAGCACTTTGGAATACTATCTCCCCGCCATTTCTGGTGGCAGGGGTAGCATTCCACCCTTCTAGAGGGAAAAGACATGTAAGTTACTGCTTTACCCGGTTAAAGTTAAACAGAGCCTCAGCATCACAAAATGGATGCTGCTGCCACAGACACAAGTCTGACCTCCTGTTGCTGGGGGAAACTCAAGCAAGGGCAGCCTGTACTATAGGTTTCCTGTCCAGGGAGGTGCCAGCACCTCCCCAGACAGGGTTTTGTGTATTGGGGCAGGGAGGGCTGCATTCAGTGAATGCATCTAGACACTGTCTGGGGCACACAAGGTGCTCCATGCATAGCCCAATTCAAGCCAGTTGCTGGGGCACTCCAGCCCATGCTCTGGCGTGAAACTGGACAAAGGGAAAGGGGTGTAACCACCCCCTTCTCAGGTCCACCCATAGGAGGGACCTAGTCAGGAAATCCAGCCCCCATCCTTAGTATAAGTATAGGAGCTGTGTCCCTTGGACTTTAGATTATCCTGGACGAATCTTTGAAAGACATATCTTGGACCTTTGACATTCCATTCAGACTGGAAGATGGAAGACATCTCCCTTGTGGTCAAGGAGTGACCACCCTGTGCAAACAGGCACCAACAGCAACTTTGCCGGGCTGCAGTTTCAAGGCTCCCGTCGGAACCCGAAGACTCTGCGACTCAAAAACTGGACTTTTAACCTTCTCTCACCCCTACCCACATCCACAACAAAGCTGAGACCTGTGGCGGACACGAGAGACATGGGACCAGACATCTTAGACATCCTGCACTCCTTTTCTGAAGCCTCAGTAAGTTGTGCATTGAGATACGAGAAGCCCCATCCCCGAGCACCAATTGGTCCGAAGGGGAGGCCCCCACAATCTGCGAGTGTCCCGCGGGACCCGCCTTTGCATTTGAGCTTGATGCATCTTCCCGGTTCCATGCCGGTTGGCTAGTGATCCCCCTGAAGATGCCATCTTAAATTTACTTTTCTTTCCTGTTTGCTCCAGGCTTGCTCCAGCTTACCTGAAAAAGAGAAGCACTACAGACCTTGCTGGTCTGCAACAGAGCCAATCTTGACATCCTGTGTGGGTTGCGGTTGCCAAGGCTTGTTGGGTCCAATCTGGATACCGACAGTGCAGTCATCTAGATCCTTTGTGGGAAAGCTCGAATCCAGCGCCTGGTCATCGTCGATGCCTCCTGGACCTCACGGCTGAAGAGACAAACTCACCTTCTTCACCTTAAAGCGCCTGACATCGCCTGGTTCCTTCCTGGTACCTTCCTGGTCACTGGCTAGTGATCCAGACTCTGTCCCCTCTGCTTTCAGGTTCTTCACATCTCCGATCCACCCAGACACTTTTTCTCTGGTCGCCTGCAGCACTTCTTTGCAGCTCTCCATAGAAAACGATGACGAAACCCGACACGAAAAGACACCTATGCACCCGACTTCCCTGGGTGAGGTAACACAAGTACTCCGGTGCTCCTGTAGGTCTTGACTCTCGAAGTATCCTAGTTTAAAAGGGTTCCATCCTAGTCCATCCGGAAGTGTCCTAAAATTGTATATTTGTAACTTCTTTGTTCCCCATAGAAAGTCAAAGGTAACCCGCGTCTGTGTTTAGACACTGCACGCGTCTCCCGGGGGCCTCCTACTTCCTAACCTTTGATTGTTTAGTGTAGCCCCAGCGATTCCACAGGCCCCAGGCCTGCTTTCTAACTCTCACGTGGTACTTATACTACTTTCTTAGTATATGGTTTGTGAGGCCCCTAGGGCATAACGTATACTGTGCAACTTATCGTATATTAACTGTGTGACTTGTATTGTATTTTTACCTCTGACCCCATAAAGAGTGCAGAGGGACTGTGTTTAGATTAAATACATATATACTTGATATATACCTTGTGTGGTGTCCTTTCATTTGTTATTTAAGGGATTATATATGGTAAAACAACTTGCTTAACTCGCCTACTGAAGTCTTAGCCCGAAGACTGCTGGTTCATGCTACTGAGGTTCTGTAAATTACAAATTAGTTCGTGCTCAGCCTCCATTTTGTAATCGCCGCCATTTTGTGTTGCCCTCACTCAGGCAGCGCGGCGAACGCGATGTTTTTGTCGTTTCTGCATTCACGTGTCAGGTGTCTTCTTTGCTTATGTTTACGAAGGACCACGCTCCACCATCACCAGCAACAGGTTCCCCGCAGAAGCTGAAACAAGATCACTGCAGACCAGCTCGTTACCTCCCTGAGCAAGAACCCTCCCACCAGCACAACGAACCCCAGCCAAGCGGCCACCAACCTCACGAAATGGATCAGCGACTGCGCAGACGACCTCGCCCCTCTGAAGACCCAGCCGAGCAGACCCGGCAGCAAGAAAGCCCCATGGTTTAACGACGAACTCAAGAGCTCCAA
This sequence comes from Lissotriton helveticus, assembly GCF_964261635.1. NCBI lineage: Eukaryota > Metazoa > Chordata > Amphibia > Caudata > Salamandridae > Lissotriton > Lissotriton helveticus. Next base: position 432,330,047 of record NC_136065.1, read on the forward strand.
GAAGAACTGCAGAGCACTCGAGAAAACCTGGCGCAGAGACCCAACACCGGACAACATGACTGCCCTCAAGCTCGCCACCCGAAAACACCACCAACTGATCCGTGCCACCAAGAAAACCGCATTCAAGGAACGACTGGACAACAACGCACACAACAGCAAGGAACTCTTCAACATCGTCAAAGAGCTCTCCAACCCCAACGCCGGAAACAATGACATCACCCCTTTGCAAGACCTCTGCAACTCCCTCGCCTCCTACTTCCACAACAAGATCGCGGACATACACAACAGCTTCAGCACTCAACCAACGCACGCCGCGACCGAACCACCGCCCCCCACCACCACCCTCCGCGCCTGGACCCCGATCAGCACCGAAGACACCATCCGCACGATGAACTCCATCCACTCCGGATCTCCGACAGACCCCTGCCCTCACCACGTCTTCAACAAAGCCGACGCTGTCATCGCACCCCACCTGCGGGACATCATCAACACCTCCTTCGACACCGCCACCTTCCCGGAGAGCTGGAAGCACGCCGAACTCAGCGCTCTACTAAAGAAGCCATCAGCCGACCCCACCGACCTCAAGAATTACCGCCCCATCTCGCTACTCCCGTTTCCGGCAAAAGTCATCGAGAAGACCGTCAACAAGCAACTGGCCGCCTTCCTCGAGACGAACGGTTCCCTCGACCTCTCGCAGTCTGGCTTCCGGGCCAACCACAGCACCGAGACCACCCTGATCGCAGCTACCGATGACATCCGAGCCCTGCTCGACAATGGAGAAACAGCGGCCCTCTTCCTCCTGGACCTCTCCGCGGCCTTCAACACTGTCTGCCACCGAACCCTAGTACAGCGCCTCAGCAATGTAGGAATCCAGGAGAAGGCACTTGAGTGGATCATCTCCTTCCTCGCCGGAAGGGCACAGAGAGTCCGCCTCCCCCCGTTCAGATCAGAGGCCACCGAAGTCATCTGCGGCGTTCCTCAAGGATCCTCGCTCAGCCCAACACTCTTCAACGTATACATGAGCCCCCTCGCAGCCATCGCACGCCAGCACAACCTCAACATCATCTCCTACGCCGACGACACCCAGCTGATCCTCTCCCTCACCAACGACCCCGCCACCGCCAGAGCCAACCTGCACGAAGGGATGACAGACGTAGCCAAATGGATGTCGAACAGCCACCTGAAACTGAACTCGGACAAGACGGAAGTCCTCATCCTGGGATCCTCACCCTCCGCCTGGGACGACTCCTGGTGGCCCCCCGCCCTGGGCAGGGCACCCAAACCAACAGACCACGCACACAACCTGGGCTTCATCCTGGACTCCTCCCTCTCCATGACCAGACAAGTCAACGCCGTCTCCTCGTCATGCTTCAACATCCTGCGCATGCTTCGTAAGATCTTCCGATGGATCCCCACCGAGACCAGGAAGACGGTCACTCAGGCCCTCGTCACCAGCCGTCTGGACTACGGCAACTCCCTCTACGCTGGAACCACCGCCAAACTCCAGAAGAGACTCCAGCGGATCCAGAACACCTCAGCACGACTCATCCTGGACATCCCCCGCCGAAGCCACATCTCCGGACACCTGAGAGACCTGCACTGGCTCCCGGTCAACAAGAGAATCACCTTCCGGCTCCTCACCCATGCACACAAAGCCCTACACAACCAAGGCCCAGGATACCTCAACAGCCGCCTCAACTTCTACGCTCCCAAACGCCAGCTTCGATCGACCAGCCACGCCCTCGCCATCGTCCCCCGCATCCGAAGAGCCACCACAGGAGGAAGGTCCTTCTCCTACCTGGCCGCCAAGACCTGGAACTCCCTTCCGACCCACCTCCGCCTGACCCAAGACCACCTCGCCTTCAGGAACCAGCTCAAGACCTGGCTGTTCGTACAGTAGCGGACCCCCCCCCAGCGCCTTGAGACCCTCCGGGTGAGTAGTGCGCTATATAAATGCTTTGATTGATTGATTGATTGACTAACGAGTGTCAGGGTCTGGCCGAGTACACTAATTCCTGTCTGAGCTGATTAATCCCCGTCCGGACTATTTGTTGGTTCACACCATTCTTTCCTCCAGGTTATCTTATCTGCTGTCCTTCGCTACATGTCTCATGCATTCTCCTGTTTCACGATTGTCCTTCTACAACATGCAGCTGTGTTTTCTCTACTTGTAAATCGAATTGTGTGGATTCACTCGTAATTTACTCAAGGGGTCGAGTAACAAACATAACCGGGAAACTTGAGTTGCTTTAGACTTAAAGCATTGTTTAAAACGTTTGCCTATGTCTCATGCTCTTGTGTGATTGCATTTTGCATTGTATTGTACCGTATATAAACCTGTGTGCCACGGAGTTAAGTGGCAGTCTCTTTTGAACCTCGTTATACTGACGACTTCAAAGACCACTGTACTAGCTGCAGCTAATAAATACCTTCTTCTAAGCCAGACGAAGAGTCCGTGTCTCTGTATTTGACAAGGCAGGTGAATCCCGGGGATCTTAGGCGTACCCTGCGCCGCCGGGCCTTAAGGCTGCGGTTCTCCAACTGGCGCCCAACGTTGGGCTACTTCAGAGGTAGCGGTTAAGCCCGAGGGTTGTGAGGAGCCCCGCAAGAAAATTCTGGAGGACGCGCACCACGTGATCGACCCCTGTATGTCGTAAGTGGACCGAAGGTCTTTGACAGCGCGGCTACTCCTTTCCGATGGCTACTGAAGACTGCTGCCCTGAATGTCGCCCTGCCTTGGACACTTCTGATGATGTTTGGTAAAGCGAGGCGATAGACGGACCTTCGCTGGTGTAGGACGATCCTTAGTTAAGTATTTGGTGGGTCGCTCCCACAATCCTTTGCTTTGTTTTGTTTTTGGGTTTTTATTCAGGTATTGCAATAACCAAAGCCAAGGGGTAAGTACGTTTGTACTGTTTCATTGATTTATACCCCTTGTTGTTTGTGAATAGTCTAGAGAAGTAACGATGCCTGGACTGAGTAAGTTCAAAAGAATTTGTTGTTTAGGTTGTACGAGGGATTCCCAGTTGGAGGATTCATGTCCGATTCCTCCAGTTGGAACTCCCACTTATGAGCTCTATTCTAAACATGGTATTGGTCCCATTACCTTTAACGAGACATGGGTCCGATACACGAAGAATAGTGGAGTTTTGAGATGGCCCCAAAATGGTAGTTTTGACTCTGCCATACTAGATAATTTGGAAACGATTCTGTTTAGAAGAAAAGCCCGGCCGGCAATGTTTGACTCTTTTCGCCTTTGGCGTAAGGAAGCCAAACAGAAAGAAATTAAGCAAGCGAAAAAGGATAGGAAAGCACAAAATATGTCAATTATAGAGGCCGCACAGCGGTTTAAAAATAATGAAACAGATGGTGCGAATGAAATATCAGAAAGACAACATCGCATGGCGATAGATAGATGCTATCCGATGTTGCCTACTTCCTCTTCAGATAAAAGTAAGGAATTAGAAGAAGATTTCCTAATGTCTTGTTTATTGAATTCACCTCCCCCCTATGCCCAAAATCCTAATGCACCTTTGTTGCCCCCTCCTATTGCTCAACCAGCGGTTGCTCAATTGCCGATTATTCAGCAACCGGCTCAGCCCATTAATGCTTCCCTGCCTGTTTCTGCTCCGTCTTTACAGCCTACAATTCAGCCCCCACCTCTACAAATTCCCACTCTTGTTCCTCAGCCGGCTACATTTCAGTCTCCGTTACCTTCTGCATCTGTATTGCCTCCCATTCTCTCGAGGGATTCCCCTACATCGCACAGGAGACTAGCTGATGCTGTCTCGAATTACTTTTCTCCTCTTTTCGGGTTTTTGAATCTGTCTCCAGCTTTCTCTAGACGACAATCCCGTTGTCAACTTCCTCTTACGGACGAGAAAGTAGTTTTGGGTTCCCTCGCTCGTAAATGGATTGAAAGTGGACTAGACTATAATACAGAAGATATTATGAGTTCTTTCCACTAATGGGTAGAGCCCAAGCAGAGATATGTTTTTAATGTCATGTGTCAGACTCTTATTAATGGTTGGGAAGATATGGAGTTAGATATAATTCCTTCTGAGCTATTAAAGTTACAAGCCGACTTCGATAAAGGTTTTATTGTAGGGCCACGAGTTGAAGACGCGGTGAATAAACTCATTGCGTTTCGAACAATGTTTCTGTCCTTGTCCTTTTCCGAGACTGATTCTACCAAAACCAAAGGCATTAAGAATTATCCGATGCGCAAAGTTCCTCCCGTCTGGAGAGACGCAGTAGTTGGTCCGGCTGCTGTCCCTGCTCATTTCCAGCGTATATGGGTCCACGAACCCTGGAAAAGGTCTGAAGTATTGGCGCTTAAACAAACTCTTCTGTACCCTCGTAAAAATTCGGCTGGATATTATAAGGAATTGTCTCAAACAGTTGACGCTTGTATTATGAATTTGGCCGATATTGATATGTTGTTTGGGAATGTTGTTCCACAAGCATTGTGGGCACGGATTCGTAGGGAAAATCATAAAGCTGAATTAGGTGGTGATTGGGCTGCTATTAGAGCCGCTGACGCAGGTCAAGTGGGTGGTGCGAAACCCGATGATCTGATTACGGCCCTACCGACGTTTATTGATCATAGTGGTCAGGATTTGAGTATAGAGGGTGGCCAGCGGTTGTTTGTGGATAAGTTTGTATACAACTTGCTTCCTGAATTGTCAAATAAACTAAAGAGTTCTGAAAGTGCATGGAATGTCTCTTCCCCTGCTGAAATACTGGCTACTGCACAGTATTATGAGAATAGAGATAAAGAGGAGAAGGAGAAACAAGAGAAGAAAAATAAAGATTTGAAAACAAAGGTTCTTTTACAACAAGCTTATCCTCCGCGTTCTGCACAGCCTCAGTTTTCTCAACCCTCACAGTTTCAGAAAGTGTTTCAGAAACCTTGAGTACTTCACGCCACGTCTACCGTTGGGTCCTAATCAATGCGCGTATTGTAGAGAAGAGGGACATTTTAAGAATAGTTGTCCGGTTTTATTACAGGGTAATAATGGGATGTCTGCTCCACGAGGGGGTGGTAATTCCCAGTCAGGATCTAGAGGTAGAGGACGAGGTGTGTCCTCTCAGGAGCAGCGTTCTATTCCTCCATCTACTACGAATTATTTTGATCAACAGAGAGTTCAGTCCACGCAGTATTATAATGACGATTATTGTGAAGAAAGGGCTGACGATTTTCAGATCGAATAGGACTGCCATGGACGAAGTGAGGGAGTTGTGTCGATTCCAGTAGATCAAAATAGGCCATATGTCACGATCAATACTATGGGTGTTTCAGAACCGTTTCTTTTGGATACTGGTGCGATGAGAAGTTCTATTATGCATACTAAACTCCCTGGGGCACCTTTGTCTGGCTTAATAAATACTTCTGTAGGATTTTCTGGCGCCCCAGTTCGTAATCCGGTTTCTTGTCCCTTGCCTGTTTCGATTGGTCCCTATGATTTGAATGCTCCGCTTATTCTGACAACTGGTTGCGGGGAGAACTTGCTGGGTTTGGATTTGTTGAAAAGATTACATGCAACATTGTATTGTTCCCCTTTGGGTGTGCATCTTACGTTGGGAAAGAAAATTACATCTTCAGTGTATCTGTCTCGGGACAAGTTTCCATCTGAGTTGCTTTCTCTTCCTGAAAGTCTTTGGGCTACAGGCCCGAATGACGTGGGTTGTCTTGCGATCCCACCGTATGTTGTTACAGTCAAAGAGAATGTGAGGATGCCACGCATTCCCCAATACCGTATCTCCAGTGATGGAGAGAGAGCACTTTTGGCTATTGTTGATGATTTCATTCAGAAAAGTGTGGTTGAAGAGACGAGAGGCAATGTTTGTAACAGTCCTGTTCTTCCGATCCTTAAGAGAACTGATCCTTCACAACCTCCTGTTTACCGATTTGTTATTGACCTTAGAGAGGTCAATAAAATTGTTGTGCCACAGTTTCCTGTTGTTCCGGACATTACAGCTTTGTTGGCAATGATTCCTGCTTCGGCAGCTTGGTTTTCGGTTATAGACCTCAAGAATGCTTTCTTTAGTATTCCTATTGCTGAAGAAAGTAGGGATATCTTTGGTTTCTCTCTCGGTGGCCGAAGTTTTAGATTTAAGAGAGCTCCTCAAGGCTATTGTGAAAGTCCCTCTATCTATAGTAAGGCTCTTAAGTCACAACTTGATGTTTTTTCTTTGCCTCCCGGCGCTACACTTATTCAGTATGTGGATGATTTGTTGGTGGCTGCTGATACGGAAGATGTGTGTAAGGAAGTGACTGTTGCGTTGTTGCATCATTTGTCTGCTCTACATCTTAAGGTGTCTCCCTCTAAGTTGCAATATGCCCGCCAAGAGGTTACCTATCTAGGTCATCTCTTGTCAAAGGAGGGAAGGCGATTGACCCCAGAACGTATTCACGCTATTTCACAGATGTCTGTACCCACCACGCAGAGAGAAGTACGTGCCTTTTTGGGTATCACTTCTTACTGTAGACAATGGATTCCTAATTTTTCACTTTTGGCTAAACCACTGTTGGCATTAACGTAGAAAGATATGCCACATCCGCTCCCTTGGACGGATGAATGTCAGAAAAGCTTTGTTGACCTACGTGCTGCTCTATGTTCTGCTCCAGTGTTGGGTACCCAGGATTATAGCAAGTTCTTTACACTGTACGTTCACGAGAGAGAGGGTTGCGCATTGTCAGTTTTGACACAGTTATTTGGAGATAAGCATAGGCCATGTGCCTATTTCTCCGCTACATTAGACCCAGTAGCTAAAGCTTACCCCAGTTGTCTCAGAGCTACAGCAGCTGCAGAGATTTCTATTAGACAATCTGCCGGATTAGTGTTGGATAACACACTCATTGTTAGGGTTCCACATGCAGGGGATACCTTGTTGAACAGGACCAGAACACAGCATCTTACGAGTGCTTGTTTGTCTGGATATGAGCTGACACTTCTGGCGAGTCATGTGCACATCAAAAGATGTAACACGTTAAATCCAGCTACACTGTTGCCACTGCCAGATGAGAAAGATGTTCAGGAAAAACATGATTGTTTTCTTCGAACGGAAGAAGAAACAAAGGGTAGGATTGATTTGAAGGACACTCCGCTCAAGGACCCGGATGAGATCCTATGGGTGGACGGTTCTTGTTTCAAGCTTCCAAATGGGGAGACTACTTCTGCTTATGCTGTTACCACCTTATGCACAATTGTTGAGACGGCACGTATTGGACATAATTCAGCCCAAGCAGCTGAATTGATAGCCTTGACTAGAGCATGTGTGTTGTCAAAGGGATAGAGAGTGAATGTGTACACAGATAGCCAGTATGCTTTTGGCGTTGCACATAGTTTTGGTAGGTTGTGGAGGGAGAGAGGATTCTTTACCTCCCACAGGACAAAGATTCTGCATGGCCAATTAGTGACTGATCTTCTTGAGTCACACACCTTACCTGCACAGATAGCAATCATAAAGTGCAGCACGCATAGGAAAGTTACAGATGATGTGGGTCGTGGAAATGCGTTTGCAGACGAAGTAGCAAAAACTACAGCTAGAGACACAGCTAGTCGAATGTATGTAGAAGGTCCTGCAAACTGGGTTAGGGAAGTTGGAATGTGTAAAGACACGATTGAGAGTGTGAAAACGATTCAGGGAGAAGCAACTGAGAAAGAATTAAGAACGTGGAAAGAAAGTACGGGAATATTAGACTCGACGGGTTGTTGGACGGAATTGTCGGAACATCAGCGATGGTTATGACCGGATGCTTATGTATTGCCGGTTGTAACCATGGCTCATGGTCCAGCTCACATAAGTGCGAAAGGCATTTGTAAGCTCTTGGCTCCTGTATGGCAGAATGAAGGAATTCCAAAATGTGCAGAGAACGTGGTTAAGCATTGTATTGTTTGTCTAATGCATAACCCAGGAAAGGGTACCCCAACTCCGGCAGGTCATTTTTCTCCCCCGTCATATCCTTTTGAAGTGTTGCAGATCGATTACATTCATATGGATCGATGCAACAACCTTAAGTATGTTCTGGTGGTGGTATGTGCCTTTTCCCGCTGGATAGAGGCCTACCCCTTGAAAGATAACACTGCTCTGTCAACTGCTAAAGTGTTACTTAAAGAGTTCTTCCCCAGATTTGGTTTGCCGCGAATTGTCTGGAGTGACAATGGAAGTGAATTCGTGGGTCAAATTCTGCAGAAAGTTTGTTCTGGTCTTGGTATCAGACAAAAATTCCATGCGGCAAACCATCCACAGTCAGCAGGTTTGGTTGAGTGTTATAATGTTACACTCAAAGTTAAACTAGCTAAGATTCAAGCCAGTCTTGCTTGGCCAGATGCCTTGCCCCTAGCTCTTTTGTCAACCAGAACTACTGTACACTTTCGTATGGGACTTAGCCCATATGAAGTGGTATTTGGACGCCCAGCTAATGTTTGGGGTGTCCCTCGCCCCAAGAGATATTCTGACATACCATATCCTCTGTTAATTGATTATTTGCATGATTTGACTACTAAATTAAGTGTTTTTCGTCAACAGGTACAAATTGCTTTGCCAGAGGCCTCCACGGACCCAGGTCACACCATTTTGCCCGGTGACTGGGTCTGCATCAAGAATTTTCAACGGACTAAGAATCTGGAGCCTCGTTGGACCACGCCTACGCAAGTTTTGCTCGTCACCCGCACGGCTGTGAAAGTGGTTGGCAAGCGAAATTGGGTGCATGGCGTGCACTGTAAAAAGGTGCCATTGCCATTACCCTTCGACCAGTGGATTCGCAGTGGTGTAAGAGAATCGGACACTACAGCGGTTCCTTGTTTTGTGCCTTTCAGTGCTGCCCAAATTTATGGAACTCAGTCTGAGAAAGCAGATGACGATATTCTTCAAGCCGCTGTACCTGCGCACCTTCGAATAGACACTACAAATCCAAAAACCCTATTTAAAGACCAGACCGTGCCGAGCAAAACACGCTATAACCTGAGGTCGAGAGCTGACCAGAGGAACTGAACACTTTGAACACTTTTTTTTCTTCATACTACTTAAAGACATTTTTTTTTTTGATTGCTTTGTCCTTTTGTTGCCTCTTTTGTTTTTGTGTGATATTTAGTATTAGATGTGCCATCTGTCTCCGCCGCAGGGTCACGGTAGGAGACTCAGACTGTAACCTGATTTTCTGTTCTTTTAGTAGGTGGCTAGCGCCTCAGGATATACAGAAGTATATAGCTGAGTGATTGAGGAAGATTGCCGTGAGCGGCATTTTTTTTTAGATAAAGATGGATGGTACAATAACCATAGGTAGGGAAAATAGGAAGCAGGAAATGAGATTGAAATATTATAAATCATTGCGCAGTCGATTTGGCGTAACTTTGTGTATTTTTATGTTTTTGTGTATTTTATTAGCCTGCATAGGTTGGATTGTCCATGTTTTACACCCGCGAAATGTTGCTAACTCTACAACTTCTTTGCCCTCTCGTCTTTCTGTCTTTTCACATAAAATGCATACTCTACCCCCTCATGAACAGATAAGGAGAGCTGAATATATGAATAATACGTTTATCCAGGTGTTACACCAACACCAGTTGGCCATTAATATGACTGACTGTTGGGTGTGCGGTCTTATGCCACACAATACACTAAAGGGGATGCCGTATTTGGTTCTCCCTTTCTCATATGAAGGTTCAGCTTGGGCTTACCTGACTATGTTTTCGGCCGCATACCACAACAGACTTAGAAATCCTGTGAAGACTTCTGGGACTGGATTGGATTTCAGCCACAGCTCTTTGATCAAAGGCATAGTGGTGATGGCTAAGATTGTAAAAAAGGCCAAAATTCCGTTAGATGAGAAGAGAGCTTATGAAGGATGGAATGTTACCCACTATGTTTCTAGTCTTGGTGACAAAACTAGAAAGGGTGAGTCTTCTCCTGTATGGACTGTACCCCATCAAGGTAATCTTTGTCTCCAAGTCAACAGTAAGAAAACTGACAACAAGCAGAGTTGTTTACACACCTACATTTTCTCGTCCCCTGATTTCCCTCCATTGGTTCCGTCTCAAGGAACATATTTTGTTTGTAAAGATAGAGCTTACACCTGGCTACCTTCCAACTTTTCTGGAACCTGTTATATAGCCTTCCTTCTTCCCCCTACATATTCGGCTCCGTCAGACCACCACAGAATTAGATATAGCCGAGGTATATTCGATGCCAAGGACACGGCAGCACAAGAGGGAGGGGATTTTCTTAAAGGATTCCTCCCCTTTTGGGGCCCAATGGTCAACAGCAGAAGCATCAGGCAATTGGTTCGTGCAGTTGAGACCACTATTATTGTTACTGCAGGTGCGATAGGTAACATTACAGCAGAGCTTCAGGCTGATCGTCTTATGACGTTGCAAAATCGAATTGCGTTAGATGTGATCCTAGCAGACAGAGGAGGTGTCTGTAAATTGATCGGATCTAGCTGTTGCATTTATATTCCAGACGATGCTCCAACAGTATATCAAGCCATTTCCAAATTGCATACCTTCTCAGAGTCGATTCATCAGGACGAAGGGGATTGGTCTTTTATGGGATGGTTTTGGAGAATATTGTCAACCTGGAGATGGAAGATCTTAACGTTCCTGGGAGCAATTTTGGCCATCATATTCTCTTGTTGCCTGTGCGTTCAATTTGGTCCCGCAGTGTGTGGCCTACTGGCTACTTTATGCTTTCCACGTCCTGCAACTCAGAGGACAGAGAACATTAGGATGATGGTGCAGCAGCAGCTTGAGGACTTTATGAACATTGATGCTGATTCCGACTCAGATTAGCATGAGTTGGTTTGTTCTTGCCTGAGTAATGGCAAAAGGAGGATCTGAGGGTCTGTAAATTACAAATTTGTTCGTGCTCAGCCTCCATTTTGTAATCGCCGTTATTTTGTGTTGCCCTCACTCAGGCAGCGCGGCGAACGCGATGTTTTTGACGTTTCTGCATTCATGTGTCAGGTGGCTTCTTTGCTTATGTTTACTAACGAGTGTCAGGGTCTGGCCGAGTACACTAATTCCTGTCTGAGCTGATTAATCCCCGTCCGGACTATTTGTTGGCTCACACCATTCTTTCCTCCAGGTTATCTTATCTGCTGTCCTTCGCTACATGTCTCATGCATTCTCCTGTTTCACGATTGTCCTTCTACAACATGCAGCTGTGTTTTCTCTACTTGTAAATCGAATTGTGTGGATTCACTCGTAATTTACTCAAGGGGTCGAGTAACAAACATAACCAGGAAACTTGAGTTGCTTTAGACTTAAAGCATTGTTTACAACGTTTGCCTATGTCTCATGCTCTTGTGTGATTGCATTTTGCATTGTATTGTACCGTATATAAACCTGTGCGCCACGGAGTTAAGTGGCAGTCTCTTTTGAACCTCGTTATACTGACGACTTTTAAGACCACTGTACTAGCTGCAGCTAATAAATACCATCTTCTACGCCACAGACGAAGAGTCTGTGTCTCTGTATTTGACAAGGCAGGTGAATCCCGGGGATCTTAGGCGTACCCTGCGCCGCCGGGCCTTAAGGCTGCGGTTCTCCACTACCACTAGGATAGCTTTCTATAAGGTTCACTTTACAACCACCATCAATAAGGGTTGATTAGACTGGTGCAAGGTGCCCACTAGAACTAGTGGACATCATATGCCAGGCTGACTTCTCACAAAAAGGCAATTGGTTTACCTTATTAATTTTGAAAACAATATGGTAAAACCAATACGTTTTCAAATGTTGCTTGTTATCACATTGCATTACAGGCTCAGAATAGCATTTTTTTCCATATAATCTCACAGATTTTTGTATTAGGCAGGGTTTTGGCATTGACCACCCACTCTGACAAACCCTCTGGTTTTTCATTCTGTTCATTCTTGTTATGCCCTATTGAGAGGGGTTGTATATTCTTTTGTTACCTTTTTTTCTACATATTTGTAATATTATAACTGTATGCATGATGGTTGCCAGTTTATGTGCACTTGAATAGACCAGTATTGGGTAAAGTGTAAAGCCAATGTTAAAAGGTAAAGGCTGCATCACTTCATTGGGAAAAGTCATCCCAGATTTCATAGAATTAGTCTGTTTAGTATAAAACATTATGGCAAAGCCAGTAAGTCTGTACTATTCATTGTGCAAGGAATGCATTAAAGACAATAGACTTTTAAGGATAGATTGTTATTATACTGCGCTAAAACCATCACAGAACCCTTGCCCAACCTTATGGTCAAGAACTTGGTGTTGATGCACTAGACTTGTACTTGTTAGGCTTCCTTAGAAAAGTTAGTATTTTCCTTTGCCAACTGGTAATTTTGTATAAATTTTACTTCTATGACTGTAAACCATACTTGTGAAACGCTTATGCTCAGTGCGGTGGGCTAAAGTTTCTGGTGACAAGCCACTGATAAAGCCTACATACCTGATTATTTATTATGAAAAGTTATGATGAATGCAGCAGGTCTGACAAATTGTGAAAAGCATTTGTTAAATTCAATAAGCACTTAGGGGCGATTGTTTTTACTCATAATTAAAGCCTACAGATAGTTGTTGTTGCCTGGAATCTCGCATGTTACCATGGTAGGCATGAGGTTTGGGGTTGGTTACCCCTTCTGACAAACCATGAGTATAGAATTATAATTTTGCATACATTTGTAGTTGTATGACTACATGCCTGATGGTTGCCTTGTCAGAATGCTTACACTCAGTAAAGTAGGCCTGAGGTGGTTGTAGTGACAAGCCAATGAAAACAGTTATAGACTTTATTTATGTGCAGGGAAATGTTTTGCCAAATGCCATAGGTCTGTCATGTTTATTATGAAAGATTATTACAAAGGCAGTAGACCTGGCTTATTTATGGTTAAAACCATATGGTAAAGACAATAGCCTTTAACAGTGGATTGTTATCACATTAGGTTATAGACCATAGAAAGATATTTGGTTACATGTAAACTTACAGATCACCATAGTTGGCAAGGGGTTTGGTCTGGTTATCCTCTCTGATCAACCCTGGAGGTAGAATTACACTGATAATTTTTGGTTGGACCTTGTTGAGAGGAGTTGAATATTGTTTTGCCAACTGTCATTTTTTACATATTTGTAATTTTATAAATTTATTCCTGATGGTTGCCAGCTTATGTTCACTTCAGTAGGACTGGTTCGTTACAGTGTCAAACCTTTGGTAAGGGTTAGAGGTGTTATCCTTTCACTGGGAAAAGTTATATCAGATTTTTTTTTTCTCTGGCAACAGCACGGATCCATTTCATCAGTAACTTTAGACCTCAGAGTCTTGTGCTCGAGAACAGTAAGGCTACATTAATCTGCATACATTTTTATGCCTGGCTTGACAGTACAGATGTTGCATGACCTTAAATGATCAACAAAAATGGCTTTTGGAGTACTGGTGAGAGAGGGGCTTAGGCTCCACCCACATATTTATTCCTCTGAGTACAGGATTTTATTGGGCCAAATTTGTGTGCTTCCACTGAAAAGTCAGGTTTTTGTACTACATTTTTTAGCTTGTGGTAAGACTTATACTCTATACAGCAGAACTGAGTTGGTTATAGTGGCAAGACAGTGTTCATGGCCACAGGCATGATCTGTTTTTTAGGAAATGTTATGACAAAGGTACTAGGCCTGAAATATTTATTGAGCAGATGCTAAAATCAATAGGCATGTGAATTCTTATAACTAAAAATTAGAGCCTACAGGTAGGTATTTTGCTACATTGCATCTCACTGATTACTGTAGTAGGCAATGGTTTTGGTATAGGTACTCTGTGTGACAACTATGTATATAGAAGGTCTACACTGTGAAGCTTCCTGCTCCGCCCTCGTAGGAGGGATAGAGTTTTAACTAAAATTGTGTATAGTTTTCTAACTTTATGACTGTGTGTCTGTGGGTTGCCTTGTGGAAAGGCTCACACTCAAATTGTAAGCCTGAGTTGGTTATAGTTGGCTATGGTTGCTTGTCGTAAGAAACAATAGGCCTGTTTGGTGTACTTGAAAAATTCTGTCTGATGCCATAGGTCTGACCCACTTAATAAGAAATATTATGAAGAAGGCAGTTGGTCTAGCTTATTAATTGTGAAAAGCATTTGCTAAAGCCGGTAAGCCTTCAAAGATGGTTGTTATTACATTGTGTTATAGACGAATGACAGGTATTTTGTTGCATGGAATTTTACAGATTACTGTGGCAGGCAATGGTTTTGGTGCTGGCCATCCCATCTGACATACTTTGGGGGTTTTCACTGTGATGGTTCTTATTAGACCCTATTGAGAAGGATTGTATATGTGTGCATGCTACATCTTTTACATATGTGTAATTTTATAGCTGCATGCATGATGGTCGCCAGTTTATGTGTATTTGAATAAGCCATTGTTGGGCAAAATGTAAAGCAAATATCAAAGGGTAAGTGCTTCATTCATTCATTCATTGGGAAAAAGTCATAACCGATTTATTATTTTTGATCTGCTTATTGCGAAACGTTATTGCAAAGACAGTAGACCTCGCCTACTTATTGTGAAAAGCAGGTGCTAAAGACAATAGGCTTTTAAGGATAGATTGTTATTACACTGTGCAAAGAACTTGGGCAGGTGATCTGTTAGATTGACATTTCACAGATTGTCGTGGTAGGTATGGTCTTTGGTGTTGGTAATCCACCCAAACAAACTGTGTGAATAAAATATATGCACTACAATAATCCTTGTTCGGCTCTCCTAGGAGGGACATTATTTTTCTTTGCCAACTTAAATTTTGTATACATTTGTACTTTTATGACTGTATGAAGGAAAGTTGCCCAGTGGAAAGCATATGCTCAGTACAGTGAGCTTGAGTTGGTTAAGGTGAGACGCCAATAATAAAGGTTATAGGCCTGATTTTTTATGTAAGGTACAATAAAGGCAGTAAGGCTGATATTGATTGTGAAAAGCTTATGTTAAAGCAATGGACATTTAAGGGTAGATTGTTATTTTTCTGTATTAAAGCGTAGAAATAGGTATTTTGTTACATGACATGTCATAGATTGCCTTTGTAGGGAAGGAAATTGATGTTGGTTACTGACTCTGGCAAACCATAGGAAAGAAGATTTGCACTATAATATTTTTAATAGTATGTCTTCTTAGCTTTCTGCCAGAATCTTGCAATAGAAAATAAATAAATAATAAATACATCCATATGTATAAATATATATATCCATATAGATGCACAAAGGTCTTTTTGGTCAGCTTTGGGTCAGCTCTGTTCTGACATTGGTCTGGTTGAGTATCATTATGCACTCTATTCCATTCATAACAGCAAATTGGATGGTAATGGTTTACTCCACATCAGTGGTTTGCTCTCGTGCGCTGTAAAGGGATACATTTTGTGTCAAAAAGCCATGGATGTTGCATGGAACGCCCCCAGCAAAACCTATGGAAAGCCCTTTTTATGCGGTTTTCTGCGTGAAAGGGGCACATATTTATAAGGCCATGAAAATCCGCGTAAAGTGGCTTTACGTAGCCTTATAAATATGCTGTGGCATATTGCGCCACCAGAACGTCAAAAAAGTAACGTTATAGCACCACAAAAGTCCTGGTAGGACATCATAAATTAGGCCCATGGAGACCATTATAAAGACAGTTGTCCATAAGTATCAAAGTTTTAACATTCCAAGTTGGCCAACCAGTTAGTTCTAACTAAACGTGATGGTCATGCTTGAACTTTAAAATAATAGTTAGACTATGTGCATTGCTTTTGCAAGATGGACATCTGCTACTCCTTTTAGTTTTCTTATTGCAAGTATATGCCTGCTGTCTTTAGATGGCAGCGTGTTTTTCAACTTGTATTCTTTTAATTTATCTTACATACGTTGTTGAGTTTGTGTGTGTTTCAATGTGGGTGTCAGAGGGTGAATGCATGAAGGAGCCAGTGAATTGATGAATGGCTAGACACCAAATAGTATTTACCGCAAACGCCTAATGCATTTTTGTTGTGTGCACCTCTGGTCATTTTGTTTTTAACTGTGCCACAACCTCCAGCAGCAGGGAAATCTTTCTATTTTTGCATCACCAGGTTCCATGTACAAATTAAGGAAAATTTTACCTCGTTCAAGGAACATTACACACAGTCTTTGACTGTAAAGTACTCTCTGCACTCAGCATTTATTATAGAGTTGGTTTGGGTCAGGGAAAGCCTGAACTCGAAAATGCAAGTGTGCGTTTCAGTGCTTTCCAGGTAACTTGCTAAACGTCGCTCTCTGCAATTAGTTCTAAAGGAAATTACACAACATTCTTTATGTTTTAATCTCACGCACTCCTTCATCAGCCATTATTACCACTATTCACTTCAATTACTGTAATTAACAAATAACTATTTTCTCTTTTGCGAGGCATCCCGAGAGCTTCTTCCCTACGTGCCTTGGCAGATCCTAGATCGAGGTTGAAAGCTGCACTTGCCAAGCTTGTCTCTTTTTTATAAAGTCCCATTTCCGCTTAAGAGTTCTTTAGATGAAAGGTAACTCCTGGAAACCGAGTCAATTCCGCAGATTTCATTGGCTTAATTAGAAGGCACAAAGAAAATTCTAATAATGTAATTGTTCCTACTTTACCAGAGCGAAACATGGTGCCCCGGGTTGATATGAGTGTTAATGTTATTAGTATGCAATCAGCATGGTACACGGTTGGGTCCAGGAGAAGTGCTTGATAGGGATCCCGGTCTTATACAATGGGTATAACATAGTAACCCTTCTGAGACTCAGCAGTTATATACATTTTTAGAGTAATCAACAGATGTCATTGTTTCTACAGTCTTGGAGGTTTATAAAGGATGAGATCGTCCACATGTAAAACGGGTCATGCATAATAAATACCTGCATACTGCAAAGATTCAGACTGGATATTCGCGCACATTCCCTTGCAAGCAAAAAGCGTCTATTGAGTAAGTAAGTAAATACATCTTTATTGCTCAGTTTATTAAAACCATTGCAATCAGTAGCATATACTACATTAAATACCAAATGATCTGGTGCCGCCATTTTTATAAATACAATTATTTAAAAAAATTATATAAAGAACATTAAAACAAGTTTCATGTGGCTAAAAAGTTCTTTCTGAAGTGATTAAGCTTCTTTCGCGCTGCGCGTAGATTAAAGATAGAAAAAGTCCTTTGTATGGCCTGAAGTGACTGTGTTAAGAGTCTAACACCTGCATGGTCTTGGGGCAGGATTAAGCAGCACTGTCGGGTTGGATTGATGCTTGAAAGGTTAGTTTTAGAGGGAGTCTTGTGATTGGTTGCAGACTGCTTCTGCTGTTTTGTTGTGTGCAAACTTGCATTCGGGTGATTAATCCTTGTCCGTGCTGAGCGGAAAAGATAAGTAGGTAATATAAGTAGCTGAAATATATAATCTATCTATCTATCTATCTATCTATCTATCTATCTATCTATCTATCTATCTATCTATCTATCTATCTATCTATCTATCTATCTATCTATCTATCTATCTATCTATCTGTCTGTCTGTGTGTGTGTGTGTGTGTGCGTGTGTGTGTGTGTGTGTGTGTTTGTGTGTGCGTGGGTGTGTGTGTGTGTGTGTGAAAATGCAGGCAATCAAAAGCCAAACAACGGAAGACAGAACAACTTGAGGCGAAAATGAATTTGAACACTAATACTGCAGTCAACCTCACCGACACTGCTCTCAGCAAAATACAACTCCTCTCTCTGGGTCACACATTTCCCCTGAAAGTAGCTTGAACTACAGCAGGAGTGGTATCAACATTTTTAAATTCATTAGGAAGTTGAAGTTGATAAAATTCTTTAAGCTCAAACATCCTAACCCTGCCATTGCTCCGCTTCCTTCTGTTTCCCGGCCAACTGAGTGTAATTTAAGGGTTTCAGACATCTCCACTATCTGTACTTTGCATGAGTTACAATCAGTGTCTCAATCCTCCTCCACTCAACAGATGCTATGTGAAGAAGGCATAGATACAGCTAGATCAGTAACTAGTCCGTTCACACCCCAGTCCACCTTCACCCCTATGATGCAGAAAGATGCTATTTATACTTTCAATGATGTTAATTAAAAGAACTACATGACAAAAGTGTGCACAACCGATACAGACATTGGCACCATAATAAAAATTATTTTGCCCTGGTCAAACGATTACAAAAGAATAATCAGATTGTGATCAATAAATCAGACAAAGGGGGTAACATTGTACCATGGCCCAGATCAAAATATCTTGAGGAGCCAAATGGACACTTGAAAACACTTTCTACTACAAGATATTGAACACTCAGGAAGTCAACAGAAAGAGTAAAGGATTGAAAAAGAAACTAAATAACTCTAAAATGGAAGGCCTGCTCACCAAAGATGAATTCCTCTTTCCATACAATGAGATACCTATGCTTCTTGTTTTGTACTTTCTCCCCAAAGTTCACAAGGGTAGCACACCGGTTCCCGGTCATAAGATCACCTCGGCATGTATTAGCTTGTGTGAACATATGTCCAAATAGGTTGATTATTTCCTGCAGGAGTTTGTCACACAACTACCATCTTACCTTCATCACATGGGGGATTTTCTGCTCAAAATCGATGACATCCAGTGGTCTGAGAACTACATCCTAATATCTATGGACATTACCTCCTTGTACATGAGTATTAAGCACCAAGGCGGGTCAAGAGCCTGTGAACATTGCCTAAAAGAAGACCAATACACTGTTACCGTCACAATGAGCTAATTTTGTTCATGATTGAATGGTGTCTTAATAACAATTTCTTTATGTTCAACAGGTCCATTTACCAACATTTGAGGGGTGTCACTATGGGTGCCTACGTCTCTCCACGCTATGCATGCCTTCATGTGGGATGGTGGGAGGAGCAGGTCCTTAGGGTAGTACACCATGCATCTTGGAGTGCACACACCATTTTGTGCCTCTGCTACATCGATGATGTTTTGTTATTTGGAAGGGTACTAAGGAGAGTGCGCTTGAGTTTATTGATGCCATCAATATGAATGAATTACATCTTGAATTCAATGCCAATATCAGTGCAACCTCCATGGAATTTCTTGATGTCACCATTTATATTGAGAATGGGTCTATCCACTCCAAATTACATCGTAAACCCACTGCCGGTAATTCTGCACTGCATGCCACGAATTTTCATCCCAGGCATCTCATTGTCAGCATTCCATATGGCGAGATGCTCTGGTTTCGCAGGATTTGCAGCTTTGAGGGCGACTTGAAAGAGTGTCAGGATGAAGCCTAATATAGATTTGTTGCACATGGTACTCTGATAAATCTATCATAAGAGCCAGCACTTATGCTAATTGTTAGATTTCGGGGTCTCTAGTTGGCACAGGTAGGGACCTGTGACAAATAGGGACCCTTGCTTCTAGTCAGGGTAAGGGGGTACACTCCTAGAATAACCCCTGCTCACCCACTTGGTAGCTTGGCACAAGCAGACAGGCTTATCTCAGAGGCAGTTTGTAAAGCATGTGTGAACACATACAGTAATCAAGTGACAACACTACAGATGGACACCACACAAGTTGTATATTAAAAATAAATATTCTTTATATAGATTTGACAGAAGACCACAAACGACAAAAAATCCACAATACTGTACTTAAATTGGTAGTCTTAGCTTAGCTCTCTTTAGTTCTTAAAATGCTACACTTTGAGTCAATGTACCTTAAGATGCAACACGCAGGGCAACAAAAGTGTTGCAAGATCGAAATGCGGCAAAGATCCGGTGCAAAGAAATAAATACGTCAAGTTCTTCCTGATGCGGCACCCTTCTCCGATGTTGCGAGAAGTCTCAGCTCGATGTGACAGCTGCCACTGCGACACCCTTGTTCAGTGATGCGACGACAGCGGATTTGGCGGTGGCACTGTTCTCTGACGATGCAAGACGCTGCCGCTCGATGTGACAACTGCAGCGCCGACACCCTTGTTCAGTGATGCGAGGCCTTTCTTGATGCGGGGCAATGCGACAGCAACAGCAGCGACATCCACGATGCAACGGCAGCGGCTGCGACACGCTTCTTTGGGGTTGCGGCACATTTCTTGAGACGTGGTGCAATGCGTCAGCTACAGCCGTGACATCCACGATGCGGCGGCTGCCATGGCGACACGCTTCTCCCTCTTGAGACGCGCTTCCAGCTCCTTGCGACATGCAGTCCCTCAGAAGGCCCAAAACAGCAGCGGGTACTTCCAAAGAACTTTGGGGAGCTGGGGGTTGAAGTCTGCTGTCCCTGAGACTTCAGCAGGAGGCAAGCTCTTCTCTCAAGCCCTTGGAGATCCTTCACAAGTTGAAATAAAGCACACAAAGTTCCTTTCTCCTTTCTTTGGCAGTCAGTTAACCACTGCAGGCCAATCCCCCAAGCAGCACTTCAGCTTAGGGGTAGTCTCTCCTCAGTTTCTTCAGGTTCCTCTCCTCAGCAAAGGTTTCTTCTTGTTGTCAAAAAGTGATCTCAATTCTTGGGATCAGGGTCCCAATACTTATACCCCAAAATCCTTAGTCCAAACCAGTTCTGGAGCACTCTGTTCACATGACTCCTTCTTTCCTTTCACATTGCAGGGCAGAAACATCAGACACCCCACAGGAGGTGGAGCCAGCATTGTGGTGGAAACGCACAGCCCTGGAGCACTCTGTTGACATTACTCCTTCTCTCCTTTCACAGTGCAGGGCAGAGACGTTAGATACACCACAGGAGGTGGAGCCAGCACTGTGGAGGAAAGGCACAGCCCTATTCAGGTCCCAGGTGCAACTCCTCCCTCCCATCTAGATGCAGATCTCTCTATTCACCACTGGGCTGACTCATTCTGTCTTCTGGAATTCCCCAGCCCTGTCCCTCAAACTCCAGACAAGGAATACTCAACCTAGCAGAGGTAGGCTTAGATAGTTAGACTAGAAAATACCTAGGGGCAGATTTATGTTAACTGGCGCATCCCCAGGGATGCGCCAGTTAATGTGCGTCACAGTGCGCCACAGCTCCGCCACCCATGGTTCGCCGCATTTATAATGCGGCGCACCATGGGGCAAAAACGGCACAGATGCGTGACGCATCTGTGCCGTAAAGGTGGCGCATTGCTAGGAGTTGCGTCGCAAGCGCGACGCAGCTCCAACAAGGCTCGGGGGTGCCCCATCTTAACAATGCTGCGTCAAGACCTACGCCTGCTTCAAGCAGGCGCAGGCTTTTGACGCAGCATTGGCCTGAAAGTGACTGAGTGAAATCTTATAGATTTCACTCAGCCACTTTTGCGAGGCGCACCTGCCCCGGAACGCCCACCCTGCGCCGGAACGCCCACAAGCGGCGCAGGGCTTTACAACGTGACGCATCTGCCTAGATGCGTAACGTTGTAAATCGTTCGTAGGGATGAGCCACGTTTACGCCGCCTTGCGTGACGCAACAGCGGCGTAAACGTGGCGCAAGGGCCTCATAAATCTGCCCCCACCTTTCTAAAAGTGGTATTTTCAAACACAGAATGTTAAAACCAACTGCACTAAAAGATGTATTTTATCTTTCTGAGTTCAGGAATACTAAACTCGAATTTCTGCCATGTTCCCTGAGTCAGTAAGGATTATAAGATGTAATAATCTAACTGCCCATTCTGACCTATGGAGAACAGGTAGCCTTGCAATAGTGAAAAACGAAAATGGCTGTAATTCAATATTAGGACATGCAACACACCAGGGCATGTCCTGCCTTATACTTAAAATGAACCCTGCCCTTGGGCCTACAATAGGGGTGTCTGATATGAAAAAAAGGGAAGGTTTAGGGACTAGCAAGTGGGTGCACTTGCCCAGTCAGCATGGCAGTACCAGACTGCACACAACCTCTGCAATGGCAGGCCTTAGACACACTTTTACAGGCTGCTTCTGTGGGTGGCACAACCAGTGCTGCAAGCCCACTAGCAGCATTTGGTTTACAAGCCCTGGGCACACTCAGTGCACTGTACTAGGGTCTGACCAGTAAACCAAATCAGCCAATCATGGAATCACTAATTCATACATTAAATTGACAATAGGGAGCACTTGAACTGTGGCACTGGACAGCAGTGGCACAGTGCCCAAAGCATCTAACACCAGCAAAAACACATGAGGCAACAGCAAAAATGGAAGGGAGACCCACACCACCGTGCCAGGTCTAACACTAATGCTCTACCAAGGGAGTCTCTGTTGACAGGCAGACAGCTGCAATGAACCAGGCAACACTCCTAACAGCTCTAATAGCAGTGTAACTGGGACGGTTGGTACTCGTCTAGCCATTACATATAGCAAGGAAGACATGCCTTTGTAGGTGCATTTTGTCTTGAGGGTTGTTTATTTTGAACCAGATGTGTTGAAGCTTTTTGATTTATTATTTTAATATTTTAATTCTTCATTCATCCAAGGGGCTTTTTCTATTGTTATGTTTTAATGTTTTTTGTGGAATCAAAATATCAAAAGCTTCATGAAGCTATCCAAAGAGTTTTGAACTGAGTTTTATTTGTTCAGATAGGTTTTGGAAGTAAGTTGGATTTCTCAGTCCTACAAGCTTGTTCCAAGATCTTTATGTATTTGCAGTAAGCGGAATGCTGTTCTGGTGAGTTGTGGTGTATTGTGTTGTAAGGCAACCAGTAAGTCATCCGACAATCTGATCAAAGTTATCATTTGGAATACAACTAGGTCTGGTTTGCCAAAAATGACATCTAATGTGTGTCCTGCAATGTGTGGGTTTGGTATTGAGTGGTGTCAGGTTGAGTGTGTCAAGTAAGGATAGTTCAGGGATAAAGCAAATTCAGTTTGTCAAAACATATGGTCAGGTCACCAAGGATGCATAGGTTTGAATATTTGTAAGTAGGTTTCAGGCTTTGTCTGAAAATATGTCTGGGAATGTTCCATTGCTGGTTGATAATGTGCAAAGAAGTAGAGAGGTACAGGTAAAGGTTGGGGGTAGGGCTGGATCTGACAAGGATGGCCTCACAACCCCATATGAAACATTTCCGCTTTGGTGAGAGTTCTTGTTATCTTCAATATGATGGATAAGCTGCCTTCTCTTTTGTCTATGTGATTCTGTGTGATGGTTTGGTGGAACAGCATCATGGAATACTAAAGCCATGTCTTCCCTCGACCATGATTCACTTCTGAAGAGTAGGTCAGGTTCTGTGTCTGTCAATTGATCCGAGATGTAGTTTTTGTTTATGGACATAGAATGAGCAGTCACTATTACACAGATTAAAGGATCTTTTTTGGAGGTGATGTTATTTTGTGCTGCAAGAGAGTATTAATTGTCCTTTAACAGCATAGGTGATATGCTATATATGACAAGACTGAATTTGACTTGTTTTTGGGTGCCATTATCTTCATCTAACAGGCTTAGAAAGCATTTTCTATGGTCTATGTGTGTGGGCGGTGAGGAAACTGGGCCGTATATCTGTCTTTGAATAGTAGCATTGTTATGTGGTAGGGAAGGGGATGTGAGATTTTAAGAGCTGTGTGAAGTGACTTTCTTTTCTGTATGTGGAACATGCAAGCGGTATGATCAGAGGTGATGTGAAACATAAGGTTCTGGTTTTGTGGCTCTCAATTCTGCAATTGATGAAAGGTGAGTGAGTAATGTTGTTGTGTATTTCTGAAATGAGTGGTTGGTGTCTTTGTTGCATGGAAACTGTGAGGTAGAGATGGGTGAGAATTTAAATTATTTGTGCTGCCATTATTTTCATAGTGGATACGTACAGTTGTGGGATAGGGGATTTGGGATTTGGGAATGTCTGAGATGTTCTACTGAGAAAGATTTTGTGGGTGTTGAGGGTTAGTTTGGTGGGATAGTATTGTCTGATACTGATGTAGGGTCTTGTGCCAAATGTATTTTTATTGCATAGTTAATTAACTCCTTTGGAAAACAATAGGCACAAATGTTCAGTGTAGGATTGAAACATGATACATTACAAAATACATTAAAGTGCTCAGGAAAGTTACAAACCAGTACTCTTTCATTAAAGTGCCAAAGCGCCGGTACAATAATCATAGAAGTGCTTGTTACCTTTAAAAAACACTATTCTTTCATTGAGGTGCAAAAATGGCAAAATGTCAATTAATCAAATGAAAGAACATATTCCTATCCACCGTAACTGAATGGGCTTAATGAATGATATATATGTTATGCTTGAAAGCCTTTTATTCACAATAGCCAAATTGTAACTGTCTGGATGTTAAGGCAAGTGTTAAGGACAATGTTGCAGTCAATAACAGTTTCTATACAGGAGCCTCTACTCGGCAAGTAGTGCAAGACAAATGCAGGTGACATGCACTATTGATTCTTGTTCCTCATGACCAGTAGCGCCTACTGCCAATAACACTTGGTAGGGGGGCTAATAATAAAAAAACATAACTTACATGCCACTGCTGCTTCCGGACGCCACCTACGTGCTCCTTGCTCCCACCGCCTCAATGCTTCTGTGCTCCAGTCCCCACTCATTCACAACGCTGCTCTCACATGAGAGCAGCATCGTTATTGGCTTGAGCGGGCTGAAATGCTACTCAGTTAAGGCTGCGTTGATTCTTCACCCGGCTGTGCAATATAGTCAGGTGGAAAAATGCTAAGTGCGCATGTCTGTTTGGCTGGCCTAGATGGCTGGCCAAACAGACATGTGCACTTAAAGTGCACCTACGGCTTCTCCTTTCTAGCTGACAAGGCGGCTGCGATAGATTGGATGGCCCCACCCTGCACTCGACTCGGCGGACTGGGGAGATAGTTAAAAATAAAATGTAAATAAAATAGTTGTATTATCATTTTATTTTGAATCTGCTGCTGTTCGACAGTGGGGCAACACACCTCCAACATATTGGAAGAGCCCCCCCTGTCCATGACACCATCTACATGTTTTTGTCAGTGATCATGGTCAGTCATCCAGGAGGTAATCCAGGTTGGGAAAACCGCTCAGGCTTTGGTTCTTAAGCTCAGTTTTAATACATTTTTAACAGCAACTGTCCACGTAAGATTGTTTGCAAAGCGGCGGCAGCTGTTTATCATAAACCAGGCATGAGATCTCCTAATAAACCTGTGTATCTTGAAGTAAAGGCACCTGACACATGCAGCTATTTATATGTTTTTCATATTCTGCAAATGAAACAGGCAGCTCCCATACCTGTTGAGCTTGGAGGAACTGCAAAATGTTTACAAGGTAACCCTCTGAAGGATGATTTTCGGGCAGGACGCAATTCTTCTTTCCAGAGCAAATGGTCCAGCGAAGTTAAACAGGTGTTTTTTTTTAAATTTAAAACAACATTTCACAAACTTTCCTTGCCTTGAGGGTCATTGACTAATTCAAGTCTTATTCGGGCAGGAGTAGCACTGCAAGGAAAACGAAAAAGATGTTTGTAAATAAGCCCTTGGCTTATTTACAAGCCTCTTGAAATGAAATGAAATGAAAATGAATTTTATAAAGCGCGGATAGCTGCCCTGAGGCGTCCAAGCGCTGAGACCAAGGTGCTGCCTACGGACGCCGATGGGCCGAGGGGGAGCTCTATTTATTAAACAGGAACGTTTTTAATTGCTTACGAAAGGAGGACAGGTCAGAATTGGATCTCAGATAAAGGGGAAGGGCATTCCACAATTTGGCCACATTAAAGGAGAATGAGCGACCTCCTGCTCTTGATCTCCTGATCTTGGGAGCTATGGCTAAAAAAGCATGAGATGAGCGCAATTGTTTACTGGGATGATATGGGGTGATCAGAGAGTGATTGATCACTGGGCCTGTTTCCCAGAAGGCCTGGTGGGCAATACACAAAGATTTAAAATTAATTCTCTCCCTGACAGGGAGCCAGTGCAGGCTTTTCAGCCCAGGCTTGGCTGAGAGCCTGTGTGGTATTGTTTACTGGGATGATATGGGGTGATCAGAGAGTGATTGATCACCGGGCCTGATTCCCAGAAGGCCTGGTGGGCAATACACAAAGATTTCAAATGAATTCTCTCCCTGACAGGGAGCCAGTGCAGGCTTTTCAGCCCAGGCTTGGCTGAGAGCCTGCGTGGTAACTGCAGAAGTGTACGTGCTGCGCAGTTTTGAATTATCTGTAGTTTACGCAAGGTAAATTCTGGGGCTCCTAAATACAAAGCGTTGCCAAAATCAAGGCGAGATTGAATCAGGCCTTGTATCACAATCTGCCTAGCCTCAAAGGGTAACAGGGGGAGAATCTTCCTAAGGAGTCTAAGGAGACCAAAACAGATGGCAGATAGCCTGGTTGCCTGGCTGTCAAACGTTAAGGACCTGTCTAACCAGATTCCAAGACTCTTTATGGAGTCCTTGGGGGCTGGTGGCAAACCTAGACAGGGGGGCTAGACAGAATGAATAGAGACTGGAGCGGATCGACCCAAGAGCATAAGCTCTGTTTTGTCTCCGTTGAGCTTGAGGCATGACAAGGTCATCAAGTTTTTCACTTTCTCTAAGCAACCTGCCAAATCAACCTCTGCTGGTGAACCGTCTCCCTGCGCCAAGGAGACCACCAGCTGAGTATCGTTCGCATAGGTAATGATCTTAATACCATATGGACGGACGAGCTCAGCCAGTGGCCTCATATAGACGTTAAACAAAGTCGGGCTCAGGGATGAGCCCTGAGGGACTCAACAACCCAGGGGTTTGGTAAGGGGAGATGGTATCTTCTTCATAAACTTGAAAGGTTCTATCACTCAAGAAAGATTTAAACCACGCTAGCGCTCTACCTGTGATTCCTACATTAAGGAGGCGCTGCAATAAAATTTTATGATTTACCGTATCAAATGCAGCGCTTAGATTGAGGAGGATGACTGCCACCGATCCCCCTTGATCCAAGATCTCTCTAGTTTCCTCCATCACTGCAAGCAGGGCGGTTTCTGTCCCATGCTTAGGGCGAAAGCCCGTCTGAGTGGGGTCAAGAAGATGGTTGCTCTCGAGAAAGGGTGTTAAAAGGCCATTTAGATATTTCTCGAGGATTTTGCTGATTCAGGGGAGCAATGAGATTGGGCGGTAGTTGTTAAAGTTGTTAGTATCCAAGTTGTTTTTTTTTAAAAGTGCCCGCACCATAGCCTGTTTCCACATAGGTGGGACGGTGCTTGTGGAGATGGAGGGATTAAGTACGTCCAGCAAAGTAGGGATGATGGTGTGAGTGACGGAGACCAGTATGCGGGGAGGGGCAGGATCACAGGGGGAGCCTGATTTCACTTGCATCATTAGAGAGGCCAGTGCTTCTGAGTTTAACAAGGGGAACTCATATAGTGTGGGTGGAGAGTGGCAAGTAGTTTCCTGAGAGGGTAAATATGGCGATTCCGCATAGATGTTCAAATCCACATCCGAGAAAGATGAGTAGATTAAGTAGATTTTTTGAAAGAAAACTCCGCCACATCATCATAACGAGATTGCAGATTGTAGATGGATAAAGAAGGTTGAGGGGGCTTGGTGAGGCTTTTCACAATTTGATATATCTCCTTGGAATTGGAGCTGGCTGTGGAGATTTTTCTGTTATAATATGTGGATTGGGCAGTCTTTATCTCCTGTTTATAGGCTCTAATCGCCTCTCTATAACTAGATTTGTCCGATGCGGTGTACCCTAGTCGCCATTTTCTTTCCAATCTTTTACACTGGCATTTCTTCTCCCTGAGCTCTGCTGAGTACCAGGGAGCAGTGTTCCTAGATCTTTTCAGGGTGTTTTTTTTTAATAGGAAGTGAGGAGTTGAGAGAATTCAATATCCAGTTGTTAAAATTGTCATTGGCTGCCGAAGGTTCCTGACTGATTGGTGGTTTTGACATTTCTAGGTCTAGAGCCCATTGATCTAACGACAGTTTGGACCAATTTAGTGCTTCCCTTAGTCCAGGTGTCAGGGCAGGAGGAGTATGGATCTCCCAAATAAGGGGAATCAGTGAATGATCCATCCAGGGGAGAAAGATAGGGGAGTCCACTTTTAAGTTGGGGCAGTTACTAAACACTGGATCTAACAAATGGCCTTTAATATGCGTGAAAGATGGAACAAGCTGGTCCATCCGAAGTGCGGAGAGACCAGCGGTCAACTCTAAGGCAATGTGGTCGGATGTACTATCAAAATGGATGTTAAAATCACCCAGCAGTGTAAAGTTAGAGGGGATGGAAGCTAGCTCAGCAACAGCGGGGGTAGGGATGAATTAAACTGTTTTACAGGCCCCGGGGGCGATAGATGAGCACCAAAGAAAGGCTGATATTCGGGGAGAACTCTAAAGAGAAAGACATTCTTTCACAATCTAGGATGGGATCGGGAGTGCAGCAGCAGGTATTGCGGTCTCTAAAAATAACTGCCAAGTCGCCTCCGTTACCATGGGGGCGATCTTTCCTTACAATTTGATAACCCTGTGGGAGAGCCTGTACTAAATCAGGCTCCGAAAACGGGGTTAACCAGGTTTCGTTGAGAAAAATGGCCTCCGGTTTATATTCATCCAACAATAATGCAATTTCTGTGCGGTGTTTAGGTAAGGACCTGCAATTGAGAAGATACATTTTAAGTGACTGCTGCTTTACAACAAGGGGCGCGATGTTGAGCTTAGCGTAGCATTGCATACAGTGCATAGGCAGATCTAAGGAGTGATAGAGATGGTGGCATGTCGCTTTGACCTGTCTTTTTAAGCTATGCAGTGAGTCTGAGCTATAGCGTCTAATATCCCTAGGAAAAGATACAGGGGTTGTGGACCCTGGCCCCGGCCGGTCGCAGACGGGCGCAGACGGGCTTGCCTTAGGCGCTGCGCCCGCCCGCTGCGCCGTCGGGGGAAGGTGAACATTTATGCGAACGGAGGAGGGCGGGGGACAGCCAACAGCTGGACCGCTACCCCTGCCGTCCACCCAAGATGGCGTCCACCCTTCTCTCGCACCAGCACCTAATCGGCTGTGCAGGGAGCAGGGTTCCAAGAAACGGCGTGGGCGAGGTAGGAAGTGACTAAAGTGCAATTTTTAAAATTAGACCCACAGTGACAAACACAGTTTAAAAAAAATAAATCAGCCGTATATTTGCGCAATTTTTAAAAAAAGATATCCTACGAGCATCAGAGCCCCCGGCTTCCGCCTCAGGGGTAGTTAGCACACTGAATCTGAATCTTGCGCCGCCTCTGCGTCACTTTTAATATGGAAAAGAAGTGACGAACGGACGCGCAAGGGCTTTGTAAATGAGTTTTTTCATCACATAGTACTCGCACCACTAACAGTGGGTTGGTAAGAGTTTGGCATTTAAAATGTTCAACAACGAGCGCATTGACTGGCCCCATAGACTTTTTTGCAGTGTGAAAAAAGTTGAAAATAATGAGGATGCCTTCGATTTTATTACAGCTTTAAGAGCAGGCAAAGAACATCTGGAGTCTGCAAATACCCCTAGGTACTTACACTTGGGGTCCTGTGAGGGATTTGGGGTATGCTAGTATCAAATGCCTGCTTTTGACTTCTTTCTGGTAATTTTTACTTTTCCATGTCTTTATAAGATTGATTCCTAGAAGTATATTTCCTTCACCCAGAGAGTTTATCAGCCTTTGCATGCCAACTTTGGTCTAAATCAGCAAAACTATATCATCAGCAGAAAAATGCTGTTAAAGGTAATCCGCCAATTTTAGGAGCATAGGCATTACCCAAAGTCCAGTTCAGCTGTGAGGTCACAAATAAAGATGTTTAATAGAAATGGGGCAAGAACTCAACCCTTTTTCAGGTCGATGTCCCCAGGTTTGATTCGGATCCAGGTATCGGTAAAAAGCATTTGCATTGCTTTCAAAAGGGACCGTGGAATCCCTAGTTGGCAAGCTTGGCAAAGGGTTTGAAACATAGGATTTGTGTTTGAACGATTAGGGTGGTAGGCTCAACTATGAAAGGAGAGTGTGATGATGTGAGGAATTTGAGAGGGGATAGAGCGGGATCTCCATGTTTAAGGACAAAACATTATTTCCCTCAATTATTTATGGTCAAAACATCCCTTCCCACAATCCATTTCATTGTTCACATAAATCAACACAGGTTCTGAAAACCATAGTCAACTTCACAGGTTTGACCTTGAGCATGCTGATGCATTGCAGTCCAACAATAGACAGCTTTAACAGAAATTAACCTTACCGGTCTGTATTCACCTCCTACTAAACACTAAGGGGATCCACCTCTGGTTCAGAGGACCTCCCAACCCTATATATAGGTGTATGCATCCCTGTCAGGGCCCTATTTAATTTAAGAGCATCCATCAGTGCTTCATTGGTTGCACTTTTATCACAGCTAAATGACAAGCAGGCCCCCAGGTTAATGTGACCCAATTTGAATTAATTTTGCTTTTCTTAAACTAAATTTCTGAAAAGCAATAAAACAAAGGCCCATATAAGCAGGGTGTTTTTCACTTGGCATGGGGGAAAGGTGGCAGGATTGCTTGTTTTACTGCCTTGGGCCACCGTTTTCACTTATAATGTGAATACAGTGTGCGAGTTGCCCCTCGTGCATGAGGACCAAACATCTTTTATCCCTCCTCCAAAACTCATATGGCAACGTAAAAGACATGAAGCAGATTGCTGTTGATCACTGCGTAGTCTTTTATTAAATCTTAAAGCAGAGTAATCCTTTACTCATCTTTGTTTAAGGTACTTGACCATTTCTTCCAGGCAAAGGTATGCACACAACACTCTTGTGATCAATAGCATTAGATTATTTCCATTCCAAGCAATACATTATTCAAACGATATTATTTACATTCCAATCATGGCCATACATCCTCGTCATGGCCCCTTTGCTTGTTGCGCCAGCAGGCCCCAACTTGCACTGTTTTCCAGTTGTAACTTTCCATGTTAGTCCTCCACCCAGAGAGAGGCACTACCACCAGGGCACTGTTTACGCCTTGGCCCCTCCAACGTTTCTTAAACATACACACAGCCATCCTGGGTAGGGCAGGAGAGTCCAGGACCACCAGCAGATCAGTCCCCCCTCCCGCCAGCCCATAGCCCCGAATGAATGCTTGCCCTGTCCAGGGTCAGCCAGTCCATGCCAAAAAAAAAGTCCACACCCTTCTCTTGCCTGGGACCCCGCCATTCTAGACCTTATTTCTAGGGATGGGTGGGTGTGTCTCGTTGCTTGTCTGCTGCCACCAGAGCTGCTTGGAGAGGAGAAAGAGGATTAATCTGTATCTCCCAACGCTTTTATACGCACTGAGGAGCGGAGGTCAACCCTGCACCCTTGATGATGTTGTGCTCACAGGGGCCATGCCTAACCCTCTGCTTTGCCGCCTTCTCCTCCCTGCCTCCTTCCTGCCTTGAAGAAACCATGCCAGCTCCCGCACAAGATGCCACTAAGGGTGCCACGGCCCTAGGTGCGGGTGGTGCCGATCATATTGTGCATATAACGTGCGAGTCGCCCCTCCTGCCTGAGGACCAAACATCTTTTAGATCTCCTCACAAACTCATATGGCAACATAAAAGACATGAAGCAGATTGTTGTTGATCACTGCATATTCTTTTATTAAATCTTAAATCAGAGTAATCCTTTATTCATCTTTGATTAAGGTACTTGACCATTTCTTCCAGGCAAAGGTATACACAAGCATATCAAAAGCGTCAGATTATTTCCATTCCAAGGAATACATTATTCAAACGATATTATTTACATTCCAATGATGACCATGAATCCTCGTCATGGCCCCTGTGCTCGTTGCGACAGCAGGCCCCAACTTGCAATGTTTTCCAGTTGTAACTTTCCGTGTTAGTCGTCCTCCCAGAGAGAGGTACTACCACCAGGGCACTGCTTACACCTTGGCCCCACCAGACTGGGGTATACCCCCTCCAACGTTTCTTAAACATACATACATGCATGCTGGGTAGGGCAGGAGAGTCCAGGACCATCAGCAGGTCAGTCCCCCCTGCCACTAGCCCATAGTCCCCCAATGAATGCTTGCCCTGCCCAGGGTCAGCCAGTCCATGCCAAAAAAGAAGTCCACACACTTTTCTTGACTGGGACCCCGCCACAGGGAAAGGAGCTTACTGGCTCTCTGCCCCCCCCCCCCCTAACCTATATCTTGTGTAACTGCTAGGGTGCAACCCTCAAAACACTTACCAACTCGGGTATGGCTAGACAATCAGGGTGCTACCAAGAGGTCAACTCCCTCTCCTACCAGCCCGGCGCCCCACCAGCTACTTACAGGCTGATGGCAACTACTAGGCCCCCTACCAGCATCTCCAAGGAGCCGCCTAACACACCGTCCGCCGGAATGCCTGTGTTGTGGCCAACCTCTTGGCCGCTCCCATCCTACCAGGGAACTCCCGGGTAACACAGGTAGGGCTGACAAGTCTACGATCTCAGCCGGTCAGTCCTCTTCTCCACCAGCTAGGCCGTTATCAGGTGCCCTCCCTCATGCCTCCAATTTGGCACCAGATATCCCACCTATGGCTCTCCGCCTATGCACAAAGCCCAACCAGGCAGCATTATGCCAGTGACCTCTTCATCCCCAATCGGGATGGGCTGTCTGCCCCAAAATTGCCCCTCCCAAAGTTTGGGCTGCTTCTCAGCCCAAACATCTGATACTCCTGGTAATGGACAATGGAAGCTTAACTCACTACTATATTATTGTGGACCATTCTACCAAAGGATGCTATCTTGCTTCCCCGCAATGTGCTTTTGATAACTATACCTGCTAAATAGTTGATGCGTCCGGGGCTCTTACTGCCATCTCCAAAACTAGTGTCTAGTCTTGAACCTACCAGACCGCATCTCTGTGGACTATTGCAACGGCCACTGCCCTGCGCTGACTTTGATATGTGGAGGGGGCGCCCTGGCCAGAGGGAACAATATGATTGCACCACCCTTCATGAATATTGGCACCCCCCTATCACCATAAATCAGTAGGCTGCTGAGAGCTGCAAGACTGTTCTCGTTGTCCTCACGTGCTTGAAGGTGATATCCAATTCTTAGCCCACCTACCCTGGCCCAAAGTCCTTAAACTACTTGTTTGCCTATGAAAACAGGGTTACCACCCAAGTCCCCACGCCAGCGACTTGGGCCTACCCTTTGTGCTGCATGAGGAGAACCCGCTACCAGTAGCCCAATCCTGTATGCTTTTCTTTGGCATTCCATACCTCTTTTACCTGTAGCCCCATCCTGTATCCCAATGCTGGAGTACGCCACACATTGGATTTTCCCTAGTGCTACAGGGCTCCCTGCTGCCTGGGTCATTATTGAAAATGAGAGGGCAGCTGTCCAGAACCAGCAGGTGATGTACTCACTTAAACTAGAAGTGATCATTTGCTCCCCCACAGCCCGCTCGCTATTTTTGACCCAATGAAGGACATTACCATGCAGCCCTCAAACATATGCTGTCACGCTATCCCTGGGTATTTACATATCCCATGCCTTTCCATACCTTCCCATATCTTCCCATATTACCTCAATCGTGGCATACCAAAGCCAGCAGTTTACATTGATCCTGCACCTTATGCTGCTCATTGCATTGCCAATTAGCGACCCTATGCAGGAATCCGCTACACGTGCCCTTAACCCGTGATGCTGTACCTCCACCTATGCCTATTTTTATCTCCCAAGCTAACTATACTTGCTTCACTGCCATGCCCTGCTTATGACCTAGCATGCACCATGGCATGCTGAGTGACACCGGTCCACGTTAGCCCCAACCTGACTGTTATGCGAATACTAGATCCATATTAGCGGCAATGTGCTGGAGATCGCATCACCTGTCATTGAACCTGGATGCTGTATCCCTGCCTAAGTATATTTTTATCTCCCAAGCTAACTATGCTTGTGTCTCCTCCATACCCTTCCTATGCCTCTGGAAATGCTATCAATCATGTTGTGCTAAGGTCAGTGTACCCGCCGATCCCCTCTTGACCCACTAGAAACTCATTGCCTTGAGTGAGGGATGCCACTACAAACTGACACTCTGGTATTATCCTTTGCTGCATAGAAGCTATCAGCGTTTTGCACCTTGAGCAGTCTGAGGTAGCCCCCAGCGTCATGTAATGTAATGCCCTTCTCCAACCAAACAACTCTATCCAGATCTCAACCACCAGTGTAGGTCCCAGAATGCAAGCGAGGGGCTTCTAATTGGTCATTTTTTTCAAATGATTTCCCGTCCGCAACCACCTGTCCGAGCCTGCATGTATATTAACGGGTCTGAGTCATCACGTTCCCTTCTCGGCCCCAGCTCCTTGTCCACTCCCAGTGCTACCTAAAGGTGAGCCCTATTAATATTTAAGCATCCATACTGTCCATTGATACCATTAGAGCACACAAACGCCAAGTCATGGGATGACAAGGCCAGCCCCTTTTAATGACTCAATATCCATTTCCGCCCCTTGCTAAACGATTCGGGCCCGCCATACCATGGCATTGGCTGTTGCCTCCTCATTGTCCCTTGCCCAGTGTTGCTCTAGTATTACCCCCATTGCCATTTTATAAGGTGCACAGCTTATCTGCCGTACTCTTACATTCTTTCCATCGCCCCTGATCCTTAATGTTTATGAGGTTGCCATCTCTTTAAATAAACCAATGCTTCGTGTCCGCCTAATTCTTCACTCTCTACACTGTCCGGGATGCCACCGTCTTTGATACTGACTTCTCCAAAGCCACACGCTTATCTGCAAACACGACCATCATAACAGACCTTGCCTTAATTACCTCCTGCACTGTGATCTCCATCCACCGTAGCACCACATCCTAGATACTCCCAGCATCTCTGGGCATGACATCCGGTATTGCCAGCCATCTGTCTCACCCCCACTGCTCCCGGCTTCCGGAGATGCAGACCCCGATGGTTGAATCTCGGGAGATGGTTGAATCTCGGGAACTCGGTCCACTCGTCTTGCCGCCCCACTGCTCCGCGTGGCCCCATGTACCATGTGCCACCAGAGACCACATAGACCGGCTACAATATCACGCACCACAACCGCTTCACCGTCTCGTAAGTATTACCGATTGGGTCAAAAGTATCCCTGGCGACAACCCGCGGTGCGCCCCTCCAACAAATGCCTCAACCAAATGGGCCGACATAACTCATCCTGACATGTGGGAAACCCTACAGCGCCGCGTGAGGGTCCCCCTCACCAGACCTCGAGACCAAATGAATGCCTGGCAGGCCCATCCAGTACACCATTCCTTTGTAAGCCGTCCCGACCACCCCCAGTGGCCGACCCCATCCTTCCATCCTGTTTCACTGCCGACACAAACACAGACTTGGGCTCCTATGGAGAATTGCATGAAAATCTGTCTGGACAGGCCGTAAAACTATCTGCACCAGACTGCCAAAAACTGTGGGGTATATTACCAAGCATAAGCGAAAAATATCGCTAAGCTTGGTTAGCGGCCAAAATTATATCGCCGAGCTTCGCCTATTTATATCGCTTAGGAGCCTTGATATTATCGCTGAAAAGTCTGCGATATTCATGCATTACCGAGCAAATGCTCTTAGCCATGTTATCCACCTACCATTGGATAACATGGCTAAGAACTGCTCTGGTCAGGCGTTAGCTTTTGGAGATAATCGCGCCTAGCGCGATTATTCCCAAAAGTAGGTAATAGGAAATAGCGATGTTAGTGACTGTTTCCAGTCGCTAACATCTTGGCACGCCCACTTTGCATGTCATTAGCACTAATTATCACTGACATGCAAAGTGGGCCCCAAGATGATCGCTATCTCCTCCTAGCTGTCGCTAACTGGTGTTAGCGACAGCTAGGTAATAGGGCGATAAAATTATCGCCGCTTTAGCCGGAAAAATTCCTGCTGAAGCGGCGATAAGGCCCTTGGTAATATGCCCCTATGTTCTTTCACTGCATATTAAATGACCACCTGAATTAATTCTGTGGGCGTCAAAAATCAGAGAGTTACAACCGCAAAATGCACCCCTCCAACCAATGCCTCAAACAAATGGTCCGACAATAACTCATACAGACATGTGGGAAAGCATACAGCGCCGTGTGCTGCGCCAAAGGCCCACCCCGATCTCGAGTCCGAACAGACGCCTCGTAAGCCCATCCAGTACAACCCTTCTTTTATAAGTCATTCCCGACTACCCCCGGCAGCCGACTCTATTTATCCATCCTGTTTCAGCTAAAAGATTCTATCTATCCATCCTGTTCTAGTGAAAAACAAAAAACACACAGGCCTGGACTCCACCATATCGTCTCATGGGGCCCGCCACATTAAGCATCAGAGTCCCTGACATGCTGCCCACACCGCAACCGTGCGTCTCGGCCCCGGAGCCGCCCATGACACACAGCTCTGCAATCCTGCCCCAACCCAGCAAAAACACAAACAGAGGCCTGAACTCTACCGTAATATCCCATGTGGCCCGCCACAGTAAGCATCAGAGCCCTCCACACGCTGCCCACACTGCCACCGTGCATCTAGGTCCCCGAAACGCCCATGGCACACAGCATTGCAATCCTGCCCCAAAACCCAGCGAAAAACAGAAACATCGGCCTGGACTCTACCATATTGTCCCATTTGGTCCCCCACAGTATGCATCAGAGCCCTCGACACTCTGCCCACATCGCAACCGTGCATCCAGGCCCCCGAGCCACCCGTGACATACAGCACTGCAATCCTGCCCCAAAACCAATACTGCTTTATGGACAATGTCGCCCACTGTCTACTCTCTGCAGGAAAGGTCCCACAACCTGTAACAGCCACAGCGTGACCCCTCAAGGTCCTGGCGCCTTGCCCAAACCCAACAACCAGTTACCAAGGGAGTGCACATGCCCCGCTAATTACCCCACATTTTCCCTAAGGACCCGTGCAAATCCTGAACTTTGGTCTCCCCTGTCTCCCTTTACTGACCGCTTGGCTCCGCTGTTTAATTAAGCAGCTGTACATCATTACCAATCCTTTCAAAAAAGGATTGGACCCACCAGATACTGAGCCTCAGCCTTTCGCCTAAGACCATCCCACATGTAATGCCAGCGGTCCAGTTTCCCTTACTTGGATTCGAACTTGTGACCTTCCAAACACTGTATTACCCAGAACACCACCACTACTGAGCCAAACTGAGCGTACTGAGCCAGACTTCACGATCACGTTCC
The DNA here is from genome assembly GCF_964261635.1 of Lissotriton helveticus. Taxonomy (NCBI): domain Eukaryota; kingdom Metazoa; phylum Chordata; class Amphibia; order Caudata; family Salamandridae; genus Lissotriton; species Lissotriton helveticus. The sequence continues at coordinate 432,367,043 of NC_136065.1, forward strand.
ACCACAAGGCTAATAAGTGCACCACAATATTTGCTAGCGTTGTCCACGATAACAAACCCCAGTTAGCATTTCTGCGGACAAAACGCACCAACATATTCTATCAACCCACAAAAACCTGACTATGGTGTGAGGCCCTCTCCTTTTCTCCGTGTGCAGCGACCCAGCTTACTAACTTTTTCTTTTTTCCACTGTCGCGTTTAAAAGATTCTTCCTCCTAATGCCTAGCTACCACCTTCCGACAATGGGTAACTCGTAACTCTTTGCTGTTCTGCTGCTACCGGAGCTGCTTGGAGAGGACAAAGAGGATTAATCTGTATCTCCCAACGCTTTTATACCCACTGAGAAGGGGATGTCGACCCTGCGCCCTTTCATGACATTGCACTCACGGGCAGGCGCGCAACACCCATTGGGCTCACGAGGCTTCAGCCCCCCCGTCGTGCCTGTCAGCCCGGGCGGACACAGCTTCACGGGCTGGCGAGCATGTAATTGCAGCCGCACCCGAGTACTTAACAGGTCCTTAAAAGACCATTTAGTTGTAAATGAGGCTTTTGTTGTGTGGTCACCCCTTCTCACAGCCACTTTGTCCGTGGTTGGAAGAATTAGCCTCCCCCCCCCCCCCGAAATATTTTCAGCCGGCCCCGAAATTTGGCTCTAGTTGCCCGCCTGCTCACAGGGGCCAGGTCTAACCCTCTACCTTGCCGCCTCCTCCTCCCTGCCTCCTTCCTGCCTTGAAGAAATCATGTTGGCTCCCGCACGAGATGCCACTAAGAAGCTGACAGATGGCTGGGTTTCATAGACCACTACGTCCATGAGTAACAAGCAGTGGCGGCTCACTTTGAACAGGGGTGGTGGTGGGGCTGGAGGGTGGGGTGTTGGGGCCAAATGGGGGGTGGAGGGGATTAAACAAAAATAAAAAATGTACCTTCCCTGCCACATGCCTCTCTCGCCACCGCATGACTCTCCTCCTCTGCTGGAAGCTTGGGAAGCACTCAGGCTCTACCAGCCAATTACGACCCTGCAGGAGCAGCGTCATGATTGGCATGAGCATTCTGTTTGGACGCTCAGGCAGTGCCTGGGGAGGCTCAGCATATTCTCCACTGGGTGTGCAACAACACAGCCCAATGAAGAAAATGCCAAGTGTGCATGACAGTTTAGCCGGCCCTAGAGGCCCGGACAAACTGTCATGTGCAATTAAAGGAGTGCAAACCACTCCTTCCCTGCTCTGGCGTCACGGAGCCAGCCCAGCGACGACTCCGGTATAGAAAAAAAAATGATGATATTGTCTTGGTATTATAATTTTCTCTTTCTTTTTTTCACTGCTGCAATAGCAGTGGGGCGACAAGCCGCCACTGGTCACACGTGGTTCGTCCTCACTAAACAGGGTGATGCAACAGTGAGTTTGGTGAGGGGGATAGCTGCTGATTCACAGCACAAACTAAATGAATCCGAAATCTTGTTATACATGTAAAGCAATTTGCAAGAGAAAAATAAACTTCGATATTGGACTGGGAAGATCACACCAACCTAGAAATCAACATGTAAAACACGCGTTTGTTTCGTTTCTTCTCCTCTTCACCTTCAATGGACTCGTTCAGTCCCCAGAGCTCAAGACTGGCATTGATCACTTGCATTGTTTTGTACAGCAATACGTAAGATTTAAAAAGAAGGACAGCATAATTGCATGCTGTTGTTCTGCATGTTTCTTTTGTATGACTGTTTTGCAAGCAATATGCCTTCACTAACAGGTAGTTAGTACTTTTTCTAATTTTAAATAGCCCAAATTGTAGAAAGGTGTGCTACAAAACATCTTTATTTTTTAGAAACTCTGCGTACACCCGATATATAAATGGACAACATTGTAAACCACTTTCACATGCTAGAGTTGTAAATTGTACAAAAGTCAACCATCCCAATTCTCCCAAGTGTTGGGAGTATTTACAAACTGCTGTGTGTGTTAGGAGGGTTCTGCAGTAAATGGGTTTATTGGAAATGTAACCTTTTGACTCCCTGTCCTCTTCAGTATTTTTCTAAAGTATTTCCAGATAATAATATGGTAGAGATGTGACAAAGAGTCTCTGGTGTAATTAATAGTTATTTTCCTGAATGTAATGCTTAGGCACCCACTCTCAGGATTGTCAGACTCATTCAAAATAATGGTTCCTCGTGTTACTGAAGCCAAGGCCTGAAGCTGAAACCCTTTTCTTTATTTACAAGAGTCTAAGAAGTATCATACTCTTCTCTTTATTCAGAATCTCAGGGTAGCTGGTATCCATGAAGAAAACAATTCAAAAAGAAAATAAATAGAATCCGATGTTTGAAGGACCAAAACCCCTCCTCCTACATAAGAATAAAGCTTCCAGGTACAGAGCCGTAAAAATGGAAATGTCTGGATAAAAATAAATATTGAACGAGCGCCAACCACGACAACAAACAAAAAGGCCCCTGTTCTCACTTCTTCAAAAATCACTTTTGAATTCTTTTCCTTAGAGCTGTGACTCCAAGATACATGTTTTCCAGCCTGCTAGAATTCAGACAAATGAAACCGTGGTAATTTTGAAATAGCCGGGTGTTCTCTCTCTTTCAAATGTGTTTCAGTGACAAGTCTACATGTTTGCAGAAGTCCTTAATAAAACGTGCATCCATCCAAGAGTTACAGCCAAACAAGATTTATTTTTTCTTCTTTAGGTTCCAACCAGCAAATATTTCAAGTGGGAGAATATCTTTTTGTCTTAATCAAGGGTACATAAGCAAATTAACGGAACAATTGCTACATTACAGTTGATGAGCAAAAAACATTTCTTTGTGGAAATGTGTTAATATTCCAAAGTCTACTGCCACATTAAATCCTCTTCCAGATGAAGTGTAGGTAACACAGTGATGGGTAATTAGACTTGGATCTGGGTGTGGAAAGGCTGGCCCTGCAGGATGGTATCCCTATGGTTTCCAGCAGTATCATATTTATTCCTCTTGGCTTATCCATGAAGGACATTTGGAGAGAGTATACATTGCTTTGTGGGCAATCTTGATATATTCACTTGGGATTTGAGGTATCTCACATTGGAAGCCAAGTAGACTTGTGGGCTTCCCCCTGTGTCCAGCACGGATTTGAAATTGAGCTGTACAGAATAACTATAGAACGGGTATTGTGGGCTCGAATTGCCCTTTGCTACCCATTGTTGCATTTCACTGCTGTAATTATGAAGCCCAGCAAGAGCACTAAATGGTTAGAGTTTTAGTTCTTCTTTCAGCTTTCAGCCATGATGTAAGTTGATAGGAAAATGGTATTCCTGCCAGATATCTATCTTTGAGTGTCTGGGGTATGTTTCAAAGCTAGAAAATAGTGGATAGTCCTCAATCTGCCTCGGCTTTATACCCAGTGTGGGTTTACTCACATGAGTCTTGTACAGGTTGTTGTATGGCGCTAGTCATTTTCAAGCAGAGAGTTTACTTTCTAAAAAATGTCCACACAGGTGGTTTTTAACCCATGCCGATATAATTATCATACAATTGTGTGAATTACTTGTATATTTGTCCATTTGGCACAGTGTAAACTTTTGGCTTGAATGGGCTGGTCGTGGATATCCGTTCTTATATCCTGGTTTTTGTTTGTCCCAGGTAAGAGCAATTCTTTCCTGAAGTCAGTATGCGTCCCCACAATATGAATTTTGTGTGGAAGACAGGTGTGCTCAGGAAGGATTGCACACTGAAAGAAAATCCAGTATTATAGAAATCTCCAAGAAGTTTGAAGCTCAAGACCGATGATCCTGAGAGCCAACAAAGAGGGAAGTTGAAGATGCGCCCAGCATGTAGATTGATCCAATTCTCAAAGAAAACAAGTCTGGGACAAAAATGCTTGGCTGAAGGGGTGTCGAACCCGCCGGAAAATGCTGCTACTGTGTTCCAACATAGGGAAAAGAAGGGAAAGCCATTCTTAAATAGTGTACTAATGCTCAAAGGAAATGACAGAAAATCACACGAGCCTGGTCAAAAACGACAGGGAAAAAGGAATACAGAAAATTGCACTTCTCCATCTTAGAAATACAGGGCAGGATATGTTATGTTATGTTAGTTCATTTTATAAGGCACACAGCTACCTCAAAGGGTTTCCTGGCGCCTGCCTGAAGGGAACATGAGACAAAATAGAAGATTATTAATTAAACAACCAAGTTTTCCGACATTTGCGCAAGTTCCCATAGACTGTTTCGTTGTGGAGTGACATGGGAAGAGAATTCCACAGAGAGGGACCTAGATACGCAATGGATCGGCCGCCGATCCGCGACAGTAGTAGTGGAGAGGAGAGGGCAAGATGGTATGTGGGAGCAAACTAAGGTTTGTCGATATTGAGGGGCAATGCCAGTTTTGATCTCAAACATGTAGCTCAAGGCCTTGAATTTAATATGATTCTCAGGGGCGGTGGGTGACATTTGAAAGTGGTGGGGCGCAAAATGATTTCCATCCAGCACCGTAGCGAGCGAGCGAAGCGAACGAGCCCGAACCCCAATAGGGGGGTTTGGGGGGATAACCCCCCCCAAGAAAATTTTGAAAAAAAACAAGAAAAATCATGCCTGTTCAAGCAAATTTGAGAAAGCAGGAAGGTTAATAAAGCAATTGTGAAAGTGCAGTTATTACATTAATAGATGGCATAACATAGGTAGCTGCTTATTCAGTATAACCACAGAGCTTCATACACTCACACTTGTAAAAGCCTCTAATGTGAGCCATGATGTCTTGCCTAAGGCACAAACTGGACTGATTAAGGTAATGCATTTTAAATATAAATTGGAAATGTGAAAGGAGTGTGTAGGAAGACTTCATGGACATTGTTGGTAATTTAAACACCATTATTCAGCTCATGGATATCTTCTAATAGTTATGCGCGGCAGCTTGCCTCTCTAAAGGCATAGAAAATCCTCTGAAACATCACACATGATGAATTCTAAAATGTTACAAGTCATGCACTCAATGCCTCTGTATTTCTGATGCAGGTCATAATATTGCTGTCATGCTCTTTCTGCACACTTGATACGGGTGGAATTTTTATTGCCATATTGTTGCAGTGCCCTTAACATGCTGATGGAACGACATTCAGCATGTACTTATATTCAACTTTTCTCTATTTGAACTATACTGTTACGCCAGCTTTAAACATTAGAAATTTAAGGCTTTCATCAGCTAGACCAACAAAGATGTACCAGGATTTTCGGAAAAGTATGGACATAAGCCTTTGAATTTATTTATAGGCGCCACCACCCACAGGCCAACCTTCCTAGCATGCATAAAGGTGCACATCAGATCTGCTCAGCCTACTAACACCGTTCATTCTCTAAATTCTATCAATTCTAGGACCAGCGCTTAATTGTAAAATAGTTAGTGCAGGGGGGCAATGGATTACTTGGGAGCCCACTGCTTTACTGTCAAACACCAGGGTTGCCAAATGAAAAGGCTGCTAGTCTTGATTCTTTCTACCTTGTTCCTCTTTCTTCCACATTCATTACTTTCTTTTAATCCCATGCTTGCAGGTTCTTTCTCATCTCTGCTTTCTACCTATGTCACTGAATTCTGTCTTTCTCTTATTCGTGCTTTCTCCATTCTTTGCTTTTCCCTCTCTTGCTCTGGGTCAACGTCTGATAATGAAAAATAAGTCCCAGTCGCCCAAAATTTGCACCGGTGCCCACCACCTGGAACCTAAGCTATTACTAGGACCATCTTCAGAGAAAACAAGCATAGTATTCAACAACCAAATTCACCCATGCGCCAACAGGAAACCCAAGAGCGACAGTCAACATCACGCTGTAAAAGGGCCCTGAAGAAACAGAAACTGCAAGTTGACATGGTAGTACCCCTACACAGTGAGGGTACCCAAACCACCAGTCACTGTGGGCCACACTAAAAGCCATGCCCCGCTAAACAAATCTCTGTTATAATAGCAAAGCATAAAATAACATAACATGACCTAACATAACAAAACAAATAAATTGATATATAAGCAATGGTACCAAGATGTCTCACTTAAAATTGTAAAGAGATATTAAAGGAAAAGGAGACTGAGACTCTAAACAAGCGAGTATGCCGTGCATGCATCTTTTAACATTATGAAAAATGCATGGATCATTTGACAAATTTGTATTAAACAACAATGTTTACACAACAGCAGAATGACAGGACAGTGCAGAACATAAGCGACATATGTTGTAGAACTGCACAATTGCCCTAGTTCTCGGCTAAAATAACAAACTCATTAAATTCTCTGCAGAGATAGATAGAAGGCTTCTACAGTGATTGGTATCTTATTCTGAATTGGAAGTATCAATGAAGAAAAACATGTTCTACATTTCTGCCCTGCTAAGGAATATGCTCTGCCCTCCACTTGTGCGTGCCAGGCAATTCTTGGAAAGCAGCTTCCCGTGTGTAGCTGTAGATAACAAAGGAGGCCTGTGCATGGAGCAAAAACGCGCATGGGGCATACTTCAAGGGAGCTGGCTAACCTCTTCTGCCTGGGGAAGTTCAGACCGCTCTGACGCCGAACAAGCAGGATTTTCTAGGCAGTAGAGTGATGATGCAGATAAGAGTGAACTGAAGTAACACTAAATATCTTTACTCCCAACAGAGTGCATAACTTCAACACTCTGAAACACGTCGCTTCATAAACATGGGCAAGAAACTTGATGGAGCTTTGAGGTCCTGCAACAAAGGCAGCGTTACTCTTCCTATAAGCCGGGAAGCTTAGTGTTCCTGAATGACATGCATACATGTGTACCTAAAGTTGTGATGTACCCGTCAATAAAACAAGGTGTATAGCGCATGCTTAGGTAAAACATACTTTCACCGATGGCTATCTTAACGCAGAAAAGCGGATGCTATTGTTATCCAACTCAACTGTATTTATTTTATCGACCTTAGAAAAATGAAAGGCTAAGTGGGCAAGCTAGGATTGGAACATGTGATCATGGAGTCCAACAGAGAGCTATGACATAAATGCTTTAGACCACAGACCATCGCTGTTTTGGAGATGTGTTGGTTGGAGGGGCAGAGAGGGCATGGCCACAGACTACTACTGGATAGTTTTGCATGTCTTAAATCTAAGTAATACTGCAACACCTAGAGACAAGGCCACTGGAATTATGCGGCAGGGAAGGACCAAAGTATGTGGCAGGGTTGGCTGGATTATGCATCAAGAAAAGTCAAATTGTGCAGTGTAATGTGCCACACTCTGTGATAGTATTACTTCATAACTTTGACAGTTTTACACATGGTAACGGTGTTAAGGCAAATATTTAACCTTACTAATCCCCGATTATGCGGAAAACGCTGCGGCAACAGAATCGCATAATTCTGGTGGTCTTGCCTATAGGTGTGAAACAAACTAGTGATGCAGAGACCTTGTCTGAAAGTTGCAAGTGACCTCTAACCTTCAGAGCTCGCAGTGTCACTTGAACTTTGCCAGAGACGTCCAGCGCATTAAGCCTCTGCCCAAATGCAGCCAGAAATGGACCATCAGACTCCCAGTAGGCCCCGCTCAATGCCATTTGAGCTGTACTGACTCCGAGCAAGACCAGTGCAAATGAGCATTGACTTACGGAAACCTATATTAAAACTATTGGCTACAGAAGAGAACATTAAAACACCATAAGATTAAACAGACCCTCAAGCAGGGAAGGAGCTGTGGTGAGCCTAAACCATCACCAAATGCACCGAAAGCTGCCTTACATGAAAAATAACCATAAGGGCCCCGAACCAGTCAAAGCCCAGGGTTCCATGGACAGATGTACACAAACAAAACAGGATGTGGATTGGAGGAGTCCGTCCTTTATGAGGTCTGGGAGGGGTGTGGTGTATTCCGGAACTGTGGCAAAACTTTGTTATCAATATCAAGACTTAGGGAGCTTGGAAAGTAGTGCCTGGCCTGAGGGGATGGACTGTACTCATAGAGTAAGGAATGGAACGAGGAACGGGATGGAGAAGTAAGCATTTGTGAGTACCGTACATCTCATGCAGTGCGTCCTCTGCAAGAATTAAATGGAAGTGTTTGTCATTTGTCAAAAGTGTAATTTATGAGCACGCTTAAACTTAATTTAAAATGTATATAAATGACCCATGTTACCCCTTCATGTTTTTAATCTACCCCAGTGTCTTTGCCATCATGGTATAGTTATGTTCCCACAACATTCCATTTCTCTCTACAAGATTCCTTTTGTAGGACCCCACTTTCCATCGCTCAGCCTCAGTCGCCAGGCCTTCTCTTCCCTTTCTTCGCTCCCTCTCATTCTTTCTTCCATAAGGCCTCGCCTTTGCTCATCTATTGCCCTACTCACCGCATGCCCATTTCTTCTTTGCTTTCTCTACACAGCTTTCCACTACTGAACCTATTTTTTCTCTCCACGTCTACTTCTAGGGTGGACCTTTCTGCTCAGGATGTACTATTAAAGAGCATGGTTTGTGGCATCAACCTGCGGTGATTTGTTTCTGAAATCAGGCCCTGCTTGAACAGTTTCCCAAATCAAAGTCTTGATGCGAGGCGGAATACAGTCTTCTCACCACCGACACCCTAGGGAACAAAGCCCAATTTTTGCGACTCACTTCCTCATAAAATGTCGAAAGTTGCTGCACTGTAAACCACCATAGACCTACCACCTGCCCTGTGCATCTCATGTTCTCTCTCAATACTGCTTTACAGAGAAATGAAACTCAGACCTGAATGTAGCTCTCAGAACCATACAGATTCAGAGATTGGTCTAGAAGCAGCCGCTTAGTGGGCAGGCAGCCTAAGATTAGTAACTCATGTCGCTAGCCATGGCCCAAATCCAAACCCAATTCGAAGTCATCCTGAATTTCATGATCCTGGACATTCATTTAACAAACAGAAACAATGGGGAGAGCAAGGATAATGTTCACCAGAGTGAACAGGGAGTACTCCTGTACCCCTGAATACTAATATAGAAAAACAAATGAAGGAGTACCACCAGTGAGAATTCACCAGTTGCTGTAGGGGTGCACGGTTTCTTTCGAAAAAAGGGGAAAAATCTCCTTTTATTAGAAACCCCTCACTCATCACCTAGTGATGACATGCTTCATCATCGGGGTCCACCCTAATGACCTAGCGTCATCAGGGTGTGCTTCAACACCTGATTGCAGTGGAGCAGGTTGTGAGTGATGGTGCGTGAACAAAAGGGTAAGTGTGTTAAAAATTGTCCTGGTTTTAACTTAGAAAAATAAAGACTTTTTATTGGTAAGTAACTGGACAATGTTAAAATCGTGGCGAGATAAAGTGAGGGCAGTGATGAGCCCGTGTATCTCTTTTATGTGTTGGGTCTACATGTTTCAACCTTGGTGGTTGTGTTGAACCAGGTTTTCATCAGGACCTAAAACCAAAATGGTGGATGGTCTGCGTCCCCTAAAAGACGCACCCGATCCTACCATATGGAACCACTGGATGGCAAAAAATGTGCCCGTGGTATATGCTCGCTCCACAGTGGGTGAGCTGTAAAAACTCAAAACACCTGTAAAAGAAGTATGGACATTTGTCACATATTGATCGTATTTACAAGCCTGTAACGTAGTGCAGTGCTTCAACGTTGTGTCAGCATGCGGTCTCACCCCGTTACATGGTGAATTCAGTGGTAGCATAATACTGTTAATATTACCGGTATTCGCGCTTTACTCCAACATACTTCTAGTGGGAGGAGGGAAGTGATAGTGCACAATGCGGGGCGGTGAGTATTAACCGCAACTTGCACACTAAAGAAGTGCTGTGATTGTTTTCTTATTCACAACTTGCACGCAGTACTTTAATTCATCACCGCGTGGTACTGTCTCGCATACTAATTAGTTTGTGCGAGGCTATATCAACTTTGGATCGTGCATGCACTGTCATATTAAAATTGTACAACATAGGACAAAAAACGAACATGACACAGACGTTTGACAAACAAAGAAAGTATAACCAAGGCTCACTCTCAGTGGAGTGTTCGTGGACTTCATGGGGCAGGGGAGGTTACCCTCGTGATAAAACGTATTCTGTAAGGGAATAGATTGTAAAGGGGCGTTATTATGAGCGCGAATGGTTTCTAAGCAGCCAAGCCCTGGTAGCGCTCGTGGCGGCGCTCGTTCGTGGTAGAACATGCCTTGCGTAAAGATTAGATCTCTACTTACAGTTTTCGCCGAGGATTGTTACTTGCAACCTACTGCCTGCACCGCCCCGTTAGTAATAGGATGGGTGTAGGCGGAAGTAAATAAACCGAGGGCGAAGCCGTGATGGGCGTGGTTAAGCCCCGATCACGTGCTCGGCAGCCCGGCAAACTGAGGCTCTGGGACGGTGGCTCAACATGGTCAAAGCGGTGCAACACTAGTGTGTGTTCGAACCGCGGGCATGGAGGATGATTACAAAAAGCGGGCACAACAGTCTGTAATTAATGAAAAACGGACTGATAATATTGTCCAAAGAAATATATAATAATATATATAATAAAGGCAAGTGACTGAATATTAATTCCAATTATATCAATCATGAATGGCGAGACCACAAGATCTTAGCCAGTAGAAGACCTATAGGGAGATGGAATTAAATAGGAGTCTAAAATAAGGACCCCCCATGTGGGAACAGCAGTGAGGTATGGTTTCAGGCTAAGCTCAAAAAAGAGTAAGAATGCCAAGGTTGATCCTGGTTGGAGGGGTGCCTGGCTATGGGAGTAGTACATTATGGCAAAGTAGCAGACAGCTCATTTGGGGTTCACAAGTAGGCAGATATTCGCCAGGAAGCAGGTAGGGAAAAGTTAAAGTACAGAGGCCCATGGGATGTTATCATTAAGCCCGGTGATGTGAGTGGAAAGTCTGTAGACCCAACGTTGTTCTTTTTCGTGTAGAATTTTCTGTGAGTTGGGTCCATTTGGGATCTGTTCGATGACAGTCCATCTCATATCGTTTGGGGTGTGATTCACATCCAGGAAATGGTCTGTCAACTTGGTGGCGTTTTTCCTGCAGCGTATTGTGCTGCGATGCTCGCAGATGCGTTGTTTTACCTTTCTGGTCGTCATTCCAATGTAGTTCTTACCGCATGTGCATGTGATCATATACACAACGTTAGTGCTATTGCAATTCGTGTGTTTGCGCTGTTCCCACACTTTACCTTCTTCGAGATTCAATGTTTTCGTATTTTCAGTCAGATGGCAGACGCTACAGTTTCCGCATTTGAAGTGCCCAGTGATCGGCGGCAAGTTCCACAGTTCGGTGATGCTAGGATTGAGATTGCTGGTTTCAATTTTAGGTCTTGTATTTACCAGGCTATCTTTTAAGCTTGGTGCTTTTCTGTAGGAGAACAGTGGTTTGTCCCATTTGAACATGCCTGTATTGAGTATTTGCCAGTGTTTGTTGATGCTTTTACTCACTTTGTTAGATATGGTATTATACGTTGTGACACAAGTGAGGGGAACTGAATCATCTTGGTCCGTCTTTTCTTCCAGTAGGGCATCCCGAGGTTGATTCCTCGCTCTTTTCTGACACTTTTCAATTACTTTGTTGGGATACCCTCGTTGTTTCAATTTGCAGGTGAGATCTTTTGCTTGAAGTTTGTAATCTGTTAATTTGCTACAATTGCGCCGTAATCGCAGATATTGGCCATACGGTAAATTTTCTTTGAGCGGACGGGGATGAAAACTCTCATACCTTAGCAGATTGTTCTTGGCAGTGGGTTTAAAATGGGTTTTAGTTGTCAACTCTTGCCCTTCTTTTTTGATTTCTATGTCCAGGAAGATCATATGTTGTTTGTCAGAAGCATGGGTGAATCTGAGGTGTGGGTCTCGAGTATTGATCCAGGTGGTAAAGTCTCTAAGTGTCTCTTCAGGTCCTTGCCAAATTGCTAAGACGTCGTCGATATAACGACGCCAAAATTTGATATGCTCTCTGTAAGGGTTCTCATCTGTCATGATGTGCCTTACTTCAAAATCATGGACGTATAGTCCGGCTATGCTAGGAGCAAAAACACTGCCCATAGATGTTCCACCAATTTGGAGGTACAGGGAACCCTCATATTCAAAATCTGAACAACGTAAGAGTAGATGATGAAACCATTCTACTAAGCTTTGACATAGAGAGCCTCTATACGAGTATACCTCAAGACGCCACCCTGAATGTCCTTAAAACCATCTTGGAAAATCACAATTGGGAACACCAAACACCTAAAACATTCATCCTGCAGTGTGCTATGCTTGCACTCAAAAGAAACTATTTTGAATATGAGGGTTCCCTGTACCTCCAAAACAACATATGATCTTCCTGGACATAGAAATCAAAAAAGAAGGGCAAGAGTTGACAACTAAAACCCATTTTAAACCCACTGCCAAGAACAATCTGCTAAGGTATGAGAGTTTTCATCCCCGTCCGCTCAAAGAAAATTTACCGTATGGCCAATATCTGCGATTACGGCGCAATTGTAGCAAATTAACAGATTACAAACTTCAAGCAAAAGATCTCACCTGCAAATTGAAACAACGAGGGTATCCCAACAAAGTAATTGAAAAGTGTCAGAAAAGAGCGAGGAATCAACCTCGGGATGCCCTACTGGAAGAAAAGACGGACCAAGATGATTCAGTTCCCCTCACTTGTGTCACAACGTATAATACCATATCTAACAAAGTGAGTAAAAGCATCAACAAACACTGGCAAATACTCAATACAGGCATGTTCAAATGGGACAAACCACTGTTCTCCTACAGAAAAGCACCAAGCTTAAAAGATAGCCTGGTAAACACAAGACCTAAAATTGAAACCAGCAATCTCAATCCTAGCATCACCGAACTGTGGAACTTGCCGCCGATCACTGGGCACTTCAAATGCGGAAACTGTAGCGTCTGCCATCTGACTGAAAATACGAAAACATTGAATCTCGAAGAAGGTAAAGTGTGGGAACAGCGCAAACACACGAATTGCAATAGCACTAACGTTGTGTATATGATCACATGCACATGCGGTAAGAACTACATTGGAATGACGACCAGAAAGGTAAAACAACGCATCTGCGAGCATCGCAGCACAATACGCTGCAGGAAAAACGCCACCAAGTTGACAGACCATTTCCTGGATGTGAATCACACCCCAAACGATATGAGATGGACCGTCATCGAACAGATCCCAAATGGACCCAACTCACAGAAAATTCTACACGAAAAAGAACAACGTTGGGTCTACAGACTTTCCACTCACATCACCGGGCTTAATGATAGCATCCCATGGGCCTCTGTACTTTAACTTTTCCCTACCTGCTTCCTGGCGAATATCTGCCTACTTGTGAACCCCAAATGAGCTGTCTGCTACTTTGCCATAATGTACTACTCCCATAGCCAGGCACCCCTCCAACCAGGATCAACCTTGGCATTCTTACTCTTTTTTGAGCTTAGCCTGAAACCATACCTCACTGCTGTTCCCACATGGGGGGTCCTTATTTTAGACTCCTATTTAATTCCATCTCCCTATAGGTCTTCTACTGGCTAAGATCTTGTGGTCTCGCCATTCATGATTGATATAATTGGAATTAATATTCAGTCACTTGCCTTTATTATATATATTATTATATATTTCTTTGGACAATATTATCAGTCCGTTTTTCATTAATTACAGACTGTTGTGCCCGCTTTTTGTAATCATCCTCCATGCCCGCGGTTCGAACACACACTAGTGTTGCACCGCTTTGACCATGTTGAGCCACCGTCCCAGAGCCTCAGTTTGCCGGGCTGCCGAGCACGTGATCGGGGCTTAACCACGCCCATCACGGCTTCGCCCTCGGTTTATTTACTTCCGCCTACACCCATCCCATTACTAACGGGGCGGTGCAGGCAGTAGGTTGCAAGTAACAATCCTCGGCGAAAACTGTAAGTAGAGATCTAATCTTTACGCAAGGCATGTTCTACCACGAACGAGCGCCGCCACGAGCGCTACCAGGGCTTGGCTGCTTAGAAACCATTCGCGCTCATAATAACGCCCCTTTACAATCTATTCCCTTACAGAATACGTTTTATCACGAGGGTAACCTCCCCTGCCCCTTGAAGTCCACGAACACTCCACTGAGAGTGAGCCTTGGTTATACTTTCTTTGTTTGTCAAACGTCTGTGTCATGTTCGTTTTTTGTCCTATGTTGTACAATTTTACAATGACAGTGCATGCACGATCCAAAGTTGATATAGCCTCGCACAAACTAATTAGTATGCGAGACAGTACCACGCGGTGATGAATTAAAGTACTGCGTGCAAGTTGTGAATAAGAAAACAATCACAGCACTTCTTTAGTGTGCAAGTTGCGGTTAATACTCACCGCCCCGCATTGTGCACTATCACTTCCCTCCTCCCACTAGAAGTATGTTGGAGTAAAGCGCGAATACCGGTAATATTAACAGTATTATGCTACCACTGAATTCACCATGTAACGGGGTGAGACCGCATGCTGACACAACGTTGAAGCACTGCACTACGTTACAGGCTTGTAAATACGATCAATATGTGACAAATGTCCATACTTCTTTTACAGGTGTTTTGATTTTTACAGCTCACCCACTGTGGAGCGAGCATATACCACGGGCACATTTTTTGCCATCCAGTGGTTCCATATGGTAGGATCGGGTGCGTCTTTTAGGGGACGCAGACCATCCACCATTTTGGTTTTAGGTCCTGATGAAAACCTGGTTCAACACAACCACCAAGGTTGAAACATGTAGACCCAACACATAAAAGAGATACACGGGCTCATCACTGCCCTCACTTTATCTCGCCACGATTTTAACATTGTCCAGTTACTTACCAATAAAAAGTCTTTATTTTTCTAAGTTAAAACCAGGACAATTTTTAACACACTTACCCTTTTGTTCACGCACCATCACTCACAACCTGCTCCACTGCAATCAGGTGTTGAAGCACACCCTGATGACGCTAGGTCATTAGGGTGGACCCCGATGATGAAGCATGTCATCACTAGGTGATGAGTGAGGGGTTTCTAATAAAAGGAGATTTTTCCCCTTTTTTCGAAAGAAACCGTGCACCCCTACAGCAACTGGTGAATTCTCACTGGTGGTACTCCTTCATTTGTTTTTCTACATTCATTTAACAATACAATCCATCCACGGAGTTGTGGTCCTGGTTCACTCTACTCAACCTGCTGGACAACAGTTCTAGATTGCAAAAGGAAACAGTGATCTGTAATATAATGCCTTTTTTTTAAATCAAACAATTTATTAAATTGCAGAAAGACCCTAGCGGACACGGCCAGGCACACTCGAGGCATTTGCTCTGTCTGTCATTGGGTCAGCCTTAAACCAGCACGGGCTTGGTTTATTTTCTAGGTCACCCCAGGACACTGTCACTGGGTGTTTACGCCTTTTTTGCGCACGTTTATATTTTCCACTCGGTGGTACCTCTGCTGCGGCCGGGGCAATAGCGCCTGAAAACACCCAGCTGAGCGCTAAATAGCAGCAAATATATTTCCCTCCTCTTTCTGCACTAGCGCTTATATACATGAGACCCACACAAATGCTGTTCACCTTATGCAGCCTGGAAAGGAACGTAAAAATGGTAAAAAGCTTTGTTAGAGTAGAACAATCACTGAGAGAATACTTTAAAATGGTCACAAACTAAAGTGGTGAAAATAATTGTTTTCAAAATAAATATTGATGCGAGAGGAGCTACGTAAGTGCACGCTACAAGGAATGCATTCTTGCACCCTGCGGAGTGTTGTTTTTGAAGTGGCTCAGGGCATCAGATGTTCAGAGCTCTTACGTACGTTTAACCACCACAACCTGTGCATTAATGTTTTCAAAAGTTGTGTTCCCTTTAAGAACCGAGCAGTTAAAAAAATAGCGAGCTATTTCAGTGACCTCCCAGAGATTTTGCAGTTAATCTCCCCTGATTTGGGTTTGTTTGCCTTCAGGGCATCCTCTGTACTGCTTCAAGGGCCTCGTAGTCTGTTTTTGCTGTAAGTTGGAGGCCTTTTCAGTTCAGGCTAGACCAACAACTACTTAATCATCTGTATTGTACTCAAGCTAAATTCTGTGCTCACCCTACTTACAAGAGAAGCAGGGACTGGACCTTCTAGGATCAGATTAGTTCAGTATGGTAAACAGGGGACAATAGCCATTTTCCATCACAACTCGAGGACAACCACCACTGCTATTCCGTTCTGTGGGCAGCAGTCTGGCTGTGATTGAGAGGACAGGTCCGGAGGAGGGGGCAGCAGGGCTGTGACTGACGAGTGCTCTGATTAAGCTTGACAAAGGCACTTACCTCCCTCTCCCATTCTCCCCCTAGTCCAGTGCTTAATTTGTAAAATATGAAGTGCAGGTGCTCAAATGTTTGTTGGAGGCCACACCTACTTTTCTTCAGCTCCACCCATTTCCTCCACTGGCACCAGTACTGTGTGTGTGTTGCATTATCATAGATATTCCATCCATGCTCAGTCGCATGCTTGCAAACCTTTTTTGCAATAAGTGCCTTTAGAACGAAGGTGCTGGACTGCCGGTGTGTGCATCATGTGTGCAAAGGGTTTCAACTTTAAAGCCTGCCCAGCCTGAGCCACTGCCAGTAAGCCTGATGGATCAATCTGGAATATGCAGTGCTGGGAATATGGCCAGTCAGGAGGGCTGGTATAGGATGGCATGCCGCCAAGCCAGCCCTGAGCCCACCAAGCATTTGGGCGAGTGACTAAGTGAGGACATATTTTTAAACGTCCGAACAGGCGGCTTAGTGGTTTTACCGGCTTTGGCCTGTTTGAACTAGAAGCGTTTTTTATTTAAACCTGCAGTTTATGCAGTAAATTGTGAAATATGCAGCAACAATTGGCAATTCAAACGTGGAAAAAGCAGTGGAATCACGATTCCTGAAGAGTGTAGCAATTTTGCTTGACTGTGTATCTTGGACACAGGACACAAAGCGAAAGCAGAAGTTAAAACCACAAAACAAGGCGCTTTACCAAAATGGGGGGCTGTCATCACTAAGGTGCCTCTATAATAAATGTATTTCTGCTTAACCAAGCACTGGTTTGGCCGGTTTTACCGACCATATCTGTGTGCTGTGTAATCTCCACTCCAGTTGTGCAAATGTGGCCTTGTGCGTAGCTTTGTGGTAGAACTGAGCATGTTCAACAGTTGCCTGGTTTTTCTACGAATCTATAGGCACAGCCTGTGTACTGTCATCACGCAGACGCGGTGTCGATGTTACTCACTGAATACCTCGTCCAGTACTACTGATCTTGTCACGCCTGGCGCATCTTGAAACAGTGTCACCCTCGGCGAAAAGTAAGCCCCCCACCCTGGAGTACTCTCACCCCCTTGGAGTGCCGCCCCACACTCGAGAGCAGAGCTCCCTCTCTGGAGCACAGCATAGTCTGTCACACCCTATGGAATGCCTCGCAGCGCCCCTCTCTGGAGCAGCACATTATCAGTCCTTGGAGGGCAGAGAGCTGCCCCACAAACAAACTCCTCTTTAATAAAAAACACTGACTGAAAGTGAAAGGGCCAGCCGCTGTCATCATGATCAACAACATAATTATTAATTTGAATCTCCCCTGACTTGGGCTCGCAGCTCAGCCTGGGCAGGCTAAGTCACAGTGACTAAGAAGAGTCACAGCCGCAACAGTAACTCACTCGGTCGGGAGGGAGTACAGGGGAAATTATAAAATATACATCTATCATCATGCAATATGTGACCTGTGCAGCAGATGCATGTAGACCCGGCCCTAATAATTAAGTGCCGGTGCTAAGCACCGGCACAAATTAAGCACTGCCCTAGTCTCTCAATCTCAGGTGCTCCGAGTCACTGCGACACCTGGGAACGGGGGGAGGATGGGAACGAGTGATTGTATCCACCAAAAACACCAAAAACATTCCAAATCCCAAGACTCACTCATTTTCACAGCTCGGGATTTCAGTGGCTCCGGTTTGCGCTGGCCTTCATGCTCTATGATGACCGATGGGACCTGGGCAGATCAGCCTGTTCAGGCTGCCAGTCCGAGGTGACCTCAGTCTTCCTTCGCACAGCAGCCTTGGTGTGTAGGGAGACTAACACGTGATCTAATGTGCCTGGTTAATCACTGTGAAGGCAATATTCGCAAAAAGCCACTCACCTGCTGACTCGCTACTGATGGTCTAGTGGAGACTCGGATATTCTCGGAGTCTCCTTGGCAGTTACAACGTGCGCTCTCCGGATCGCCTCGCCTGTCGCCTGTCTGGTGATGATGACACGCATACAGACTGTGCCCCCTAGCCAATCCTGGCGTTGCATGCAGCCCCAGGATTGGCTAGGGGGGCACAGTCTGTATTCGCCCTGAATCGCCCTGAATCCTCCCGGCCCGGGCGGCCTGAGCAGCACCCCTGGGACCCGCTGGTACAGTGCGCTGCGCATGCTCGAGCTGGTTACAGCCCTGTGTCACTCAATGGCTACACCAGCTCGAGACTTAGGATGCCGGCCCGCCCCCGCCCCTGCCCCCGCCCCACCCCCTGGCTTCAGCGGCATGATGCAATTGTATTTTGCCTGCTTAGCGGACGGCTAAGCAGGCAAAAATACAATTGCTTTTATTTTGCCAATAGCGTGCGTGCGTCCATGTGGCTTGGTGGGGCTATGCCCCCACGCCCCAATGGACGCACCGCTGCTGATGATTCTCAACCTTGAGCCAATGCAGATCACGAAGAAAGCCTGAAATAGAGGCAGCCCTGGGAACATGGCAGAGCAGTCTAGCGTCTGCATTCTGCACCACCTGCAATTTTCGTATGTCATCTTAATTACACCCAGGTACAGTATGTTGCCATAGTCCAGCCTAGAAGTGACAAGAGCCTGGACTACGGTACCCTGGGTGGAGCAGGGGAGCATCCAAAGAATTTTCTTTAGCCATTTCAACATGATAAAGCAAGTCGAGGCCACCTTTACAACTTGTTGTTTAATTGAAAGCTGATCATCAATTATGAAACCTAGGTTGCGTACTTGATGGGTAGGTTGGGGTAGAGCGCCCATTTCCGAAGGCCAGTGCTGGGAACCCCTGAGATCCTTCTTTTTCCCCAAAATCAGGACTTCTGTCTTTTCACTGTTAAGTTTAAGAAAGTTTGCTTGCATCCAGGATACAATTTTCCTCAGCCCAGACTGGAGAGCAGATGCCTCAAATTCCCTCTCTGTGAAGAGAGAGAAAATTATCTGGGTGTCATCCACGTAGGAACATGACTGGACTGGATTACAAGGGCCTTATTATGAGTTCAGCAGTCTTTGGACCACAGTTGTGTCAGATTCACCACACGCTGCCTAGGCGGTCTACCTGTGTATTACGATGTTGTTGGCTTTCAGAATGAAAGCCTGCCGGAGCGCAGCCGACACTGCCAGCCATTCACAGACTGCAACGGTGTTGGTAAGGGGAAACCAGCTGTCAGAGGGCGGTACAGAGAAGATCACCACCGTCTGAATTACGAGTTGGACTTCTGAAGTAAGTAAGTAAATGTATTTCTACTCAGGAAAGGATGTTCTGGTTTCTCTTAAGTAATGCAACTTAATCTCAATATGCACTGTGCACCTGTCTCTTTCTATTACAAATGTGGCTGAAGGGCTGCGTGTCTAGATTGTCAGCACATTATAGAATGTTTGGATGTATGACATTACAACGCATGCTTTTACATCGCATGCTTTTACAACGAGAGTTTTACAACGCATACCATTACAACGCATAGTGCTTTGGGGCGCTGGATAGTGAACAGTTTAATTTACTATTCCAACTCCAGTCCCCGTGGATAGTAGGGAAGGTGTTGGATAGTAAATTAAATCTATTCCCTATCCTAGAGTGCCCCCCAGCGCAATGCGTTGTAATGGTTTGTGTTGTAAATACCGCGTTGTAAAGGCACCACGTTGCAAAAGTTGCGTTGTAAGTGTTGTTCACCAGAATGTTTTGTACTAGTATCTTGTCTCAGAGGTTGTTAGGGCACCATGTAGTAATGCCTGTCAATCTTGTATGGCTCCGTAGTCAAAGTCATGTGCCGGGTGCTTGCTTGCAAAACAGTGCCAGAATAGGGGGCTAGTGGAGCCAGATAGACATGTCCAGTTAAGGGGCTTTGATGTCTGCAGCCTCAGAGAACATAAACAACAAATTGTGCGGTGAAAGGGTAACAGTACAGTCATATTTAAAACAATGTGTGGATAATCTAGCTGCAGGGGTAGAAGTAAATATGACCTCTGCAATCAAGTTGACAGCGGTGGTTGGCTGGAGGTAGAATGTGAGTGGGTCTGGGTATGCTCAGTCAGAAAAACAAATGGGACTAGGCAACATGGCAAACAGCATTCCACAGGAAATCTATCAAAAGTTCCTTATTTGCCCTGAAGGCTCTTGAACTCTACCTCCTCCATTCATATCATTCTCAGGTATAGCATTATTGGTTCTGTCACGGAAGATATAAGCCTCTGAGAGAGATATTGATGTGAGATGTGGTGAAGTGTGGTGTGTCTATGATAAGGATTTACAATAGCAGCAGTAATAGTTTTTTGGGCAGGTTCCTCAACACAGGCAGCAAGTTTCTACCGTAGAAATCGAAGCAGTTCATTCTTGAGTTGTTTTGGGACTGTTTTCATCACACTTGTCTTTCTACCCACAGGCCACAGCAGCTAAAGGCTTTATTCTTCAGTCTTAGAGCCTATCTTTACCTCTTATACAAGGGCAGCAACTGAGTCCCGCTCCTGGTAGAGTTTTTTCCTGAGTACTGGTGCTCAGAGCTTCCCTGAAATTGGAAGCTGAGCTCACATTCTGGCTCACAAGGCCAGATTATAAGTAAAGCTAGTAGAGTTTGGTTCCAGACTAACCAGACACTCAGACTGAATGAAACAATGGGAGATTTTGAGGGTTGAAGGAGCTGAGCAAATCCAAATGCATCTTTCCATGTATCTGGTCCCATGGGAATCACCATCCAACGATGCCCACAGTATGTCACAATCTCTGGTGATTGCAGGCATATTTTCTTATACTCACAGGGTATGTGAATTAGCTCTAGATGAGCCTCAGACAATCAGAGGCTGCTGCTGCTACTGAAGTGGCTCCCGCCAGAGGTGTATCCAATATGTGGGAAATGGGCATAGAGAACAACCAGAGACTCCACAACCTGGTCTTCTGGGTCTGCACAGAAGGGGGGAGATGAGTGAGAAGTGTAGGGATACTTAAAGGTGCAAACAGAGACAGCATTCAGAACACCTGTTACTGTCTGATGTGGGCACCTTCCATAGGGCTATGCATGTAGGTGCAAACTGTGTTAACATACGCCCGCCGCTTTTGTTCTCCATCATCATACTACCCACAAATCTCTCACACTCGGGGACAGAGGAAAGAGGAAATTCCCACTTATAATGAAGTGCATGAAATTACCAGTCAGGCTGTTATGCAGACTCCGAAGTTTGGCCTCAGATAAAAAAAAACTCATAACCTATTGTTATTGATCAGCTGGCAGCAACCACCAGTTATATCATGGCCAGAGAATTGAGACTGGCAGCATCATCTAGGAGAAACCTGTTCAAAGGCAATGTAAGCAGTCATATTGGGGCCAGTGCAGTGAGTCTCCTGAGCATGCAACATACGTAGGTTATTAACAAATAATGAAAACAGATTTATTTGAATTAAAAGAAGTAAATGTAGTGAAAGACCTACAAACTATTGTCAGCCTGCGACATTACTGAAAAAAATATAGTCTATAGTTAAAACAGCTGGGAGATGTATAAATGGGCAATTTAATTTACTAGAACAGGAAGACAAAGGAAAAGGAAATACGAAAAGCAAAAGGAGAAGAAATGGAAAGAAAAGAATCAAAAAGAAAGTGTCATCTTACAGTACCATTAAATAAAAAACACAGAAACATTTATAAGAAAATATTTAAACAAAAATGCAAAGTAGAATTGGGACAGCTGTTTAAAGTTAATTAACACCATAGAGAATTACAGATGGGTGATCTTTTTTACTGTTGCCTTTTTCTGTGCCCTCTTTTCTTTTCCCCGTGCCTCCTTCGGCCTTTTTCTGCCACTGCTGCCCCCTGCAGTCACTCCCACTCGCTTGCGCCATTCCTGCTCCCGGCTTCCGGCTTCCTGCCTTCCAGCTGACTGCCCTACCCCTCACCCTATTTAAAGGCAACCGAAGATGTGTCAAAGGCAAGCTCGACTGCGCCAGGAACCATAGCCTCCTAAACTGCCTCCGCTACGACTCCAGCAGGCTCAACAATCTCAACTCCGGACACAACAACAACTGCCAGCTCTCTCCGCTGAGCAACACCCACAACCCTCTCTCCTGCCTTCACTGCCGCCGCACCTTCACCCATCTCAATACCCCAGCTCCTCGCTGCACCCAAACCACTCAACTGCATCCTTCTCAATGTACCATCCCTCTACAAACACGCCACAGAGATCTGGGACTTCCTCGATACCGCCTCACCTGAAGCTGCCCTCCTTACAGAAACCTTGGCGACTGCCAGCTCAGCACCAGACATCACCTTCGCCATTCCCGACGGCTACCAGATCATCTGCAAGGACTGCCCAACCGGCCAGGAGGAGGCATCACCATCATCCATGAAAGCACCCTCCGACTGAAAACCCACCCAGATGACCCCACAACCCAGATGGAGCACCTACACTTCCAGATCCAGACCAAACCGAAAACCACCCTCCATGGCACCCTTATCTACAGACCGCCTGCCCCAGTGCTCCATTCACCAATGTCATCATCAACCTCATCAAACCTCAAGCTCTCACATCCACGGACTACATCCTACTCGGATACCTCAACTTCCACCTGTACAATCACAACGATCTTAACACCTCCTCCCTCCTAGAGAACTTCACCAATGTAGGACTGAAACAGCTAGTCACTGCCCAACTCTCACAGCAGGGCACACACTTGACCCCATCTTCGCCGTAGGAAACAGCATCTCCTACAGATACATCACAGAACTTTTATGGATGGACCACCTTGGTATCCACTTCTACTTCAACAAACCCACCACACACAAGCACGCCCATCGTTTCCCCCGCACAAGCTAGAACAAGGTCACAGATGACCAGCTCACCACTCTCTTCAACAGCACCTCACCACCATTAACCTCCGATGCCAAAACTGCAGCATGCAACCTTCACCAATGGATCGCAAACTGCGCCGACACCCTGGCCCCCTCACGAAAGCCACAGATAAACACATCAGGAAAGCAAGCTGGTTTACGCCTGCCCTCCAAGAAAAGACATGGAGGAACAACAAAACCCCGGAAGCCGAGGGAGGAGCTACGCCAGCAACCAAGATGGCCGCGTAAGCTCCCGGCTCCACTGACCTCCGCCAGCAGCTCGAATATCCTGCCTTTATCCTGAGCTCACACCAGATTTCCTTGTTCATGAAGTTTTTCTGCTTCTAAAGGTGCAATCCCGAGTTTTCTACCTCATCGGCTGACGAAGATACGCCGTGTTTCCATTCTCGGCCTAACAACGTGTGGAAGCCGGGGCCTCGATTTCTAGCCTATCCGGGTTGGAATTGATCAACATCGGCCGCGAGACCTGGACTGAGCCCGGTCTCCCGAAGTGTGCCGTGAATTGTTGATTTTTGGTGACGATCCTGTGCATGACCTACACCGAGGACACTCCAGCGTGTCACACCGGCTGCCGCGGTGGGGGTCCGGTGCCCGAAGACCTTGCTGCCCTCCTGGGGTCGACGGACTGGGGCCCTCGCTGATGACGAAGGTGTGTTCTGCTAGACGAGGCGCGCCCACTGTTCAACATCGGATTTGCGTGGCCTGTTACCCCAGAGTAGCTGGCCTCCGGGGTTCAAGCCCTGCTCTGTCTCCTACTGAGAGGGGATGGAGCGGACGGAAGGCACGCCATCGCTGCAGGCCATTATGGCCGCCATTGGGGCGCTCCGTTCGCACACCATCGCTGTGTTCCGGACACTGATTGGGAAAGTGGACGGTATCCTGGAACCGGAGGACGACTCTTTGTTAAGTTTCCAGCTAGCTGTGGTACCAGCGGTGCACCGAACGTCTGGAATCGAGGTCCCCGTGCAGATCCCGGATTTACTGAGCCTTGGCGGTCCCCAATCAACAACAAGCCGGCCCGTGCTTATCGCCAGCGTCTCCTGCTCAATTCTGCTGCCGCCTAATACATCTATAGACGGTCTTCTGTGTGGTGACAAGTTCCTCAGTGACTGTTCGAGATACTCGCTGTTCTTGGACACCTTTCCTCATTCGATTCGTGAACTTTTATCCTGTATTCAATCCTACTGCACTGACATGAACTTTTATGAACGCTTTGCCTTTTCCATCAAGATGGCGGCTCGAGTGAAGAAGACTCTTCTGAAAGATCGTACTGGCAAGGGCTGAACTTGATCGCTTAGATCTGATATAATAGCGTTATGCAATGCCGGGGTTGTGCCTATACTGTGACGGGAGTTTGGTGGTTATTGACTATACTCCCCCGACTGGTTTGTATATTTTGCTGAATGTTGGCTTTATCACGTCTCGGGGTGGTCGATGTTGGCGGGGGGTACGGGAGACCTGGAGTGTGTTTGCTTTCTCCTCCTCCACTTTCTCTCTCTTTTAGGGTAGTCCTTGGGCGACAGGCACGCTGCTAGTGGGGTTAGGCCATAGCCATTGCAGGGGTGCAGGGTGGGGGGTTAGGGAAGGGTTTTTTTATTTTGCCTTTGTTTTGTTCTATGGCCCTTTTGTCTTCCTTTTTCCTTTCTACGAGAGGTGGGCTGTTTCTTCTTCACGGATCCTTTATTGTCCGGGTGTCTACACTGGCTTTACTTATCCTGTATCATTGAGAACGGGGTTGGGCGGGTGGGATTGTTTTGGATCGTATAATAGACTGTTTATTTCCTTTTTCTAATGTGCTTGATCGCGATAGGTGAAATCCATTCCCGTAATTCAGTTTTTACCCATCATTAATTTGATATGTATGGCCCACAAATTCATCTGCCCCTGCTTTCAACTGCTACGCCGTGGAAGAGGAGTAATGGGGGAGCCATACATTACATCAGTAAAAAATTAAAAAGGCACTGCCTCCTGTCATCCAACCTTTCACCTGTGTGCTTTACTTGCCTGCTGCTCCAGAAGCTGTTCTCCTACTTTCCTTTACTTAGAGAGCACAGCGGGAGCAGCCTGCAATTTCTTTATGATATAGCAACAATGTTTACCAAGTTATGTTTTCTACCACTGCCACATCATAGTAGTGAATTACTAGATTTAGAAAACAGCTGTTCACACTAATGGCTCTCTATGAGAGAAATGCATAACCTAAATAATTATCGATGGGTAACTGTGAGTTATTGGAATGTTTGGCACAGAGAGGTTCTGAGGAACATTGTTAGACCTGACACCATTGGCAATGGTCTCCCTTCCATTTTATTGCTGTTTTTTCTATGTTTTGCTGGTCTATATGCTGTGGGCACTTTGCCACTGCTCTTCAGTGCCAAAGTGCTCCCTGTTGTAAATTGCTATAATGGATTAGCGACTCCGTGATTGGCTTATTTGATTTATTTGTCAGACCCTAGTACAGTGCACCATTAGTGCCCAGGGCCTGTAAATCAAATACTGCTGGGGTGCTTGCAGCCCTGATTGTGCCACCCACAGAGGCAGCTTGTAAAATATGACTCAGGCCTCCCATTGCAGAGCCTGTGTGCAGTCTGGGACTGCCATGTCGACTTGGCAAGTGCACCCACTTGCCAGTCCCTAAACCTTCCCTTTTCTACATGTTAGTCACCCCTAAGGTAGGCCCAAGGTACACCTATGGACAGGGTGCATTGTATGTGAAAGGTAGGACATGGTGTGTGTGGCATGACCTGATAGTGAATTACAGCCAATTTCGTTTTTCACTATTACAAGGCTAACTGTTCCCATAGGCCAGAATGGGCAGTTTGAATATAACATCTTACAATCCTAACTAACCCAGGGAACAAGGAAGAAAAACAAGTTTAGTATGCCTGAACTCAAAATGTTAAAATACATCTTTGAGTGTGGGTGATTTTACCTTTTGTGTTTGAAAATACCACTTTTAAAAGTAGGTATTTTCTTGTCTAACCATCCAGTATGCCTCTGCTAGGTTTGTGAATTACATGGCTGGTTTGTGAGTGACAGGGGGCTAGAGAAGGCTTTGGCTCCAGCAGTCTGATGAATCAGGGCTGGGCTGAATAGGACCTGGGTTGAATAGAGAGTAGGGGGATGAGATTTCCTTTCACTTGCCTGAGCCTACATTGACTAGAGAGTAGTGGGAGGAGATTTCTTTTCAGCTACCTTGTAGTGTAGTTCTTATTTTCCCTATAGGCTCTGCGCATTGAAATAACATAAACAGCTGTTTAGACGTAGGACTGAGGTCATCTAGGTCTCTACTGACTATGTTAGACTTAATTAGGTTTGCCAGCTAGCTCAGAGGTCACTAGAAACTTTCTCGAGTAAACAAGGAGGTGTTTAACTTCCCTGAATAGACAAGAAGGGATTAGCTTCTAACAACCGCATAAACATGACAACTTTGCTCCCTCAGAATAAAGAGTGTATCTCTAGAGTCGTGTGAAAACAATAGACAAATATTTTATCCAGTCAATCGTGCATACTTAGTTTCACCAGAGGGCAGAGAAATAGAAAGACGGGCGTTTTCAATAAAAGGTGTTATTTATTGAGCAGTCTTCTTTCTCATGCAAGAGAAATGAATTGCCACAGTTGCAATACTTATCATGAAGTAAAGTACGTACAGTAAAAGGAGTATTATGAAATAATACTGTAAAAGCATTGATATGGTTTCTTAGCCATATGATACTTTAAAATGGATAAAATATATACATACATAAAAACATTGACTAACGTACTCAACTGGTGCTTCTAAGATACGCCTACCCCGGTGTACCTGACCTAAGCCTAATACGTGGGAAGGAGTAAGTAAGTTGCAGTTTAAGTTAAGTTGGTTTTTGCCAAGAATCTGAATCAAGAATTCTCTTAACGGTTTAGTCAGCTCCGTACCTTGGTTTCTAGAATGAAGGAGGTCTTGCATTTCGTGTCTCAGGACTCGATCTCCCAGCAACCCGCAAGGGTGACTCGAAACACCGGAGCTGGATTTCTCAGCAAGAGAAAAGACAGCGTCTCTCTCAGTGCGTCAAGGGAGGGTCGGCTTCCTTCGGCTCTCGCATCAGCTGGGCGTCGGGCAAGTAGATAGCCGCTCTGCTCCAAACCACCGTGTGTTTGCTTAAAGCAACGTTGGTATATTTATACCTGAAAGGTGCTGTGTTTCACGTAAGGTTGGACATAAGACGTCACAAAAGCAGGGGGAATTCCTGGGCTGCTGGAGGCTTGGTTTGTTTAAAGAACACGTTGTGCTTTCTAGGAGTCTATGGGAGTAGCCTTGCCGTATTTGGACTGCATGGGCTATGCCTGAATATGGACATGATTCTTATGCCTTTATAAGGGTATGTTTTGTTATAACCGCATAAGGGCATGAATCGGGGATATCTAATTAGGGCCCTAGATAGATTCACAACACCCATTCCACGTATTATGTCAATCATTACTAAATACTAAGCAATAGTAAACATATAACGATGCATGTGTTTTCCAACCCACCCCAAAATACATAAATTGCATTTGAAATGGTGTATTGTTTATACACGAAAAATGAGTATTGGTACTGTACGTCTTTCAAGCAGTGATATAATTCAGTTAAATGCATATATATCTCAGCTGAATGAATTTGCGAAAATTACACATGAAATGGCTCTGAATACAGAAAAGAAGGTCGAGACGATTTCATCAGATATTTATACAATAGTGTACATATGCTAGAGGCTGAGGTAAAATATTGTCTCTAGTATCTCTAAAAATAGAAGCTCTGTTCTCTAAGAATAGTTCTACTTTTAGCAGAGTATGTGCCAAAAAAAAGGTAAATATTTTGGAATTGGAAAAAAAAATTAATTTTGCTCTCAGGGGAAAAAATAGTTCCAAATGTTTTTCAGTAGTTCTGTTTATCAAAACTGAAGGCCGAATTCAGAGTTCAGGGAACGCTGTGTGCTCGTTGTTTTAAAAGTTATTCTTTTTGTTCAGGGGAGAACATCATATCAGACAGGCTTGCGAAAAATTGGTCTACAACATCAGGTGAAAGTTCGACCAAGTTCGAAAATGCTGAAATTGTGCATATGTGAGAATCATTGCCATCATCGATGTCTGGATCAGCAATGCTTACAGAAGGTTGTACCTGTTTGGTGCTGCTTTCCTCTTGTACTCCACCGCCACCTAATCGTAATGGTGAATTCTCAACGAATGCCGTCATCAGAATAGGTAGCCGCTGGGGACAACACAATGAGTCATTACCGGACCTAGCAAAGTATCGATATCCATTGGTACTGCTGATGGTAGTGTAAGACAGATGTCTAACACGCATTCTTCTCTGCATAGCAGACATCGAAGCACAGGTAAGATGCAATCTTGCCAGATTGGTCTCAATGAAAGAAACCAGGTTGCACTAAGATCTCTTAGCCGGGCCACTCTGAGCACTTTAGTGATTCGGTCTCGGTAGCATATTGCTAGGATCGTTTCTTCCATTGTAGCTGGAGTTCTGTCTGTGGCTTGGCTTGCCATATCGAAGCAGAAAGATCAAAAATAAAATTCCTGCTACGAGTCCCAAAAGAAGAGGCAGGCTGCCGAAAAAGGAATGGACAAAATTCGGGAAAATGCCCAGAACTGTTTCAAAGGGTGCTTACAGTCCCGAAAAAATTGTGCCACTGGTATCAGACATGTTTAAGATTTGACCTAACATTTCTACAAAATGCACGGGGCAATTTGTTGATAATAGGGAATGTATCTCTGCCGCTGTCCTTGCAACTTGCAGATCATACGTCTCTTTGGACGAGGTTAAAGGCACAGTTGTCTGTAAAAGAATGGACTTTATTCTGCTTAAAGTATCAATTCGAAGATAGAGATATTCAAAGAAGGCCATATTGCCACCTCCATGTCTGGATTGCTGTTTGGATACAATACTTGCATACAGCAAGTGACCATGGAACTAACGCTCACGAGATAGGCTTTTCCTGGCACCATGCCACAACAGCTGTGGTCACTTATTAGAACATAACTGCCGTTGGAAAGTTGTCTGAAAAATGGCTCTATCTGTGTTGCAGGAGTGCCGTGCAGGTGACATGAAAGGTTATTTGAAGACCCTTCGCAGGCTCCATGCAAGTTAATACCTTGACACAGGAGTGTACCGCTTAGTGATTTTTTACAATTGTTACCACTAAGAAATACCTCTTTTTTCCGTTCACTATAACATTTATGTGTATAAGGTAATTTCCATGTTGACTTGATGTATCCTTTACCCAGCCTTTCATACAGGCCTGCTGGTATATATTTTTGGCAATACTTAAACTGGAAAGTTGTTATCGGAATTGTAATTATTCCGTGTATTATCCATTCAATGACAGGTCTCTCTGACATTGTCAATGGTAATCTCTCAAGTTTTTCAATGCTCAGCACCGTATAGTCTGCTCCTTTTTGTGCCAAACTGATTTGTTTATCAGTAAGGTTAAAGATAGAAAACAATGACGTTATGTTGATTAGATGCCATGGCACGTAGCCTGAACGCAAGTTTTGTAACGCCAGCCTAGCTGTACAATAGAACGTAATTAGGACTGACAATGTTGTAACATTAGTAAGTCCTGCTCTATTATATCAATAGCAGATGATACAATACTGTCCAGTGAATATATTCTGGAGGACAGAGTCGTTAACCCATTGTCCACTACAGAAAGTGATTTTTCCAAATTTATACGATCAATTTCTCGTATTTTTTCTGCTGTTTCAATTTGTGTTACTTTCCAAGCTTCGTTGTAAACAGCATATATACCGGCATATATGAAACGTTTTTGACGCTGTTTGCGTGGTCCCAGTATGAAATCACGCAAGTCAGCACTGTCTTTAAGTAAAGTCAAGTGTTGCTGAATTTCAGCCAGTGTGGATTTCTGTAGCCATTCAAGGCATAGTTTCCCTACACTGTATGTTGTAACTATCCCTGGATGTTGTCTCTGGGAGTATCTAAGGTCTGGCCTGGTCTGTTTAAACCCCTGTGTTTTGTTCAGGAATCTATCTTGACAGTTATTAGTGTCTGTGGGACAGATCAACCATTTTTTCCAATCAGGATTTGTTCTGTTTTGGTGTAAAATATGGGATACGTCTATCTCCGCATCTGTAGTGCTATTACTATTAGGTATGGGCTTTGGAATAGATGGTTTGTTTAAATCTTTTATCTTGGCTTAACCAAGACAGGTTGTCTGTTGAATGGTGTCATTCAAGAATATTATCTGTTCTGGGATCATGCAGGCTCTAAACAATGCTTCTAGACCTTGTACCTGCCAGTCTTTTGAACCCCAGATGGTTTTTGTTTCGATGTTGTTTTTCCAAAATTCAAAACCAAATGTAGACATTTTATCATAAAATTTTCCAGAATAAATCCATTTAGTATTTGTCAACATTGTTTTCATTCCTGTCTTATTTAACATTTTAAAATAAAACGTTTCTGGATCACTGTTGTTAAACCCTGAGAAGTATGTGAATTTCTCATAAAATATTTTCGAGCTGCCTTTTGGCGGTGTTGGACAATGTTCTCATTGATTATAATTTTAAACATTTCTAGGTTGAGCAGATTTATGCAAATAGTCATGACCATAGTGATTAAAACAGTACATTTCTTCATAGTTCGATGAACCCTGTAAATAATCATGTTCTGTATATTTTGCTGACATTACTAAATCTGACATCATATTATTAATACTTTCAAAGTCCCAATCATCAGAGAAAGTACTTGGTGTCACAAAGTCACTTAAGGAAACCTTAAATTGATGTGGATATTTCAAGAGCTCAATCGGGCCATAGATTTCATAATCCGTTTTGTCCCATGCTACCCCACCGGGTATAAGATTGGCTGTGATGTTCACTGGTGACAGTTCTCTTTTCTTGATGTGAGAGGATGTGTGAGGCTTTAGGACCAAGTTGATGTTCTGACTTGCTGTGTCCATTGTACTATATTTTCCATCAATGAATTTTCCCAAACATAGAACCATGATGAGCCAAAGTAGGAGGAAAAGTACACCTAACATAATCCAAAATTCAATCCATGGTGAAATCAGATAAGTTTCTTTTAGTTGATGAAAGAGTTCAGTTACTTTGTCTTTGAAAGTTTTTGTTGCTGGCGTTTCTTCATGTTCACTTGGATCATCAGAAAAGTTACCGAAATTGATGAAGTAGCCAGATGCAGTTCTGTCAATTGTTGGAATTGCTTCCGGATTCTCATTGGTCTTTGCATCTTTCTTTGTTTCATTTGCATAGTCTGAGGCTACATCGTTGTAGACAGGTGTTTCTTGACGAACTGTTGCAATTTGGGTCTCAAGAGGCACAAGTTCCATGGCTTTGTTGCATAGTCCTTTTTTGTTCACTGCAGGTTTATCAAATATGATTAGTCTCTCATTTTGAACCTCTTGGATTGTAGCAGGATTTGGTTTTCTGCTACTGTCGTGTATTTCTATAGGTTCTGAATCAGTCCCCCTATTCCTGACCCTATTCTGGTTAAACTAACTATCAAGTTAACTAACAGTCAGCCCATGAGGCAAGAAAACCCCCATGATGCAGATACCGTTATCTGACGCAGTCACACTACGGCACAGGAACGTGTTATCTGATTAGGTCATAACGCTTGAGATCTAATTAGACAAGCGACATTCCTCCAGCCCCTGATAAGGCATACGACGTTCTCATAACAAATCAAACCTATGACAACCTGGATAATCCGTGCGGCCATTGTTTTGATTTCACAGAGAACTTTAGTAAAGAATGTGCTAACGAGCAAGTCGTATGACATCTTTATTGACGTATCTATGTCCATCCTTACGTCAATCTCAGCACCTTAAAGGTATAAATATTGCCGACCTTGCCCTATGCAAACACACGCGTGGTGACAAGACGGAGCAGCCATACTTGCCGAAGCCGAGAGCAGAAGCAGACCCCGCTGGCAGCAGCCCCGCCTTTCTGACGCGCTGAGAGACGCGCTGCTATCTCAAGCCGAGAGACCCAGCACCGGCGTTTCTGGGCAGCCCTCGCAGGCAGCCTGGAATATCGAGAGCAGAGAAAGAGATACTATTCCTCATCCATCCTAAATTCCAGGTACAGAACTGAAAAACCCCTCACAGAGAATTCTTTAGTTATTCACTTGGCAAAAACAAACTTAACTTAAACTGTAACTTTCTATTCCCGCCCACGCATTAGACTTAGGTCAGGTACACGGGGTAGGCGTATTTAGAAACACCAGTTGAGTACGTTTAGTCAAATGTATATGTGTATGTAAATATATTTTAATCATTTTAAACATCATATGGCTCAGAAACCATATCAATGTTTTTACAGTATTATTTTATACTATTGCTTTTAATGTATGCACTTTACTTAACTATAAGTATTGCAATAATATCGATCCATTTCTCATGTATGAGAAAAGAGACTGATCAATAAATAACACCTTTTTATTGAACACGCCCGTCTCTTCCTTTTCTCTACAATCTGATGAGACTAAGAATGCACGTACTGACTGAGTAAAATAATTGCCTTGTGCTCACACGACTCTCGAGATTGACTCTTGATTAGGGGAGAGCAAAGTTGTCATGTTCTATGGTTGTCAGAAACTAAATCCCTTCTTGTCTAATCAGGGGAGTTAATTCCTTCCTTGAACATTCGAGAAAGTTTCTAGCGAACTCTGAGCTTAGCTGGCAAACCCAAAAATTAAGTCTAGTATCGACAGTAGTAGACCTAGTTAACATCTGGTCTAGGCCTTTACTGCTGTAGGTACTATTCCAATGCGCAGAGCCTATTGGGAAAATAGGAGCTACACTACATGGCGCCCAACGTGGGGCTCGAAATAGAGGCGGTGTTTCCTGACACCACCCCATTAGAAAAACACAGGATTCTGACTATATGTCTCCCAATGGGAATCGCACCACACATTGAGGACTGTGACACTTGGGGTACAGTCTTTGCTTCCATCTACACAAAAACGCACGGTGTTCCATCCATTTCGGTAATACCAGATGTGCTAAAACAAATTCAAGATGAATACGGTCCAGAACCTGCTTTAACTCTTGGTATGAAATTACTAAAAGACTTCAAGCAGGTCTCGGCTATATTATTAGCCAACATAAAAGGTGAGGCAGCTAACGTGGCGATCCGCCAGAGGTTAAAAGAGACAGATATAGCAGACCAACCAGCTGAAATTGCAAGAATCATAGAAAATCCTATGAAGAACTAGGCAGAGATAGTCTAGGTGGAATACCAGTAAAACCGCAACTGACTACAAGTCCAGAAAAAATATTTTTTAATAATAATAATTCACCAAAAAAGAACTGGGATGGAAAAAAACAATCCAATCCTAAAGAAAAGAAATTCCAGTCCCGAGGAAGGTCTCCTAGGCGAAGAGAGAAATCTCCAAACCAAAGACAGAGGTCACCGCAGAGTGACCCCTCGGGGAATAGATATAACCTTAGAAATAGGGATAATATTAAAAAACCTGATAGATATCAAGACATTGATACACGTCCCTCTCAATCTTTTCAGAATTCCTCACAGAAATCGGAAAGAAGAGGACGATCAGAAGAGCACGCCAAGTCCAAAGACAAGGAACCTGCTCAACAAAAAAAGAAATTACAATTTCCAAAAAAGAAGGTAGCCAGTATCAAGGTAGTTAAAAATGCCGAGAATACTGAGGACACAACTAAAAAACGGAGAGTGGGCTCAGACAATGCTAGACAGCTCAGCAGAGGTGAGCATAGCTCGCAAAGTCCTTATGAATCATCTGGAGACAGTGGACACGAATGAATACCTTCAAGTGGGAACTGCAGACACCAGAGTTAGCAAGCCCCACAAGATATACGAGATAACATTACGTATAGAGGGAGATAAGACTAGGAAAATAAGGGGACTATTTTGGGATAACCTCTCCAAAGGCTATGACATCCTTCTAGCTGAAAAAGACTGGCCACCAGAGTTTGTCAGGGAGTGCCCTCATGGCGAAGAAGTAATTATGCCTGCCTTCTCGAATCAAATACCGATTCATAAAAAATACACACTTGCTAGAAAGTGGGCAGTGGCCTTAGCACCTGCTTTATATAAAAATCATGTAGGATACGATGAGGATTCTCCTCCTCACAAAATGCAGTTAAAATCACAACCTACTGCACAAAGGCAGTACCCAATTAAGCAAGAAGCTAAAAAACAGGTAAATGAAATACTAGATCAGCTAGAATACCAGGGGGTGATTGAAACTTGCACCTCACAAATGAACAATCCTTTGTTTCCGGTCTCCAAACCAGACAATTCATATCGTCTAGTTTTGGATTACCGACACCTTAACACATGTTGCAAAACCTTTGCAGTGCAAAACTCACACAGTGCTGCACTAATGAATAACATAGTGCGCAAAAAATACAAAACAACCCTGTACATCTCCAATGGATTCTTTTGTCAAAACATAGCACCAGAGAGCAGATATTTAACTGCATTCTCAGTAAATGGCACTCAAAAACAATTCTGTCGGTTAGCCCAGGGGTACAAGAACAGCCCGGGGGTATTCTCAGCGAGAGTAACAGAATTACTACAACTATATGATGATGAAGCATTATCTTATGTCGATGACATTTACTTAACAGATGATGACTTGGAGACTCACTTGAAAAGGGTGAACACCATAATACTTGGGTTCGCCGCAGAGGGTTACAAATTCAACTTTAAAAAATCCAGAATTGCCCATCTGACAGGCCTATTCTTAGGATATGAGTTATCAAGTGAAGGCAAAAGCCTGGCAGACAATTTCCTAGAGAAATGTGCCGTAATCCAAGCTCCTAAAACACTAAAAAACCTACAGTCAATTCTAGGCTTCCTAAATTTCGGAAGAACATACATTGCAAATTACGCAGAAAGGGTCAAACCCCTTTATGATCTAATTAAACCAGACTTTAAAAGATCCAATTGGACTCAAACACACACAGAAATTTTGAGATCCTTACAAACAGACATGCTAATTAAAACAAAATTAGAAACACGTGATAACACACGCAACCTTGTGATCCGAGTCATCCCAGGGAGATGCGGATTCACATACCTGACCTCTAATGAGGGAGAAACGGTACCAATTGCATTCAAATCACACATGTACACAGAAGCTGAACAGAAATTCAGTAATACAGAAAAAATAATTCGTGCAGTTCAAACCGCAATAGCTAGAGAAAAAGACATGGCTGACGGTAGACATATCACAGTCAGAACAGCAGAATCAGCCTTTGAGGCACTAACAACACCGTGTAATTTACCAACAACAACATTGAATCCGGAATGGATACAATGGGTGAACTCAATCACAACGGACAAAGTATACTACTACTTTGATCCAGAACTAGAAGAATTAAAAAATCTAAAATATGAAAAGACGTATCCTCTGCCAATCGACATTCTGCCTCTACGACATTACGCCTGTGTAATCTATACAGACGGACATGCTCAACCCTCCGTTTGGGGAGAACAAGCATACAACCCCACATGTGAGATTACAAAAGAAGTGTGGCGCGGAGGTATATTAAAACCTCTATTAACAAAATCACACTCAGTAGAAACTAATTCAGAACAACAAACTGAAATAATAGCATTGAAAATGGCGCTAGATAATGCGGATCGCGAATTCCCGACACTTATAGTGTCAGATTCATATTACTGCGTCAAATCATATAACAGCGATTTGCAGACATGGATTCAAAACGGTTACAAAGATGACACAGATGCACAAATAAAACAGAAACTGCTCTGGGAACAAATAGCTCTTTTACAAAAAGAACTACCAAAGACTCACGTGACTCACTCACTGAGTCATCAACGTGATGGCGTTCACGTTGTAGGGAATTCATTGGCTGAAACAGCCGCAGCGGCAGCCACTAAACCGGCTCCAGTAGTTAGAAAAAAGCATACATTAAAATACATTGACGGTGAAACATTGCTGGCGGTAAAAACGTCATTAAAAGGCGACTGCTCAGCGTTACCGATCAACTATCCACTCAATTATACATACACAATCGATGCAAACTCCGTCCCTTTTGCTCGAATCCCTGGAGTGGGGGATAGAGTGATTCCAAACATGGACAGGAGAAACTTGTTAATCGCAGACGCACACATGGGCGAGGGTCTCAGACACCTTAAATTAAAAGATTCTCTGGAAGAATTACAATCACGGTACTGGTGGCCAGGCATGAGCCTGCACTACACCATGTTTGTAAAAAACTGCCCAAACTGCAACAGAGATCGCAGTGGGGAGAGAAGCAGTTTAATACCTCGTCGTATCAAGGCAGATAATATTACCAGCAAAAAGAATGGCTTGCGATTAACATATACAGGCTAGTTTCCACTTATAATGTAGATCCTCAGCACTCGGCTGACGTCCGGACTATTATACAAGATTTGCGAGTCTAAATGGCATATACGCTAAGAGCATGCTACGTTCGACCATTGTTTTCACTCAGGCAATCCAGTCTGGGGGGGAAACATGGCCAAATGAGCACAGCCCAGCGGGAATCTTATCACTTCCTTCCTGAGGGTACGGGATAGTGTAAAGAAAAAACCAAGGCAGAAAGCAATCTATAATGGAAAGGATATTAGGTTCGTGAGCTGGGTGGGTCAAACATCTAATAAGTGTCCAACGTAGTCTAAATAACTTGCCAAGAAATTCTCTGAAGGGATTCAGTCCGTACGAATTATTATTCGGAACTAGGATGTTGATCTCTGACCTTGATAGTCAGACTTCAGTGGTAATAGAAAAAACCTTTGATGTCAAAGACCGTTTGGCTATTTTGCAGGACTTAAACAAAACAAGAAAAGACCTGAGCAACATACAGTTGAAACAACAGCCAACGACCACTGAAGAATCACCACCTGTCCCAGCAAGACCTGTCTGGATTCCAAAAGTCGGGGATCTAGTCAGGGAGAAGATCGCGGTAAAGAAGGAATTTGGGCCTTCTTACAGAAAAGCAGTTCCTGTCTTGTCTGTCAACGGGACAAGATCAGTTGTACTACCGCCACTTGCTGGTAAAAAGGAGAACCGAGTTGTATCCATTGACCTGGTAAAACCACAACATGTGGCCAATAACAAACAGTAGGCCAAGTGGACTCCCAATAAGTAGCAGAACACCAAGGTTTGCTACCAGCACAGAGGTCCTAACAAAAAGGCTCATCACATTCGAAACGCCTA
Source organism: Lissotriton helveticus (assembly GCF_964261635.1). NCBI lineage: Eukaryota > Metazoa > Chordata > Amphibia > Caudata > Salamandridae > Lissotriton > Lissotriton helveticus. The sequence goes on from NC_136065.1 coordinate 432,404,296, forward strand.
AAGAAGAACAAGAAGGACTATGCACCAATGCAATAGAACTCAGACCTCTGAAAACCCAAATAAAGACATTTAGCAGAGACACACCAATCTATACTGAAGTACCAAGTGAAAATGCAAAAAACAGAAATCCTGAACCAATTGGAACAATTGACAGAACTGCATCCGGTTACTTCATCAACTTCGATGATTCCTCTGACGGCTTCAGTGAATCAAAGACACAGCCATCATCAAAATCCTTTAAAGACAAAGCTAAGGAACTTTTGAAAAATCTGAAAGAAACATATCTGGTTTCTCCATGGATTGAATTTTGGGTGGGTTTTGGTGCATTTATCCTCATACTTTGGCTCATCATGGTATTTACTTTGGGACGCTTCATTGAGGGAAAATATGCTAAAATGGACACAGCAAGTCAGAACATCAACTTGATCCTCAAACCACACACATCTTCACACGTCGAGAAAAGAGAACTTTCTTCAGAACTTTCTTCAGCCAACTTCACAGCCAATCCGATACCTGGTGGGGTACCCTGGGACAACACTGACTATGAAATTTATGGTCCGGTCGAGATCCTGAAATATCCACACCAAATCAAGATCTCCTTGAGTGACTTTGCAAAACCAAACTCATTTGCTGATGATTGGGACTTCGAAAGTATTAACAACATGATGTCTGACTTAGTAATGTCTGCTAAATTTACAAAACATGATTATTTGCAAGGTTCTACAAATTATGATAGTGTGTATTGCTATAACCACTATGGTAACCATTTTTTGCATAAATCCGCACAACCTAGAAATGTTTTAAATTATAATCAATGGGAACATTGTGCTACACCTCCAAAAGGGAGCTCAAGAACCATTTATGACAAATATTCATATTTTTCAGGTTTTAACACAAGTAATGCTGAAACTTTTTATTTTAAATTGTCAAACAAGACAGGGATGAAAACCATGATAACCAACACAAAATTGATATATTCAGATTCATTCTTTGAAAAAATGAATACCTTTGGATTTGATTATTGGGACAAAAATGTTGATTAGAAAAGTGTTTGGGGTACAAAAGATTGGCAAGTACAGGGTTTAGAAGCTTTGTTTAGAGCCTGCATGATCCCAGAACAAATGATATTTTTAAATGACACTGTTCAACAAACCACCTGTCTTGGCTTAGCCAAAATCAAAGATTTAAATAAACCGTCTATTCCAAAGCCAACAATGTTTAGCAATAGCTCTGATACAGATGAAGAGATAGACGTAAACCATATATTAAACCAAAACAGAACACATCCTGATTGGAAACAATGGTTGATCTGGCCCACAGATACAAATCACTGTCAAGATAGATTCCTGAATAAAACACAGGGTTTCAAAATGACCAGGCCAGACCCTAGATATCCCCAAAGACATCACCCAGGGATAATAACAACCTACAGTGTGGGCAAATTATGCCTTCAATGGCTACAGACTTCCACACTGCCTGAACTTAAGCAACACCTAACTTTACTTACTGATGGTGCTGACTTGCATGATTTCATACTGGGACCACGCAAACAGCGTCAAAAGCGTTTCATAGCAGCCTCTGTATATGCAGCATACAATGAGGCCTGGAAGGTTACTCAAATTGAGACAGCAGAAAGAATACGGGAAATTGACCGTATTAATTTGGAAAAATCACTATCTGTAGTGGACAATGGGTTAATGACTCTGTCCTCCAGAATTTTTTCTTTGGACAGCATTGTGTCTTCAGCAATCGACATATTATCGCAAGACTTACTGTTATTACAACATGGTCAGTCACAATTGCGTTCTATTGTACAGCTTGGCTGGACGTTACAAAATCTGCGTTCAGGCTATGTGCCTTGGCGTTTAATCAACACAACGTCACTATTCCAAATCTTTAACCTTACTGATAGACAAATCGGTATGGCGCAAAAGGGTGCTGATTATACAATCTTGAGCATTGAAAAACTAGAAAGATTACCGTTGACAATGTCAGAACGACCTGACAGTGAATGGATAATCCACGGAATCATAAATATTCCAATCTCAACCTTCAGGTTTCAATACTGCCAAAAATATATACAGGCTGGCATGTACGAGAAATTGGGAAAAGGGTACCTTAAAACAACTTGGAACCTACCCTATTCACATGCATGTGTCAGTAATAAAGGACAGAAAGTGTTTCTTAGTGGCAACAATTGTGCTATGTCACTAAGCGGCACGCTTCTGTGTAACGGAATTAGTTTGCATGGAGCCTGTGAAGGGAATTCATACAACCTTTCATGTCACCAGCAAGGCGCACCTGCAACTGAAATAGAACCATTCTTTCAAAGACTCTATAATGGGAGTTACATTCTTATTGTAGACCGCAGATGTTGTAGTCTTATGCCCGGGACTCCTTATCTAGTCACTACAACGGCGAAGGTCAAGTGCTGTGGACGTTCTTTGTTCCCCAGCTCCTTCCCAGACAGGGAGGCAAGGGCATGGCCCAATTTGAAAATTACTTCTATTCGAATAGATACTTTAAGCAGAATGAAAACAGTGCTTCTACAGACGCCTACAAGGCTCACGTCATCAAAAGAAACGTATGATCTACAAGTCGCAAGGACGACTGCAGAGATACATACATTATTATCGACTAATTCCCCCGTACATTTCGCGGAAATCCTGTGCGAAATCTTAAATATTTCTGATACCACTGGGGTCTCAAAGGTATTTAAGACAGTATTTTCGATGGCATTAACACCATTCAAAGCCATACTGGGTATTTTTCCAGATTTCGTCCATTCGATTTTTGGCGGACTTCCCCTGATCCTGGGACTAATTGCAGGAATCCTATTCCTAGTCCTTATTTTTCGTTATGGCAACCCATGTCACAGATCAAACTCTCGCGACAATGGAAGATACGATCCTAGCCATTGGATACCGGGACCGGATATCAAAAATCCTGGGACTATCCCGGCTTAGAGACCTGAACATGACTTGGTTTCTATCATTTCGACCAATGTGGCAAAGGTGTGTTTTACCTGTACTAAGGTGTCTGCTATGCGGAGAAGAATGCGTGTTAGACACCTGTCTGACGCTACAATCGGATGCGCCAGTGGATGCAGATACACTGTTGGTTCCTACCAAGGTTCACGCTTTGTGCTGCCCTCAAAGGCTGCCAATCCTGATGACGGCATTCCTGGAATCTTCACCACTACGATTGAAGAGTAGTGAAGTTCAAGATGAAAGCAACATCGAACAGGTACGACCTTCTGTCAGCAATGCGAATCAGAATGTCAATGGAGACAATCATGCGCACGAATGCATGGTTACCCCTATTTCCGACTTAGTGGAACTTTCCCATGAAGCTGTTGACAGTTTTTTCGAAAGCCTGAATGATATGATGTTCTCTCCAGAACAGAAATAGAGACTTTTGAGTAAACTCGCACACGGCGTTCCCTGAATTCGGCCTTCAACTTTAAAAATAAAGTTACATGAACAATTTCACTCCAGCTCACGGACAGCAATATTTTTCAGCAAGCCCCTTAAAATATTTTTCTACATATTTTTTTCCCGGGACACTGATCTTCTGCTTAAAGTAAGAAACTATTCCTAGAGAACTAAAAAATTTCTATTTTTAGATACTTTATAGACTTTAGCTGCTCGCTGGTATGTTCACAAATATTTTATTATGTGATGAAATGGTCTCGAACTTCCTTTCTGTATAGCCATATTGAGAGCCATTTCATGTGTATTTCTCATATACCAATAAGCAATAATGCATAAAAATGCGTGTTTACTTTTGCATTTAATTCATAGCTTAAGTGCATACAATATATATGACTGCAATTTTTCAGTATATTTGAAAATTTCGAAATGCATTTATGTATTTTGGGGTGGTAAGGTATACACTATACTCTATAGTATGTTGTACTATGTTATACTATGCATAGATTAGTAGATATGACCATAGTTAGCGTGGAGTGGGTGTCGTGTATTTCTATAGGTTCTGAATCAGTCCCCCTATTCCTGACCCTATTCTGGTTAAACTAACTATCAAGTTAACTAACAGTCAGCCCATGAGGCAAGAAAACCCCCATGATGCAGATACCGTTATCTGACGCAGTCACACTACGGCACAGGAACGTGTTATCTGATTAGGTCATAACGCTTGAGATCTAATTAGACAAGCGACATTCCTCCAGCCCCTGATAAGGCATACGACGTTCTCATAACAAATCAAACCTATGACAACCTGGATAATCCGTGCGGCCATTGTTTTGATATCACAGAGAACTTTAGTAAAGAATGTGCTAACGAGCAAGTCGTATGACATCTTTATTGACGTATCTATGTCCATCCTTACGTCAATCTCGGCACCTTTAAGGTATAAATATTGCCGACCTTGCCCTATGCAAACACACACGTGGTGACAAGACGGAGCAGCCATACTTGCCGAAGCCGAGAGCAGAAGCAGACCCCGCTGGCAGCAGCCCCGCCTTCCTGACGCGCTGAGAGACGCGCTGCTATCTCAAGCCGAGAGACCCAGCACCGGCGTTTCTGGGCAGCCCTCGCAGGCAGCCTGGAATATCGAGAGCAGAGAAAGAGATACTATTCCTCATCCATCCTAAATTCCAGGTACAGAACTGAATAACCCCTCACAGAGAATTCTTTAGTTATTCACTTGGCAAAAACAAACTTAACTTAAACTGTAACTTTCTATTCCCGCCCACGCATTAGACTTAGGTCAGGTACACGGGGTAGGCGTATTTAGAAACACCAGTTGAGTACGTTTAGTCAAATGTATATGTGTATGTAAATATATTTTAATCATTTTAAACATCATATGGCTCAGAAACCATATCAATGTTTTTACAGTATTATTTTATACTATTGCTTTTAATGTATGCACTTTACTTAACTATAAGTATTGCAATAATATCGATCCATTTCTCATGTATGAGAAAAGAGACTGATCAATAAATAACACCTTTTTATTGAACACGCCCGTCTCTTCCTTTTCTCTACAATCTGATGAGACTAAGAATGCACGTACTGACTGAGTAAAATAATTGCCTTGTGCTCACACGACTCTCGAGATTGACTCTTGATTAGGGGAGAGCAAAGTTGTCATGTTCTATGGTTGTCAGAAACTAAATCCCTTCTTGTCTAATCAGGGGAGTTAATTCCTTCCTTGAACATTCGAGAAAGTTTCTAGCGAACTCTGAGCTTAGCTGGCAAACCCAAAAATTAAGTCTAGTATCGACAGTAGTAGACCTAGTTAACGTCTGGTCTAGGCCTTTACTGCTGTAGGTACTATTCCAATGCGCAGAGCCTATTGGGAAAATAGGAGCTACACTACACTACTTCTTGGGAGTCCACTGGGCCTACTACTTATTATTGGCCACATGATTGTGGTTTTACCAGGTCGATGGATACAACTCTGTTCTCCTTTTTACCAGCAAGTGGCGGTAGTACTACTGATCTTGTTCCGCTGACAGCTAAGACAGGTACTGCTTTTCTGTAAGAAGGCCCAAATTCCTTCTTTACCGCGATCTTTTCTCTGACTAGATCCCCAATCTTTGGAATCCAGACAGGTCTTGCTGGGACAGGTGGTTTCTCTTCAGTGGCTGTTGGCTTTAACTTTGTATTACTCAGACTTCTTCTTGTTTCATTTAAGTCCTGTAAAACAGCCAAACGATCTTTGATATCAAAGGCTTTTTCTTCTACCACTGAAGTCTGACAATCTAAGTCCTGGATGTGCATTCTAGTACCGAACAATAGTTCGTATGGAGTGATACCTTTTAGAGAATTTCTTGGCAGATTGGTAAGACTACGTTGGACACTTGTTAAATGTTTGACCCACCCATCACCCGAACCTAATACCCTCGCCGTTATAGATTGCTTTATGTCACGTTTTTTTCTTTCCACTACCGCATTTCCCTCAGGATGGAAGGGAGAAGAGTACCGCAATGCAATGCCCATGCTGGTCATGGCCTCTTTGTAAGCTCGAGAGCTAAACGCAGGACCCTGGTCAGAATGTAGCATGCCAATTGCGTATGTGCCGATAAAGACTCGCAAATCTTTTATAACAGTTCTGGCGTCAGCGGAGCGCTGGGGCCACATCCAAATGAATCTCGTGCAGGAATCCACTGCGACCATGATATATTTATAGTTGCCATCCCTTTGTAAGGGACCACAGTGGTCCAGGTAAACACATGCAAATGGTTTATCTGAGATTAGAAGGGGCGTCTGTGCTGGGCGTCTCACTGTTGATACTTTCATTCTTTGGCACACTTCACATTCTAGAACATAGTTCCTAGTTTGTTTTCTCATGCGTGGCCACCAATACCTCTGTTTTAATAATGATACTGTGGCGGAAACACCAGCATGTGCAGAAGTGAGCCCTTCGTGTGCCGCTAAAATTAGTCCTAATCTGTGTTCCATGTTTTGAATTACTCTATCCCCCACTCCAGGGATTCGAGCAAAAGGAAGATTACTCGCATCAGTTATGTATGAGTACTTTACTGGAAAGCCTTTCGGGAGTGTTTTTCTATCATCTTTTACTGAAGCACTGACAGCTTGCATTATATCGCTGTCTATTTTTGTTTTTGACCGGGTGATAGCAGCTGCGGAAGCCGTTTGCACAGCTGCCTTCGCGGCCTCATCAGCCAATGAATTCCCCGGAACGTGAACGCCATCACGTTGATGACTCAGTGTATGTATCACGTGAGTCTTTTGTAGTTCTTTCTGCAAAAGAACTACTTGTTCCCAAAGCGCTTTATGCTTCATTGTGCCACCTTTTGCATCTTTGAAGCTGTTTTGAACCCAGTTCTGCAAGTATTCATTGTAAGACTGAACGCAGTAATATGAATCGCACACTATTAGGGTGGGGAATTCGCGATCGGTATTTTCAAGCACCATCTTAAATGCTAGTAGTTCAGCTTGCTGAGCTGTACAATCTCCTAGAGATTGGGTTTTAGTGACCAATGGTCTAAATTTTCCTTTGTGCCAACGACCTTTAACAATCGCACTATATGCTTGTTTACCCCCAACTGCGGGTTGTGCTGAACCGTCTGTATAAATTATACAGCCGTAATGTGCGAGAGGCAGGATTTCGGTTGGCAGAGGACATTCATATTCATATTGGAGAAATTCCTGTGTTTTTAAGTTAGGATCGAATTCGTATACTACGTCTGATGCAGCAAGAGAATTAACCCATTGTATCCATCTCGGATGTAAAGCTTTAGCATTCGGAATGCTTGCTCTTGTTACCGCTTCTAGGGCAGGTACCGCTGTAACGATTATCATACGTTTACCTTGTGCGAGGGCTCTTTCTTTTGCTACAGCAGTTTGAACCGCAGTTAGAATTTTTCACGGTTGAACTGAATTTCATTTCAGCTTGTGTGTACAAATTTGATTTGTAAGCTATTGGTACCGTTTCTCCCTCATTAGAGGTCAGGTGCGTGAATCCGCATCTTCCTGGGATGACTCGGATTACAAGGTTGCGTATGTTTTCGCGTGTTTGCAGTTTTGTTTTAGTTAACATGTCTGTTTGTAATGATCTTAAAATTTCTGTGTGTTTCTGAGTCCAATTAATTGGTTGAAATCAGGTTTTATTAATTCATAGAGAGGTTTAACCCTCTCTGCATAATTTAGAATGTATGTTCTTCCGAAATTCAGGAAACCTAGTATTGATTGTAAGTTCTTCAGCGTTTTTGGAGTTTGGAGTACTGCACATTTCTCTAGGAAATTGTCTGCTAGGCTTTTGCCTTCACTTGATAATTCATATCCTAAAAACAGGACAGTTAGATGTCAAATTCGTGACTTTTTAAAGTTGAATTTATACCCTTCAGCTGCGAACCCAAGTATTATGGTGTTCACTCTTTTCAAGTGTGTCTCCAGGTCGTCATCTGTAAGATAGATGTCATCGACATAAGATAATGCCTCATCATCATACATTTGTAGTAACTCTGTTACCCTTGCTGAAAATAATCCTGGGCTATTCTTGAATCCCCATGCAGGAGAAAGCGGTCAAGTACCTACTTTCAGGTGCAATATTTTGACAAAAGAAGCCATTTGAGATATCTAATGTCGTCTTAAATTGTTTGCGCACAATGTTATTCATTAGTGCTGCACTGTGTGAGTTTTGTACTGCAAAAGTTTTGCAGCAGAAGTTTAGGTGTCTGTAGTCCAAAACTAGACAATATGAATTGTTTGGCTTGGAGACAGGAAACAAAGGATTGTTAATTTGTGAGGTGCATGTTTCAATCACCCCCTGATATTCAAGTTGATCTAAGATCTCCCTGACTTGTTTTTTAGCTTCTTGCTTAACAGGATACTGCCTTTGTACAGTGGGTTGATTCTTTAACTGGATTTTATGGTGAGGAAAATCCTCATCCCATCCTACATGATTTTTATATAATGCAGGAGCTTGGGCCACTGCCCATTTTCTAGCATTTTCTGGAATATGATTTGAGAAGGCAGGTATAATCATTTCTTCGCCATGAGGGCACTCCCTGACAAACTCTGGTGGCCAGTCTTTCTCAGCTAACAGGATGTCATAGCCTTTCGAAAGGTTATCCCAAAAGAGACCCCTTACTTTCCTAGTCTTGTCCCCCTCTATACGTAATGTTATTTCATATAATTTATGGGGCTTGCTAACCGTGGTGTCTGCAGTTTCCACTTGAATGTATTCAGTCGTGTCCACTGTCTCCAGAAGATTCATCAAGATCTTGCGAACTATGGTTACTTCTGTTGCGCTGTCTAGCATTGTCTGGGCCCACTCTCCATTTTTCAGTTGTGTCCTCAGAATCCTCGGCATGTTTAGTTTTAAAATTAGCTACCTTCTTCTTTGGAAATTGTAATTTTTTATTTTGATGAGCAGGTTCCTTGTCTTTGGACTTGACGTGCTCTTCTTTGTGTTCTGACCGTCCTCTTCTTTCCAAATTCTGTGAGGAAGTCTGAAAAGATCGAGAGGGACGTGTATCAATATCTTGATATCTGTCAGGTTTTCTTAATTTATCCCTATCTCTAAGGTTGTATCTTTTCTCAGAGGGCTCCCTCTGGGGAGATTTGCCTCCTTGTTCTGGAGATCTATTTCTCCGTTGAGGAGACCTTCCTCTGGACTGGAATCGTTTTTCTCTGGGAGTGGATTGTTTATTACCCTCCCAACTCTTTTTTGGAGTGTTGAGATTATTTTTAATAAATGTTTTCTCAGGATTTTCAAGTAGTTGGGGTTTTACTGGTTTCCCACCCAAACTATCTCTACCTAGTTCTTCATATGATTTTTCTATGATTCTGGCAAGTTCAAAAGGTTGTTCTGCTATATCTGTCTCTTTCAATTTCTGGAGGTGTGTTATATCGTCCATTGCCAATTCAACTAATTCTCTATATGCCTTTGTTAATTCTTTTAGTTTAACTAAAAGTTCTTCACTTGACATCTTTTCAATGTCAGGATGTGGTGTGTAGCTGGCTAGATCCGGCCACGTGGCTACGGGTCTACCTAGTGGACCGAGCCTGGTGATGTGATTTTGATGTTTTAGGGAGCCATTAAACCAGAGCAGGTGCTCTTGGTATGTTAGTGGGATTTCAACGTCCTCGAAAGGAGCGTATTCCTCTGGAGGTTCCTCTATTTTGTAATAGTGTAAATCTTGTGTCACAGCGTGTGCTGCTGGAAAATGTATCCATGAATAGAATACCTCTGTCTGCCGATATTCATGAGCCTCTACCACAAATATGACTGTACCACCTCTTGGTAATAGTCCATTTTCTATAAGTATAAGAGTTATAGTTCTTCTTACGTTTACCGGAATGAGTATAACATTCGGGTCATCATTTTGCAGACTTGTGTCATCCGCTAGGAGTTGAGCTGCTATTGTAGCTCTCTCTCTTTCGTCGTCACTTTCCCCCATTTTACTGACAGAAAGTTTTTGTTGCAGATCAAGTTCAAGGGAAACAAAGATTAGGTGCACAATATTTTTGAACACTATATCCTACAACATTGACTAAACCAAAAAAATTGCTTCCTACTAAGTTCCGGCAGATATTAACCTTTTACCCACTCCAGACGTCTTTTGGAGTATTCACGGGAAAAAGGGTCTGTGTGAAAAAGCACGACTGAGTTACTCTAGCGTCTTGCGTTAGATTATCGCCTTACCAAACGTTGGGCGCCATGTAGTGTAGTTCCTATTTTCCCTATAGGCTCTGCGCATTGGAATAACATAAACAGCAGTTTAGACGTAGGACTGAGGTCATCTAGGTCTCTACAGACTATGTCAGACTTAATTAGGTTTGCCAGCTAGCTCAGAGGTCACTAGAAAATCTCTTGAGTAAACAAGGAGGTGTTTAACTTCCCTGAATAGACAAGAAGGGATTAGATTCTGACAACCGCATAAACATGACAACTTTGCTCCCTCAGAATAAAGAGTGTATCTCTAGAGTCGTGTGAAAACAATAGACAACTATTTTACTCAGTCAATCGTGCATACTTAGTTTCACCAGAGTGCAGAGAAATAGAGAGACGGGCGTTTTCAATAAAAGGTGTTATATATTGAGCAGTCTTCTTTCTCATGCAAGAGAAATGAATTGCCACAGTTGCAATACTTATCATGAAGTAAAGTGCGTACAGTAAAAGGAGTATTATGAAATAATACGATACTTTAAAATGGATAAAATATATACATACATAAAAACATTGACTAACGTACTCAACTGGTGCTTCTAAGATACGCCTTCCCCAGTGTACCTGACCTAAGCCTAATAAGTGGGAAGGAGTAAGTAAGTTGCATTTTAAGTTAAGTTGGTTTTTGCCAAGAATTTGAATCAAGAATTCTCTTAAGGGTTTAGTCAGCTCCGTACCTTGGTTTCTAGAATGAAGGAGGTCTTGTATTTCGTGTCTCAGGACTCGATCTCCCAGCAACCCGCAGGGGTGACTGGAAACACCGGAGCTGGATTTTTTGGCAAGAGAAAAGACAGCGTCTCTCTCAGTGCGTCAAGGGAGGGTCGGCTTCCTTCGGCTCTCGCATCAGCTGGGCGTCGGGCAAGTAGATAGCCGCTCTGCTCCAAACCACCGTGTGTTTGCTTAAGGCAACGTTGGTATATTTATACCTGAAAGGTGCCGTGTTTGACGTAAGGTTGAACATAAGACGTCACAAAAGCAGGGGGAATTCCCGGGCTGCTGGAGGCTTGGTTTGTTTAAAGAACACGTTGTGATTTCTAGGAGTCTATGGGAGTAGCCTTGCCGTATTTGGACTGCATGGGCTATGCCTGAATATGGACATGATTCCTATGCCTTTATAAGGGTATCTTTTGTTATAACCGCATAAGGGCATGAATCGGGGATATCTAATTAGGGTCCTAGATAGATTCACAACAACCTGGGCCATATCTGCTTTCCACAATGCTGTCTCCACCTTCTGCCAGGAAGCTGCATCAGGGAGGACAGGACTGGTTTGGTCTGGGTACAGACACTCTCTGCCTTCAGAGAACAAATAAATTGTGTGTATAAAAAGAAGGGCCCAGACCCCAGAACTTTAGAACACTTCTCGGAATCAAGGAAAATCTTTGCCAAGGAGAGAAACCAAGGAAGTTGAAGGAGGAGACTGCCCCTGCGCTGGTTACTGTTTGGGGCTGGCCTGCAGTGGATACTCATTGCCAAGGAAAGGAGAAAAGGAACTTTGTGTGTACTTTGTCATCTTGAGGAAGATCTCCAAGGGCTTGAAGCTGAGCTTGCCTCCTGTTCTGAAGTCTCAGGGACACAAAGACTTCACCACCAGCGCCCCTGAATTTCCTTGCTGGGAATTCTGCCTGCAGAAAGGTGCCTGCTGTTGTTTTAGGACCTCTAGAGACTGTGTGCCACTGGGAGCTGGAAGCAAGATGCAACGAGGAAGAAGCGAGTCGCAGCAGCAGCTGTTGCTGTCGCATCGCTGGAGAAGCGCGCTGCCGCAGCTGTTTGCCGTCGCATCGCCAGTGAAACATGTCCGGTACCACAGAGGTTGCCGTCGCATTACCACAGAAGCACATCGCAGGGCCTGTCGCGGCTCTAGAAACCACTGATTTTGCCGCACGGCCGTCAGGCATGCACACATCGTATCCAAGTTGTCGCATTGCATCAAAGACGCCATCTTGTCGCATCGCACTGGATTGTCGCATCGAGGCTGCATCTTGTCGCATCGTAACTGGGACCCAGTAAGAAACAGACGCATCCCCTGCTCTCCGGTAAGGAACAGACGCATCACCTCCCCCGGAGCAAGGAACTGACGCATCGCCTTCCCTGCGCCCCTTTTGTTTATATTGCGTTACGCATCCAAGGCACTTTGAGAGTAAAGTGTTGCATTTACCATCCACATTGAACTAAGCTATTTCTACCATTTGAAAGTCATATTTGTGAATACTGTATTGTGGATTCATGTTGTTTCGTCTTGTGTTAAATCTAGATAAAGTTTACTTATTTTTCTAAACTGCTGTGGTGTCCATTTGTAGTGTTTTCACTGTATTACTGTATGTGTTCACAAATGCGTTACACACTGCCTCTGAGATTAGCCTGTCTGCTCGTGCCAAGCTACTAAGGGGTGAGCAGGGGTTATTTTAGGAGTGTATCCCCCTTTTGCTGACTAGAAGCAAGGGTCCCTATTTGGAAAAAGGTGTAAACCATTGCCAACTAGAGATCCCCATTTCTAACAAACATCAAATAGATGAGGGAGACACTTGAGCGGTCAATGATGTTACTCAGAACTGCAAGATGAAAACATTTCCATGACTCATAGTTACCAACAATAAATTTTTATTTATGTATGACCTACAAAATCATCTACCCATGCTTATACCTGCTCGGCTGAGGCGAAAGAGTTTTGGGGAGCCAATCATAATGAGTTTTGTTATCAATTGTAGGTAGTTATAGTGGTGAATTAAAAAAATTTAGACTGTGATGTAAATAACAGAGTCTTCCTTCCGAAGCGATGCATAACAAGTGAAGCAATAGAGTATCATGAGGAAGATTTGTGGCCCTCCATATTTACAATAGATGTTGAGAAACTTGTAGTTTTAGGTTTGGGCATTAAAGGGGAAAAGAGCCTATATCTCACATCTTATAAGGTTCAAGTTTGGAGGTGACAAATTAGCTAAATTATTTCTAACAGTGTAACATATACTATTTCACTCTTTTTTCGTACCTTTCAAATTAGATGTAACTTGCGGAATAGCTAACACAATAAGTATATCTATTAATCTACTACTCCTTGGTAGCTTGTTATAATTTTCTACCTGACTGCCTAGAATGATGTTAGAATGCAACAAAGGAACGCTATTATTCATAGAATCATTAATTCATCTTCAATGCTGAAACCAAAATTGCCAAACAGAAGCACAATTATAAATAATTTGAAAAAATATGCTCTTGATTCTTCACATGATCAATAGAATGCCAGTAAAGGTGAATTGGTTTTATATAACATTACAGCAGTTAGGAATGTCCCGTTACATAGAAACAGTGTCTGCATAAGAGTAGCAGCACTTGATGTACAATTAATTTTTTACCACATTCTCATGATTAAATGGACCAAGTAACAACATAGGGCCTGATTACGAATTTGGTGCAGCAGCACCGGTGCAATGCTGCCTCCGATGCGGCAAAGCCATGCAAGGACCGCCAACAGTAATTTTGTCTTGAAAATGTGCAACTCGTAATTCGGTCGGCAGTCCATTGCCTGTTCCCATGGCCGTGCCTTGAAAACAGGCTCCGCAATGGGAACGACCAAAAAGTTCCAGCATGGCATGAACGGCGAATGGCTTACCCTATTGGTCCCTACCTTGTTCTTGCACCGCCTGCTTCTTCATGGTGGGGTTCCGCATCAAAAGGTTGGCGGTGCAAGAATTCAAAATATGCTGAGCGGGACCGCGCCAGTCCTTGCTCAGCATAATGATCTGTGGTGCTCCTGAGCCGTGCCAGGGAACAACTGTTCCCTGGAGCAGCAGGCGGTCCACCACCGATACAACTTTGTAAGCCATAATGGGCAAAACTTGTGTGTGTTGCTCTAGTGTCCGTGAATGGAAACGGGCCAAAACACAAAGTGGACATACCACATTTTTACAGTGAAAATTGACCCTTTTCTTGCAAAGTGCTTAGCTGGAGATTTCAAACCCTAGCTCTGCCAGCATCTAGAGACTCTAAGAGGAACACCAGGTTCTGTTACCCAGAATCCCTTGCAAACCTCAAACTTTGTAAAAAAAAAAAACAATTTTCCTCACATTTCTGTGGTGGACAGTTCTGGAATCTGCACGGGATCCACAAAATTCCACCCACCCCACATTCCCCAAAGTCTTCAGATAAAAATGGTACCTCATTGTGTGGGTCGGCCTAGTGCCCGCAACAGGAAATGGCCCAAAACACAACATGGATACACCACATTTTTAAAGTGGATTCTTCTTGGTGTCTAGTTTTTAAAAATGTATATGTTTGCTTGGTTTCCCTAGGTGCCGGCAGAGCTAGGGTTCAAAATCTGCAGCAAGGAACTTTGCAAAAAAAGGGTCAGTTTTCACTCTAAAAATGTAGTGTGCCCATGTTGCGTTTTGTTCCATTTCCTGTCACCGGCACTAGGCCTACCCACAGAAGTGTGGTACCGTTTTTATCGGAAGACTTTGGGGAATGCAGATTGGAAGGAATTTTGTGGATCCACGCAGTTTCCAGAACTTTCCGTCACAGAAATGTGGGGAAAATGTGCTTTATTTGTATACAAAGTTTGAGGTTTGCAAGCGATTCTGGGTAGCAGACCCTGGTGAGAACCACACAAGTCACCCTATCCTGGATTCCCCAAGGTGTCTAGTTTACAAAAATATACAGGTTGGCTATGTCTCTCTAGGTGCGGGCTGCGCTAGGATCCAGAATCCACAGGGAGGCCTATTCTGGAAAAAAGTCAGTGCCTAGTGGGCTTTTTGCCGCCTTGGGGAGGGGGAAATTGGGGGCTATTGCCCCAATATGCCCCCAAGGGGGACAGAAAGACTGTGGTTATTGGGATGCCCATTCTGGGCAGCTCCCACCCCGTCATATAAAGAAGCCATCATATTCGCTGGCGCCTAGTGGACTCTCTGCCCTCCCTGGTTGGCAGATCAGAGGCTACTGCCCCATCTGCCTCCTGGGGGGGGCAGAAAAACTGTGGTATCTTTTTTCTGGGGGGTGGAGGCATTGGCAAACCCATTCTGGGCAGCTCCCACACCAGAATTTGGAAAATAAATGTATCCCTGGTGTCCAGTGGGCTTTTTGCAGCCCGAGGGGGCAGATGAGGGGCTATTGCCCCATCTGCACCAGAGGGGGGCATAAAGAATGGCAATTTTTTTAGGGTGGGGCATTGGCATGCCCATTCTGGGTAGCCCTCACCCGAACTTTGGATAAAAAAAAATCCTTGCTACCTAGTGGGGTTTCTGCCCCCAGTGAAAGGCAGATAAGGGGCTATTGCCCCATCTGCCTCCCAGGGGGGCAGAAAGACTGTGGCATTTTTTTGGATGTGGGGGCAGTAACAAGCCCATTCTGGGCAGCCCCCATCCCTATGTATAAAACAATAGAAAATCCCTGGTGCCTTGTGGGCTTTCTGTCCCCATCTGCCTCGTGGGGGGCACAAAGACTGTGGCATTTTTTGGGGGGGTGGGGCATTGGTATGCCCATTCTTGGCAGCCCTCACCCCGAACTCCCTGATCCCTAGTGGGCTTTCTGCCCCCATGGTGGGCAGATAAGGGGCCATTGCCCCATTTGACTCCCAGGGTGACAGAAAGACTGTGGCATTTTTTTTGGGTGAGGGGCTCATTCGGGGCAGCTCTCCCCCCTACGTACATAAAAAAACATCCCTGGTGCTTAGTGGGCTTTCTGCCCCGAGCAGAAGATCAGGGGCTATTGCCCCATCTGCCTCCTGGGGGGCAGAAAGTCTTTTGTTTTCTTTGGGGTTGTAAGGTGAAGGCATTCTGGGCAGCTCCCACTCCTGGCCTACAAAAAAAATCCCTGGTGTTTAGGGTGCTTTCTGCCCCCATCTGCCACCCGGGGGGAATAAAGACTGTCTGCACCAAAATTATATGGGGGGAGCAAAGGCCCTACCCCAAGGGGCCACTCCCCCCTCCCTGGTGGCTAGTGGGTGGATCCCTGCTTGGAAATTACCTACATGGATCCTCTAGAGAAGGGTACCATTGGAAAGGGGAGATTCTCCCCTTTCCAATGATACCTCGCCCAAGTGTTTTGGTGCTCGGGGGCTGAGATAGCCCCACGAGCACCATAACAATGAATCTGAAACTAAGTATCATTTTCATTTTCAGTGCAATTACGTCAGCACACCATGCACACAATCCTCATTGCAATGAAAATGCCTAAGGAGGTTGGGGAAGCTCTACCGCAACCTCTCGAGGCCAATAAAAAAAGGAAATCCCTCTGCTGTCTGCAGGGGAGGGATTTAGTGCCCCTGTTCTTATGAGGGAATGGTTTCGTCATGAGCACATGAGCACTGGTGCTCATGACGGTACCATTCGGTCATGAGCACAGAAAGGGTTAAAACCTAACGTATTAGCTTATCCAACATATCTAAGTTTATTTTATTTTCCAAACAACCAAAGGCTCTTGTAAGACCCACCCTATATATTGTATAATATAAATTAATATTGTGAAATAATGTTTTTTAAATTTAACTGGTACCGCAGTACTTCCTAGAAACTGCCACCATACTCCTGCGGCATTCCGTAACATTTTTTAAAGCCTATTTACACGCATTTATAAGCTCTCCCTCTGTATCTTTGATAATAATATACAGCACATAGCTAAACCTCTCTTGCTAATCCAATATGGCAGTCTTTCCACTGTGGACCATCTGCCAGTAGCACATCATATTTTGTGATATCATCACTATGTACCTTGGTAGTTCTGCAACAACAGATATTAATAAGTTGTTGTGCCTTATAAGTTACAACCACTAAACCAATATTGTTCCCATGAGAAAAAGGATCATCTTATGAATAGTATTCTTTAGGTATATTACTGTGAAATTGTATTCAAATCCGTACTGCATTTTTGGTGCTAAGCCCAGTATAAAAGGTCAATGTAATATGCATTTGGGCCCAAATCAGTTTTGGGACCCTCCATTTTTTCTTTGCACCAACCATGACCGTTAAACTTTGCATCATCTGGCAATGCACAATGAGGAGTAGTTCTGGAAAGTTGGTGGGAGATTCCTCAAAAGGGTACAAAGTTATTAAGGGACAAAAATCTGAGGAATTCTTAACCCTAACTAGAACTACAGAGGTGTCTGGACATAATATCGGTTTAGAAACATCAAGTTGCAGAAATATAGGGAGAAAAATATTGTGATGTAAAAATATTGTGATGCAGAAATATCTTTGTCAAGAATATTGATATTTCAGCTAACTAATATTGTTTTCAATAATATTGCTGTTTTCAATATCGTTTTATAATATAGTTGTAAAAATATTGTCTTTTAACTATCTATATATTTTTTAGTTCATACATTAAATGTATGTGTTACTATTGTTTGTATAACTGATAATAATATTTTGAAATATAGTTTGTTGTGCGGCCCCCCTCCCCAGGCTGATTTCAGCTGATTTCAAATCAAGCACACTTGTTTGCCCTGGGGAGGCAGCGGTACTGTTGTACAGACCGCAGTGGGAATAGAAAATGTAAACCCTCCAAAGTATTTTTCTTTCTATTTCACATACCGGTGTGGGAATAGTAAATATATTTCCTCCGAAGTCCAACGCGTTCCCTTTTGCTGCACAGACCGGAGCGGGAATAGTGCATCTATTATTCCCAGATTTTGACGATTTTTTACTATTCTTTAAATATACGTAATATTATTTGTTACGTTTTATATTATTTGTGAATATATATATATATATGGTTTTGTATATTTAAAGAAGTATTTTCAGTAAACATCTTTGTTTTATTTTTATTTAAATGAATCATTTATTTAATATTTTACATTTGTTTTGTTAATTTTTTGTTTTATGTATTTTATACATATATATGTATACATATATAAATATTTATATAAAGAGAAGTTTTTTTGTAAATACAAAAACATAAAAATTGTAATATAATGTAAAATGTATATTTCCAATATTAGTGCTATATTATATTTATATTATATTTATGTATAAATAAACATGCACACCCATATATATTCAAGAGGGTATGTTTATGTAAGCATATGTTGTATATATAGTACTAAATGTTACTTACACTTCTTTACTTTGCATTTCTTGAGTACTTTGGGAAAGGGGAGATGGAGATGGGCCTGAAGGTACTTAGTTAGTTAGGGTCAGCGTATTATTTTTTGAAGATGGTCAGAGTCTTGCCATGTTTTCAGTCTATGAGGTAGGAGGCTAATGATAGTGAGATATTAAAGTTATTTGTGAGAGCAGTGCCTAAAGGTTTCTAATTGTGAAAATGTAGTGAGGGCAAGGATTGTAGGGCAGGACAGATTGGGTAGAGGGCATGGTTCTGTTCACAATGGTGCAGTTGAAGGGGAAGCAATTATTTAAGTCTACCATGCCACTTGGTCTCGTGTCTTGCTTGATAATATTTAAACCTGATAGAATAGCAATGGCAATGTCAGGTCCAGAAGTGAGATTGAGCCATGTCACCATGAACAAGGTATGTTGCAGGCCCTGGTATAAATTAGGTCCCATACTTCTTTGGAATGTTTGGCCAGATAGCAAGCATTAAAGTAAAGGCGATTGAGTGTGTTTGAGCTGAAATACTCCTTAGGGAGCAGAGAAATAGGAGTGTGGGAGGCGCAGTGGGGACCCCTTTTGGATGGTTGATGAGAGTGCCTTAATTGCGTGAATTTAAGGAGGGAACCTGAAGTTTCTGCATCAGGGATCTAGCTGGTTCAAGACAAACTGTCAGGGAGACTAGCTGATTTCAGGGATTTGCAGAACTACCAAGGCAGCACAATGGGGTCCTAACTCTATGCAGGGAGAAATAATTTCTAGAGAAGGAGTTAAGTACAAACAATAGAATACCTGAAGGATTGGAGGGTACCAGGACAGAAGCAGGTTGGAACAGTAAGTCTGCAGGGTAAACTATCAAGATTGCGTATGTACAAACATAAAAGATAAAAGCAGGGTAACCATAGACAAACAATAGTTTGTCTGCTCCTTAGAAGTGATCTCTCTGTCAGGTGAAAAAGATCTTACAAGAACGCAAGGAGCAGATTAATCTCACAGAGATCAGGGTGACACCCAGCAGCTCAGATGAAGAAGGAGTGCTGGGTAGTTCTCACTGCCAACCAAACTGGAACCCTTGGAAGCAATGAAAAACAGAATATAATGTAAACACAAGAAGACAAAGAGGAACAGTAGACAGAACACAGAAACATGAAATGAGCTCTGCGAAATTCAGGACTGGAATAAGGAGCAGGAACTGGACTGGTATACCCAAAACTGAGTATAGTGGAATGCTGCACACTAACTAGGACAGGACGGGAACATGCTGTCAGAACAAGAACACAGGAATACAAGACAAGGAATCTGAATGTACAACACAGGTCTGGATGTGTTTAGACATGATATTGGTCCAAGGCAAACAGGGACATTTTGAGAACAGAAACATTGAATCAAACAACAATGAAAACTGAAAGCAATGGCAGTCCTGGAATATAGGAAGAGGATCACACAGAGAGCAAGGAGGAAAAGCTGCAAAGTCAGTTGCAAGGCGCTGCACTCTGCGCTCACAGGACTGAAATAGCTGGAAGCTCAGGCAAATAGCACAAGTGCAGGGAGAGAGCCAGGTTCAAGGAGTCAGGGAACTACCAATGAGGGGAAGGCAGAACCAAGACAGGACATGGGAAAGCCGGGAATGGAGTACGGGTCAGAGCCAAGGAAGAAAATAATCCAGAATGCAGATGTAGAGAGGTCAGAAAGGACTAGGGATCTAGGAATCAAGGTAGAAAATAGAGAATCCACCATAACTAATGATTTTTATTTTACTTCATTATCTTTTTGCTATGAGAATGATGTTTTACCTGTAGTTAGAAAAAATAGTTTTACCAGACTGCACTCTTCCAAATATTGGCAACTAGCTCCCTCCATTTACCTATACCATAGCACCAATGCTCATGTTACCTTTTTTAAGGGATTCAGCGTATTAACAACAATATGATGAATCCATGTGCTTTCCCCTGCACTGGCGCACATTTGGTTGCCATGCACCAACGCAGGCACCCTTGCACCCTTGTGTCATGCTTCAAGGGTGCTAGCATTACAAGGATGATGGTTTTTGTGCAGGAAGGCACACCTTCCCGCACAGAAACAATAATTGGTAGCATTTTCCTCTTTCTTTGCATGCTGCAGAGGAAAACATGAGGAGAAATAAAAGTAGTTATTCACGTTGCGCCATTCCTACATCTCCCTGTGGCGTAGAATTCAGATGCATTCCCAGCCTTACAAAACTTTTTAAAATTGGGAATGTTTCAGATTCCATGGATGTTGGGTGGGAACACCCACAGCAACACCCATGGAATGCCCTTTTCACGCAGAATAATGTGTATAAGTGGTCCATATATTCACTGCCATGAAAAGTCACACTGGGTGACTTTATGTGGCCTTTTGAAAATGGGCAGGCACACTGCGCCGCCATGCGTCAAAAAATGTGACACACCGGTGATTCATTGGCCTTGTAAATGAGGCCCTGAGTTACTGGGTTTAGCATTAGAAAGCATGGTCACAACTGACTCACACTGCACAAAATATGGCATTTTAAATGCAGTTGTTTTGACTTTGATATTGATCTTTATCTTGCGGTGCACAATTTGCTCCCAGTGTAAGTGGAAAAATCGTTTTAAACAAAAAAACAAATATGCCATATTAATTGTGAAAATAGTTTTTATATTTAGAGAAGGACACATATTTGGAAGCTGTTAATCAAGCCCCAGCTTCTCCGAAGTCACCGATGCCAATTCTCCGGGGTGCAAATACAGGGGAAGACTCTTTGGGGGGTGCAACTGTTTGTGAACAAGTAGTGGACTAGAAATTGTTTGAAGCCTGTGCTGTCCTTTAAACAGAGCCATTGGGAGCCCAGGGATCATTGGAATGGCGACTAACACATTTCAATAGACAACACTCTCTCAATTAGTCAAAAAGGTATTGTTTAAGGGGACATGGCTTGCGCGCCAAACAAGATGGCCACATACCTGAAGAGCTCCGTCTTGCCGTTCCCATAAGGATCTTCATTCAGGAACGAAGTCCTTATTTGAACCGAAAGGGGCGCCGAATTCCATAGCTGCATATCGCGGTGAGCGTATAAACAACTTTTTATGCTGTTTACAATGTTTCTACCATATTTTGAAGGCGCGATTCGGCCCGCGATTTGACAGCGGGCATTTTGTCTATCCCCTAACGAGCGTACCATGCCTCACAATGTTTCCCTCTGCCTCGGCTCCTGCTCCTTAAGTTATCCTCTGAGCTTTTTCATTTCTGTGTGCACAAGGACTTTCTTATTTAGGAGGCAATGTTGCTGTTCCTTTGGCTTTCCTGACATGTATTCAAGCTGTTTTTGTCATTTTTTAGCACAGCCACCATTTTATAACCTACTTGATTTTCTCTATGAGGTGGATACCTAACTTTCATCTTATTGTTTTATCTGACTTCTGCTCTCATATCACTTAACCTGTAGGAGATTTTCTAACTTTTGAAGGTTGCAGTAAGTGTTAATTCTCATTCTGCTTGCCAACTTTGGACTTGATATTTTTGGTCTAAAGAGTTTAGTGTCAATCACTGAATCCCACTGAACTTTTTTATGGTAAGGCTGAAGAATCTTAAGCTTACTGCCTCTACTAAAATTACTGCTTGTTCAGCTTCAGACTCTATTTCTAACTGTACTGAAATGGAAGACCTCCCCTCACAGAAACCTGATAACTCTTCAGGCACCACACCAAGAACTCAGTTCGTAAGTAAAGCACCCGCAATCTCTACCTAAAGACCTAAAAAGGACCCTCCTTCTCCAGGGAGATCCACCCCGTCAGCCATGGTTATTGTTCTTCACCAGATCCAAGCTCTGAAACCCTTCATAGAGGAAACTAATAAAACTTTTGAATGATGAATGGTCTTCTTTGGACTCATGAGTGCTCATCGTGGAGCAGCGAACTGAGTCTCTCCAATCTTCTTGCTCTCACATTTCATCCTTGGAGTCTGAAGTATCTCTCCTCAAAAACCAGGCGGAGGACTTGGAAAACAGAAATTGCAGGAACAATCTTAGACTCTATGGTCTCCCCGAAAAATATTGAAGGCTCCAATCCAACCTCCTTTTTTCAATCTTTCTTCCCTAAACTCTAGGACTTACCTGCTACTCCGTCTCTCAACATCCAAAGAGCTCGCAGACTTGGACCAAAAATTTCTGTGAAACCCCGTGGTGTCATGATGCTTTTTCTGCAATACACTGACCTTCTTCAAGTCCTAGTTGATATTTGGAGACTTTGCCATCCCGAACTTAGAGAGTATAGTTTCTATTCGGCTGCCCATCACTCTCAATCCCGTGTTGATTACCTTTTCTTAAGCAAATCCCTGTCCCAACATGTCCTTCATCTGAAATCGGTTCAATCCTCATTTCAGATCACACTCCCGTTTTTGTTGATATTGACCTGATCCCATTTTCCCCCACCCCGGCAGATGGCGTTTTGACAACTTCCTATTACTTGACCCTAACTTTTGCCAGAAGTTTAACTCATTTGCCTCAGAATTTTTCTCCATTAACAATGCCCCTGATTCTCCTTTTGAAGGTTTGGGATTCCTTTGATGCAGCTGCCAGAGGATTTAATATAAATTTGGATCACAAAAGAAGAAATCTTTAGAAGCCCAGTCCTCTCAGTCACTTAATAAAATGAAGCAATTGGAATACACTTATTATCATTCTAATAATGGGTCTGCTTTGAAAAACCTCCTGGACGCTAAAATTACTATTAATGAATTATCCACTGATGCAGCTTCCAACTGTCTACTGAAAATTAGCTTTCGCTATTACGGTGGCCAAACCAAAATAGGTAAACTATTAGCTAACTATTTAAAAGTGAAAAAAGAAAAAAAAAAAAAGAGTCTTTGCAAATCTCTGCTGGCTCTCCTATTTATAAAGATAAAGATATCCTTAATGAAGTTGTTTCCTTCTACAAAAATCTTTATACTCCTGAATCTCTACCAGACAAGTCTGACCTTATTTCCTATTTTTGATCCATTCCCTCTCCTTCTCTAACCACATTGATTTCCAACATTTGGGAGCCGATATTTCCTTGGCAGATATATCCCAAGCTGTTTCAGTATTACAACGTGGAAAGGCGCCTGGACCAGATGGCTTCACCATTGAATTCTACTCTCATTTTTCAAACATTCTTTTACCTAATCTTTTACTTTTATTCTAATCCTTCGGAGATACTGGCTCTTCTAGTGCTACGTTTCAAGAAGCACAGATCTGATTAATTCCCAAAGATGATAAAGATCACTCTCTCTGCAGGAACTATCGGCCTATAGCATTAGTTAACACAGATTATAAAAATTTTGTGAAGATTTTGTCGCTCTGATCCTATTTTGCCTGATCTCATTGGTCCTAAACAAGGAGGGTTTGTTAAAGGACGACTCGGATCTGACAATTCTCGAGTCTTCTTTAATATTCTAAGCAAGGCCTGTTCCCTGGACCATCCTATTGCAGTGCTTACCCTGGATGCGGAAAAAGCATTTGATAGGATTGGTTGGGACTTTATGTATCAAGCTCTGAAATGGGCTGGTTTCCTTCTTAAACTAATAGCTTTAATTTCTTTATTACACTCAGATCCCCGGGCTTCTATATTTGCTAAAGGTATGACTTCTGATTACTTCTCACTACGTAGGGTGGTGAGGCAAGGATGCCCTTTATCTCCATTATTATTTGTTATAGCCCTAAAACCTTTTCTAACTAAAATTAGACAAGATGATTGTATTACAGGGTTTAAATGTGGCCCTCGTCAAGTTAAGATGTCAGTTTATGCTGATGATGTTCTTTTATACTGGTCTAATCCTGAAACCTCTCTCACTCCTTTACTTCAGCAGGTATCTTTGGTTTCTGAACACTCTGGTTTTCGTCTAAACGTTGATAAATGCAAAATTTTGCCTTTAAATTTTCTTTGTCAAAAACGTCACTTTGAGTCCTCTGGTTTTACCTGGCAGCCGACTAAAATAAAATATCTGGGTTTATGCTTTGCACTTTTATTATCTGCCACACTAAAAATAAACTTAGATTACTTCATTAAAAAAATAAACAATACTATTAGTTGTTTGCATCCCCTTTTCCTCTCCTGGTGGGGTTGGTTAGATTCTATTAAGATGATGTATTCTCCTCTTGTATTATATATTATTTCTATGAGTCCTATTCATATCCCTCAATATTCTTTCAAGAAAATTAATTCCGCTTTGATAACATTCTTATGGAAAGGTAAATCTTAACGCATAGCCTTATCCTCTCTCAAGAAAGGTAGGCCTAGTGGAGGCCTTTGGTTCCCTGATTTTAAGGCTTATCATTCTGCTTTCTCACTAAAACAAGCTGCTAAGTCGGTCTCTACAGATGTTCCTCTACATCCTCCTCTCTGGTTACAATTGGAAACATTTCTCATTGCTCCTTTTGACTTTCAAGAGATCTTAGCTTTTTTTTTTTTTACATTTTGAAAACCTTTATTAAATCATTGTATGGTGCATCAGTGCAGTATACAAGCAGCAAACCAAAAATGCATTACATTGCAAATATATGGCACCTTCCGTGATAGTCTGTTCTCAACAATAACTTCCCGCCCCCCTCCAGTACTTTCAGCACAGTCCAGATCTTGATCAGTAGAATTCGGTTTCGCACGGTGCAGGTAATAAACTACTATACAATATAAGTGGGTTTTAGGTAATACAATGCGCAGGAACACACCCGCAATCAAACATTTCCCTCTCCAGTCCCCCCATCCCCGTGTATACATCCAGAGTCGATTCATCGCCCCAACTGGTATCTATCACTACCTGACATCAAAATATTCGCCGTTCTTACGTATCCATTCTCTCCTGAGAGTTCGGGGACTCAGCTCCTGGTCCGGCGTCAGTCTCTATCTCCACCGCATTCCTTACCACTACACCATCTGTATTTGCGTCCTGCAGTAGCAGGTAAGTTGTGAGTGGGCCCCAAATATCCCATGGGCGTGATTTAATGGGCAGCATTTTTGCATGGTAGCCCAAATTATCTTGCCATGTGGACATGGTGTGAATCCAGCATTTGAATTTAGGAGCTCGCCCCCGTCCCCAGCGGCATGCCACGTGTCGCTTCGCTAGAAGTAACCCCATAGCTAGGAACTTCTTGTGTGGTGTGTTAATGTCCTGGGATAGTCCCAAGAGAGCCACCAGTGGACATGGGTCCAGTTGGATTCCCAGCATGCCCGAGAGTCCCTCAAATGTGTGTGTCCAGAAGGTTGCCGCGTGAGGGCAATTCCATGATAAATGCATGAAGTCCCCCCCTCTCTATAGCATTTAATGCACCTGTCATTGTCTCTGAGATGGAATCTATGTAGTCTCGCCAGAGTGTGATATAATCGGTGCAAAAATTTAAAGTGTGTGAGTCGTAATCTGCTGTAACCGGTAATGGCTTCTGTGTGCATACAACTACGTTCCCATTGCTCATCAGATAGCGGTCCTTCCAAATCCTTATCCCATTCTTGTCGAGCTCTGATCGTGTGAGGCTTTATAGCCATCTGTGTATGTTTGTATGGGAGAGACACAGCGTGTCTAGGGGGTTCTGCCGATAGGAGAACCTGCAAGGGATCCAGCGTAGCTGGTTCCTCGGGAAACGCAGGGGTGGCTGCTTTCACGCTCTGACGGAGTCGAGCATAGAGAAAAGTGTCCATTATTGTTGGGGTTTGCTTGTCAAAAAACTGTTCCCTATTCCGAAACTGCCCTCCTATGTAAAGATCCCCCCAAGTGGTGTACTTGAGACCCTCTAGCATCCTGCGTCAGATACCTTCATACGTGATTTTTAGTAAAGGATTCCGGATCAGAGTCATTTTAGGGGAGTATAGCATTGGGGATTCCAATTTAAGGGCTATTGGCTGTCATGCTACAACCGTGCATTCCACAGTAGAAGGTGCTCTTGGTATGTTAGTGGGATTTCAACGTCCTCGAAAGGAGCGTATTCCTCTGGAGGTTCCTCTATTTTGTAATAGTGTAAATCTTGTGTCACAGCGTGTGCTGCTGGAAAATGTATCCATGAATAGAATACCTCTGTCTGCCGATATTCATGAGCCTCTACCACAAATATGACTGTACCACCTCTTGGTAATAGTCCATTTTCTATAAGTATAAGAGTTATAGTTCTTCTTACGTTTACCGGAATGAGTATAACATTCGGGTCATCATTTTGCAGACTTGTGTCATCCGCTAGGAGTTGAGCTGCTATTGTAGCTCTCTCTCTTTCGTCGTCACTTTCCCCCATTTTACTGACAGAAAGTTTTTGTTGCAGATCAAGTTCAAGGGAAACAAAGATTAGGTGCACAATATTTTTGAACACTATATCCTACAACATTGACTAAACCCAAAAAATTGCTTCCTACTAAGTTCCGGCAGATATTAACCTTTTACCCACTCCAGACGTCTTTTGGAGTATTTACGGGAAAAAGGGTCTGTGTGAAAAAGCACGACTGAGTTACTCTAGCGTCTTGCGTTAGATTATCGCCTTACCAAACGTTGGGCGCCATGTAGTGTAGTTCCTATTTTCCCTATAGGCTCTGCGCATTGGAATAACATAAACAGCAGTTTAGACGTAGGACTGAGGTCATCTAGGTCTCTACAGACTATGTCAGACTTAATTAGGTTTGCCAGCTAGCTCAGAGGTCACTAGAAAATCTCTTGAGTAAACAAGGAGGTGTTTAACTTCCCTGAATAGACAAGAAGGGATTAGCTTCTGACAACCGCATAAACATGACAACTTTGCTCCCTCAGAATAAAGAGTGTATCTCTAGAGTCGTGTGAAAACAATAGACAACTATTTTACTCAGTCAATCGTGCATACTTAGTTTCACCAGAGTGCAGAGAAATAGAGAGACGGGCGTTTTCAATAAAAGGTGTTATATATTGAGCAGTCTTCTTTCTCATGCAAGAGAAATGAATTGCGACAGTTGCAATACTTATCATGAAGTAAAGTGCGTACAGTAAAAGGAGTATTATGAAATAATACGATACTTTAAAATGGATAAAATATATACATACATAAAAACATTGACTAACGTACTCAACTGGTGCTTCTAAGATACGCCTTCCCCAGTGTACCTGACCTAAGCCTAATAAGTGGGAAGGAGTAAGTAAGTTGCATTTTAAGTTAAGTTGGTTTTTGCCAAGAATTTGAATCAAGAATTCTCTTAAGGGTTTAGTCAGCTCCGTACCTTGGTTTCTAGAATGAAGGAGGTCTTGTATTTCGTGTCTCAGGACTCGATCTCCCAGCAACCCGTAAGGGTGACTGGAAACACCGGAGCTGGATTTTTTGGCAAGAGAAAAGACAGCGTCTCTCTCAGTGCGTCAAGGGAGGGTCGGCTTCCTTCGGCTCTCGCATCAGCTGGGCGTCGGGCAAGTAGATAGCCGCTCTGCTCCAAACCACCGTGTGTTTGCTTAAGGCAACGTTGGTATATTTATACCTGAAAGGTGCCGTGTTTGACGTAAGGTTGAACATAAGACGTCACAAAAGCAGGGGGAATTCCCGGGCTGCTGGAGGCTTGGTTTGTTTAAAGAACACGTTGTGATTTCTAGGAGTCTATGGGAGTAGCCTTGCCGTATTTGGACTGCATGGGCTATGCCTGAATATGGACATGATTCCTATGCCTTTATAAGGGTATCTTTTGTTATAACCGCATAAGGGCATGAATCGGGGATATCTAATTAGGGTCCTAGATAGATTCACAACAACCTGGGCCATATCTGCTTTCCACAATGCTGTCTCCACCTTCTGCCAGGAAGCTGCATCAGGGAGGACAGGACTGGTTTGGTCTGGGTACAGACACTCTCTGCCTTCAGAGAACAAATAAATTGTGTGTATAAAAAGAAGGGCCCAGACCCCAGAACTTTAGAACACTTCTCGGAATCAAGGAAAATCTTTGCCAAGGAGAGAAACCAAGGAAGTTGAAGGAGGAGACTGCCCCTGCGCTGGTTACTGTTTGGGGCTGGCCTGCAGTGGATACTCATTGCCAAGGAAAGGAGAAAAGGAACTTTGTGTGTACTTTATCATCTTGAGGAAGATCTCCAAGGGCTTGAAGCTGAGCTTGCCTCCTGTTCTGAAGTCTCAGGGACACAAAGACTTCACCACCAGCGCCCCTGAATTTCCTTGCTGGGAATTCTGCCTGCAGAAAGGTGCCTGCTGTTGTTTTAGGACCTCTAGAGACTGTGTGCCACTGGGAGCTGGAAGCAAGATGCAACGAGGAAGAAGCGAGTCGCAGCAGCAGCTGTTGCTGTCGCATCGCTGGAGAAGCGCGCTGCCGCAGCTGTTTGCCGTCGCATCGCCAGTGAAACATGTCCGGTACCACAGAGGTTGCCGTCGCATTACCACAGAAGCACATCGCAGGGCCTGTCGCGGCTCTAGAAACCACTGATTTTGCCGCACGGCGGTCAGGCATGCACACATCGTATCCAAGTTGTCGCATTGCATCAAAGACGCCATCTTGTCGCATCGCACTGGATTGTCGCATCGAGGCTGCAACTTGTCGCATCGTAACTGGGACCCAGTAAGAAACAGACGCATCCCCTGCTCTCCGGTAAGGAACAGACGCATCACCTCCCCCGGAGCAAGGAACTGACGCATCGCCTTCCCTGCGCCCCTTTTGTTTATATTGCGTTACGCATCCAAGGCACTTTGAGAGTAAAGTGTTGCATTTACCATCCACATTGAACTAAGCTATTTCTACCATTTGAAAGTCATATTTGTGAATACTGTATTGTGGATTCATGTTGTTTCGTCTTGTGTTAAATCTAGATAAAGTTTACTTATTTTTCTAAACTGCTGTGGTGTCCATTTGTAGTGTTTTCACTGTATTACTGTATGTGTTCACAAATGCGTTACACACTGCCTCTGAGATTAGCCTGTCTGCTCGTGCCAAGCTACTAAGGGGTGAGCAGGGGTTATTTTAGGAGTGTATCCCCCTTTTGCTGACTAGAAGCAAGGGTCCCTATTTGGAAAAAGGTGTAAACCATTGCCAACTAGAGATCCCCATTTCTAACAAACATCAAATAGATGAGGGAGACACTTGAGCGGTCAATGATGTTACTCAGAACTGCAAGATGAAAACATTTCCATGACTCATAGTTACCAACAATAAATTTTTATTTATGTATGACCTACAAAATCATCTACCCATGCTTATACCTGCTCGGCTGAGGCGAAAGAGTTTTGGGGAGCCAATCATAATGAGTTTTGTTATCAATTGTAGGTAGTTATAGTGGTGAATTAAAAAAATTTAGACTGTGATGTAAATAACAGAGTCTTCCTTCCGAAGCGATGCATAACAAGTGAAGCAATAGAGTATCATGAGGAAGATTTGTGGCCCTCCATATTTACAATAGATGTTGAGAAACTTGTAGTTTTAGGTTTGGGCATTAAAGGGGAAAAGAGCCTATATCTCACATCTTATAAGGTTCAAGTTTGGAGGTGACAAATTAGCTAAATTATTTCTAACAGTGTAACATATACTATTTCACTCTTTTTTCGTACCTTTCAAATTAGATGTAACTTGCGGAATAGCTAACACAATAAGTATATCTATTAATCTACTACTCCTTGGTAGCTTGTTATAATTTTCTACCTGACTGCCTAGAATGATGTTAGAATGCAACAAAGGAACGCTATTATTCATAGAATCATTAATTCATCTTCAATGCTGAAACCAAAATTGCCAAACAGAAGCACAATTATAAATAATTTGAAAAAATATGCTCTTGATTCTTCACATGATCAATAGAATGCCAGTAAAGGTGAATTGGTTTTACATAACATTACAGCAGTTAGGAATGTCCCGTTACATAGAAACAGTGTCTGCATAAGAGTAGCAGCACTTGATGTACAATTAATTTTTTACCACATTCTCATGATTAAATGGACCAAGTAACAACATAGGGCCTGATTACGAATTTGGTGCAGCAGCACCGGTGCAATGCTGCCTCCGATGCGGCAAAGCCATGCAAGGACCGCCAACAGTAATTTTGTCTTGAAAATGTGCAACTCGTAATTCGGTCGGCAGTCCATTGCCTGTTCCCATGGCCGTGCCTTGAAAACAGGCTCCGCAATGGGAACGACCAAAAAGTTCCAGCATGGCATGAACGGCGAATGGCTTACCCTATTGGTCCCTACCTTGTTCTTGCACCGCCTGCTTCTTCATGGTGGGGTTCCGCATCAAAAGGTTGGCGGTGCAAGAATTCAAAATATGCTGAGCGGGACCGCGCCAGTCCTTGCTCAGCATAATGATCTGTGGTGCTCCTGAGCCGTGCCAGGGAACAACTGTTCCCTGGAGCAGCAGGCGGTCCACCACCGATACAACTTTGTAAGCCATAATGGGCAAAACTTGTGTGTGTTGCTCTAGTGTGCGTGAATGGAAACGGGCCAAAACACAAAGTGGACATACCACATTTTTACAGTGAAAATTGACCCTTTTCTTGCAAAGTGCTTAGCTGGAGATTTCAAACCCTAGCTCTGCCAGCATCTAGAGACACTAAGAGGAACACCAGGTTCTGTTACCCAGAATCCCTTGCAAACCTCAAACTTTGTAAAAAAAAAAACAATTTTCCTCACATTTCTGTGGTGGACAGTTCTGGAATCTGCACGGGATCCACAAAATTCCACCCCCCCCACATTCCCCAAAGTCTTCAGATAAAAATGGTACCTCATTGTGTGGGTCGGCCTAGTGCCCGCAACAGGAAATGGCCCAAAACACAACATGGATACACCACATTTTTAAAGTGGATTCTTCTTGGTGTCTAGTTTTTAAAAATGTATATGTTTGCTTGGTTTCCCTAGGTGCCGGCAGAGCTAGGGTTCAAAATCTGCAGCAAGGAACTTTGCAAAAAAAGGGTCAGTTTTCACTCTAAAAATGTAGTGTGCCCATGTTGCGTTTTGTTCCATTTCCTGTCACCGGCACTAGGCCTACCCACAGAAGTGTGGTACCGTTTTTATCGGAAGACTTTGGGGAATGCAGATTGGAAGGAATTTTGTGGATCCACGCAGTTTCCAGAACTTTCCGTCACAGAAATGTGGGGAAAATGTGCTTTATTTGTATACAAAGTTTGAGGTTTGCAAGCGATTCTGGGTAGCAGACCCTGGTGAGAACCACACAAGTCACCCTATCCTGGATTCCCCAAGGTGTCTAGTTTACAAAAATATACAGGTTGGCTATGTCTCTCTAGGTGCGGGCTGCGCTAGGATCCAGAATCCACAGGGAGGCCTATTCTGGAAAAAAGTCAGTGCCTAGTGGGCTTTTTGCCGCCTTGGGGAGGGGGAAATTGGGGGCTATTGCCCCAATATGCCCCCAAGGGGGACAGAAAGACTGTGGTTATTGGGATGCCCATTCTGGGCAGCTCCCACCCCGTCATATAAAGAAGCCATCATATTCGCTGGCGCCTAGTGGACTCTCTGCCCTCCCTGGTTGGCAGATCAGAGGCTACTGCCCCATCTGCCTCCTGGGGGGGCAGAAAAACTGTGGTATCTTTTTTCTGGGGGGTGGAGGCGTTGGCAAACCCATTCTGGGCAGCTCCCACACCAGAATTTGGAAAATAAATGTATCCCTGGTGTCCAGTGGGCTTTTTGCAGCCCGAGGGGGCAGATGAGGGGCTATTGCCCCATCTGCACCAGAGGGGGGCATAAAGAATGGCAATTTTTTTAGGGTGGGGCATTGGCATGCCCATTCTGGGTAGCCCTCACCCGAACTTTGGATTAAAAAAAATCCTTGCTACCTAGTGGGGTTTCTGCCCCCAGTGAAAGGCAGATAAGGGGCTATTGCCCCATCTGCCTCCCAGGGGGGCAGAAAGACTGTGGCATTTTTTTGGATGTGGGGGCAGTAACAAGCCCATTCTGGGCAGCCCCCATCCCTATGTATAAAACAATAGAAAATCCCTGGTGCCTTGTGGGCTTTCTGTCCCCATCTGCCTCGTGGGGGGCACAAAGACTGTGGCATTATTTGGGGGGGTGGGGCATTGGTATGCCCATTCTTGGCAGCCCTCACCCCGAACTCCCTGATCCCTAGTGGGCTTTCTGCCCCCATGGTGGGCAGATAAGGGGCCATTGCCCCATTTGACTCCCAGGGTGACAGAAAGACTGTGGCATTTTTTTGGGTGAGGGGCTCATTCGGGGCAGCTCTCCCCCCTACGTACATAAAAAAACATCCCTGGTGCTTAGTGGGCTTTCTGCCCCGAGCAGAAGATCAGGGGCTATTGCCCCATCTGCCTCCTGGGGGGCAGAAAGTCTTTTGTTTTCTTTGGGGTTGTAAGGTGAAGGCATTCTGGGCAGCTCCCACTCCTGGCCTACAAAAAAAATCCCTGGTGTTTAGGGTGCTTTCTGCCCCCATCTGCCACCCGGGGGGAATAAAGACTGTCTGCACCAAAATTATATGGGGGGAGCAAAGGCCCTACCCCAAGGGGCCACTCCCCCCTCCCTGGTGGCTAGTGGGTGGATCCCTGCTTGGAAATTACCTACATGGATCCTCTAGAGAAGGGTACCATTGGAAAGGGGAGATTCTCCCCTTTCCAATGATACCTCGCCCAAGTGTTTTGGTGCTCGGGGGCTGAGATAGCCCCACGAGCACCATAACAATGAAACTGAAACTAAGTATCATTTTCATTTTCAGTGCAATTACGTCAGCACACCATGCACACAATCCTCATTGCAATGAAAATGCCTAAGGAGGTTGGGGAAGCTCTACCGCAACCTCTCGAGGCCAATAAAAAAAGGAAATCCCTCTGCTGTCTGCAGGGGAGGGATTTAGTGCCCCTGTTCTTATGAGGGAATGGTTTCGTCATGAGCACATGAGCACTGGTGCTCATGACGGTACCATTCGGTCATGAGCACAGAAAGGGTTAAAACCTAACGTATTAGCTTATCCAACATATCTAAGTTTATTTTATTTTCCAAACAACCAAAGGCTCTTGTAAGACCCACCCTATATATTGTATAATATAAATTAATATTGTGAAATAATGTTTTTTAAATTTAACTGGTACCGCAGTACTTCCTAGAAACTGCCGCCATACTCCTGCGGCATTCCGTAACATTTTTTAAAGCCTATTTACACGCATTTATAAGCTCTCCCTCTGTATCTTTGATAATAATATACAGCACATAGCTAAACCTCTCTTGCTAATCCAATATGGCAGTCTTTCCACTGTGGACCATCTGCCAGTAGCACATCATATTTTGTGATATCATCACTATGTACCTTGGTAGTTCTGCAACAACAGATATTAATAAGTTGTTGTGCCTTATAAGTTACAACCACTAAACCAATATTGTTCCCATGAGAAAAAGGATCATCTTATGAATAGTATTCTTTAGGTATATTACTGTGAAATTGTATTC
This sequence comes from Lissotriton helveticus, assembly GCF_964261635.1. Classification (NCBI taxonomy): domain Eukaryota; kingdom Metazoa; phylum Chordata; class Amphibia; order Caudata; family Salamandridae; genus Lissotriton; species Lissotriton helveticus. The sequence continues at coordinate 432,437,857 of NC_136065.1, forward strand.
AAATCCGTACTGCATTTTTGGTGCTAAGCCCAGTATAAAAGGTCAATGTAATATGCATTTGGGCCCAAATCAGTTTTGGGACCCTCCATTTTTTCTTTGCACCAACCATGACCGTTAAACTTTGCATCATCTGGCAATGCACAATGAGGAGTAGTTCTGGAAAGTTGGTGGGAGATTCCTCAAAAGGGTACAAAGTTATTAAGGGACAAAAATCTGAGGAATTCTTAACCCTAACTAGAACTACAGAGGTGTCTGGACATAATATCGGTTTAGAAACATCAAGTTGCAGAAATATAGGGAGAAAAATATTGTGATGTAAAAATATTGTGATGCAGAAATATCTTTGTCAAGAATATTGATATTTCAGCTAACTAATATTGTTTTCAATAATATTGCTGTTTTCAATATCGTTTTATAATATAGTTGTAAAAATATTGTCTTTTAACTATCTATATATTTTTTAGTTCATACATTAAATGTATGTGTTACTATTGTTTGTATAACTGATAATAATATTTTGAAATATAGTTTGTTGTGCGGCCCCCCTCCCCAGGCTGATTTCAGCTGATTTCAAATCAAGCACACTTGTTTGCCCTGGGGAGGCAGCGGTACTGTTGTACAGACCGCAGTGGGAATAGAAAATGTAAACCCTCCAAAGTATTTTTCTTTCTATTTCACATACCGGTGTGGGAATAGTAAATATATTTCCTCCGAAGTCCAACGCGTTCCCTTTTGCTGCACAGACCGGAGCGGGAATAGTGCATCTATTATTCCCAGATTTTGACGATTTTTTACTATTCTTTAAATATACGTAATATTATTTGTTACGTTTTATATTATTTGTGAATATATATATATATATGGTTTTGTATATTTAAAGAAGTATTTTCAGTAAACATCTTTGTTTTATTTTTATTTAAATGAATCATTTATTTAATATTTTACATTTGTTTTGTTAATTTTTTGTTTTATGTATTTTATACATATATATGTATACATATATAAATATTTATATAAAGAGAAGTTTTTTTGTAAATACAAAAACATAAAAATTGTAATATAATGTAAAATGTATATTTCCAATATTAGTGCTATATTATATTTATATTATATTTATGTATAAATAAACATGCACACCCATATATATTCAAGAGGGTATGTTTATGTAAGCATATGTTGTATATATAGTACTAAATGTTACTTACACTTCTTTACTTTGCATTTCTTGAGTACTTTGGGAAAGGGGAGATGGAGATGGGCCTGAAGGTACTTAGTTAGTTAGGGTCAGCGTATTATTTTTTGAAGATGGTCAGAGTCTTGCCATGTTTTCAGTCTATGAGGTAGGAGGCTAATGATAGTGAGATATTAAAGTTATTTGTGAGAGCAGTGCCTAAAGGTTTCTAATTGTGAAAATGTAGTGAGGGCAAGGATTGTAGGGCAGGACAGATTGGGTAGAGGGCATGGTTCTGTTCACAATGGTGCAGTTGAAGGGGAAGCAATTATTTAAGTCTACCATGCCACTTGGTCTCGTGTCTTGCTTGATAATATTTAAACCTGATAGAATAGCAATGGCAATGTCAGGTCCAGAAGTGAGATTGAGCCATGTCACCATGAACAAGGTATGTTGCAGGCCCTAGTATAAATTAGGTCCCATACTTCTTTGGAATGTTTGGCCAGATAGCAAGCATTAAAGTAAAGGCGATTGAGTGTGTTTGAGCTGAAATACTCCTTAGGGAGCAGAGAAATAGGAGTGTGGGAGGCGCAGTGGGGACCCCTTTTGGATGGTTGATGAGAGTGCCTTAATTGCGTGAATTTAAGGAGGGAACCTGAAGTTTCTGCATCAGGGATCTAGCTGGTTCAAGACAAACTGTCAGGGAGACTAGCTGATTTCAGGGATTTGCAGAACTACCAAGGCAGCACAATGGGGTCCTAACTCTATGCAGGGAGAAATAATTTCTAGAGAAGGAGTTAAGTACAAACAATAGAATACCTGAAGGATTGGAGGGTACCAGGACAGAAGCAGGTTGGAACAGTAAGTCTGCAGGGTAAACTATCAAGATTGCGTATGTACAAACATAAAAGATAAAAGCAGGGTAACCATAGACAAACAATAGTTTGTCTGCTCCTTAGAAGTGATCTCTCTGTCAGGTGAAAAAGATCTTACAAGAACGCAAGGAGCAGATTAATCTCACAGAGATCAGGGTGACACCCAGCAGCTCAGATGAAGAAGGAGTGCTGGGTAGTTCTCACTGCCAACCAAACTGGAACCCTTGGAAGCAATGAAAAACAGAATATAATGTAAACACAAGAAGACAAAGAGGAACAGTAGACAGAACACAGAAACATGAAATGAGCTCTGCGAAATTCAGGACTGGAATAAGGAGCAGGAACTGGACTGGTATACCCAAAACTGAGTATAGTGGAATGCTGCACACTAACTAGGACAGGACGGGAACATGCTGTCAGAACAAGAACACAGGAATACAAGACAAGGAATCTGAATGTACAACACAGGTCTGGATGTGTTTAGACATGATATTGGTCCAAGGCAAACAGGGACATTTTGAGAACAGAAACATTGAATCAAACAACAATGAAAACTGAAAGCAATGGCAGTCCTGGAATATAGGAAGAGGATCACACAGAGAGCAAGGAGGAAAAGCTGCAAAGTCAGTTGCAAGGCGCTGCACTCTGCGCTCACAGGACTGAAATAGCTGGAAGCTCAGGCAAATAGCACAAGTGCAGGGAGAGAGCCAGGTTCAAGGAGTCAGGGAACTACCAATGAGGGGAAGGCAGAACCAAGACAGGACATGGGAAAGCCGGGAATGGAGTACGGGTCAGAGCCAAGGAAGAAAATAATCCAGAATGCAGATGTAGAGAGGTCAGAAAGGACTAGGGATCTAGGAATCAAGGTAGAAAATAGAGAATCCACCATAACTAATGATTTTTATTTTACTTCATTATCTTTTTGCTATGAGAATGATGTTTTACCTGTAGTTAGAAAAAATAGTTTTACCAGACTGCACTCTTCCAAATATTGGCAACTAGCTCCCTCCATTTACCTATACCATAGCACCAATGCTCATGTTACCTTTTTTAAGGGATTCAGCGTATTAACAACAATATGATGAATCCATGTGCTTTCCCCTGCACTGGCGCACATTTGGTTGCCATGCACCAACGCAGGCACCCTTGCACCCTTGTGTCATGCTTCAAGGGTGCTAGCATTACAAGGATGATGGTTTTTGTGCAGGAAGGCACACCTTCCCGCACAGAAACAATAATTGGTAGCATTTTCCTCTTTCTTTGCATGCTGCAGAGGAAAACATGAGGAGAAATAAAAGTAGTTATTCACGTTGCGCCATTCCTACATCTCCCTGTGGCGTAGAATTCAGATGCATTCCCAGCCTTACAAAACTTTTTAAAATTGGGAATGTTTCAGATTCCATGGATGTTGGGTGGGAACACCCACAGCAACACCCATGGAATGCCCTTTTCACGCAGAATAATGTGTATAAGTGGTCCATATATTCACTGCCATGAAAAGTCACACTGGGTGACTTTATATGGCCTTTTGAAAATGGGCAGGCACACTGCGCCGCCATGCGTCAAAAAATGTGACACACCGGTGATTCATTGGCCTTGTAAATGAGGCCCTGAGTTACTGGGTTTAGCATTAGAAAGCATGGTCACAACTGACTCACACTGCACAAAATATGGCATTTTAAATGCAGTTGTTTTGACTTTGATATTGATCTTTATCTTGCGGTGCACAATTTGCTCCCAGTGTGAGTGGAAAAATCGTTTTAAACAAAAAAACAAATATGCCATATTAATTGTGAAAATAGTTTTTATATTTAGAGAAGGACACATATTTGGAAGCTGTTAATCAAGCCCCAGCTTCTCCGAAGTCACCGATGCCAATTCTCCGGGGTGCAAATACAGGGGAAGACTCTTTGGGGGGTGCAACTGTTTGTGAACAAGTAGTGGACTAGAAATTGTTTGAAGCCTGTGCTGTCCTTTAAACAGAGCCATTGGGAGCCCAGGGATCATTGGAATGGCGACTAACACATTTCAATAGACAACACTCTCTCAATTAGTCAAAAAGGTATTGTTTAAGGGGACATGGCTTGCGCGCCAAACAAGATGGCCACATACCTGAAGAGCTCCGTCTTGCCGTTCCCATAAGGATCTTCATTCAGGAACGAAGTCCTTATTTGAACCGAAAGGGGCGCCGAATTCCATAGCTGCATATCGCGGTGAGCGTATAAACAACTTTTTATGCTGTTTACAATGTTTCTACCATATTTTGAAGGCGCGATTCGGCCCGCGATTTGACAGCGGGCATTTTGTCTATCCCCTAACGAGCGTACCATGCCTCACAATGTTTCCCTCTGCCTCGGCTCCTGCTCCTTAAGTTATCCTCTGAGCTTTTTCATTTCTGTGTGCACAAGGACTTTCTTATTTAGGAGGCAATGTTGCTGTTCCTTTGGCTTTCCTGACATGTATTCAAGCTGTTTTTGTCATTTTTTAGCACAGCCACCATTTTATAACCTACTTGATTTTCTCTATGAGGTGGATACCTAACTTTCATCTTATTGTTTTATCTGACTTCTGCTCTCATATCACTTAACCTGTAGGAGATTTTCTAACTTTTGAAGGTTGCAGTAAGTGTTAATTCTCATTCTGCTTGCCAACTTTGGACTTGATATTTTTGGTCTAAAGAGTTTAGTGTCAATCACTGAATCCCACTGAACTTTTTTATGGTAAGGCTGAAGAATCTTAAGCTTACTGCCTCTACTAAAATTACTGCTTGTTCAGCTTCAGACTCTATTTCTAACTGTACTGAAATGGAAGACCTCCCCTCACAGAAACCTGATAACTCTTCAGGCACCACACCAAGAACTCAGTTCGTAAGTAAAGCACCCGCAATCTCTACCTAAAGACCTAAAAAGGACCCTCCTTCTCCAGGGAGATCCACCCCGTCAGCCATGGTTATTGTTCTTCACCAGATCCAAGCTCTGAAACCCTTCATAGAGGAAACTAATAAAACTTTTGAATGATGAATGGTCTTCTTTGGACTCATGAGTGCTCATCGTGGAGCAGCAAACTGAGTCTCTCCAATCTTCTTGCTCTCACATTTCATCCTTGGAGTCTGAAGTATCTCTCCTCAAAAACCAGGCGGAGGACTTGGAAAACAGAAATTGCAGGAACAATCTTAGACTCTATGGTCTCCCCGAAAAATATTGAAGGCTCCAATCCAACCTCCTTTTTTCAATCTTTCTTCCCTAAACTCTAGGACTTACCTGCTACTCCGTCTCTCAACATCCAAAGAGCTCGCAGACTTGGACCAAAAATTTCTGTGAAACCCCGTGGTGTCATGATGCTTTTTCTGCAATACACTGACCTTCTTCAAGTCCTAGTTGATATTTGGAGACTTTGCCATCCCGAACTTAGAGAGTATAGTTTCTATTCGGCTGCCCATCACTCTCAATCCCGTGTTGATTACCTTTTCTTAAGCAAATCCCTGTCCCAACATGTCCTTCATCTGAAATCGGTTCAATCCTCATTTCAGATCACACTCCCGTTTTTGTTGATATTGACCTGATCCCATTTTCCCCCACCCCGGCAGATGGCGTTTTGACAACTTCCTATTACTTGACCCTAACTTTTGCCAGAAGTTTAACTCATTTGCCTCAGAATTTTTCTCCATTAACAATGCCCCTGATTCTCCTTTTGAAGGTTTGGGATTCCTTTGATGCAGCTGCCAGAGGATTTAATATAAATTTGGATCACAAAAGAAGAAATCTTTAGAAGCCCAGTCCTCTCAGTCACTTAATAAAATGAAGCAATTGGAATACACTTATTATCATTCTAATAATGGGTCTGCTTTGAAAAACCTCCTGGACGCTAAAATTACTATTAATGAATTATCCACTGATGCAGCTTCCAACTGTCTACTGAAAATTAGCTTTCGCTATTACGGTGGCCAAACCAAAATAGGTAAACTATTAGCTAACTATTTAAAAGTGAAAAAAGAAGAAAAAAAAAGAGTCTTTGCAAATCTCTGCTGGCTCTCCTATTTATAAAGATAAAGATATCCTTAATGAAGTTGTTTCCTTCTACAAAAATCTTTATACTCCTGAATCTCTACCAGACAAGTCTGACCTTATTTCCTATTTTTGATCCATTCCCTCTCCTTCTCTAACCACATTGATTTCCAACATTTGGGAGCCGATATTTCCTTGGCAGATATATCCCAAGCTGTTTCAGTATTACAACGTGGAAAGGCGCCTGGACCAGATGGCTTCACCATTGAATTCTACTCTCATTTTTCAAACATTCTTTTACCTAATCTTTTACTTTTATTCTAATCCTTCGGAGATACTGGCTCTTCTAGTGCTACGTTTCAAGAAGCACAGATCTGATTAATTCCCAAAGATGATAAAGATCACTCTCTCTGCAGGAACTATCGGCCTATAGCATTAGTTAACACAGATTATAAGAATTTTGTGAAGATTTTGGCGCTCTGATCCTATTTTGCCTGATCTCATTGGTCCTGAACAAGGAGGGTTTGTTAAAGGACGACTCGGATCTGACAATTCTCGAGTCTTCTTTAATATTCTAAGCAAGGCCTGTTCCCTGGACCATCCTATTGCAGTGCTTACCCTGGATGCGGAAAAAGCATTTGATAGGATTGGTTGGGACTTTATGTATCAAGCTCTGAAATGGGCTGGTTTCCTTCTTAAACTAATAGCTTTAATTTCTTTATTACACTCAGATCCCCGGGCTTCTATATTTGCTAAAGGTATGACTTCTGATTACTTCTCACTACGTAGGGTGGTGAGGCAAGGATGCCCTTTATCTCCATTATTATTTGTTATAGCCCTAAAACCTTTTCTAACTAAAATTAGACAAGATGATTGTATTACAGGGTTTAAATGTGGCCCTCGTCAAGTTAAGATGTCAGTTTATGCTGATGATGTTCTTTTATACTGGTCTAATCCTGAAACCTCTCTCACTCCTTTACTTCAGCAGGTATCTTTGGTTTCTGAACACTCTGGTTTTCGTCTAAACGTTGATAAATGCAAAATTTTGCCTTTAAATTTTCTTTGTCAAAAACGTCACTTTGAGTCCTCTGGTTTTACCTGGCAGCCGACTAAAATAAAATATCTGGGTTTATGCTTTGCACTTTTATTATCTGCCACACTAAAAATAAACTTAGATTACTTCATTAAAAAAATAAACAATACTATTAGTTGTTTGCATCCCCTTTTCCTCTCCTGGTGGGGTTGGTTAGATTCTATTAAGATGATGTATTCTCCTCTTGTATTATATATTATTTCTATGAGTCCTATTCATATCCCTCAATATTCTTTCAAGAAAATTAATTCCGCTTTGATAACATTCTTATGGAAAGGTAAATCTTAACGCATAGCCTTATCCTCTCTCAAGAAAGGTAGGCCTAGTGGAGGCCTTTGGTTCCCTGATTTTAAGGCTTATCATTCTGCTTTCTCACTAAAACAAGCTGCTAAGTCGGTCTCTACAGATGTTCCTCTACATCCTCCTCTCTGGTTACAATTGGAAACATTTCTTATTGCTCCTTTTGACTTTCAAGAGATCTTAGCTTTTTTTTTTTTACATTTTGAAAACCTTTATTAAATCATTGTATGGTGCATCAGTGCAGTATACAAGCAGCAAACCAAAAATGCATTACATTGCAAATATATGGCACCTTCCGTGATAGTCTGTTCTCAACAATAACTTCCCGCCCCCCTCCAGTACTTTCAGCACAGTCCAGATCTTGATCAGTAGAATTCGGTTTCGCACGGTGCAGGTAAAAAACTACTATACAATATAAGTGGGTTTTAGGTAATACAATGCGCAGGAACACACCCGCAATCAAACATTTCCCTCTCCAGTCCCCCCCATCCCCGTGTATACATCCAGAGTCGATTCATCGCCCCAACTGGTATCTATCACTACCTGACATCAAAATATTCGCCGTTCTTACGTATCCATTCTCTCCTGAGAGTTCGGGGACTCAGCTCCTGGTCCGGCGTCAGTCTCTATCTCCACCGCATTCCTTACCACTACACCATCTGTATTTGCGTCCTGCAGTAGCAGGTAAGTTGTGAGTGGGCCCCAAATATCCCATGGGCGTGATTTAATGGGCAGCATTTTTGCATGGTAGCCCAAATTATCTTGCCATGTGGACATGGTGTGAATCCAGCATTTGAATTTAGGAGCTCGCCCCCGTCCCCAGCGGCATGCCACGTGTCGCTTCGCTAGAAGTAACCCCATAGCTAGGAACTTCTTGTGTGGTGTGTTAATGTCCTGGGATAGTCCCAAGAGAGCCACCAGTGGACATGGGTCCAGTTGGATTCCCAGCATGCCCGAGAGTCCCTCAAATGTGTGTGTCCAGAAGGTTGCCGCGTGAGGGCAATTCCATGATAAATGCATGAAGTCCCCCCCTCTCTATAGCATTTAATGCACCTGTCATTGTCTCTGAGATGGAATCTATGTAGTCTCGCCAGAGTGTGATATAATCGGTGCAAAAATTTAAAGTGTATGAGTCGTAATCTGCTGTAACCGGTAATGGCTTCTGTGTGCATACAACTACGTTCCCATTGCTCATCAGATAGCGGTCCTTCCAAATCCTTATCCCATTCTTGTCGAGCTCTGATCGTGTGAGGCTTTATAGCCATCTGTGTATGTTTGTATGGGAGAGACACAGCGTGTCTAGGGGGTTCTGCCGATAGGAGAACCTGCAAGGGATCCAGCGTAGCTGGTTCCTCGGGAAACGCAGGGGTGGCTGCTTTCACGCTCTGACGGAGTCGAGCATAGAGAAAAGTGTCCATTATTGTTGGGGTTTGCTTGTCAAAAAACTGTTCCCTATTCCGAAACTGCCCTCCTATGTAAAGATCCCCCCAAGTGGTGTACTTGAGACCCTCTAGCATCCTGCGTCAGATACCTTCATACGTGATTTTTAGTAAAGGATTCCGGATCAGAGTCATTTTAGGGGAGTATAGCATTGGGGATTCCAATTTAAGGGCTATTGGCTGTCATGCTACAACCGTGCATTCCACAGTAGAAGGGTCTCGGCCACGCCCCTTTACCGGCGTAAACAGATAGGCTGCTGGAGGCGTCGGAGCCATATAGCCATCCTCCACTGCTAAGTGAGGCATAAAGGGGAGTAGGTGGAACCAATACACTGCGAAGTGAGCCTGTGCGCAACAGTAATAGAGTTCAAAGTTAGTCACATCATACCCTCCTTGGTTATAAGGCAGCATCATAGTGCACAAGTTAAGTCGCACCTGCTTCCCCCCATATGAGCCGCGTGAGCTGTGTCCTAAGTGTACTGAAGAAGAAGTTCCCTGGGTGGTATGGTATATTAATAAACTGGTACAGTAGCTTTGGCAGTAGTACCGTCTTGATCAGTGAAATCCGTCCCGCCATGGATAGGGGCAAACGTAGCCATTTAGTGATAGAGTCAGTAATCTTGTCCATGGCAGTCCCATAGTTCGCTCTCATTAGTGCATCTCTATCTCGTAATGTAAATGCCTAAGTATTTGGGATCCTCCGATTCCCAGACCAGTGGGTAGTCTAGTTGATGCTGCTTAGTGTTATCTGTCAGGGGGAAAACTGCAGATTTTGACCAGTTTATTTGTATCCCTGATATGACACCGAATTTAGTGATCTCTTACAGTATGGGGTTTAGATTGTCCTGAGGTTTGCGCACATATAATGTCATGTCATCCACATAGAGCGAAATAAGCAGTTGTCTTGCGGGGTAGATTAGCGCTTTGTCATTGTGGTGTTGGCACAATTTAGTAGCAAGAGGTTCTAAAGCCAGGGCAAATAAGATGGGGGACAGGGGGCAACATTGGCGCGTTCCTCTAGAAATGGGGCAAGGGGAGGATCTGGCACCATTGAGAAGTACCAACGCCATCGGCTGACAGTAAAGCAGCTGTATCCATTGGAGGAAGGAAGTGGGCATCCCCATTCGCCCTAATACGCCCAGCAGGTAATCCCACTCCAGGGAATTGAACGCTTTGGTAGCGTCAAGAAAGACCGCCACTGCAGTATAGTTGGGGTCTATATCCTGCAAGACCGCGGCCAGTGTTCTGAGGTTGTGTGCCGTGGCCTGATTTGTGATAAATCCCGCCTGGTTAGGTGGACAAGTCGCTGCATCAGCAAGTTAAGTCTGGTGGCCAGGACTTTAGTGAGTATTTTCATGTCACAGTTCAAAAGAGATAGGGGTCGATAGGAGTCGCAGCACGTCAGGGGCTTCCCTGGTTTAAGTAAAGAGGTAAATAGGGCTTCGCGCATGGTCTCTGGTAGGCATCCCTCCTCCCGTGCTGCATAAAAGATTTCTCGGAGAATAGGAGTTAATAAAGGGGTATACACTTTATAGAATTCTATCGGTAGTCCGTCAGACCCTGGGGCACGTCCCGACCCCATCTGGATGATAGCGTCTGTAATTTCGTCGTACTCTAGGTCAAGATCTAGGAATTTCTGCTTAGTGTCTCCTAACCATGCCAATGCTGTATCCTCTAGATATTCCATCAGGTCTACCGGGGCACCCCTTTGGGAAGAGTAAATATTGCTATAGAAGTCTCGAAATGTACTCAGTTGGTCAGGAAGGTTCCTGTGTGTGTTACCCTGCGCATCCTGTATGGCTGTGACATAAGTGGAAAACCTGGGGGGTTTAACCGCGGCTGCCAGAGCCTTCCCTGGCCGGTCTCCCTCACCATACACCCTTGCCATATGTGGTTTGCCCCGGAATTTGCTTTCCCTATCAGCCAGCTCCTCATATTCCGTCAGCGTTTCGCGCATAGTGGCTCTAAGTACGTGTCTGTCAGGGTCATTGTTGATGTCAGTTTCCAGTCGTTTCAGTGTTTTCTACAATTTGTCAAGGTCATTCCGCAACGCCTTGAGAATGCCGCCTCCTTTGGATATGCACCACCCCCGGGCCGTAACGTTAAAATCCTCCCATACAGTAGTGACGCTAGAGACAGATCCCATATTTTGCTCAAAGAAGACCAGTATTTCCTGTTCTATTTCTGCCTTGAATGCTGTGTCTTGCAGGTATAGAGGGTTGAGGCGCCAGCTTCTGTAGGGGGAGTGTTGCAATGGGGCCTGTAACTCCACTAAGACAGGTTTATGGTCGGAGTGCTTGCGTCCATCATTGTTGTGTTTGCAGTTACCGCTCTAAGTGTACTGGGGATGCTCAGACGTGAGTCCCAGGCACTCCACACCACTGGAATCAAGCTAGCCGGGCTGAAGAGAGGTGTTACCTCGAAACCGGGCCGGTCCTCGGATGCTTGTTTCCGTTCTGGGAAGGACATGGCTTTTGTAGTTCGGACTGGACTGTTCCCATGGGGCACAGGGTCAGCGCTGATTTGCATATCGCCATTGTCTAACCCAGGGTGGTGTGGAGTGGAAAACGATGGATTTGGGCCCAGATCTTTGGACTGGGGTGAATGTGTGACATTGATCCACATTCTGTCCATCATTGTTGTGTTTGCAGCTGCGGGCTAGGTGTAGCGCGGTCTTCAGCCAGAGCGCCATTCCGGCGGACAAGAAGACATAATCAAGCCTAGCCCAGGATGCGTAAATCGCCGAGTAATGTGTCCCCTCCCGCCCAGTGGGGTGCTTATGTCTCCAAGAATCTATGAGGCAGTTGTCTGCTATGATTTCCTGTAGCATCTTGTGCGAGTTAGTGTAATGTGCTGTGGATGCCTTGGAACTATCCAGTCGGGGCTGTATTGTAGTGTTGAAATCACCCCCCCGATGACATAGGTGGTGCCTATTTCCTGAACCCTAGACCATAGTCGAAGTAGAGTCTCGGGATCATCAGTATTGGGGCCGTAGTAGTTGGCGAAGGTCACATCATGAGAGTGTAACTTCCCCCATAGAAGACAAAATCTACCACTTGCATCTACCTCTGTCCCCCCCGGTACAACTGTCGTTCCCTTCTTAACCAGGATTGTAACACCTCGGGCATTAGTGGAATGAAATGCAAAGCAACGATGTGAAGCCAATCTTGAGGCAAACAAGGGTGTATCCCTGTGGCACAAATGTGTTTCCTGTAGCATTGCAATCGTAATGTGGCGTTCATCTAAATAACCTAAAACTTGCCTTTTTTCCTCGGGTTGTTCAGTCCCTATAGATTCCATGACAGTATCTTAATGTTGTATATGTCAGTTGTGTCGTCCCCCATTACCATAGGGTTGATATCCTTTACACTTCCGTGCTGTCTCTACTATTCGTGGGCAAATGAGGTCCCTATTGATATTTGAACTGTCCCCTCCCACCTCCCACACCGGCTCACCCAAATTGCCGGGTACACATTTCCCTCCCTCCAAAAAACCCTGCATAACACAACTCTTATAGTCCTTCTTAAACAAGTTGACATGGGGATGCGCCCTCATGGGGTATTCATTAGGGGTACATGACCCACCCACTGCCTTCCATACTTTCACCCACCCGCTATGCCGCCTTACAGCAGACAGGCACGGTGGGACGGAGGCAGAGTGCCAGGCAGATTACGAAAAGAAAAAAATCCAGTAATCAGTTGTATACATCACCATCGTGGCTCAGTCCTTCAAAAGCAGAGTGTCCGGGAGAATCGCAGAAGAGTCAAAGCTAGTAGAATCGTCACCCCATGTCCGACAGGGGAAATTGAGATCTGGAGCGGTCTCGCGCCCCGGATCCGACTGATGTAGCCTTGCGGTGCCGCTTAAGATATTCCTCGACCTGTTGCGGGCTCTGGAAGAAATGTTGCTTCCAACGATGCGTAATCTTCAGCTTTGCCGGATAAAGCATGGCGTAGGGGATTTTCTGCGCTTCGAGCTTTTTCTTGATGGCGGAAAATCTGCAACAGGCGTCGTGTACTGCTTGCGTGAAGTCCGGGAAAAACGCTAATGCTGTGTTCTCATAATGTACCCGCTTCCTCTCGCGGGCCATGCATAGTACCACATCTCTATCACGATAGTTCAGGAATCGTGCTATCACCGGTCATGGCGCCCCCCCCGGAGGAGGGCAAGCTGTGAGAGATCTGTGTGCACGCTCCACAATAAGGTGTGCTGAAAAAGAGTCTCTGCCGAATAAGTCCACCACCAATTTTTCGATGAAGTCCTCCATACGTCCCACGTTGGTGGATTCTGCTAGGCCTAGGATGCGCACCATGTTCCATCTAGAGCGCGCTTCCAAATTCTCATTTTTCTCAGCTATAACTCGGAGCAGCTTCTCCATATGTGTGATTTGGCCTTTACTGGTCGTGGCCCCATCCTCCAGGTCCGACACTCTGGTTTCAACTTCTTTAGTGCGTTCCTCATGTTGATCCAGCTTGTTAACCATTGCCTCCATACGCATATTTATTGTGTCCATTTTGGCGTCTAAAGACGTGAGACTTTGCTTCATTCCAAGCAAGAGTGCCCTCCAATCTTCTTCCGGCTCCCCCATGGCTCTGTATTGACGCGTTCCACCGATTGCGACCAGGGGCCTCAAATGTTATTTTAGACTGTTGGCGTCCGTGCGCCCCATTTTGAAGCTCACTGGGCATGGCGCAGTAGAGAATAGGACAGCCTGGGGGGTGGGCTTGAACAGTGTTCAATTGGCAGGCAGTCACAAGAAAATGAGGCAGGGTAGTAGCAGAGATTTCGGATGAAATTGTACTGGTAGGGGCTTCTGCTAGCAAGAGTCCTGTTGTTGTAATTGAAGTACTCACTGGAGCGTCTCCGCAGAGGCCAGAAGCATACGTTATCTCCCAGCACCTAGAAGTAGCCTGGAGCGTGAACCAGCTAGTATCGGCCTGCGTGGCAATAATTAGGTGTGTAAGCCCACTAAGGAATGCCAGGAGCTAGTCCTGTAGGCCCTGTGAATCACGAGTCTATGTAGCACAGGTGCAGGGCGCCGGTGGCACGAAAAGCATAGAGTCTGTACCTTTTCCCACTATTCGCAGGCAGTTTTCCTCCCTTTCAAAATGGCCGCAGGGTAACGGGAGTATAGCTGGACCAGACACGCTGTTGTTGATGCCCCGTGTGCCGTTCCGCCTCAGCTTTGTGCAGATGAAGAGTAAGCAGGGCATACAGCACTAGTGTTCCATCGTAGAGGCGGCGTGCCTCCGTTTCAGTTGCGGGTGCTGTGGCAGTGCAAATGGCGGCCGTTCCCTGCCGGAACCGCCACCGGGTCGAGCAGGGAATTCAAGGCTGGAGGCCAGAGCGCTCAGTATTGTCAGCTCCGACGTGGCCCAAATCCTCCGAGCGGATCCAACACGGGGTCCGCCAGCATCCGGTATGGTTCCGCCCCCTGTCACCTCAGCGGCCTCTGCTGGCAGACCGGACCAGGCCCCCACGTTTCACCGTGCCTCTGCCGCCATCTCCAGATGGTCCCAGTACCAGAGGGGGCTCCTCCAGGCACGGCTCCGCACTCCGCGCCACCTAGCCCAAGGTCGTGAGAGCAATGGAGCGCCTCGGTTGTCGGCCCCCGCACCGGACTCCACCTCCTTCTGCTTCTGCGGCCCCGGCCTCTCCCAGCTGCTGCGGCCGCCTCCGAGTCTCCTCACAAGGTGCTCACTGTCCGCTCAGAACTTCGGCGGGTCGGTTAACAGCAGGTAGGCAGCCTAGGCATATAAAAAGGGTATCGCCAGAATCAGCAATGTCTAATACTTCCCACGGTGCGATCAGATAGTTCGTATTCAAGTCAAGATGGGGTTGAAGGATGTATTACTGCCCGGCTGGGCTGGAGCCTCACAGGTGCGCAGCCATCTTGGTCGTGCGCCACCTAGAGCCCCCAAGAGATCTTAGCTTTGTCTGCCAATATTGCTTCTTTGCGTTCCCCGGTCATTTCTCATTTATGTAAACTCTTATTTCCTCTATTATTTTCAACATATCCCTCTACTAATTCCCTTCATAAGCAACCTATGTGCCATAATAAATGAGTACGGATTCGTAATCGTACAATATACTGGAAAACATGGCATTTTAGAGGCTTACCCTGGATTTCTCAGCTTATATCTGATGACCAACCCCTTACTTTCTCTGATCTTCAATCTAAATTTTCTTTACCATCATCCACCAGATCGCAATATAATCTTCTCCTTCCTTCTCTAACTCAGTTTCTTCAGACTCTACCATCGTCTACTGATCTCCCTATAGCCTATGAATCATTACTCTCAATCCTAGATAGTTATACTTCAGCATCTAATGTTTACAGATCTTTATTATTCTCCTCAGAAAGACAAAAATCAAAAACTGAGAGGGCTTGGGAAAAGGATCTTTCACAAGAGTGGTACATTGTTACATGGGATAAAATTTGGTCTAAACTCCATAGGACCTCTCGGGCTGCCAATACCACACAAACTCTTTTTATTATTCTCCCTAATGTCCTTAGCTTCTTTTTCATCGGACTCATCCCCTACTTGTTGGTCCTGTCCTTGTCCCGCTGCAGATTTAAAACATATGTTATTTGAATGCCCCTCAATTCATCAATTCTGGCAATTAGTCTGGTCCCAAATATAAAATAATTTTTAAGGTCCAAATCCCTTTTTCTTTCACTAATATTTTTTTTGGGGTACCCTGTCTCCTCAATAGCCTTAAACACCGCTGAGTTTTAAACTTTTAGACTTACTATTAGCTATTGCTTTCCATTTAATAACTTCAGATTAGAAGCAAGCAGATAAGGTCACCTTCAAAACCTAGTGGAATACTGCCTGTTTTAATCATCAACTAGATACTAACTATGGGGCCCATTAGGATGGCGGGTGGATTGCCACCGCCCTTATGGTGGGGGTGATCCGCCCGCCATTCTCCACCGCCCACCTAACATTTCCCCCTACCATATTACGATGGCAGTGAGGGTTCAGGTGGACGGAAAGACCATCTGCTGGTTTTCCGCTGGTAGTCAATCCGCCCGATTGCCTACTGGGCAGAAAAGGCCATCAATATTATGGCGGTGCCTTGCAGGTCCCGCATACCATATTAGGATGATGGCGGTGTATCGTCTTTCCATGGCGGTGACTCTGCCATGGAAAGGCATTCAGTCTTTTCTTTGTGGGCCCGTTGCGGACCCCCAGGGAGTTGGGGGGTGGGTGGCTGCACTTGAGGGGTACCCATGTTACCCCCGACATTTGCATGCACAAGGTGGCAGGCACTGCGCGGTGCCTGTCACCTTGTGCATGCAAATGCACAACGTGCATTCCCAGCATTGTGGCGGTTGGTGCTGTGAGCACCGCCCGCCACAATGCTGGGAAAGGGGGATGCCACTGCCACGGTGGTGGTGGCATCCTAATTGCAGGTGCGGGACCGCCGCACCCCTGGCAGACAGTCCCGATTACTGTTACGGTGGTGGGAGGACTATTACCGCCCGCCATGTCTCTCCCATATCCCTAGCAATCAAAAGAGATCTTTTATGGCTTCCCTTAACAACTTATTTATCTCAATCTGCTTCTTACATTGCCGCCTCCAAAAATGTATCAAATGATGTACAGAAACCACCTTAACTTTCTCCCTTTGCCTTTTCTCATATGGTTGTTTAATTGATGCTTTATTACCAAATGTTTATCACAAATATTTCTCTAAATTTTCATTCATTGTGATGCTTACAGTGTCACACTATTTGTACAAAATGCATGATGTTTTCCATTGTTCTAAAATAATTACATTTACTTCCTTCCCCTAAGTCCCCTTTTTCTCATATTTATATTTTCTACAGTGTATCCCCTTTTGTATACAGCTAAATAGTTTAACCCCAATATCTTCTTTTTCACTTTACTTATTCACTTTTATTGTCAAATAGGATTGTTTTTATACATGTTATTGCTGTTGATTTCTTTTCTAATCTCTCAATAAATTCAAACTTAAAAAAGAAAAGAAAATGTTCAAGAAAGTCGCTAGTTTATGGAAATGAGCAGCACCAACAGTAGGTTCTTCAGATGTACCTTTCCTTTACAATTGTAATATTCCAGTGGTAGAGTTACCTATGGGATATTAGGTAATCACAACACCCACTAGTCTTCACCCATTAGGGTTTACAAAGCATTTAAAACTTCATATTTTAGGGACGTGGCCAAGATAGTGAGCATTTAGGACACGCCGTGCGCCTTTCTCTGTCTGCCCTGGCTGGCCCACATCTACATGCATCCCAAGGCAAGAAACCCTCAGATTGAAAGCAGCAATTCCCTGCAGACACCTGGGGCCTGTTCCAAACCTTGGTATGCATTAACTAAACAAAGCATGTGCAAAATCAGTCATCTAGGGAGATAACTGAGAAGGCTTGAATAGGGCCATAGTGGTGATCAGTACAGCAGTAGAGGTAGTGGACAGGAAGCCAGTGCTGGCCTGCAATCTTCCACCCCACATGGCTGAGAGAGCGAGGAAAAAAGGAAGACCGTTCCCAGAATCTTAAGAGATCACATCCAGTAACAACAGGTCACTGGTCTGCTGATACTGATGGTGCACGACCTGCACATACACAAGTAACAGTGAAACAAAAGTCCGGTGACACAGTAAAGTGTTATGCGGAGGAGGCCAGCTGTGAGGTCAGAGCAGAAAAGTGGCAGTACTAGATTAATCAGGCCAGTTAAGTGACGCAGTGGCGGTATACGAGGCTTTTAAAAAAGTGTCTTGGGAGTAATGGAGTCAAATGAACAGTTGACGAAGCTAAGGCTCTGTGAGCAGGTGGAGGCAGCAGCTGCCGGTCCCAGAGCTGAGCCCCGGTGAAAACTAAGCCACACACTGAAAACTAAGGCCCACATTAAGCCACCGACTAAAGAGTGAAATTTAGAGGGTAATGTGGCAGGTAGAGACTGCCATACAACTTCTCTCCCTTGCCTCCCACATGGAACAGTTAGCTTTTCTAGGCCTTACGCCCAGTACACACATTTACTAACATTAAATGCAGACGTTTACAAGCAATATTTTATGTGACATGATTCATTATCATAAGAAAGCTCTTGCAGACACAGCCTAGTGGTTGTGGGGTTATGGAAGAGGTAAATGAAGAGAACGGCAAGGCTGTACAAGTTTGTAAACCTGTTCATTTCTATTCTTTGTTAAAAGCTCTAGGTCAGATTTGGGGGAACAGGCCACCATCTCACAAGAAGCTACACATTCAGGCAGCCTGTTGGATAACACACAGACTGAGATGCCAAGGAAACTGAGTCATCAAAGAGGTGAAGCACGGAGCATGAGTCAACAAGGAAATCACTTACTCAATGTGATCAAAATAAGTAGCTACAATACCGGGGGCCTGTATTCCCCAGAGAAAAAGTTGGAAGTTCGAACTATGCTTCAAAGTCTGGGCGAGACATTTATCTGGTTCAAAAAATGCACCTGTTTGGTAGGGACTGACCCCGGCTGGGATGTAAGTGATGCCAAGGCAAATCTTTTCATTGGACCAATGAAAGAGGATTCGTGTCCTTTAGCCTCCAGTTAGATCAGACCCAGCTGTCAGGAGCCAACATCTATTCCCAAAAAAGTGGTCAAGACAAGTTAATCAGAAACATATTTACATTTCTCTCACACTGAAAATGGCAAAATGATACACATCCACGCAATCCTGGAGACTAAAATATAGGTTTCTACATGGACAGTGGCCAGGGACGATAACCAGAAAAGTATGGAAAGGTACTTGACAGAAAATGACACAATGGAAATCAATATTAACTCCTATGGGATGCCCTTCAAAAGTTGTTATAAGAGCCATCATGCCTGCCTCATCCAGGATCGAGGGGGGAAGGAGAGAGAAATGTGTAGAGCTACAAAAACCAGTAACAGAACTGGAGGTGATCTGTACAAGGACCGGCTTGTTCAACAAGTGGCAGGAGAAATAAACGCACAACTGAGAACACTAGACGAGGAAAATGTTCAGAATGTCTTCTTACAAATCAAGCAGAGGTACTATGAAAGAGGACTAAGACAGAGGAACTGATGGAATGCAAGCAATGGGAACACAATAGTTAAAGAGAAAATGCAGGCTATCAATGATCCTCAGAACATAGGACACTGGGATAACCAGAGCCTTCACTTAAGTTTATAAGTACCTATAGAAGGCAGAAGATGTTTTCTTGTCCCTTATTAATCAGTATCTAGAGACACACACCTGCCCAGTTTTACGATGGAGCTGACTAATCTCCTGGAATGGCCCTCAGGCTGGAGTGGGCCATTTGGAGGATTGCAAAGCTCAGATTATGTCAGTATACCTGTGTAATTCATTTAAGCATTACTTTCTACTTGTGGAAAAAAGACGACTTGACTTGCAGCAACTAGCAACACTAAAACTAATAATTACTTAAAATGCTAATATTTAAATAAAAAATGCTTTGTAGTATTTATCATCTCTCTGTCTACTAACAGGTATTAAAATTCTGTTATGTATGTCCAAGTATAATTGATATATTAATTCTGATTATAAAAAAAAGCTACAAACCCAGGTATACATTAACATATCTGAAGACTCTTAAAACAAAATCTTAAAAAAAAAAACTAGATTTCATAGTCTGGAGTTCATTTGGTCTTCGATTCCTTTGTCCCACTACTTTCACCCAGGTTAGTCCACTGTTTGTGCTATGCTCAAAGTGATCTGTTGTCGTACAGTGACAAACATTTCAAGAATTTAAAATTGGTCTGTGGTTCAGTGGGATTTAATCACTTCATTATAGCAATTCGACAGGATCGAATCCTCCAATCATTGAAGATGTGTTTAAGCATTAGAATGCGTGCTCCTTTTAAAGCAGGACATGAGCAGACCAAGTGTATAATATCTTCCTTTAGGGCACCACATAGTCTGCATGATTTTGATCTTTTATATCTCTATACATGTTTGTCAGCCAGGGATGGCAACACACCAAGCCGGATAGCCAGTAGTTTCTTCTTTAAATATGCTGAATAAGTTGTCCATATGCTGCTGGCTGTGAGGTAGTATATGTTTGTATTACCATGCAGGCATGTGACCAAGCAGAATTTTTGTATTTGTAGTCTATGAGAGAGTTAATTGTGGCTGCTTTATTAATGGCACGACAAAAGGTCAGATGCGGTAGATTTAAGTCCAATAAGTCAGTTGTATTTGTATTTTTCAGGGACAACAACAAATATTTGCTGTAGTTAGAATCTGCATCATTCCTCAAAGACTGCCA